>NC_140494.1:15694290-16294290 GCF_964271855.1 Acomys minous | reverse complement strand
AAATCTACATTTGAATGGAAAACCAAAGTAAGTTTACAGGCAGGCAAGGCAAGGCTCACCTCAGAGCCCTCGTGATATAAAGTGAGTCAAAGGCTCGGCGGCCACCCCAAACCTAATAAAGCGCAGCTGCAGAACCTTCTGTCCTGTGCCCGGAAACAGGGCGAGAGGAACGAAATGGTGTTATGTTTGATTTGGAGAGTTTTAGAGGCGGCTCTTCTTTTTCTGTGTCCCCCATTGTGTCCAGGCTCTTTTGTGGGTTGTCCCCATTACAAAGAGCTGACACCCCTGCTCTTTCAGTGCAGCCCAGATTGTGTGCACTGCCCAGCAGAGCTCAGACAGCCTGTGGAAAGCTGACCTAGTCAGACTCCGGCCTGGCAACTGGTCTGCTGGGAACAGTCACTTCAAATAGCTACCACTTCCTACATCTGCCTTTATTTATTTATTTATTTATTTATTTATTTATTTATTCTGTTACCTTATTTGGTTTGTTTTCAAAAGCCATTTTCCCTGGCTGCTTCCCCATGGAAATATTTCAATGTATGTTTTTGTCATGCACTGGGATCCCAAAGGACCCATATAAGGGCAGAGTGGGTGAGTGTCTAGCAATTGCCTCAGGATATGCCAGAATGCTCAGGCTTGGCTGGTGTCAGGGCAACATTCCATTCCATCTTGAGCCATCCAAGAGGGATGGCTGAACTTATAGCCAATGGAAATCAGGTAATATATCTTTATCATTTAATATAAAGGGTACACATATATATGTGTGTATATGTAATGTGTATATATATATATATATATATTTCACACATTTCACTATATATATATAGTGAAAACATGTGCATACCACTAGGAAATAAATACTAGGACTTTTTAAATTGTTTGATTTTTTTTATAAGCCAGGAAATATTGTTGTGGTAGTCCAGGTTTGTTTCACAATTTACAATGAAAACTTATTTTTTATTTGTGCCCAGCATAATTTTCTAACAATGTCTAACTTTGGGAAAAAAAGGGGGGGGTAGTACGATTCTGCTTTCAGGAGCATTTTGATCCAGTTTCAAGCAGTGTGGCAGACTAAATGTTCACAGACAAGCTTTCCAATAGAGTCCATGTAAAACGCTGAATAAAACTGAAGAGGAAAAAAAAAAGGTCTCATGTTTTTAAATGTTTGGTTGGGGCTGCAGGCAAAGTTAAGACTTTTTCAAGGGCAGCAACAAGGGAGGACAGGGGTTTAGGAAAGCACTGTGTGGCAGGCAGGGCTTCGAGAGCTAAGGGAGACAGGGCTTGGGACTGACCAGGGAGGAAGATCATTCTGAAGACGCACGGAAAGCTTCCCCATCACCAAAACCAGCATCGATTAGTGCCCATGCACAGGGAGAAAGACTGAGGTGAAGACTTCTCTAGAGTAGATATTTGCCTCTGTTTCAACTGATGAAGCAGGGAAAGATGGGAGAGGAAGTCTTGAGAACCTGTAACCACAGGGTTGTACCTAACAAGTGTAAGGCTGAGAATTCATAGTGCACATTTCAAGATGTAAAGGATCATAAAAAGCTGTATGTCTTTCTATTTGCTTGAAGTATTTAGCATTTGGATTCATGGAGAGGGAAAGTAGAATGGTTCCCACTAAAGTCTGAAGAAGAAAGTGCCCTGAACTGGATGTTTCAAATATTTAAGATGATACATATTATTTTATAGATATTTTTGTCATAATAAATAAAAAGCTAATGTCTTTAAATTTAATTTAAAGTAGAATCAAGTTGACAGTGCCACCTAACTCCCTACCAGAAACAAGTAAAATAAACAAATAAATAACAACATCAAAAAAAATCCCAGCAAAACCAAAAGAGATCCAAGAATAGATGTGCTACCTGCAGTCTAATGCTTGGGAAGCTGAGGTGGGAAGGTCTGGAGTATTATGTTAGTGAGAGCTACACAGTCAGATCACCTCAAAAACAAACAAGCAAGCAAATAAATAACTGTACACACTTAGAGGAGAAGAAAAAAATTCACCTGTCATAATGATTTCCAAAGATTTTGAAATATGCTTGCTCATAGTGAAACAGTTTATTCTATAACACATGCAAACACTTCCTATGAAGGACTCATCTAGAGTGACTCAATAGCAAACTACATCAATTAAAAGACAATTAATTGTGTCTCAATTTATATATTATATATATTATTTTTTATTTTTTTATTAATTTATTCATATTACATCTCGGTTGTTAGGAGACCTTCCCCTGTTTCCTCCCATTCTTTTTTTGAGACACTATATTACTATGTAGCCCTGGCTGGCCTAGAATTTGTTATGTAGACCAGGCTGACCATGAACACATTGAAATCCAACTGCTTCAAGGTGCACACCACCATATCTGGCTTATGCTCTTTTTTTTTTTTTCAAGAAAAAAAACCTTAAAATATGTTGAGGGAAATAAAAGTTATTTAATTTAATCACACAGATTTTAAAAGTAATGAAGTGGAACTGGATAAGAAAAGTTTATGTTAATATTTTGGCAAAACACACAAAGAAAGAATGATTCTGCCTGGAAGATAATAGTAAATAAAAAGCTAAAACTGAAGAAATTACAGCTCAAAGATAAAAGTAGATGAACAATGAGAGAGAGGGAGAGAGAGAGAGAGAAAGAGAGAGAGAGAGAAAGAGAGAGAGAGAGAGAGAGAGAGAGAGAGAGAGAGAGAGAGATATGAAGGACAGTTAGGAAGGTCCTACAGACATGGGCTGAAATTAATGCTATGGGCAATAAGCAGTATTTGGAGAGATTAGGGGATGAAGCCTTCAGAAGGAACGGACGATGCACCTGCATACTAGAACTCTCAAGAATTTTTAAGTACACAATAATAAAGAGACATTGAGTCAGCTCATGGCAAAAATGCAGAATACTTTAAACAATGACCTTGTAAGAGTTTAGCTCCCAAACAAACAGAATACAAAGTTCTTTAAGGAAAAGACAGCTGGTTTTAGCTGGTTTATCAGTAACAGTGCATGATTGTTGAAAACGAAAGATCACTGAAGGGCTTGGGAAGTTAACTTGCAACTAGTCTCTATTGAAAATGTGTAAGGAGCCTATCACATTATCCATACACAATAACAGAATAAGGGTATTTCAGACAAATAAAAGCTAAACATTATAACACAGATATTTGCCAAAGCAGAGATGGGTATAATCAAGATGTGTCGCAGATAGGTACAACATTTTCAAAGAAGAAGTGTGATTATTATTCAAGAAGAGGAAGAATTATATTATGAATCTTGTCTATCTAAGACAATTCATCTAAAGGCTTATGATTAGAATTGGCAATGCTGTTACATGTTACATTGTTATGTATTTGTGTATTAGCAGTAGCCAAGCATGTGACATGTAACAAATATGTAACATTGTTACATGCTTGTGTATTAGCAGTAGCCAAGCATCTGTTTATATGGTCAAGTCTCTAATATGACATGTAATGAGGGGAGTGGCACACTCTAAAAACATATGTCAAAAAAAATAAAATAAAAAAATTAAAACACATGTCTGTATTTTAACCCTTGGGATCTCTAAAAATGACCTTACTAGAGAAAAGAATTATAGAATTAAGGATCGTCACACAAACTCATTCTATGACATGAGTGGGTCCTAAGTTCCACATCAAATGTCCTATAGATGAAAGAGAAGACAGATATAAACCCAAGGCTGCGGGAAGCAGAGGCAGAAGCTAGCTCTGCAGCCACAGCTGAGGAACACCAACACCTGCCCGACAAAGGAGCCAGCGAGGATTCTCCCTATAGCTCTGAGGTCCCACACTCTGGCTAACACTTTGCAGACTTCCACCTTCAGATCCATTAGAGAATAGATTTCTGTTGTTTTGAGTTGCTGGGTGTGTTGTAATTGTTAGAGCAATCATAAATACCAATATGCCGTAATGGAAATACTATATTTACCATTATTTCAATAGTTTCGGTTTCCAAAATTCAGGTGTTGCAAACCAGAAACAGGTGGCAGGAACACAAGTACCCATATTTTTGGTTCCCTTTCAAGGTGAAACCACTTGTTTTCTCTTGTACTTATATTTGTAGATGCGTTTATGGCCCCCAATTGTTGGAAATACTGAACAAGCAGATTGGCATGGGCATGATATCGTAAGACAAATAAATGGGGCTGAGGAAGATGAAGGAAGTACCTTTATAAAACGTCTCGGGTGGAATGTGACGCACAAAAGGAATAAACTACAGCACTGATTTTGTTGTATGTTCATTACTTCATAAGTACTGCCTTCCAGGAACTTTGGGTCTAACTCGGTGGAGGAGTTGTGATAATTGTATGTGTGGGGCCCTATGTTCAATGTTCTCTGGGAAAGATTATCTTTCAGGTGGCCCCTGCAGTTCCCTATGTGACTACTATGTCATTGCTCTAATCGACGGTGATTTTCCCATCTGATAACCCCTCAACTGTACAGTCCTCTACAGGAGTTTGTACGGTGACCCACTTACCTGTCGAGGTGGGACATGACTGTTTTGGAGATGTCTGCGCCTGCTTCTTGCAATATACGGATGATCTGAAATGGGGCACCTGGGTTCCGTCCAGGATGGATGATGACAGGACAGCCAAGCTGGGCCTGGGCGTGAGCTGTAGCCTGAAGTACCTTCCTCTCACTGTCAGTCAAAGGCCAGGAGCAGCCGATTTCTCCAATAACTCCACACTTGATACTGGTTCCATCAGCTCCATGGAGAATTTCACTAATAAGGACCCCTGTAAGCTAAGGAAAAAGGAAAATGAGCCTATTTTATAGATTGTAAAATATGTCTAAATAAACTCATACTACACAGAGGTGTTTATTCAGGAATGTACTCTTTGAAAATATGCTCAGAGCCGGCCACGGAGAATGGAGCCTCATAACCATAAAGACCTGGGTTTCATCCCCAGAACTCACAGGAGAATGTTGGGTGTGGTGCTATGTATTTGTGACCTAGCGCTGGGGAGACTGAGATAGCTGGATCCCAGGGGTGCACTGGCCAGCTGGTCTGGCATAATATGACCAGTCACCTCCAGGCTAATGAGAGGCCTGTTTCAAAGGACATGGACACTTTTCCTAAGGGTGACACCTGAGGATATCCTACAGCTGCCACATATGTCTCCTGCCAGGCACTTATATTAACACCACACACACACACACACACACACACACACACACACACACACACACACATACCCACATATGCGCGTGTGCACAGACACATGCACACACACAACTCAACATTCACTTCGTGAATATTGACTAATGAACAGAGCATTTTTTCTGACTGGACTGGAAGTTCAACAAGTTATTTTAAGTATCTTATTGAGACAATTTGAGAAACGCATATCTTAAAGATGTTGTAGGGACAAAGAGAAGGAAGTGTATTTGGATTGGGAAAAAAAGGATCTATATTTTAATCCGGGAACAGCACCTACGGCTGCCACTGGATGCACCTATGGATGTCAACTGTATCAAGTAATTATTTTTTTCCTTTATTCATTCAGCCTAATAAATTCACAATGCACATAGTATAACATTACTTGGTTCTTATGTACAGTAACATTTCAGCATGGCTTGACATATAACCCTTATCATTAGCTCAGCCTTCGATGAATATAAATGTATATGTATTTAAAAGCATATGAAAATTTAAAACAAATCATTTTAAATACTAACCAAGAGCTTACCTGACATTCTGTACCTGTAAAATTTGCAAAATATGTAGGAATGCATACCATATGTAAACGTGTGTAAATTGACACACACGTTTAACAAGGGAACATGCACGCATGCAGCAGAGCCCTGCCGCATCTTTCTCAGTGTCCTTGCAAACTTTGCTTCCTTCTGCCCATTCTTACTTAATGTTATGGACTTCCTCCCTCCCCCTCCTGGCTTGTAATAAGAGAAGAAGCTGTATGTGCAAACTGGCCAAGTCTCTGCCTGCCAAGTCTCACCCTACTGTGAATTTTCATTGCTGGTTATTATAAAACCCAAGGGGAAAGCTGAAGCAGCTTATGATGGGAAAACGATGTTTACAAATGGACTGAAGCAGAACCACTGAGCTCTGACAGGATTCGCACAAACTAAGCGTTAACACAAGAGAATTGTCAATGACCAGTGTGTTGCGAGCTCCTTCCTCAACACTTGAAAGATATGGGAGCTCACTAATCTGGGTCCCATTTGGTAGCTGTCTTTGTGAGCTAGCTTTCTTTCTCCCTCCCTCCCTCCCTCCCTCCGTCCCTCCCTCCCTCCCTCCCTCTCTCCCTCCATCCCTTCCCTCTCTCCCTTCCCTGCCCCTGTGTCCAGCTACTTCTGAACCAACCACATTTTAAGTTGTCCTGAATTTGTATACAACAAAGAATGGCACAAGCAGTGCTTTTTACCTGCTCCACTGACATGGTCCTGGTCACTGTAGAGTGAGTTGCGTCAACATAAAACCCAGCTCCAGCTATGATGTGGACTCCCGTCTGCTCTGCCAGCCACTTCAGTGTGTGCACATCCCTGCTGAGCCCAGTGGTGGTGTTCTCCACCACGGCTCCTCCACCATTAGCCTTGAAATACAACAGTTCTTCCTTTATGGCTTCCACCTCCTGATTCAGCTGAAGGTTTTCTCGATGAGAATAAGGATTCTGGTGAATCCAAAACAAATTTTTCATCACAAAAGGTCCCTTGGAGGTAGCTTCATGGCATGGAGGAGGTGGGTAGTAAAAACTGTCAAAGGTCATTGTCAAATGCTCGTGGGTCAGCGTGCGTCCCAGTTTGCTTGGCTCTACAAGGCCCAAAACAGTTTGGACTTTTCCACTTAAAGAAGACATCCCTGAGAGTGTCACACGGATTTGCTCTAAGGAGGAAAAGGGAAGATGAAATTAGAAAATTTAACACAAACACACATTCTGTCTGTAGAGGGTGGGGGTTGTGAATATGACCGTCTGGAGAATCAATGAAACTGGAGATAAGGCCTCATTCATCATCTGCCCCAAGCGAGATGCATGGATAAGATGTCCCCAGTCACTTCCATCGCGCTCCTCTGATGCATCAATTCCAACTTTATTTATTGGAAAAATTTCCTTATATTCAGCTCACGTTTACATTTCACTTGTATTTTCGTCTCAGTTAGAGCCATGCTTTTAGGATACTTCAACAAAAATCATTTAAAAATCCGTCTTCATAATTGACAACTTCCATTTAAGCCAGTCATGTATTAATATTATCTCATCACTTCTCACCCGAATAAAATACACAGAGGCCTCTACTCATGGGGCTACAGACTTGCTACTCTAATGAACGAACTTGTGCTGAAGGCTTGCTGTGCGTCAGAAGCATAAGATAAGATCTCTAGCCTCCATGGCTTCGTAGGGGATGGCCCCCAAAATAACTGGGGGAAGAAGAAATAAGTAACTATGTTTATTAACGTCAAAAATGAGAAGAAAGAAGCCCTTTCACTTTGAAGGGTTTATTGTACAGTACACAGAAAGTGACACTTCAATACATAAAAGCAAGACTTCTTTCTTATAATAAGGGTGAGTATAATGCTATCTGTGATGGCTAATGTCAATGTGATGCAACCTAGCATCACTTGTGAGGGCGCATCTACACTGGGTTAGTCTGTGGGTGTGTCTCTAGGGAATTATCTTAATTGCATTAATTATATTAACCCTGAACATTATGGGTGGCAATGGCCATTCCCTGGGCAGGCTATCCTGAACTTTATCAGAGTGGAGACACTGAGCTGAGCACCATGTTTATGAGCCATCGCTGCTTATGAGTTCCTTTCTCTTTGCTCTTAACTGTGAGTGCCATGTGACCTGCTGTCTCGGCTCCTGCCTCTGTGACTCCTCTGCAACAGATGGACTGTCACCTGGATTTGGAGCTAAAATGAACTTCTCCTCCATAAGTTGCCTGGTGTCGGGGTGTTTTATCACCGCAACAGGAATGAACCTAGAACACTGTGGAAGCCGAAAGCAGCTGCTGTCGCTAAAAAGAGCAAAGACCCTTTTATCCCAGGCAGAGCTTCCTTTCAGACATAGAATAAGTATCTGCCCAAGTTTATCCACAGTGACAGCAAGAACTCAGTTCAAGCACTTCTGTGCCCAGTGTACACCCCTGACAGAAGGGACCGAACGAGGAAGAAGGTGACACTGAAGTGGGTGAGGGGATACCCCGTAGCTGACACACTGCAGCATTGCCAGCAGTGAGGCTCCACCCAGAGGACCAGACAGACATGCTCTCGGGACTAGACAGACTGAGAGTCATCAAGTATCTTTTAAAGCTTTCAAAGTGTTTTTCTGTAACACACATTCTAAAAGTATCTTTCCTCGTATCTTTGGAAGCCTTCTGTGTTGGGATAATGCACAAGTTTGAGCCTGTGCATGTGGAGGTCAGAGGTCAACCTCAGGTCTCATCCCACTGAGGCCACTCACCATGTTTGTTGTTGTTGTTGTTTGTTTTTTTTGTTGTTGTTCTATTTTGTTGTTGTTTGAGACAGAGTCTCTCCCTGTCCTGGAGCTTACAGAGAAGGCGACCTAGCAAACTTCAGGGCTCTATGCACGTAGTCCTGACTATGGGATTACTAGTACCTGCTAACATACCTGGCTATTTTCTGTGTGTTCTGGGGATGGAACTCAGGTTCTCACACCTTTAAGGGAAGCACTTTACCAACTGAAGCATCTTCTCACCCTGTTCGATGATTATCTGAGCATCTGGCTTCTCATAAGTGAATTAGAGAGTATACATTGCATAGGAACCAAACTGGGCAGGAATTAAGACAAATGCGACTCAATACTGTACATAAGGATACTGGTAAAACTGGCACACAGTCTATAAGCAACAAAGAGTAGAATTATTTTTCTCTTTGACTGGAGCACTTATTTTTGCAGAAGAAAAGCTGTGGATCTTGATAAGGGAGGGGGGTCAAACTGGGAGTAGTTTGGGGAGGGCAAACCATAATCAGAATATACTGTATTAAAAAGTCATTTTCAACAACAGAAAAAAAAATAAACTGTAGAAAAAGAATTGCTTTGGACAGAAAAAAAAAAGATGTAATAGGTACAGTACAGATGTTGAAAACAGAATCAGAGGTCAGGGGAAAGTTTACAAATTATAGGTCAATTTTTATGCAGCCACTTCAATGATGTTGAGCTTGGATGTTTGGGATAATTTGCTGACAGTCATAAAGTGAGTGATTTACACTTTTCACAGACAACTTCAGGGTTGTGACCAATGTGGCTGTTGAGTTGCATTTGACAGTGTTCTTGTGTGAGCCATGCTTCCGACATTAGGCTGTACACGTGGAGGCCACAAGGAACAAAATGCTTTCTGCTCAGAGGCTCGCCATACAGTTGCCAGTCCCCGCACAGGAAGCACTTTGATGATCTCACCGTTCAGAAGAAAGGAGGCGCACTGAAGGATATGGTTATAGACCGGAACTTACTGGTCCAAGCTTTATTCATCGTTACTAAAAATAGACAGTGTGTAGTTACATCCTTGGCTGATTTGATCACAGCACCATTGATAATACATTCAACCTTCCACATGGGTTAACCCACATGGGTTGCTTCCTTCTGCCTTGACAGCATTACAGATGTATTCTGGAGAGTCATGGAGGGGGGCAGAAATTAGAACAAATTAATAAAACACTACCACGTCTACTAGAAAGGTACCAAACTGTATGCTTAATTGATGTGTATTTGAAAGAGCAACATGGTATGTTTCAAGTTTACAAGCTGTGAGTCTTTGTAAAAAAAAAAAGTTGTTTAAGAAATGTCATCCCCTCTGGGAAGCTCCCCTACTGCTCTCTCACAGAGCTGGCTGGTTCTTCTGTGATCACATACAGTGTAACACACACAGAGGACACGAGGCAAGATTGAGGAACAAAACGCAGGCAGCACTGCTTTAAGCGAGAATGCATTTTTGAATGGAGCAAGACACAGCTCTAGAATTCGCGGTGTGGCTAGTGAGCCCTCTTCTGCCTGTGTTCTGTCTGGACATCACTCTCAGTACACAGGCAACGGGATCTCATGTTCCTCCTTCATAAGGATGAGCACGTGCCGAGCCAGGAGTGACCAGCAAAGGGTGAGAGTGGCGGTGCACATATGTGCAGAGGGGAAATGACCACTAGCACAAAAAGAGGCTTCTAGCATTTTCCAGAGCTCTCCACAGAAAGTTCAGCATTATGCCCAACCTGCATTAAAAAGGGATATCTGGCACTATAAACACATTTGACAAAAGCTTTGTTCCATGTCCATTGTGAAATCTGAGCCCCATATGAAAGGACAGTCTGCAATTATTACAATAGCTCAGCCAGAACCAACAGCCTATGGTAGTTAATCCTCAGCTTGGAGATCTGGAATTATGGAAGGGACAGGCTTCCAGGCCTGTGTCTGAAGGATCTCCTAGATTAGGTACAGTGAGGTGAGACCAAGCCCAAACATAGGCAGAAACATTCCATGGGCCAGGGTACCACAGAGAAGAAACCAGCACCCATCTCTCTCTGCTTCTCCACTGTGGATGCAGTGACCAGTCCGGGAGCATCTGCCTTGATGCACGGTTTCACTCTAACCCCAAACAAATCCTTCCTTTTTCAGATTGCTTTTGCCATGTTCTTTGCCAGAGCAACAAGGCAAATGTTTAATTAATACACAACCATTCTAAACCCCTTTAAAAATTTTTGTTTTTGTTTTCTGAGACCAGGTCTCACTCTGTAGCCTATGCTAGCTTGAACTCATGGTGATCCTCCTACCTCAGACTCCCAAGCCCCAGAAACACAGGCGTGAGTTACTAAGTCTGACAACCCCTGTAGTCTGGTAGGGCCTAGAATAAAAAGAGAACATTGAATTAAAAAAAAAAAAAGCAGGAGAGAGCAAGAGAATGGGACAATACTGCTGTGGGACACAGCTGAAAACTGGAGACAGCAAGTGGGATTTGATTCCTTATGAATATATGCATACATAAGCTTTTATAAGATATGTAAATAATTGCTTGATGACTGAAGATCTGGTGGGGAAGAAGTCTGGATATAACTTTGGTTTATATTCAGTTTCACTGGGGTTTTGACAGTTATTTTCGTCTGGCCATTATGACAGAACAGCGTTCTGTCTACCGAACTTGAGGATCCTTTCCAGTAACTCTGATGGCTAATTTATCAACTTAATTGGACAGCGATGTACGTAGGATATTGGTAAATCACACACCTGGGTGTATCTGTGAAAACGTTTTCAGTGATAACTAGATCACAACGGCTCTGACCCAGTGGACAGATAAAGGCCAGAGGGGTTCATAAACTCCTTGGGGGGAGTTGGTAGGGGTGGGGCCAACATGGAAGAAACAGCTACCTGCTCTTAGAGGCCATAGCTTATCCTGTCCCCTTCCCACAGCTTTCTCTCTGCTTCCCGCCCCCAGTGAGAATAGCAGCCCTCTCCAGCACATTCTCCCTCAGCCACAGTGGTCAGCAGTACCTTGGAGCCAAATCAACAGTGCCATGGACTACATGGATCGAGCCCTCTGAAACAATGAGTCAAAACAAATGCTTCCCTTTCCTGGTGGTTTCTGCCATGTTTTGCCACATCAGTGAGAAAAGTAACTGACGCAGTTGCCTTCACATTTCAGAGGAGAGAGGACCTCTAAGTCTGGATGTTCTGTAACCTGCAAGTGGGAACTCCTAAACACACAGCCCCTGCTGGCTGAAGGCATCACGCATTGCCCTGTTTCTGACACCAGGGTGCTAGCCCCTAGGGCTGACTGAAGCCATTAGCACGTCAGCTCAGATACAACGCTCAAATTGGCAAACTGACTTTTTTACTGAAATGATTTAAAATTCCCTACCCTGACTTCCCCTACAAGAGCAAAAGGTCTAATGCCTTTTATGAAACCCTTTGCTGAATTTCACCCATTTTTTATCTGTGAATAAACCCTTACTGATGAGGGAGAAGAGATGGAGCCAAGGCCACGTCCCTGCAGAGACCTGTAGGCTATTGCTATAGAGCAGAAAAAAAAAATCAGATGGTGGCTTGGTCTGAAATCACACCAGTTGAGATGGCAAAAAAGCAAAAGAGCAGATGGAATTTTTTTAAACTGGACTTTCTGGTACTAAAAAAATACCCTGCAAATAAATGGCCCAAATATATCAACATTTCTATTTTTTATGTGTTACATCACACAGTACAGCAGTACTCTATAAACACCACACTTAAAGCTGACATCTGATCTGCGATAAAAATATTTTAACAACTATATAATATGTTTTAAAGCCTGTTTGAATAATTCCATCATGTACAGGTTCAGATCTGTGACATATCTTCTCTCAAACAGCATGGAGCAGGCTGCTGGACAGTGATGCCCTCCGGAGTCCGTCTTGCACACAACTTCCGCCTCCTCTCTAGCCCGTGTATTTATGCTGAATTACAGAAAGATCTAGCAGGGCATGGTGACACAAGGTTGCCATCTCAACTACACAAGAGGCTGAGGCAAGAGGATCCTAAGTTCAAGGCCTGTCTGGGCTGCAGTGTGAGTTCAAGGCCAACTTAGTGACTGTGACTTTGTCTCAAAGGAACAATCAAACAGAGCTAGAGCGCTAGCTCAATGGTCGAGCACTTGCTTAACCTGCCGGAGGAGGAGGCCAGGGTATTGTTTCCTCCCACAGGAAGTGGGAGAGGGAGGAAGGGAGGTAAAGAGATGCTATCAAACATGCAAGTATATAAGCGGAAGCCAGTCTATTCTTCAAACTGTGAGATAAATTAAAAAAAAAAAGTGGCTTAGAGAACAAATGAACAGCTCATATGTAATAGCTGGAGGAAAATGGTTTTACTCACAAGCTCGTTTTTTGTTTTCTTTAGGCTTAAACATGTTGACAGACAATGTAGAAATATTATGAAAGCCAGAAACCATATCAGCTTGAGTGGCTGGGGATGTGGCTTCGAGCTTAATTGACTCTACGTCCACCCCAGGGGCCACCTGGTCAACTCTTCATATCACATGCTGTGCACGTGTTGATTTTGTTACTGCCTTGCTGGTTTTGTTAGCTTGCTGTTTAGTGGAACAGTTAAAACCATACTCTTGTTATGAAGAAAACAAGACGGAAAGGAGAGAAGTGGCAGGGGAGTCAATGGAAAAGGAGAGAAGGGAGGGGAAGAAAATGGTTTCATTTGACCTTAGGTCAAAAGGAAACATGCCTTGTGCCAGTGATGTCCTACAGTTGGGGAGTGGAACAGTCTATCAGAGCACTGCCGGGCAGTCTCATCTTAACGTCCTTTCTTTCAGAGAAAGGCTTCAACCTGGGTGCTGGAAGAGTATGTGGGGAAGATGTTTTGGTTTCAATACTAACAACAGCCCTGACTGCAAAAGATGCACCAGACAGTCCAGTTACAACGCCATTCTTGTTGTGGTGCATGCTTCATACTGCGAGCTGGGGTTTCAGTTCAGTAATACGATGTTTGCATTCTTAGCAAGCAGAAAGCCATAAGGCTCTGGTACAATTCCCTAGCTAGCATGCGTGCGTGCACTCGTGCGCACACACACACACACACACACACACACACACACACACACACACACACACGAATGAAAGAAAAAACAAGAAGGAAGGAAGGAAAGAAAGAAAGGAAAAAGAAAGAAGAAAATCTCGGTTGAGAATTTAGCCGTCAGCTTGTCAGGAAGTGCCTTCCGCAGCTCCAGAAGCCGCAATACCATTGAGTAAATTTTAATGATGGTTCTGAACTGTACTCAGTCACTAAAGAACTTAAGTGGTTATATATAACTCTTGGGAAACCACAAATTAGTTTCTGAAATGTGTAAAATATCTGCATTTCTCACTTTTTTGTTCTTTCTTCTTTTGTTTTACAAGACAGGATCCTAGTAGCCCAGGCTATGGCGCCTAGGCTGGTCTTGAACTCATGGAGATCTTCCTGTCTCAGTAACCCAAGTGCTAGGACACACCCATCCCCCAGCATCTTCACACAATTTTTCTTAGAAATCTATTCTTGAAGGAGACGAAGGAAGCTGGAAGAACAGCAAGTTTCAGAGTCTATAGTTCTTGGCTGTTCCACTAACTAAAGGCGTCACTTTGGGCAAGTGTCATGCCTGCCCTGAATCTGTTTCCCAACTGTGAAAGATGAACTCCCAATACAGCCCAAGCTTCAGGCTCTCTTCTTTAAGGGGAAGACGTTAAAATATATGTATTTACACACACACAGATACACACACACACAGACACACAGACACACACACAGACACACACAGAGACATACACACACACACACACACACACGGGGGGGGGGGGAAGGGAGGGAGAGAGAGAGAGAGAGAGAGAGAGAGAGAGAGAGAGAGAGAGAGAGAGAGATGGATTTCCACTTGGGACCCTTCAACATTTAAGAGATCTTCAGGAGCCTGGGTCCTGGCTATGACATTGCTTCCCTGTGTGTTTGAGGAAAACCTAAAAGCTTTTCATGAGTTAGTTTCCTCACTTGAAAACTCATTCTCCTGAACAGCCGCACATAAGATAAAAAAGGAAAGGACAAGCAGGAGAACACCCCAAAGCACTATTTAAATAACAAAGCACCATCTAAGTGTTTGGGATTATTACGAACTTTGAATTATTTCCCAAATAGTTCCTTAGTATCCACAGCCAAATGGACCTGAACTTGTTCTTTTTAAAAACTAACAATAGGGGGTTGAAGTTTATGAATCAAACCAAGGCTCTAATTTGCTTATAAATGAATTCCTGCACTTGAGACCCAGGATTGTTAAAAGTAGATTGACGATTGCGATTGACATCAGAGCTCATTAGGTTTTTGGAAATGCCCACCAAAGTGACTGCAGCCGCAGGAGGTCCTCATTAGCTATGGGGAACGGCAAATAGAAACGCCTTTAAAAAATGAATGTGCATACTACTGTTAGTCTCCACAGATGGCCTTCAGTGAGCATGCCTCCTGACCGCACCCCCTAGCCATCTTGGCATGGTCTGTGATTCACTCACTCTAACCAAAACAATATGGTGGAAGTGATGGACTGACGGAATGGCAGTCTGAGACCAGACTCTTGGGAAGCAGTCGCTTCTCTGTGTTTTGGGGAAACCGATTATCTTGTAAGAAGCCCGTGTATGTCTGCACATGAGGGAGAGGTCCTGAGAATACGTGGAGAGAGGAGGCTCCCAGCCATCCCACCCCTGTAAGCTCAGCCCTGCGGAGGTACCAGACAGTTGCATGACCAACTTCAATGCTTGTGTTCCACAAAGATGCCAGATGGCTGCAAGCCCAGCTCCAGGTGACCCAGTAGGGCATGGTAAACTTAGAATGTTGTGTGGGGGGTTATACAATGGCAATTGTATGAAGGCTCTGCCCTAAGGCAGTGCTGTAGGCAGAACCATGAAGCCTTCCTCTGGCTAAATTGATATACTGGAGTCCTCATCACTAGTGGCAGTGTTATGACATGGTGAGCTCTGAAGAAGCCATGTGGTTATGAAAGCAGGCTGCTCTGGGATGAGACTGGTTTCTTTATAGATCTCAGAGTTTCCTTGTTCCTAATACCATGTAAAGACATTGCAAGACGCCTTTTATGGTCCATGAAGAAGATAAAAATCTGCAAGGGCTGTGTCTTAGTCGTTAGGCCTTTAGAACTGTGAGGTATCATGTGAGATTGATTCCATGTCTATCATGTAAGACACAAAGCCTGTGTTAATTTGTCCTGGTACACCAAATGGATGGAGACAGGTAGCATGTTATTCTGCAAGAGAGAACACACGTGGACAGCAATGCTAAATAAGTCATTTAAAATAAAAAATTTAAGCAAGCTAGGCATGGTGCCATATATCCAGAATTCTTGTTCTGGGGAGACTGAGGCCAGCCTGGGCTACACAGCGACAACTTGTCATAGAAAACAAAACAAGTCAACAGAGGGCTTGAAAAAAAGGTTTTAAATTTGAAGACTGAAACTGTGAGGCAAATTAAGTCATAATTATAAACTAGTCCTAGTTACAATGAAGATTAGTTGAGTGTCGCATGTTAAAGAAGGTTTTTCTGATAAATGTATGTCATACTAAATTCTTAACTTACACATCTGATTCATGAAAAAGGTTAACTTTATAAAGTTTTGCTTGTGTCATGTCAAATTTGAAGTATTGTAACTGGGCATAGTAAAAAGCAAAATGGGGGCGTGGAAAGAAATCTCAGCAGTTAAAATCACTTGTTATTCTTGCACAGAACCTGGGTTCAGTTCTTAGCACTGGTGTGATGGTTCATGGCTACCCATCGTAACTCCAGTTCCAGGGGATCTGATGCCCTTTTCTGACCTCCTTGTGCA
This sequence comes from Acomys minous, assembly GCF_964271855.1. Lineage (NCBI taxonomy): Eukaryota > Metazoa > Chordata > Mammalia > Rodentia > Muridae > Acomys > Acomys minous. Next base: position 16,277,988 of record NC_140494.1, on the reverse strand, counting down.
CCAGTCACACATGCAATGCATAAACATTCATGCAGGCAAAACACCCTTACACATAGAACATTTTTAAATAAAAAAAGCATAAAATATACACATCGATGCAGTGCCATACAACATTTTGATACAAGTATTTATTGTATACTATTTAAATCAGGTTAAACATTTGATCATTTCTTTATGGTGAAACCATTAAGATCCCTTTCATGCAAGCTTTGTGAGATACACATCAGACCACTGCTGCCTTAAGTGCCCTACTGTGCGAATGGTGCAGGACAGCTTCTGTCTCCTCACTGCAGCCTAGCCCCTGACCCCCACCCCATGATTTGTGTTTCTTGTCCCTCTCCTCCCCTGCAGTCTTCTCAGCCTCTGGTGACCACCTCCTAATGCCAGCTTCCATGAGATGAACTATCTTGCATGTTCCATAGTGTAAGATCTTGTGGTATTCGCCTTTGTTCTTGGCCCTAATATAACGATTCCTCCTCTGTTGCCATGACGGGCAGGAACTGGCTCCTTTCAGTGTCTCGGTTGTGCTCCTTTAGGTTTGGGTACCTGAGTTTCACTGTATGTCCACACGCATACGTGTATGTATGACTTTTCAACACCCATTAATCATTTGGGTTGTTTCTATTTTGTGTTTCTTGCAGACAGTGCTGCCACAAACATGGGGCAGCCAACGTGTCTTTGGCATCTTGATTTCAACTCCCATGGAATTCTTACCTACCAGTAAGATGATTGCTAACTCTAGTTGTGGGTTTATTCGTGCGGTTTCCATCACAGCTGACTCGTTTCCATGTCCTACAATAGTAAACAAGAGTCCCCTTTCCTTCCCATCCTTGTGGGCTCTGGTTTTGTCATTTTGATAATGGGTATTAATTGGAGAGAGGTAGTATTTTATTATAATTCATTTGCATTTCCCTGGTGATTACTGGCGTGAAGACAGCTTTCTGTGTATCTGTTGGCAATTTGCACATCACGTTTTGAGAAGCACGTGTTGAGATCTATCACTCCCTTTCAATCAAAATGTTTAAATGCTCAGTTTTTTATACATTCTGGGCACCAACCCCTATCAGATACACAGTCTGCAAGTCCTTCCTCCTATTTTGAAAGTTTTCCTTTCATTATGCTGATGGTCTCTTCTGCTATGATAAAAGCTTTTTAGCTGGATGCCATCTCACTTGTGAGACTCTGCTTTAGCTCTGTGCTTTTGGAATGTAATTAAAAAAAACAAATGCTCTCCTGTCTCAGTGTCCTGAACACAGGACTCTTCTGTGTTTTCTTACAGAAATTTCAGGTCTTAGGTTTAGAGTTGCTTTTTGGACATGGTGGGTGGTGGAGGAGAGAGATCTAGTCTGATTGCTCTATATTTGAGTGTCTGACTTTCACGCCACCATTTGTTGAAGACTGGGCTTTCTTCCCCAATGCGCATTCTTAGCAGCCTTGTTGAAGATCAGCTGGCTGCAGATGCACAGGTTCACTGCCAGGCAGCCTCTCTAACCCACCACACTGATCTCTGCAGCTGCTGTTACACAAGCATGTGCCGCTGTAACCACTATAGTCCTGCACTGTATTCAGCCTCCTGTAATGCCTCCTACTTTGTCTTTTTTGCACAGGGTTGTTTTCGTTTTTGTTCTTTTTTTCAGAGTTGCTCCCCCCACCCAGCCACTTTTTTTTTTTTTTTTTTTTTTAGCTCTATGTAGGAAGCTATGGATATTTTGAAAGGGAATACACTGACTGGACTGACTGCTTTAGGTAGTATGGACATATAAAAGTATTGTTATAGTTTTTTAAAAGACATGCTATATTAAAAACAACTTTGAAGGGGGGGTATAGCATAGTGCAAACCCCCTCTCTTAATAGCTGCCCAAGTGCCCCATTGAGAGATAAGTAGGGCATTGACTTGGGCTTGGTGTCACCAGATAAGACTCCAAAACACTGTAGGAGAGAAGGTCATGTGGTCTCAGTTCACTGTGACTATTTCTAAAGAATAAAGTACAAACAGGTGAGATGACTCAGTAAAGAGAAGGCACTTGTTGCCAAGCTACGTGGCCTGAGCTGATCCCTGGGACCCAGGAGGCAGAATAGAGAGCAGATCTCTAAAGCTTGTCCTCTGTCCTGCACCTGTGCATTGATGTACGTACATACTGCAAATCAGTAAAATGTACTGCTTACCATATGCAGTCATTTGAAGGCCTTAACTTACACCTGCAGCAGCAGCACCAAGTGACTATTGGGGTTTTTTTTAATGGATAGAAATCTTGTTCCAGGAGTCAGGGAAAGGCTTTACATTTCAATGACAACTTAGTCCTTAAAAGTTGGGAGAAGTGGTGACATTGTAAGGTTCCTTCCAAAAAGTCCCCTTGGATGCCAGTTAGAGCGAAGCTGCCATTTCACAGAGTACATTATAAAAATAAGCACCACTGCAATGAAGGTAGAAATGCATGCCACAGCCCATCTTTTTGTAGTAATACTACAGAAGTAAAGCTTCCTCAGCTTTAAAGAAAAACACTTTGGGAATATTATCCACAGTCTGAAACATGTTACTTTGATGTTAGGAATCCGTTTTAAGGAGAACTTTAGGCACAGGTGAAAAATATCGATATACATTTCGATTTCATTATGTCATTATCCAGAACAGCACCAAGTTTTGGGGGCTGGACAAGAGTTTAGAGCATGTGTGGTTCTTGTAGGAGACCCTGGTTCAGTTCCCAGCACCAGCATATGGAGACTCACAATAGCTTGTAACTTCTAGCTCTCTTCAGGCCTCCCAAGTCACTGAGTGAACACTATACACAGGCACATACACACATTAAATACATATTTTTAAAGCAACAAACATAACTTAGAAGAGAGTTGTAATATATACTATGGAGCCATGCATAACTGGTGAAAAGTATTTGAAGAATATTTTTCCATATCTGTATGTGTGTGTGCACGTGTGTGTGGGCATAAGTGTATGAGTGTACATGCACAAGATAAATATGCAAGTACATGTGGAGGCTCAAAGCTGGGGTCAGGAATCATTCCCCATTACTTTGCTACTTTATTTACTAAGATAAGGCCTCTCATTCAAACCCAGAGCTCACCGATACAGCCAGTCCACTAGTGAACTCCCTCCATTTCTGCATTAAGAGCCTGGGATGACTGGTGGGCTGCAATGCCCAGCCAGTATTTACACAGGTTTTGGAGATGTGATCTCTGGTCCTCATGTGTGTACAGTCAGCATTCTAACCACAGAGCCATCTCCACAGCTCACATTTTCAAAGACTATTCAACGACTTAGAACAATGCTCATATTGCAATATATTAAAAAGCAAAACAACTATACTAAGTATGACAAGTATATATATTTGCATGAGAGTTTAAACTTAGACATATTGAAATATGGTATTCATTGTAGGCTGGTATAATATGCAAAGATAGTTCATATTTTTCTCATTACAACAATATTTTACCTAGCTTTTTAGTGTTTAGTTTTTTAATATTTATAATCAGCAAACGGAAATAAAATTGAAAAAAAGATCAACACTTAAAATCACATGTAAAAATCAAGCAGTTTGAATGTCCCAATGGAAGCACCAAAGGCAGAAAAGATTAGTGACCTCAAGAGCTGTTCTTCCCTGATGATTGCTCTTGTCTCTTATGCAATATGTCAGACCAAACCTCTCTTTCCAGTAGCTGTGGTTCAGTCTGATTATATCCTCTGTTTTCATTGAATATTCAGTAGGCTGGCCTTGGAGTCACCTTGACATCAAAGTATAGGACTCTGGGTGGAAATTCTGTAGCCTGACCACAAATTTGGAAAAGATTCAATGCCTTGAGTAATCTATCTTTCCTTCCTTCCTTCCTTCCTTCCTTTCTTCCTTCCTTTCTTCTTTCCTTTCTTCCTAGGACAAATAAGTTTACAAATCTATTTGTTGGTTATACAGACTAGTTCTACCTTGTTACACACACACTTTAATCAAGTTCTGTCTCAAGCATGGACCGCCATCATTTTTCTGAAGATATATTTTAATCACCATAGCTCTTTTTTTCCCCTTATATCACCATCAGTTCAGTCAAGAGCCAAGATTCCACTTGAATCCACTCCTGTGTGATGCTAAGAGTAGAAATGGGGGCTGTCAATGAAACAGTTTTAAAGAAAATTGTTAGAAAAGAGCAAGTGTAAGTGAAAAAGAGAAACCAAGGAAAAGAAATTTCAAAATAAGACACACTATGTAATGAGAACCACAGAGAGCAGCCTTTCCCAAGGATGGTGACTGGTAGGTCAACAGAAAAGCAACACACACACACACACACACACACACACACACACACACACACACACACACACACACACATATATTTGCTACAGATCTCATAAAATTTATCTAGCATCTATTATGTGAAATACTTGATACAGAGTTGAAGATTTGACAAAATGCAGGGGGAAGCCTACCCTCCCTCAGAGGCTGAGACAACAGTAGTATCTTATTCATTTTCTATGCCATATTTACATATGGAGTTCCTTCCATATGCCCAGTGCCCACAAACTCATCACCTCTCTTGTCTTAAACTTTTTCTAATGCTTCTGGGTTGATGTGACATGAGGAAACTGAAGCCAAAAAGACTTAAGAAATCTGCTAAAGGGCAGGCAAGCTGAAGCAGGGCATATTTTTGAAGAATGCCAGTATTAATTATGAGCAGCAGCTCACAGAGAGTTTGCTCTGGTTAATCAGTGGAGGTTAGCCTATGATGAACACAAGAGCAGCCATATACTTGGTCACTTACTTGGGACATGATATTTCCTTTCCAAACAGTTCACATGTGTACATTCTCTTACATAGTGCATCTACAAATGCATAGGTAACTGTCTTCAATTCATGCTTTCCTCCTAATCCTGCTGTCACCATCCCAGTGGGAGTGGTCATCTCACGTCATACATACAATAAGGTAAGAGCATATAATGGCTTTGCCGTCTTTGTAACCCATCTTGCCAAGCTTTCTGGAATGCAGACGCAAGCTGGTCTCTGTCTGAGTCTTCCTAACCTTAAAAATATGTCTTTTAAAATAGGCTTACCTCTACCCTGCCTTCCCCTTCATACACCTCTCTCTCTCTCTCTCTCTCTCTCTCTCTCTCTCTCTTTCTCTCCCCCTCCCTCCCTCCCTCTCGGTGTGTGTGTGTGTGCACGTGCTGTATGAGTGCAATTCTTGCAGAGCCTAGAAGAGGACACCAGAAAGCTTAGAGTTAGAGACAGTTGTGACGCTTAATATGGGTGCTGGAAATTGAACTCTAGTTCTCTTCAAGAACAGGAAGTGCTCCTAACCACTGATCTATCTCTCCAGATCCCAAATATATCTTAACCTGTAGTTTGACAGTTTCCCAAGATCACCCCATCCCCCCACCTATGCTCTGCTCACCAATCCTAATCTCCTTAAACTGCCTGCTCCTCTCTTCACTGCACAAATTCTCACCAGGGTCAAGGTTTTACTGAATGGGTGTCTTCCTCTTTTGAGTCAGTTTGTAAACTCAACCCGCTCATATCCTTAACCTTTCCTGGCTATCCTGCCTGGCCTTTAGGGACAGAGGTTGGGCATCATTTCTAATCAAAAGCTTCTCTTGATATTTTTTAGTATTGATCAAACAATATGAGCATCAGGCCAATTTTAGGTACTTGGGTAGCACCTTGACCATGTACTTCTGTTTTGTTTCTGTATTAAACTCTGACCCCTGCAGGTAAGTCTATATCTCATTTATCCCCAGCTCTCTTCAGTGTCTAGCACACAGGAGCAATTTTTATCTATAAAGTTTTGTTATAACTAAGCTGTGGGCTATAAATGACTTACACAGAGAAAACATAACGAAGAAAAGAAATTTTTGTAAAGCAAAAATAAGAAAAATTATAAATAGACATAGACTTAGGATCAGAAAAGCATATTTTAAGTTGATTGTGATGGCTTGTGTTTGTAGTCCTAACACTTGGGACAGTGAGGCAAGAGGATTGTCTTCAGTTTGAGGCCAGCCTTGCCACCTGAGCTGTAGCTATACTTGAGACCCTATCACAAAACTAAACAGGACAAAACAAAACAAAAACACCAATTAAGCAAAAACTCCATGGACATTAAAAATGGTTAGTAGGAGTTGGGGTTTTAGCTCAGTGGTAGAGCGCTTGCCTAGTAAGCACAAGGCCCTGGTTTTGGTCCTCAGCTCTGGAAAAAAAAAAGGTTAGTAAAAGGTTATGATTTTTCCTGGAATGAGTATTTTATATAATTATGACAATAAAGAATTCTCAGGTAACAGATTCTTTTGGTTGAGAATTACATCATAATGTCAAAAATTATTTAAAAGCATGGAAAATGTTTTCGTTCAGTTTCTGGATGACAGATTTTAAAACCATGTTTGTTTCTTCAATTTGCCTGTATCTTCACACTCTAGGCTCTTGGAAGGCAGTGAACACATCTTTCTAGCTCATTCTTCTGAGCCCCACACAATACTATATAGGGATACATGACTTTCGTACACTTAAAAATAACACTAAGTGACTTCATCTTGATTCCCAACCAAGTTAGTGGGAGCCAACTGTAAGCCAGAAAAGCAGACAGCCCAAGTAAAGCAACAGTGGTGGGGCCTGGCCATAACTTTTGGGCTTATGCTTTCTGTGTGCATACGGGTGGGGGTGGGGATGTGCACAGGTTGATGCGGCTGACCTTCCTCCACCTTAGCCCTTGAGTTAGAGTCTCTTCCTGACGCTGAGGTTTACTGTTAAACCACACTGGCTGTCCAGTAAGCTGTGGGTGGATGGAGGTCTGTCTATCTCTACAACCCTGGGACTGTGAATACCTGTGCTACCATGCCTGGCTGTTTTATGTGGGTGTTTGGGTTTGAACTTGGGACCTTGTGTTTGCATGGCAAGCACTTTTCTGACCGATACATTTCCAAAATGTCCCCAGAGTCATTTTTTTTTAATGTATTGAGCCTAGACCATCCACACTTGTATCTTTTTAAGCCAGTTTAATTTTGAAAGTCTTCTTCGAATCAGATTCAATTGCACATCTGTGCATTAAAAGATACTCCCTACCAACTCTTCCTACATCCTTTAATTTGAAGATGAGATTTAAAAGGCTTGAGATTTGCTACTCAGTTTAGCTAATTTAGAGTTTAATAAGGAACCAGTGCCAGCTACATGGTTTTAGATAGTCAGGCTGAGCTTGTTTGGTATAAAAAGAAAACAAGAGTATAGTTATAGATTTTAAAAAGTCTAAGAGACACAGTGTAGAATACTAGAGAGTGTGCGAGCCTCCTTCTGGCCCTTGTCCTCGTGACTTGGTAGTGTGGCTGCTTCCTAACTGGACAACTGTGTGACAAACATCATGGCAAACTTGATGAAAGGAAGAGAGTGAGACTTGAAACTAGCCTTACTTTGATAACTGCTAGAAGTCCATTCCTGCTTTCAGAGCTGCAGACACCGGTGCTGAGCTATAACTGTGATTGATAACCAATAGATACTCAATAAGCAAAGAACTGATATTTAGTCCTGTATTTTCCATCCTTAAGTTCCATTCCAATAAAAAGCATTTTAGGCACATGCTTTCTTTATACTGTATAGTCTCTGTAGACTTATCACCAGCCTTTGCTATAATTTATAACAGATACCTTGACACCTAAGTTCAGAGCATCTAGTAAGACAACATGAGGAAGCCAAGATTTCCAGGCACTAACAATTTTTACCTGAATACATTTGAACTCAATGGAACAGATGTGTGCTGAGGCTCCCCAGTGACGAGTGAAATTATTAAGGAGAATGAAGATGAAAATGAAGATGAGTATTGCCACTAGGAAGCTGCAGAACCTAGACCACAGTGCTATCACATGGTGAACACCAATGAAGTGTTAGTTGATTGTTTATATCAACAGTACATTCATGAAATGATGCAGTATAGTGATGTCACTAAGGAAGGGCAAGGCAAATTTCCTGTTGGGTGGACATACTTAGGCAACAGTTACCAACATGAGAGGCAGCAAGGAGGCTTCCTGGAGTCAGAGAGGGAACATGGCATGAGCAGGAAAAGGCATATTATGACTTGCAAGCAGCCGGGAAGGCTCAAGCATGGGCTGCATGACTGCTTCATGGTGAAAAGCAACAGTATGTGGCCGTGGCCCAAAGATGAGCCCTGTATTAGAGCGGGAATCACATGGGCAGTACAGGGCGTGGGCTGATACTGGAGAGAGGCAGGCAGGAGTGACAATGGAAACTAAAGCATTTGCCTTCAATCTCAGGGACAACATTTAAGGGTACATGCCAGCGTGAACAGGCACCCTCTTCTTTTTCCTGTAATATGGAAAAGTGTTAAAATGATTATCATATGAGAACAAACTGCTAAGTCTTAAGCGCTGACTCAACCTAGCATTCCGTGGATAGTTAACTGATCTCTGAAACATGGTACTTAGTGATGGCAAAAGTTAAACCACTCAGAATGGCCAGAAGGCTCCCAGTAATTAAACTCTGAACTCTGAAAACCCAGCCATTACTATAGCATTGTGTGGATGAATGTATTTTTGTAAAACTGTATATTATAGCCACAGCTTTCTATATAGCTAGTTTTGTTGCCTTCAAGAGATGACTGAGCACCAAGAGAGTTATATCCAACAATAATTTCAGGTGTTTCCCTGAAGAGCTTAAGACACTCTGCATACTTTAATTAAGTCGTCTAATGTCCAGGGCAAGAAGGCAAGGGACGAAGGTGAGTCACCGAAAAGTGCCCAACAGTGGAAGACTAGACCACAGAATGTGCTTTGAGATGAGAAGAGCCACTCATTAGTGCTTCCATTTCAGCAAAGGCGAAATGGAGTTCTTCTTCTGACAGGGACGAAAAGCTACAGCCCATTTTCACTGAAGGCAGAACACACTGCTGCGGGCTCTGGAATGATCCTCTGGGAGACCTTCAAAAATAGTATCACAACCATGACCTGTGAGGTTTGTCTTTTGAGAGTCAACCAACACTTATTAATAAAGACGCAAAATGTATGCCCAAGAAAATATACATCATTTTGCTCTTGGAAAAGAAACATGGGACATGACACCCAACCTGTGGTATGTGGCCTATAGCTCTGACTAACTGCTTATGGGAAGTGTCTTACGTATCCCCTTTTCATTATGACAAAATGCCAGTCAGAAAGAATTACAGGAGCGGAGATTTCATTTCACCTCCTGATTTCAGAGGTCTCCCTCCATGGCTGCTTGGTCCTGTGTGCTTAGGTACAACATCATGGTGGCAGAATCACATGGCAAAGAGTGTTCCTCACCACATTGTATTGAAGGGGGTGGGAGCATGGAGGAGGCAGGGCGAACTGTAACTTCAGGTTACTTCTTCCCACTATGTTTCACTGCCTACATTTCACCACCACGCATTAGTACCCTTACAGTATGAATCCAACAAGGGATGAATCCACTGGCTATGCCAAAGCCGGTAAGATGGACCACCTCCCAAAAGGCCTGCACGACACTCCCAGCAAGCAGTGTGCTCTACCCATTACTTCTACAATCCTTAATCCAGTCAAGTCGTCAACCAAGACAAACAAACAAACCGAAAAACAGAAAGAAAAGATAAATGCTATTATTTAGTGAACACACACACACACACACACACACACACACACTACCAGGGTCTTTAAAATAAACAGATGCAAGCAATGAAACTCTATGGCCACATTTTGACATCAGATGGACACAGGATCCTAGAGAGGGATTGTTTGTACTGAATTATCACAGCAATGAAAAAGCAAAATAGAAACCCTGGTCAGGAATTTGTAGAACCCCCAAATTTCAACTTTGCATTAGAAGGAGGATGTTATTCATGGGTTCAGGAAAGAAATCACGGGACAGATTCTGCTTAGTCCTAAGAGAATGGGGTGTCCAATACAGGAACGGATTTGATGTACAAAAAGTGTTTCTTTTATCAAGAGAGAGACAGAAAGAAAGGGATGGAGTTGGGTGGGTGGAGAGATGAAAAAAAATCTGGGAGGAGTTGGAGGAGGCGAAACCACATCACAATATATTATATGAAAAGTTTCCATTTTAAAAGATAAAATAAGGCACGGCAGCAGCAGCTTGTTTGTCCTCAGGAAGGCTGATTTACTGCGAGGGGCCAAGGGCGGATCTGTCGTAACCAGGTATGCCAGGGAGAAGACATAAGCCTCTATCTTTGAGGCTGGAAAAACTGCTCCAAAGGGACTTTCAGTTCTCTACCGGAAAAAGCCTAATATCACTGGAAAATTTTCCTAGTAGCAAATAAAAACAAATCAATCCCTACGTGTAAATATGAGAACCCACCTATATCGATCCCCATAAATGTAAAGGGCACAGTGCCTCTTAGGCTTTTCTAGAGATCGTGATGGTCCAGCTGCCAAGAATGCTTCCTGACCCTCAAAAGACCAGGGATCCCAGCACCTGAGCTGAGCCTCACAACCACCTGTAAGTCCAGTTCAGAGGATCCAACACCCTCTTCTGGTCCTGATCCTCCTGGGCACTGATGAATGCGACACACACACACACACACACACACACACACACACACACACACACACACACATCTCTTTTTATTAATTTATTCATATTACGTTTCAATTGCTAGCCCATCCCTTGTATCCTCCCATTCCTCCCTCCCTCCCACTTCCCCCTACTCCCCTCCCCTATGTCTGTGACTGAGGGGGGCCTCCTCCCCCTGTATATGCTCATAAGGTATCGAGTCTCTTCTGGGTGACCTGTTATCCTTCCTCTGAGTGCCACCAGACACACACAAATCTTTAAGAGAAAGGTTTGTTGAGTACAATATTTTATCTTGTGTTTCTCTATTACTGCTTCTTAAGACATTCTAGACTCATATATTTATTATTATTACTAACATAATTTTTAGCTATATTCCTAAACAATTGTTAAACAGAAACTTCCTTTAATTATAACTTAAAATATACTTTGTTAAAATTGCCAAAATACCCAAGGACTATAATTTTAATCTCTTTTTTTGGGATTTGATTAATGTCTGTAACTTTAAGAATTTTACTGTTTCTTGAATAAAAAAAATGTCATTTTAAGTCAAATCACAAATCCACTGCCAAAACATGTCAGATGCTGAAATGCCATCCAAGCAAAGTATGGTTTTGAATTTAGATCAATGATTTTAAAGTAACAAAAATATTGGATAATTTTATTAAATATTTTTTAAAACCTGTGCTTATAATGATGATGTTTAAATTTCAATCAGTGCTAAATGTTATGTGCCCAAGAGTTTTTAAACTGAAAGGGACTATGAGGGTCACTCAGTTCCTTGATTTTGTTTGGCAGATGTGAAAACTGAATCCTTGCTCTTTGAAAGGTCCAATAATCTGCGCCAGAACTGCGTCTCTCAGCATTATGACCTTTTTGTTAAGTCATAGGTACATTTGCTATGGCCATCATAGTGAGTTCCCGTGGTCTTTTTTCATATGGAAAGTGCTGCTCCAAAGAAGTTCTCATTTACTGCTGCAGAACCTCTGTTACAACAATCTAGTCCCAGCTGGGCTGCTCTCGGGGCGCCATGATCACTGGACTGCAGTACTGCCTTTTCCTAATTATAAAAACGAGGACTTCAGTAATTTAGACTCACCTATTTAATTTGGTTGTTGCAAGAAGCAATAATAAAAATAACCCTAAAGCATACAGCATAGCTAAATGCAAACTAAATGCTTAATAACAAAAACCCATCTCAACTATATTTAAACCAGGAAGCAATAACCAGTTGAAGTCATAATTAGGAATGAGTAGCAAGGATGGTCTCAGTGTCCTGGTAACACGGAGCAAGGTAATAGGGCTGCTAAGCGCCTCTGGGGCTCCTGCATTTTCCTGCTTTTCCATAATCCGGTTTTGTGTTTACCTAAGCCATGAACAACTATGGGTTGAAACCCAATCACAAGTTCCTGTCTCCTTGCAGCTGCCATTGATTCCTAAGCCAGAGGCAGTATCAGTTGTTGCTAATACACCTTGCATTTTTTCCTAACAGGACAGAAGCGTCGCCAAGAATTGTTCACTAATAGTAAAATATGGCTTCCCAGGTGACATGCAAAATTGTCTAGCTTGAGCTGACCTTTAAAAAAAAAAAACCAAAAACTTATCAACTGGATTCTCTTGGATTAGAAATAGACTCCTCAACAGGAAAAGGTGGGAAGAAACGGCACTTATAAAAGTGTTATGAATGCAAATTTTTGAACAAAGGTTGAGTATATTAGGCATAGAAAAACAGGAGTAGGGAAGGGCTGTGATAAAACGCATGTCTAGCATGCGAAATTCCCATCTCAGCAACAGGGTGGGTGAGAGTCAACTCCAGGGTTAGGTTTTTTTTTTTTTTTTTTTTTTTTAGCAATTAAAAAAATCTTTTTCTTTTGTTCTCATCTGTTTCAAACACAGATTACTTTGGGGCTAGAGAGCTCCTACTAGCATGGACCACAAAATAAGTAAATAAGCAGAAACAAATGTGGATTACTTTTGAGATCACACACACATGTATAATACGCTTACGTAATTTTACATGAAAAGCAATGCGCTTCGGTCTCTTCCACGTGGCAAAGTAAAGTATGATGTCCACAGGAGAAGGCAAACAGGGGATCTGGGAATGTGACTTGGTGTAGTGATGCTCTGGGACCCCGGGCCACTCTTTTGGACTGGATTCTTGCTCCCAGTTCTTGACGATGCCTTCTGAGAGAAGCCACCCCACACAGTTAGTACCAAAAGGCAGAGCTGAAAATGGCTTCTAACCATTTTTTAAGTGTACACTCAACATTCCTTTTTTTTTTTTTTAAAGTCCATAGTTTTCCTTTCTGAATTGTATGACTCCATCTCAAATTTAAACAAGCATTGCTCTCGGTGTTTAATTACAATTTAATGGAAATAGTACTTGCATTCCAATTAGCGTTCAGTTTTCACATCACGAATGTGCATCCAAGTTATTGTGTCATTATAATCTCATGTTATAATGGTTTCATAATGCAAGTCCCTGCAGGGTTGAATTAGTAGTTTCCTATGGTAATCGCCCATCACTATAATATCATAATCACATAAGCACAGTCCCCACATGCTCCGCTGTAATCATTCTGACATTGTAAGAGCATTTTAATAGTATTAGCATAGATTCTCTAGAGAAATCATCTCATTGTCACTGCATTGTCACACAAGATTAATTGTGATGGTGCCAAGTCGTGATATAAGAGCCTGAAAAGGAAAGAGTGACGTTCAGCAACGTGGAGTTCACCTTCTCCAAAGGGCAGAACATCCCGTAATAAGGTCATCAGACAATCCTTGACTGGATATTTGTGCTTTCCTAAGATGTTTAAGTTTGGGTTTGCTTGTGAGGACTCAAAACAACAGTGATGAACAGCGTCAGTACCTTTCTGGCAAAGTAAAAGTAGACGTGGTTCCTGTCAATGAGGAGTTTGCAAAGTAATCAGGTTCACAATGAATGCTTTCATAGAAATAGTTTGCTCTGATGTGACTGGCCAGACCTAGGGCCTGAAATGTACTGAAGAATTTATTGCTGTTGTTTGCAGTGTTGAGGATGGAGCCCAAGGCCTTCTACATGCTAGGCAACTGTGCCATCACTAAGCCAGATCCCCATTGAGAAGAAATAGCTAATAGCTAGGACAAGAGTTGAGTGTAGTAAGACTTAACCAATGTGGCACAGAGTCCATGTTATGAGCATCCAGATGGTCTCTTTGTATTCCTAACTCTGGGAAGAGAAAAGAACTCTAGCGGACTACATATCCCTAGCACACCAAAGCACAGGCAAGAATCAGTACTGTGTGCTGAAGACTGATGCTGAGCCACTTCCCAACGTTTAACAATATGGAAAGGGACTTGGGACCTTTAAGAGTGGGGACTTTGTGGGCGTGGCTGAAACAGAACCATCCTGTGAGGGACCTAATGCTGCCTAGCTTAGGGGATGCATCCCATCTCACACGTGTAGGTTAGTTTCTAAGAGAATAGGTGGTTTAAAAGAGGTGAACTAGGGATGGAGAGATGGCCAAGTGATGAAAAGCACTTACTACTCTTACAGAGGACCCAGGTTTGGTGCCCAGCACCCACATAGAAGCTCACAACTGACAGTAACTACTATTACAAGAGTATCTAATGGCCTCTACTGTCCTACAAAGGCTTCTGTGCAGACATGGTGCACATTCAAACACCTAGGGCCACACACATATAATAGACAGACGGATGGATGGATTGATGGATGGAGTAGGCTTCATTCTTTACTTTTAGATTACAACACACGTGCGCGTGCACACACACACACACACACACACACACACACACATACACACCACAGCCAGGATACCCTCTCTAGACTGGGTAACTATGCCGTTTGGGCTTTCTAGTGACCAGTACCACAGACCTAATAAATATTTTTATCTTTGCCTTCCTTTAGTGTTTTTCATACGAAGACTGGAAGCTGCATTGTTCAGGAATCCTAGGTGGAATTAAGAACAGCGCTTCCCTCGTGTAGCCTCAGACCAGGAAAAATAAAGTCTCACGGAGAAAAGCGCTGCCCATCCCCCACTCATCTCCTTGGTTTCCATAGTTGAAACCACAGTGTAAAATGACTGTCATTGTGTCAATGACAAATGGCACACATAGCGGGGACTGGCAGGATATTGTGTTCATTGGAGGGGCCTCTAATCTCCTAGTATTCTCCGGGGATCCCACAGGAGAATTGCAAACAGATTCTCATAACTCATGTAGCATCTTCCCCGCTCGATGTTGAAGTGAGAACAACGTCACAGCAGCACTTAGCACCACGCCTGGCCCAAAGCAGGCATTCTATAAAGGTTTATGGATGGATGGATACATTAACCTGACTGGAAAGAATGTCCAGCTCTCAGAGCTGGTGTGGATCTGAAAGTGGCAGGGAACAGACCTGAGCTATGTAGGCTCTGGTGACATTAACAGTAAGAGTTACCAACTGGCAGTGCTTCTCAGAGTATTGCTTGTCTTCTTGGTCAGAGAATAATGCAGGTCTCTGAGGGACGGTGATTGCAGCATTCTGAGGGATGGCTGTTGGAGGTTGGTCTGGTGTATTTTGATGCTAATTACTGATTGCTGTCTCTGTGCCCCACCTGTACCTTACCTAATAGCCTAACCTGTTTGACCAATAAAAGGCCATCACACCTGGGCAGGCCAAATGGGATAGGTGTGGCTAAGGTTCCTGGGCTTTGGGAGACAGAATCTTGGGGGGAGGAGAGACAGAGAAAAGAGGAAGAAGAAGGCTGTGCCATGGGTTAGGTGGAAGAGAAGCACAGGGCTGGGATGGATGGAGACTTGGCCCAGATGATGATGATAATTAGCAAGTATTTGGGATTATGAATGGGAGCTAGCTTGATAGAAATTATTAAAAATAGATGGCATGGGATTGGGGCAGGTATGGGATATCTGCCCCACTATGCAAAGGAGTTTAAGGGATTAATATCTGCCCTGCCCCAGGTTAACTACGGCTATTTTAAAATATAACAGGTGTCTATGTCTTGATTGATTGCTACCAGGTTAAAAAACTACTGCCGTAATAATAATAATTATAGGCCTAATAATAAACATTATTAGGCCATGCTGATAAATTAACCACAACAGACGGCGGAGGCTAATCTTCTCTTTCAGGGACTGTGAACACCAGGAAGACCTCAGAATTACTCCAAGGCTCTAGTTTCCAAAAAGAAGCAATAACACTTTTTTAATTGGAACACAGGACGGATAAAGATATATCCTCTAAGTACTCAAAGCTACTTTTACCAACAAGCTGTGGAGCAATATAAACCGATTACATAAACAGAATTAGCTGTCCTTCCTTTGAAGTTATTTTTACCTTCGTAGGTAAAGTCTTTATAGCCCTTGCCACTCTAGCCTGCTTTGGGTTCTTGTCCTATGAAATTAGATCTCATTTCCTGGCTTATTCTTTCCACTAAAGTCATCTCATGAATTGCCCATGATGTGCTGCTAGTATAAAAATGTGCCTTTTATTACATTTGGTTATCAGTTTCCTTCATTTGTTCTATTTTTAGATATGATCACAGGTTTAAAAGAATCAGTAATTTGGGGGACTAGTGAGATGGATAAGTGGGTAAAGGTGCTTGCTGCCAAGCCTGGGGACCTGAGTTCGACGCCCAGGATCCACATGGTAAGGTGGAACTGATTGTTGAAAGCTGTTCTCTGATATCCACATGCAAGATGTTCACACCCACAGATACACACACATAACAAATAACTTTTAGGATCAAGAATGTAGGATGCTTAAAAAACCTTGCCTATTTGATGTAAGAGCAGACATCATACTTATTATGTATAATATTGAAGAATCCTGAAAACAATGGAAGTAATTCCTGATTTATTAAATGAGTTTTCCAATTCAGCAAATAATAGTATAAAACACATTATTCAATGATAGTTATAAAATATCTTGGATGTTACCAAAAGCTACTTTCAAGTTGTTATACTAACTTACTTATAGGTTATACTAACCTAACTTAGTTAGGTTTTCCATACCTGTAATGAAACACCATGACCAAAGCAACTTGGGAGAGAAAGAGTTATTTGTCTTACACTTCCACATCATCATCAAAGGAAGTCAGGACAGAAACTCAAAGAGGGCAGAAACTGGAGTTAGGTTCTGGAGCAGAGGCCATGGAAGAGTGCTGTTTACTGGCTTGCTCCTCATGGCTTGCTCAGCCTGCTCTCTTATAGAACCTAAGACCATCAGCTCAGGAATGGTTCCACTCACAATGGGCTGGGCCCTCTGGCATCAATTACTAATTAAGAAAATGCCCTACAGGCTTGCTTGCCTACAGCCTACTCTTATGAAAACATTTTTTTTTCCCCGATTGAGGCTCCCACCTCTCGGGTGTCTCTAGATGGCGTCAAGTTGAAATAAAACTAGCTAGCACAACCAATCAATATGAGAAAATGGACACAGATTGGAAGAATGATGGCTTTGTGAATACATCATGATTTCCCCAAGAGGAATAAAAGCTAGAATGGTACCAACACCATAAATATCACAAAGGATGTTACTCTGTGCCCTTGGGCAAATCAGTCTGTGAACCTCAGGTTTCTCACTAACAAAATAAAAGAGTTGAATGAGGTGATCCCTAAAGTGTCTTCCGTATGTGGGTTCCACAGCTTGTCTCCAAGTTCAAGATTTGGATTTTAAGAGAATGGCAAATGCAGTACTGCCAGATGTGATGGCCTGTGCCTTTAATCCCAGCACCCAGGAGGCAGAGAGGCACACAGACCTCTTTGAATTTGAGGTCAGCCTGCTTCATAGAGAGTTCCAGTCAGCCAGGGCTACATAGTGAGGAGGGGCAGGGATAGATACAGATGCAACAGACATTTGTAAACCTTCTATGAAGCCTACTGATGCCTTTCCCTAAAATTCTCCTTTTACAGTATGTGGTTTCTTTCGAGTTACTATAAACCACATATTGCTACTAACAGATGAATGAAATCAAATGACTTTACAGCCCAGAAGTCCCAGACTGTTAAGTATTTGTTATGCCTTATACTGTTCATAAAAGAGAAGTATAGTACATATAATGACAGCATCATTAGCCCTCAAATAAGACATTCCAGTGAAGCAACTCAACACTATTATTTCCCAAGTAACTGTGAAAGTGATACATGAGTTATGACCATACATGTGTATGGGCATGTGAATATAGTTTAACAGCAATTTCTAAGCATTACAGTAGAAACACAGAAACTAGTCTGAAGATTTGCTGGCAAACAACCAAATGTTTTATTATTTATTGGACAGAGAGGTACAGTTTCAAAAAGTCAAAACAGTAATCCACTTGGGTATTGTTAACTTGGGTATTGTTAAATATTTGATATATTTCTTATGGCTGGCATGAACTGACGTTACATGGGCATTTAAAAATGTTTCAATCAAGTATTTATTTTATTCTGTTCCAGGATGACATATAGTAAACACAATTGTGTTTCAATTTTATGTATGTTAGGGTAAAGCTGAAGTTAAATAGTGGGTTCGCTGAAAAACAGCATATAGGAATAACAAATTCTCTTGCAGATGATTGGACAACTAACCAAGTTTCATTGGAATGGGTAAAACTTAACATTGTTTGTGAAAATTAAAAGACTGTCAACATGTCTACAACATTTTATAAGATTCATTCTCAAGCTCGTTACAGAACTAAGTACTAACACTGCCCCTAACTCATCAGAAATATAATCTTGACTTCTAGCGAGGCAGAGAAAGCTATTATCCAATTTCTACTCTCAGACCTGTTTATTGATCCTATAATTGTGGACATTATTTTAAATGATGTTGGTTTAAAGATGTAAATATAATATATGGTTTAAAGAATATGGATTAAGATATTATTGTCAGACACAGTGCAGTTACTTATCAAGCTTTGTAATATTTATAGACTAAAACTCCAAAGATTTGTCCATCACTCTCGGCACAGTAACAACATGTAAGAATTCTCCTTAATGTCTGAGAGTGGGAGTAGAGCACACTGGTAGCCACAGTCCGGGACTTGATTTCCAGCACTAAAAACGAAATCAAACAAAATTTTAAAAAATGCTGTGAAGCTATTGCATTAAAAGAAATAAATAATATAAACTTTTATTTTTTGCTAAGGTGCTACAAACAAAAATGTAACAAAATGGAAACATTCACACACGCACACGTGAGTACCTGCCTTTCAATGCTATTTATTATATTGCATTATATTTTTCAATGATACATTGAAAAATTCCATATAGTTTTTAGCCATACTATAGAAAGAAAAAGTAGTTGCATAGGCTCATGAAAATCCCTAATATAACAAAATCAAGGATGCTCTTATATACGGCATAAGTGTAACACTGAAAAGAAATCTAGTAGACTGACAGAAAGCCATCGACTCTTCAAGAAGAGCATTTTACACCTGGAACTGTTATTTTTGAGGTATTTTCCTCTGTCTATACATTTATAAATAAAAGTGGAAAGATCCTGCTGTGGAGACATGAAGGAAGAGTAAGGCAGACATTATAACACTGAGAGTAAGAAGAGACTTCCCCTTCTGCCTCAGCAAAGTCTCCGCGACGTCAGTGTTTGAAACAGGAGTTGCTGCCCCTCCTGAGGGACCGAGTTGCTACAAGATTCTTACTACAGAGGAGAAAGAAGACCACCCTTGAAAACGTGCTTGGCTGAGTGATAGTCAGGGTCAAAGCAGCACAGAAAGCAATGGAAGCCTACATCTGGCACGAGAAATGGGACATGCCGGGGACCCGGCTTCGGAAAACTCACCCCTCTGAAGAGCACCCCTGCCTAATGTCAGCTCCTAAGACTGATCTTGCTACAGCACAGGGCAGTTTTTCAGACACAGCGTGGGCCAGGAAGCTCAGTGGTTGGTGTGGTGGTGAACGCGCAGGCCCCAAGTGAAGGCCTGACTTCAAGAAACTACATCCCAAGGCTCTAGGGAACTAGTAGAAAAGTGTGAGTTATGGGATAACAATTGAGATGTAATATGAATAAATTAATAAACAATATTTTTAAAAAAAGAAAAATGTGAGTTGTGGAAGTAATAGACACAGCATATGTTAAGAAATAAACACACTTAGCTAGGAAAGGCATCCTTGCAGCCTTCCTGCATGGGGGTTTCAGCAGTACTTTCTGGGTGGAGTTGGCATTAGTTATACTCTTGCTTGTTGTGACCCGACCAGAAGCCACAAAAAGGAGGGAGAACCTCCTGGTTTGAGGGTACAGTTCATTATAGTGCTGACAGCATGTCAGTAGAAGCAAGAAGCGCCTGGTCGCCACGCATCACAGCTGGGACGCAGAGAAAGACAAACGCTGGTGTTCAATTCACTTTTCCTGTTTTCAGTCAGTCCAGGACCCCAGCCCATGATCTCATGGGTGTGCTGCCCACACCCAGGGTGACTCCTCCTCCTTTAAACCTCTTCAGGAATCCCCTCAGAGAAGAAAAACCCTACATGTGTGTCTACTAGGTTATGCCAAATTCAACCAAGCTGAAAACGAAAAGTGACAATCATAAAACTAAACCCACTCTTCTTACATAAGAATTGCCTAACATATGCATGTAAATAAACCTCATCTCATTCAGGTTTAAGCATCAAATCTTGTATCACTGGAGGCCACATATAATCATGTTTCCTCTCACCTCTTTTTGGTTTTCTATTTATTTACTTACCTATTTTTAGCTCAACCTGGCATAGAATTTACTATACAGCCAACAGCGCATTTTGACTTACAGAAAATTCTTGGATTAAAAAAAATGTTTGCAAATTACTAAGGAAATATTTGAAACGGCTGCAGTTCAGACAGTAAGGTATAGAGCTGGCTCTGTATGCATATTTGGCTGTCTAGTAAATTCTGCCTAATTTACTAAATTATGTTGCTTCACTTTCATCTAATCATTTCAATATTAAGGCACAGGCCTAAAGTTTCTTTTCAAATAATATCCAAGAGAACTTCTTGAATAAAGCAGACTCCAGGGACTTGCATTCATCACTTAGCAGCTCACATTTGATAAAGAAAATTGCTATAAAAGTTGCCATTTCAAGAAACCATTACCACAGGATTCTGGAATTATTCTGTCCTCCACAATCCACGCCTTTGAATTCACAACCAGCATCACCTCAGAAGAAGACTGCTTGTTGAAAGGGTCTTACAGAGCACCTTTGTCAAATGAGGTTGCCAAGAGGGCGCTGCTAACCCAACAGGACTGAGGGTTTCATAAGAAGAGGAGATTAGAAGCCAGGCACACAAAGGGGGAGGGGTAAAGTACAGACACAGGAAGAAGATGGCCATCGGCCAGCCAAAGAGAGGGGTCTCCGGAGAAGACAACCCAGATGACACTTTGAGCTTGAGCTCCTAATCTCTTGACTGTGAGAAAAATCTGTTTCTGTTTTTTAAGTCCTTCAGTTTGTGGTATTTTGTTATGGTAGACCAAACAAATGTAGTCCAGTAATCTAAGCTACAGAAATGTCCTTTAGCTGCGCCTGGAGGTTCAGGACTCTATAAACGGAGTGATGAATCTGTAGGAAAGGCAGGCCAGACACTGGGAACTCCACATAACACAACGTGACAGATCTTGATGATATCAGGTGACAATTAAAGGCCTGGTCTTAGAGCAAATAAGCCAGGAAGCTAATCGAAAAGTTAAATAGATATCACACAATGAACGTCGCAGTGGTACGCTGTGAACTGGCCCTGGACTGGGGTGCGGGCTCTAGCCATTACAGAACAACCCTGGATGCATCTGACTTTTCAGATACGTGAGCTGTGTCATAGGGAGGACATTTAGGTGTGTGGCTGGAGCAAGCAGGAGACAGGTTGGGGAGTTCACAAAAATACTGAGGACACCTTAAAGATCAATGCACACAAAGTCTGGTTAAAAGTGAGCGACATCAGAATAGACATCTTCTTCTTTTTTTTTTTTTTCAGAATAGACATCTTAGTTGACTCTCAGTACACTGGAGATTTTGTGGAGGCATGGGCTTTTAATTACACAAAAGAACATCAAATTAACAATAATATTTACCAATATTCTGTTCAAAATGCTTTCTAAACACCAAATAATTACCCAATTAAGCCACTGTAGGATAAGCTGTTATTACTACAGATTTAGTGAAAAGGACAAATAATTATTATTTTAACAGTTTCTGTGAAGTAAGACAGTGTTTACTGCGTGTAACTGAGCATACCTCACACCATCTTAATGAGGAGGGAGCAGAAGAAATAAAAAAGAAGCAGAACGCTGATTATCTACATGAACTCTGTAGGAAACAGAGCTGCCCAAGAACCAGGAGCCATGGCCTGTAGGCTGGGAATTTAATATGCAAAGCAGAGATCAAAATTGGCAGAAGGCTATTTATGAATACTGTCAATACTGAATACCACAGATTGACAATAGAGAGTCTTTGGTCATGCCCTGAACAACATAATTCATCACACCAGTGCTTGGGGGGGCAGTCACGTCCAAGCAATTTATCATCATCATATCACTCGTTGGAGTAGAAGAAGGGGGGGCGTTGATGTTTGACCTCCAGGGAGGCTGGATTTATAGCTGGCGCCCCTTGGAATGCAGCCAGGCTCTGCCCGAAGCAAAATGTTCTTTCTTCACTTCTGTTTAAGTCACAGTCAAAGAGACCACAATGCCTATAGGATTCAGGGAGCAAAGCCCAGATCTGATGCTCTCATATCTAAGTAAGATAGTCAGGAAGTCATATTGTAAGCGCCCTTTAAGCTGCATGGAAAAAAATATATTAGTCCATGGTACGTACACACGATTCATTTCAAATGTCCTTTGGTGACAAATGAGTTTTGGAAATGCATCCAGTGATAAACACATTTGGGAAGAATTGTCTCTTCACAGCTCATCCATGATCACTCTTCCGTATTGGAAAGCTTGGCAGCATGCTAAACATTTTATATGCATGCATGTGTATGTATATGTATATATACAAACATGTGTGTATGTGTTTCCAAATAAAAATGGAAGCCTTGATTTCCACCCTTTCTGAGTATTGAGTCCATATGTATATTAACTTCAATCCTGGCTGTGCTTGCAGATATAATTAAGCATCTAAGTGCTATTTTTTCCAGCTTTGTTTAAGACCATGAAGCTGACTCGGGTACTGTGGGAACCAGTGTACCTGTCATCCCCCCAACGAGGAAATGAACATTAGTCATAAGAAAAGCCTTGCACAGCACCTTCCACGAGGCTCTCTGGGTATCTGGTGAAATGAACACAGAAATTCCTGGATGCATGGGGCTCAGACCTCCTGGAGTCTGCAAGGCAGGACTATCTAGGCGAACACGCAACAACAAATTCTCAAGTCTTAGAGACGAAAGACAACAAAAATGTATTTCTAGGCAACTTCAAGTGTCTAACACTATGTGATGGCTCATGTTGGTTGTCAATGTGACAACCTTAGAAGACAGGGCTCCAGACACACTGGCGAGGGATTACCTTGATCTGATCAGCTGTTGGCCATACTTGTAAGGGATTACTTTGAGGACCACTTCCTTGGCTGGGGTGCTTCCTGAGCATCGGCATTCATGGTGTTCTCCTTCCTGATTGTAGTTGCAATGGGACCAGCCGCCTCAGGCTCCTGCCTCCATTGGCTTCTCACCGTGATACAAAGTATCCTAAACCATGAGCCAAAAGAGGCCCAGCTTCCCTTGAGTTGCTTTTTGCACTTTGTCTCACCACAACAATAACATTAAGTAATTCTCACAGTAACAGGGAGCTCAATTCATCTCTTTCAGTTCATCTAGCTCCAGGAGAAGCAGCTGGTGGGAGAGCCTGCCCTTGAGTGTAGATGGCAGAATCTCATGGACTAGGACCCCAGACTGGATGAATGGAAAAAGGGGAAAGCTAGCAGAGTGCCAGCATTCTCTACTTCCTGACCGTGGCCACGGTATAACCATATTCTTGCTGTCATGCCTTCTCTGTTGTGATGGAATGCACCATCAAACCGTGAGCCAAAAAGAAAAAAAAAATAAGCCTCTGACTTCAAATTGCTTCTTGCCAGGTATTTGATCAACGAGAAAAGGAAAACAAAACAACAACAACATAAAACCTACAAATTACAGGCTTAATATAAACCGCAGAACTTCCCTTCTGTCTTTTCCCCAATTGATCCCACTTTTTTAAATCATTACTAGCCTAGACATCTACTCAGTCTTCAAGGTAGCAAACTGAGAGTCCTCTTTAATTTTTTCCCCCTTATCTTTCACAACCACACTCAATAGCAACTTCAATGGAATCAAGATCTAAAGTGCTCAACAGATGTGCTCATTCAGTAAATACTTAAAGAGCCTAATTAGCATACGGCTCAGCACCAGCCATGAAGAAACAGCAGTAAAGGCAACTGGCCAAAGCCCCAGTCCCTCAGCTAGCTGTGGTGACTAACACACACCTGAAATCTCACCTCACAAAAACACAGGAAGGAGACTCACGATTGAGGCCAGCTGGGGCTACATGGTGGAGTACCAAACACCAGGGGCTACATGGAGAGATCTTGTCTCTCACAAACACTTCAGTCCTCAAGAACAAGACATTCTTAACAGAGGGAATAAATAACAAGGTTATAAATAAATTTAAAAAAAAAAACCAGTGTGCTATATGGGAATTAGTAATGCGGAGGGAAAGGAAGAATGAATACTAAGTCAATTGAGGGCACTGAAGGGTGACAATAAACATCAGGAAAATGCACTAATTATGTGACATTGACAACTTTGCTTTCCCTGCCTCCGCTGCTGGCACTGACTTCACCAGACCCATCTTCAGCTTGCATTTGGGTTTCATCACACCCACTTTCATGTCACTCCCCTGTGACATGAAGAACACTGAAAGCCACAGACCTTTCCAGATGGCCCAAATCCCTACACACCCTGCTCCCACCCAGATCCCCAACTTAATCTTCAACCAGACAGTGAAACCTTCCAGAAGTTCCTCGAAAATACCAATTCCTTCCTGCCTTCCTGGCCCTTGTAGGTCCCAGTGAAAGGGACCTTCTCATCTTTCCACATCAGAACCTAAATTGGTGAGACATCTCCATCACCAAACGCAAAGTGCATGTTCTCCACCACTGTCCACCCCAGCCCCCTACTTACAGGTTGGATCTGTATATTATTAATCTGTTTGTTGGCTTCTTCACTTCGAAACAGAATATAAACTCAAGAACCTAGTGTCTGTATTTGTCCTGCTCTCATTACAGTCCGTGTGTGTGTGTGTGTGTGTGTGTGTGTGTGTGTGTGTGTGTGTGTGTACAGACACAGGCACAGAGTACATATTTACTGATTGAATAGAGTAACCCTCCCTGGCCACCTTGCAATTTCAACACCAGATGTAACCAACATATAATTAGCTAAAAGCAGTATTTTATTTTCATAAACCCATAGATTATTAGGTTGAGTAAAGACACAGAACTCAACGGCTTTTATGTGCCTAGGAAAGATAAGGAACCTGTACAAAGCTCATAGGTTAAAGTTCTATTTTTTATTCTGGGGGGCTGGGCACAGGGCCTTGGGTATGCTAGGCAGACGCTGTGCCTCTGAGCTTCAGCCCCAGCCCCTTTTGATTTTCCTACTTTGACACAGGTTCTTACTCTGTAGCCCAAGCTGGCTTGCGACTTGAAATCTCCTTGAGCAGCTGATCCAGGTGTATGCCACCAAGCCAGGCCACCAGAGTGATTTTTATGCTGCCTCAGGATGTACATGTTGGAGGTGGGACAGGCCTATAATACAGGAGGTAGAGATAGCCTAAGGGATAATGGCACAGGCTTTGGAGACAGAAAAACAGACACACACACGCACACTCTGCCCTCTAACACCTTCCAGAAGTATGGCTTGAACGTTCTGTCACTCACCCAAATCATGGAAATACCTGGCAAGGTGCGAGATAGATTTGAGTATAGAATTCAGGTACCACGCAGCAGCTAACTTTCATCAAAGGTGGAGAAAAAAAAAGTACTTGGGTAGCCCTAGGATTCAGAATCCAGGAACAGAAATAAAATCTGTCTTCTCTTTTATTTCAAAAACTACATATAATGTGTTTTAGTAACTTTTATAACTCTAAAGTACCATCCACTTCCACAAATGAAAACATAACTTCTTAACGACACACTTGGTGAATCTGGTATTCAAATTATCATTTTGAAAATAGTTATCTGACCCATCGACAGGCAGAAATAGCCTGCTGTTTCTTTTCAGTGTGCACTGTGGTTTTTCCTTCTCTCTCTCTCTCTCTCTCTCTCTCTCTCTTCTTTCCTTCCTTTTTTCTTTCTTTTTTTGAAGGGAGTTGACTATTTCTAGAACGGCACAAGGCCTCAAGGATAACTGCTGAACATACCTTCTATGAAAAAGGGACGTGGCGGGGGGGCAAGTGGGATGTCTAGTCCCTGGACTCTTTTTAATCCTTCTCTGTAGCAATGCAGTATCCATAAGGACAAATATTAAATGCCTGTGAGTCTCCTCCATGTCGGCGGAGATTGGAAGATGTCCTCGCTGGCCGGTATCACAATATCCTACGCATCTTTACAGCCACCGCTCAGTATCAGGGCTGTACAAACTTTGCTCAGAGATCTAAGGAGACCGGAGTGTTTTAACAGAGCCACAAGAAGGTTAAAGGCTCCAGGCTGAGGGTTCTGATGTCAATGCTTGTTAAAGAAACCTGAGCAGGGAACAGAGGCCTCCTTTCATTTCCTGTCTTTCCCAGCCACAGCTGCCCCAACAGGCCCCCAAAGCCCAGCAGACAGGCTGAGCAGAGCAAGTAAAGCACCAGGACAGGAAGCCCAGGCTCGTGAGCTTTCAAGTCAGACTTTGGCCCTCAGAGCCCAGGCCAGCTCCACAAGGCCCAAGCTCCAGAAGCCAGGCCCCAGTCTTTGCAATCTCCCGGGGGACTGAGAAAGGTAGTGAGGGCACCAAGCAGCAGCTTTCCCTAGCCCAGGGTGGGGCTCCACGTGGCTCCTTGCAGGGGGAGCCCGGATTTACAGGCCTAGATCCCCACCTTTCCTACCGGGCCCACAGCTCCTTCACCAGCTCCGGGGATTTCTTTCTCCCGTCTTGCGCCGCCTTCTCCCCTAGGAACTTGAACTGGGTCCGTTTTCTTCCCCTCCCTTTCAGTTGTCTCCCCCACCTCCAACCCTCCCGCAGTGTTTTTTCTCTAGCCTTTTCCCCGCCCACTAACCCTAAGTCACGCCCACCCCAGCCCAAAGCCACTCCTAGCTATCTATGTCAGCCCTGAGACCACGCCCACTAGGCTTCTGGAAGGACAGACCTTTAGGTCTAGGTTGGGCTCTCATCAGCTGGAGGGCCTTTTCGCGTGCCTGCCTTAAGCTTGCTGCTGAGTAGCAGCTCTCAGAGGCTAGGCTAGCAGCCCACCCACTCTACACCCTATTTGTTCCGTTTCTCTTTGGCTCAGCTGATGGGAGATCCCCAAGGGGAAAGGAAGCTGCAAGATTTCCCCCAGGCCTCAATTCTCCGTAAAACAGCCTGAAAGATGGACTCCTTGAGTAATTTTTTTCTGGGTCCCCCAAGACATATCAGAGCACTGCCAATCCCGTGTCACGCTGCGCCTTAGCTCCCCAAGCTTAACACACAGAGCTCGGGTTTTGTATACCTTGCTGAGGTTTTCATTTGTTGTTGGTCTTTGTTTTTTGTTTTCCTGGACTTTGCAGGCTGCATTTAAAATCAACACAAAAATGAGAATAAAAAATAAAATAAAATAAAATCAGAGTGCTATACTAGAGCACTGGAGGCAGCTCTGGTACTTAATGTCACTGTAACATGCTTGGTACATAAATATGTAAAACATGGCCCTAGAAGCCACTGTCGCAATACAGAGCAATACCTTTCTGCATTGAACTACCTGTTCATTTCACTCTGAAACCCGAGGAAAAGAGGAAGAACCTGGAGTAGTCATTTCTAAGGAAAACAGAGGTTTAGTGCTAACAGTTGGTGCGTGGTGAAGGCAGCTGTGTTATGCTTTAAAAGCAGTGTTTTGTGCTTAAGTTTTAAAAAATAGGTTTTTATTTGTTTACAATTGTTACATTTAATTTATTTATTTATGTGTGTGAAAACGGTTTTTTATCACATTTCCTTCCACTATATGGGTCATGGGGTAGACTTCAGGGCAACCTGACTGGACGGGCAAACCACTTTGTATGCTAAGGCATTTGCAGGCCCTTGTACTTCATTTTTGAACAACCTATATATGATTTCCCCCTTCTGGTTACAGCCAAGAAAACAGACTTAGAAAATGTTCTTCAAGTACAAGGCCACGACTAAAATCCAGTTTAGTTTTTATCAACTATGGTATCATATCTTCTTGGGGCCCCGTGATTGGAAGGCATGAAACGAAATTATTCAAGTCAGAAGGCAAGAAAGAAGAAAAGGTTATACAATCTCTCTTTTCCTTCTTTCTCCTTTCCTTTTCTTGTTGAGCGGTGTTCCAGTATGAGAAGCCCTTGCGAAAGGGACAGATACTGAGAACAAGGTGACTGGGTAAATCCTAGAAGCACAGAGGAGAATAAACGTAAGGCCTCAAAACGAGAGAGACGAAAACTAAATGTAGAAGTTAGGAGGTGCAGAACGCCCTCCTGTAAGGAGCTGCTCTCGGCTGCGGCTGCGGCTGCGAGTACTGGGAGAGCTGGATATTGCTAGCACGAGCGGGCCTCACACTGAGATCCTACAATGAATAGATGGATCGAGGGAGGCTTCTGGAGTGATTTGGTGCTGGCTACCACTTTTCATTGCTTGCACTGTAACCGAGAAGCCACATAAATGTGTGCCCGACAGTGGCTGTTAAAGAGAGGCCCAGAGTCCATTATTTATAATGTTATGTATTTTAGCAGTCCATGATGCCGCAGATGAAATTATGCACAAGGTCCATGTTAAAAGCTGACTTCAGTTTTCCTTTATGGAAGTTACTAAATTCTCCACAGCCCACATCAGACCCATTGAGCGGTACTCATGATGGATTCCACACGCAGACTCTTACTTAATTCTGTGGCTTTTACGGCTTAAAAAGATAGTGTTAAAGAAAAATGACCAGAGACTTTAATCTATCCTTGAGGGAAGCAGCTATAAGGAAATTTCAAATTAATATGTGCAATATTTACTTATATTTAAATATTTCCCCAGCAAAGGGAGGACCAATGGACAACAATGAACCTTTAGCATCTTGCATCTGGCTGTGTATGTTGTTATCTTGCTGGATATTATAAGTGATTTGAATGCTACTTCTAGTTAAATAACAAATACCATCAGACCTTAAAAAAAATAAATAGACTAGGATCTGGAGAGATGGCTCACCTGTTGCTCTTGCAGAGGACCTCAGTTCATTTTCCAGCAGCCATGGTGGGCAACTCACAACCCCATTTAACTCCAGCTCCGTAGGACCTAACACCATTCTCTGACTTTCTCAGTCACTTGTACTCACAAGTACAGACCATACACAGACGTATACATGCAACTAATTAAAAGTAGCAAGACATTTATTTATTATGTAAATGTTGTATTTGCATTATTTAACCCTCCCTGTCCTCCCTACAACTTCCCCCATTGCCCCCCCCCCTTTTCTTCCCAGGTTCATGACTTCTGATTCTTTAATTGTTTTTGTCACACACACACACACACACACACACACACACACAAGTTTATAAGCACAATTTGCTGAGTTCACTTAGTGTCACTCATATGTGTGTGTGTTTCAGGTTGACCGTTTGGGTTGCATCACTTGTTGGGGCGCTCCTTCCCGGAAAAGACCCATTGTTTCCGCTCCCACCAGACAGTAATGTCAGTAACTCTTCCTCTATGGGTGGGGCCTTGTGAGATTTCTACCGTCCACATTGGTGTCTCGCTTGGTATTGTCATTCTCAGGTCTTGTTTAGGCAGCCATGTTGTTGAAATTTCATGAGTGCAACTCATGAGGGTAGAAGACGCTATGTCACAGCGGATGCCTTATATCCTTTTTAAAAATGTAAAACTAAAGAAGAAAGCCCCGTGTTGCTGACCTCAGGATCTATCAGCTTTGTACAGAACAAAACAAGAATGGTTGAAATGGAAACGGTGTGATGTTTGACACTCAACCCAGCATCAAGTTTGTGTGGCACTTCCCTATTTAATTTTTTTTCCCCAGGGGAAATTTTGCTTGGAAATATTTTTGAATCCTGGGGTAATAATGCCTGTGATGAAAATCACACTATTGAGAAACTAAGGGTTTCTAAATCAACCACCCAGTTAAAGATTTAGTTCAAATACATTCTCGTTTCTACCGTGTTTGCTTTCCACTCTCATAGGGTCTTTGAAATTCAGCAACACCTGAACTCAGACAGGCTAAATTGGCAGAGAGAGGATGAAATCAAACCCAGAACTTCACAGCCCCATGCTGCTTGGGTTAAAATGCAAGAAATAACCAGGTTTTTCCCAATCCTGGTGAGTCATTTTAATTATGCACACAAACAGTTTCTAGAAGCACTCTAGAATACAAAAACCTGTAGCAATCCAGAAAAGCATGAGACAGATAACAACAGGAAGTTCAACTAAAGACAGCAGTGATTTAAAGGTTGTTGCTGGCAGGCTTAACTATTCATTAGACCTTCGCATTTACAGGGGTCCTGAGACGTTCTGAGTTTCAATTTTGATCATAGTGTGGTGAACTGGTCCTATCGTTTCTAGGAAACACACCGGAGACCAGTGCATAAAAGGACCCAGACCCCAAACGCTCAGCATGGGATTCTCCTGTTAAATTCCTACCTATTATATAACCTTCCCTAAAGTAACTATTCAACACATTTTATCTTCCTATTTAATAATGAAGCAAGGCTTGTGTGTGCAGGGCCTGAATCCAAACAGGTTTGGCCATGCCAAATAACAAGGAAAATTTAATCTGTGCTCCAGCGCATGGCAGCTGACGAGACTCTAGGAAGCTGCCTTGGGGCCATAGAGAAACTTCACGTGTTGAAGATGGACAAGGCCTTGTAACTTTAGAGATTGGTGTGTGAATTAAATTACAAATTGTGTGCAGCCAACTTGTCTGGGATCTTCTTCAGAACTACATTCTGAGGTTTGGCAAATGGGCAGAGTAATTATGGCTTAGATTTAGAGAAGTTGGAAAGATCAGAGTTGCCTCAGCAATGTGGTTTGAGAGGAGCAGGTAGGTAGCACTTGAAGTACAGTCGTCCAAGAAAATACCATGCGAGGAGCAGCAGACAGAAGGCCAGGCTCCAAAGGGTCATGAGAAGGGGTCTGACACCCAGACCAGGCACAGAGAAATTACAGATTCTAGACCAAGAGTGTAACGATTTAGAAATATTGGCCAACATGGTTTCAACGCAGTGACATCTGTATTATAACAATAATAATAACAAAAATAATTATCATTTATTGGCTGTCTCTATGCCGCTCCCTATTCTAAAAACCATACCCTTTGTGGGTGTGGTATAAATACTATTAAAACTCATCTTTATAGATTCTCATGGATGTAGAAATGTTTGCTTAAGATCTTATGATTAAATTGAAGTTCAAATCTAGGGTTTGCTGAAGCTACAAATAAAACCCTCAGAGTTAGTCAGCAATGCTAGAATGTTCTCAGTACAGCATGCAGGCAGAGGGATCAACAAAAGTATGTTATTATTTACACCAGGGGTTGAATATCTGGTTGCAGAAGCCCAGGAGCAAGAAAGGAGTTAACCTAGAGACACAGTGAGACCAGGCTCCTGACATAGAGCGTACAGAGTGGGAGATATGTAGAGCAAACAGGGACGTAAGGGCTAGGAAATAGGTGAGGCACATCAGTGAGTAAGCAAGGTTGACTCACAGTGAAGAAGTAAAGTAGCCAAGCAATGTAGAATCTCAAGTACTCTTCTTCCTCTTCAATAGTGTGGAGAAGAATCAGGAGGCTTCGATAACAAGGATGTTGGAAAGGCCAGCTAACACTTTGCTTGATTGTCCCAGAATGGGTCACGTCTAGAGCCAGAAGAAAAATTCGCCCCCCAAAACCACAAACAAATAAACAAACAACAACAACAACAACAAAACCAACCAACCAAAGAAACAAACAAACAAGCCCTCTCCTCATGGCAGTAGGCAAAGGACATCTCTGGGATTTAAAAAAAAAAAGCTGCCAAGAAACGAGCAAACTCTACAGGGCTTTTAGCTCAAGGAGCCTGGAGTGAGGGAAAGGCTGTGACCTGCAGAAGCAAAGTGACTCAGGCACTTTGTAATCAAGAGTAAACTTAGCTTGCTGGTCAGTGGTAACCAGACTGCTAGGAAAACTGGAAGATTTAACATTGTTTTTCTTAAAGTTCTTTAAACTACCTTTAAACAGATGTTTTTATTGCTATTGTGATATTTAGATAGTAATTTAATTTAATGTGAGGATGGTTTTGGAAATTTTCATAAAGTTCTAGATTTTTTTTTTTTTAGTTTAAGGCATATGTGAATGCCTTGACAGTCAACCATGTCTGAATATTGGACAATCCTGTTTTTGAAATGATACAGAAGAATATATCAAATACCTAGTAAATGTATTACAGAGCTCCAGTAATAAAGTGAAAAATGAAGTGTCTGCCAATTTTACTAATGCTGTTGCTATCCTTGGCCTGTTTCACCCTGCTCTCATGCCCACTCTACCCCACCTGCCATGGGAGGGGATAACTCTCTTGAACTTGTGCTAATGGTTTTTTATAATGTTTGGAGACATCTCTGTTTCAGACACCTCTACTTCCCTCACCTTGTGCATACAGGGTTCCAGGGAGGAGAAAAGCTCTGTCAGTAAAAAAAACAAGTTCTGTCCATAAAAAACAAGCACGACAGCAAGTGTATACTCTTTAGCACTATCATGCCCGTGTTTAATGTCTCTTTAAAATCAATTAATGAGGCCTAGGGATACGACCCAGTGGGTAGGACCACTTGGGTTGTCGGCTTAGGGACTAGACTTAAAATTCTCAGGTGTGGCCATCAAACATGCTCAGTAAGCCTAGCACTGTAGGGGACAGAGACAGGAGAATCAGAGTTCCGGTAGGAACACTGGGAACTGTTCCGAGTGAAGGTACTGATGGCTACTCTTTGTCTGCCTCCACAGGACGTGCTGTGCTTTGTACTGAAGTGGCCAACGTACCAGCCAGTTGCCACCATTCCTCCACCTGACCGGCAGCTGGGATAGACGCTTCTTCGCCTTGCTTAAGCATAGACTCCTGCTCAGAGCCTGCCTGGAGGAAGAAGACCTTACATGTCTGTTCAGGGTCCTCGGAAGGCCTTATCTAAAGATGCCTTCCTCGCCAGCAGGGTGATAGACAGAAAGGCAACGAGGGAAAAAAGGTTGAAAAGACAAAATCTGAGACGACTCAGGGCTTACTAGGAACGCCAAGCTTTGTCCACTCACATCATTAATTAGAGTAGTAAAGGCGCTAACTACATTCCGAAGACCGGGCAACGTCAATATTTTTACAACAGTAAGATTTCGCGAAGACTCCTCAGAAATAACGTTATCGCTTCCTTTTGGCAGGGGTAGACGGCTGGAAATGTTCATTTCCCCAAGTTTTCTACTTGCTTTCTCTCCTCTTTCAGTTAACAGGGCAGCCTGACTTATCAGCATGAAAAAGATTTCTGTCAGCACTCAGAGAACATGAAGTAAGTGAAAAAGGACAACGCTGTGTCAGCCCGAGCTTTTAACCCAAGTCCAGACACCAGTAGCTTCAGTAAATTTTAAAAAAAAAAAAAAAAAAAGAAGAAGAAGTTGTTGCAAGCTGTCATGTTAATTAACACTTGATAAGGTACAAATATTTTAGCGCATCATCTAAGGGACAGATTGCGCCTTTTGACAGGTAGTAGAAACTTCTCGTGAAAAATCTTTCATTGAATGTGAGTGTTAGCATGGAACACATGACTGTAGGTGGGAAGAAGGAAAATAAAACAAAATTCTGATTAAAGTAAGACCCATTGCCGCTCCAGTCAGAAAGATATGTGGCTCAAAGGCATACAGGCACATAAGGGGCCTTTGCTGGATTACAGTGCTGACAAGATGTACACTCCGCTCAAGCAAACCCTTCACCATTCCAATTATAGTGACACGGGGTGCTGGAAGTGTCCTTAGCATCAAGCGAACCCCTAAATGCTTAAAACCAACACATTCAATTTTAAAATCACAGTGGTATTTGTACATATGCGTTCAGTCCTGGCTGGAGCTTTACTTAACAGAACAAATCAATACTCCACGGTGGGAACTACATTTGGGATGCTACTGAAAGGAAAAATCTTCAAGCTCTCATTATAAGAGTAAACTCAAAATAGAGAGTTTAAAATTGTGTGCATCTGAGCAATGGCTTTCAAAAATCCACAAAATTTAATCTGTTTTCCGGCTAGACTGGGAAAGTTAGATTTTTGAAGTGGGGGCATGGGAAACAGCTCAGTGCACAAAGAATGCGTGCTCTGCAAACATGAGTACCCGAGTTCGAGTCCCGAGGCAGCCACTTAAAAATCAGGCCTGGCTGTGTGTGCCTGTAACCCCAGTATGAGAATGGGGTGAAGACAGCCTGCTACAGCAGCTGGTCGGCCAGCATAGCCGAAATAGCAAGCATTCCGAAAACCGAGAGAGCCTGTCTCAAGGTCATAATTGGAGAGCATTAGCGGAAGATACTGAATATCCTGTCCTGGCTTCCATGTGTGTATGTAAGGGTGTGCATACCTGTGTATGTATGTAGATGCAACACACACACACACACACACACACACACACACACCCCACATTTGGAGAGTTATGGCGTATTGTGTTAGACACTCACGGTGTCCTTCAGCGTCTCTACTACTTTACTCCTTGAAATTAAGCTCACTTATATTTGACTTAATAAAAACATTTTTATGAAACTCTCCACGAATTAGTGAGGGCTTTATTGTCTCACTGAAATAATAAACAGCGAATTTTTTCCTGCTAAGTTGTTTGCAGGCAAAAGATTTTCATGAACAAAACTCACCCTTACTGCCCCCCGCAAAACACCCTTACTGCCCCCCACAAAACATCCTTACTGCCCCCCACTTCATGTTTTTCCCCTTCATTTTGGTCTTTTGGTGACTTGTATGCACACTCTTGGGAATCTCTATTATATGCTCTCTCCTCATTGTAAGATTTATTTAAAATTATATATATATATATATATATATATATATATATATATATATATATATATATATACTTTAAGTATATGGGTGGTTCGCCTAGATGTTTGTCTTTGCACCACACGGGCATTCGGGCCCCTGCAGCTGTAGTTGCAGATGGTTGTGAGCCACATTGAGGATCCTAAACCAGGTCCTCTGGAAGAGCAGCCAGCTCCTAGTTGCTGAGCCATCACACCAGCCTCACTGTGAGATGTCTTGTAACCTACTGAATATGCTGCTCTTGAGCTTGCTTGCCCTACAGAACTCTTTGCCCAGCCCCTCCACACCCATGTGCTAGGAGACATTTGTTCAAGTCCAAACAAAAATCCCTGTCACTTCAAGTTTATGTTCTTTAAAGCACGTTATTTTGATAATAAGAAAGGAATGAAGGGTGAAGGAGGGAGGGAGGGAGGGAGGAAGGGAGGGAGGGAGGAAGGGAGGGAGAGAGAGAGGGAGAAAGAGAGAGAGGAGAAACCCACACTCAGGTTCTTATGCACAACCATGGACTCATTCTATGATATTTGCACGTGCACCCCCTCCATGATCTCGCATATGCTTACTCTAAGATATTTGAAATTTTTATGCTATGACTATTTGTGTCCCACAAAAATTTAAGCATTGAAAACTTCTTCACAATGTGGCCAAGTACATACACTGAGGGGACTTTTAGATGTGTTAAGGTTTAGATATGTTAAGGTTCATGAAGATGCCTTTTAAGAGATTTAGTGCTACTATAAAGAAAAGCATGGAGCAGTAGCCCACCCCTTCTACCATGTGAAGACACAGTCAGCACCACCCATGAGCATCCCACCAGCTGGGGACTAAGTATTCAAACACACGAATCTTTAAGAGGCATTTCATATGAAAACTGCAAAAACCAAGACAAAAGTTGATGGCTTTCACAAAGGTATTCATTAACAAGGATTGAAATAAAGAGTGGTTTTTTTCCCCTAACCAAAAGTTTATTGTTAATAATTGCCAGGGTTGTTCAAAAGAATTTTGTACCTGCTAGTGGGGATTTAGCCAGAGGAATAATGTCCTTTAAGGAGAAGGTGCCATGTTTCCAAACCTTTGCTTCTAGAATACCAAGTACATGGTGCTCTTTAACTAACTGTGCTATCCTCTGTCATCTAGAAATGAGCTTTTGACATATTGCAAAGTGGGACAGAAACAGCCATGGGATAAAGGGTTTTTTACAGAAACACTGAAAATTTTCATGAGAATTTAAAAAAATCTACCTACAAAATAAAGAAAGAAAATCTACCTAATCTAAGCCTTAACCTCAGAAATTCGGTTATTAAGGCTTATGATTTGGCAGACCAGTAGTGTCTGTAGTGCCTGTGTTGTGCAGAGATGCTTAAGGAACTTGTCTGTGTAAACTGTAATGAATCTAAGCAACGAAGCATCCACTAACATGGATGGACATCCAGTCGGAGTAGCCAGGAGAAGAGGAGTCAGAAGATGATAGATAAACAGAAGGAAGACCACACAGCCACACAGCAGCAGGTCTGCAGGACCAGTTTGGAGTAGGCATTCTTGCCATGCACGCTTCTGAGACAAGCTGTCTTCCTATCCCTGATGCTCTTACATCTAGGCTGAAGTCTCTGGGTCCCGCTCTTTAAAAGGGACCTACATACATACACACTGGGGCATGCTTGATATTTGGGATCTGGCACTTAACTGTTGGCACAGTGTGATATAATCCCAAGCATCTGTTTCGGAGACAAACACATTCAAGTCCCAGGAAAATGCCTTTCCATCTCTCTTGCTCTGTGTCTGTGAAAGAAAAGGTGACAAGGGCTAATGCTGTGCAC
Source organism: Acomys minous (assembly GCF_964271855.1). NCBI lineage: Eukaryota > Metazoa > Chordata > Mammalia > Rodentia > Muridae > Acomys > Acomys minous. Next base: position 16,241,497 of record NC_140494.1, on the reverse strand, counting down.
ATCTGTGGGGCGCATCCTTGCCAACCTAGGAAATGCACAGTGCTTCCAAGCACAGAAAGAATTTTTAGCAGCAATGGATAAATAAAAAGAGAAATATTAACTCATTGATCCATCTTAGATAGTATCAATCAATGCATTTTTTTTTCTATAGAGAAATTACACTCCTCACCAATGGTGAGCATCCCTTTTGATGCTTGGCTTTGGATTCTGACTCACGTTCCTAAATGTACTGTGCTTGTGGCTTCATGTAGTATTTGTTACAGCTACATCTGAAAGTACGAAAAATTTTGTCTTATGAATTTATCATTCTTGTATTATTATATGTGTGGTTATACTTGGCTGTTATTGTTTCTAGGAACTGGGTATTGCTGTTCCTTCCAATGCTAGTCAAGATTTTATTTACTGGCAGATGAAAGATCTGCAAGGGAGACTGTAAAGTTAAGTATAAGGCATTTTAACTTAGGTAGTAAGAGGCAGACTTTGGTTCACACCAATTTGTAATGGCTGAATATTGCCCAAATGCAAGGAAAGGTCTAGATGTTGGGCAGCCAAAATCAAGTCAAAGTAAGCTGATAAGACAACTGTCCTGTAGACATCTACATTTTGTATTTTAAATACAATTATGAGTTATTGGTTTGTACTTGGGTACTGAATAATTTTCTTTTAATATTCCCATCAGAAGACTTGAGTTTCTTACCATTGAAAGCACATATTTTATATTTTGTGATATTTTGCTATTTCTATCCTCTGTACATTTGTTGGTCACATCATTTTCTTGTTATTTTGAGGGTAAATTTTTCTTACTCTTTTATTAAAACTTTTATTTCATTGCTAAGTATGTGTATTAATATGTGCCTCTGTGTGGGTGTATGCATGAAAATGTAGGTGCCCGTGGAGAACAGAAGGGTTGGGGCCCCCTGGAGCTGGTGGTTATGAGTCACTGCATGTAGACTCTAAGAACCACCTTTGGGTCCTACGGGACAAGTGCAAGTACTCTTGGCCACTGAGCCATCTCTCTAATCCCTCCTTTTCAAAATTCTTTTATTTTCCTTTCCCATTTTCTTTCCCCCCCTCTCACTTTCTCTCTTGCTCTTTCATCCCTGCTCTCCCCAGCTCTCTTACTCTAACCCTCAGTTTCTTTAATTGTTTATTTCTTTATTTGTAGAGACAGGGTCTAGTTCTATAATTCAGGGTGGTGTTGAATTCATTATGTAGACTAGGCTGTTCCTGAGCCCTCAATATTCCTTCCTCAGTCTCATAAGCGCCTGGATTACAAGCATTAACAAGAATACTTTGATTTATTTTTTCATTTAAAATCCTATTCATGGCTTTAAGTGCCAGTCTTGGACATCAGTTTTCCCAACACAATATGCAAGGTCATTTTATCCTCTCTGTACATTTCCTCCAAGGAGTTGACTGAATGAGTGGTTCCTTTCTCACATGGTTGTTGAAGGTGCAGATGCTAGATTTCCTTCCAAACCCTTCCAAGTCATTCTCCCAGGGGGTCTGCTTTCCAACTCTGGATGTCTAGGAGATGCTTGTACAGACCTAGGGAGGAGAGATTCTACTTTTTCTTTCTTTAATTTGCTTTTACAACTAGTTGCTTTCAGAGAAAATAGGAGAAATCCACATTGGAAATCCACAACAATGGAGATGAAGTAACTAATTAAAACAATAAAAACTCATCACGAGATAAAGATTCTTGTGGTTTTCCCCCCCCTAAGACTAGGGACCTGAAGTGCCTCTGAAGTGAGCCTGGACATGCTCCTCTCTGAGTTTTTTTTTTTTTCAGAGAAATAAAGAAGGCGCCAGAGAATGGGAGCATGTGGTCTTCTTTCCCTTGAAGTCCTGGGAAATGAGGGCTTATAGATGCTCCAAGGTTTATTTGCTCTGGAAACTTTTTTTAATCCCTTCAGGGACCAGGACATTTATTTCTCACACATGTGGTAAACAAGTGAGCAAAACTGTCTCTAAATTCCCTTTCAATACTGATAATTAGCACAGAATTGGGTTTTCTAGTGGAAGCTCAGGTCTTCATACTTTCATAGAAAGCAGCTTACTATCCCGGCTTTCTCCCCAGACCTTTCAGTCTTTAACAGATGCTTCATGAGAAACATGAAGAGAAACTCCTACTTTAGTGATTCTTCCTTTACCAAACAAAGCAACACGAACAGCACAAGGTAAGAGAACATTATTAAACACACAGTGGGCACCTTCCCTAAAGCAAGCCTAACTATATAAACAATGCTTGTGGAAGGCACGCATTTATGAAAATAGTGCATGTTAGTGCCAGATTTCCATAGCACCACTTTCTTTCCTTCTTTCCTTTTTAAAGATTTATTTGTTTGTTAATTATATAGTATTCCACCCACATGTGTGCCTGTACACCAGAAGAGGTCACCAGATCACATTATAGATGGTTGTGAGCCACCGTGTGGTTGCTGGGAATTGAACTCAGTACCTTTGGAAGAACAGACAGTGCTCTTAACCTCTGAACCATCTCTCTAGCTCCACAGCAGTACTCTCAAGAGCTATTATTAGTTCCTACATTCGAATGACACAGATTCTTTTTATTTATAATATTGGAAGCAAGGGCTTATTTGTTCTTCTTTCCCTGGTGGTAAATGAAATTGTTTATTTTAAAATATCGTTTTCTGTGTTGGGGCATGGTAATGAATGCCTGCAATCCTGGCACTCCAGAGGATGAGATGGGAGGATGCAAAACTGTGGCCAGTGTAGGCAACATAGCGAGTTCAAGGTCAGCCACTCGAAAGGCTGGGATGTAGCTCAGTGGCAGAGCACCTGCTTAGGCATATACGGCCTTCACTTCAACCTTTAGTGCTAAAAAAAATAAAGACATCACTATCTACAAGCTGCTTTGCAAAAACTTTTTCAAAAGAACTCCAGATGGTTTAAAAATTGAGTTTAGCTTTCATGGTTACAATGTTGAAAGTTGCAGTACCCTGCCAGTAGCTTGGTAGTTTCCAGGTTTTATAAAATGACTTTTATACTGAATCTGGCCAGTCGGTGAGACCCATGGGAGATAAAATGTGCCAAGATGTGGGAAAAGTCAACAAATAAAAGCGACTGTTTCTGGAATTTTAGAAGTTGCAAATCTTCCTCTGACTCTAAGGGAGATTTACCATTAACAACGGTACCATGTTTGCTCATATACTAATGTATGGTAAGTTTTCCATTCACCAAAGCACTTCCATCACAGACAGCCTGAGGTCACACAGCTCTGCACATCTGACCAAGTTCCTTCATTACACATGAAACTTCTCTAAGATTTTGTAAAATAAATGAATCTCGTGTCTCATGTTAGCACAGAGGAAAAGCAATTCATCTCCCTAAAATTCAATGTTTAACACTAATAATTAAAAATACAACATTAAGATAGAAATCATTGACTGGGTTTTAAGAGATGCACTATAAACTTTGGACTGTGTCTTCTGACTGTTACAGAAATGCCTTTAAGGCACAAGATTCAAAGCAGTTCATGGCCACTTATCCTAGAAAATGCAAAAAGAAAGAAAAGGCCATATTTTCCCTTATCTCTTGTTGCTATGGAACATTTTACAGTTGTATATGAGCCCTAATCTGTTTTCAAAAATGGAATAGACAATGCAGCAGAAATGAAAATCATTAAATTCTGAACATTTAAAGCAGTGGTGGCATTTGAAAACAGAAGGCATAGGATTTCTTCTCTATTGAGATGAAAAGTACAATGAGCCATTTGCCATACTTTTATAGGGACAAGATCTCGATTGTAGGTGTTTGGAAACAGAGTGGCACAATTAGATGCCAATGGGTAATGTACATGACACCCACAATGAATATATTTATATTTATATTATGTAGGAGATGCAGAGGAGAGGAGCAAGAAAGAGCTATGTATAGAGGACTGACCAGAGACACATCCATAGAAGAAGTCTCTGCCAGATACCCATTTGCTAAACTGAGACAAAAGTGAGGAGCCTGTCTGAATAGAGAAGCACAGCACTGCCCGGTTAGAGCCGACCTCATGCCAAAGCGAATCAAAGCGCTCAGGAGCCAACTGGACCCAAAGCAGCCAACAGCTCTCACACTAACCTGTTCTGAAGCTCAGTGAAACTGTTTATGCAACCATGCAGACTCCCAGAGAAAGATCCTATTAAGTCAAACTAAATTGTACATGGTGCCTTAAAGAGATGCCTGTCTACTTTAATTTTCCCAACACGTCTCATGGAAGCTTGGCCTAATAGTGCTTGTACAGGGCTATTAGGAATGCATGAGCGAGAGAGAGAGAGAGAGAGAGAGAAGCTCTTGTCAGCTTTATAATTTTGATGCCATACAATAATATTTTTTCATGACCACTGTCACAGTAAAAGCATATATTGGCATACTACATCAAGCCTCAGTCAAATAAGAAATATTATATTTATACCATCTAGGGCACTCATCAAATTTTACCTTCTTACTTTAAGTGCTCTATTGTAGACATGAAAAACTGCACTCTGTAAATGAAATTAACAATATGACATACATTTTGGGAAATCTAATTATTTAAACTAGTTGGGTTCTTAACACTTATTGTCCTTTAATGACACAGAATTTCCATGCAGTAAAGAGATTTTTTTCCAACCATCCTTTCCTTTTCATGTGTTACAATAATGAGTGCAATGGAAAGGTCAGTTTTCATCAATAGTGTGTTTTGATTCTAAAATGCTGAGACAATCAGTGAAACAATGGTCAGGTAAAATCTAATGGAAATGGAGAGTTCTTTTACAAACAGATAAACAATTAAAAATTAGCAAGAAAAATCAATGAGCTGAAAATAGTTGGCCAGGGAAATACAGTGAGACAGAGAGGACCTGATCATCAATCCACTGCTTGATTAATTTGCATCTATTTGGGGCTCATGACTAGTCACTTTCAATGCCAGCTGGCTTTTATTTCCAACCTTGCACATCCGTATTTTTAAATTTTATTTTTCTGTGCCAAACCCTTGTAATCTTTAAATTAAAATTTGAATTATTTGTATCTAGATGTGTGAGTACCTGTATATGTATGTATGCATGTGTCTGAATGCCTATGAATGCAGGTACTCATGGAATACAGCATATCTCTAGGACCTGAAGGCACAAATATTTGTGAACTGCTCAACTTGGGTTCTGGGATCCACACTCAGGTCCTTTGTAAGAGCGGTATATTCTGTTAATCACAGAGCCATATCCTCAGCCCTTATCGTAATCTGTAAGCTGCCCGCAGGTGCCCAGGTTGTCTGAGCACATCTGTGTTCCTTGTACCTTTCCTGACCACTCCTTTCTTCTCAGTGCTGATGATCTGATCCTCATGCTAGCTCACCAAGTACTCTCAAAACAGACCTTCTTTTAACCTTAAATTGTAAGCAGTGTGCTCCAGATTCTCATGACATTAGTGTCTCTTGGCCTCAATTAATCATCAGTATTGCCATAGGGTAGTTATGATTATTCTGTCTAAAACATCTTATAAACTCAAAAACTTGAGTAAGGCTAAAGCTGGAGAGATGGATGAGCAAGTAATAGCACTTGCCACGCCTAGAGGACCTGAGTTGGATTCCCAGTACTCATGATTGGCAGTATGCTATCACTCATACCTCCGGCTTCAGGGGATGAAACACCTTCTGTCCTCTGTGGGCACTTGCACACACACAGGCACACCCCATTTTCCAGTTCTTGGCACACACTCAAATACCATAGAGTTAGGCTTCAACGTGCAAATATTGGGAGGGATACCAAAGTTCAGATCCTGGTATTGGACTTGTCAGCCATAGTCTTAAGAAAACAGATTTGTACAAGGATCATCTAAGGGGACACAATGACCAGAGTCACTAGCTAGGGAGAAGGTGGCTTGGTCCACTGGAAGTAAGTCCTGAGTTGGTAGTGGTGCCAGCGGCAATGTAGAGAGCAGTTTTCCCTTCAGTGGAAAGTGGGTGGGGCCTTAAGGGTCCTGAACTGTGGTTGATTTTACATATCCCTTTCCCTGGAAACAGTTGACAATTCAGAGACATCTTTGTGACACCTTTATCATAACATTTGTGGAAGTGACTTCAAGTTGCGAGTGGTTAAGGCTTTGGAAATGGCTGGGAATATCCCACTGTGTGCAAGATAGTCCCTCCTTCTAACAACAAGGAGCCTTCAAATCTGAAACATTAATAGGTCAGACCCACTGGGCAAGGGGAACGCTGAGGTATCTAAGTGAGAGGCAGTTGGCCCATTTCAGTGCATTGGTATTTCTTTGTGGGATCAAGAATCTTTATTTTTTTTATAGATTATTAACAAGTGTGCATGTGTGTGTATGTGTGTGAGAGAGTGTGTGTGAGTAAAGAAAGTATGTGTATGTGTGAAAGAGAGAGTATATACCATTTGAGTCTTTCTGCTTCTGGCTTAACTCACTCATTATGATCACTTCTAGCTCAATCCATTTGTCCACAAATTTCGGGAATTCCTTGTTTTTAATAGCTGAGTAGTATTCCATAGTGTATGTGTACCACAGTGTCTTTATCCATTCTTCTACTGAGGGACACTTAGGCTGTTTCCATGTTCTGGCTATTATGAATAAGGACAATACAGGCAGTAAACTTTAAACCCCTACCCAGATCTAGCCAATGGTCAGAACAGTCTCCTGTTCTGAGTGGGATATTACTTTCTCATGTACTCTGGTGCCTCATATTTGACCATGTCCCCTGGAGGGGGAGACCTGGTGGCACTCAGAGGAAGGACAGCAGGTTACTGAGAAGAGACTTGATACCCTATGAGCATATACAGGGGGAGGTAATCCCCCTCAGGAATAGTCATAGGGGAGGGGAATAAGGGGAAAATGGGAGGGAGGGAAGAATGGGAGGATACAAGGGCTGGGATAACCATTGAGATGTGACAAGAATAAATTAATTTAAAAATTAATAAAAAAAAAAGAAAGAAAGAGTATATGTTGTGTGTGCATGTGTGTGTACATGTGTATGTACATATGCTATAGTGCTCCAGTGAGTATGTGGAGTTCTCGTTCCTTCTTACTGTAGGCTTGGGCAACAAGTGCTTCATTGAGCCTTCCCCCCACCCCAGCCCCTACTAAAGTATTCCTAAAGAGTTGCATTTAAGTTATTTTGATGCAAATGGAACAGTTTCCAGCTTATTCTTTTCTGATGGGCCAACAGCTAATTGGCACATCCAGACTTCTCAGCAGTCAATCTTCCCTCAGACTGAGGTAACATCTTCACACTTTCTGTTTATTTATTTATTTATTTATTTAAACGGGGGGTGGGGTGGGGGTTATGAAAACAACAATCACCTTGCAATCTCTAAAAGCTCCTTCTGTTTCTGTTAGATTCTATCAAAGTCTAGGGTGCTATGAGAGCTCCTAACAGAGAAGACTCACAGGGAGGCATCACACTGGCCCATCTTACTGTGAGAACAGTGGCCCTCTACTCTCTGGAGGCTTCTTTTCAAAGCACCACAATGAAACCAACCCTTTTGCCTCCGAGATGGAATCTCAGCCCTCCTGTAGCATTAGCAGCTTATATATTCATCAGGCATTTTTTTTTCTGCCTTGGAAGATAAGGCTTCTTCTGTGTTGAGTGTGAAAAGGGGTTTTAATGCTATCTCTCTAACTTATTCTCCTATGCCCTTCCTTTTACATGTTCATAGTATCTGCATCAGGGCCCCCTCCTCTTCTTTCTTTTTAAGTAGCATGCCTTTTAAGCTGAGCAGACCCTGGTGGAAATGATCAAAGAGGACTGCACAGAAATATTGCTTCTACAACAGGCTTTCATTTCCCCTCCTAACGGACTGAAAAGAAGCAGTCAGTGTTTGTCTTCCTGAAGCCACAGCAAGACTGTTTACTGCTCTTCTTTATCACGATCTCCAGCTCTGGGATGGTGCTTGAAAGACAAATCAGAAATACACTATTTTTTTTCCATTTCAGTTATTGATAGGCCATTCAGTGATAAGGAATATTGATTGCAATCTTGCTTAGAGAACGCAGCTGAGGAGAGGAAGGGAGCAGCCCTCTGCTACATTGCTCATTCTAACTCAGATGAAGTTTGCACAAAGCAGAGGCATTCAGTAGCATCCCTTTTGGGGCCTCGGTGGCCTCATATGCTGCAAAGATTAAGCACTTCCCCCTCTGGCCTCTCTTACCTACATGCAAAGGATTCAGCGCTCCATGGAGGATGGCCTGCAGCAGCTACAGGGTCATCAGAATACCAACAATTTGACAAATGGTTATCAAGCACTAATTAATAACCAGAAAGTTGAAGTCTAAAAACTTCTCTCATTTAACGTATTCCGGTTGCTACTGATCACCATCTATTGCTGCTGCAGCTGCCGCTGCCGCCACCAACACCATCATCATTTTCATCGTCATCATCATCATCATCTTCATCATCATCATCGTAACTTTAAAGCCAGATACCACAAATGATGTTTGAAAGACTAAAGGTCAAATGAAAGTTGGCTGCACCTCCCATTTCTGGTTAACCCCGATACTGTAATGGATGTCAGCTTATTTTGTTCTTTCATTCAAATTTCTGAAATGCCCTCCTCCTGCAGTCCTCACTTCCCTCCTCATGAGATCTGTAACAATTCAAACAAGACACTCTCCCTCTCTTTCTCCATCTGCAGCATCCTCTTTGATTTCCTTCCCTATGTGTGTGCAGGAGCATGTGTGCACAAGTATGTTTGCAGGTGAGGTGCGCATGTGTGGATGTAAGAGAACGACCTTGAGTGTCGTCCTTCTGGGACTGTACAGTTTTTACTTTCCCCTGATGACTAGGCTCTCTCTTTGACCTTGAAATCTTCAAACAGATTAAGTTGAGCAGACAGTGAGCACCAGGGATCTGGCTGTCTCCACTTCCCCAGCATTACGGCTAGGATGTTAAATGTGGGTTATGGGGATCGAACTTAGCTCCTCGTGCTTGCAAGGCAAGCACTTTATCGACTGAGCTATCACTGGAGTCCTCCTTGATTCTCCTCCCGCAATGTATCAACTTTGCTTGGATGTTTATTGAGCACCAAATGCCCTGTAGGTTTAAAGACCGCAACTTTTCCAGGAAGGGGAAACTGTGACCAGTTCTCATCTCATGGCTGACAGGCTGAAAGTTGGACAGTTAGCAGCACTCACCCCAGCACCCAGAGTCACCCAGGAAAGGAATGACTGGTGCCTCTCTGTGCCTGGTGATTTGATTTTGGACTTAGTGTTATGTGTTGTATCTGACAGATTGACTTATTGCTCTCCACCACAGAAACGATTTGGTATCTGGTGAGCATCTTGCTCTTTGAACATCCACATCATGATTGTCGTGGGGACCCAGAAACAGTCCCTGGCTCCATGGATATCTGAAAGCCCTCATGGTCCCCATTCCAGTAACTGCTTAGTGCTTTCATTTCTTAGCAAAAAGAACTGAGTCTTGAATTTCTTGGGCGGAGACCGAAGAAACAGTTGTAAAAATTGGAATCAAAATAAAAATGTTGGGGATATATAAATCTTTTTAAAAGCAAAGTAAACATATATAATTTAGGGATAATGTCACTTATTTATACAGCCCTATCTTTATATAAATGGGACCTGGGCCCCTGATTTGATTCTGGATTCTTTATTCTTTATTCCTCTTTACTGACAAGAGAAGTGTGAGATGGCTTTGTTGTGTTCTTTCTAAGATATGTTGTGTCCTTACAAGTGGCCCAAACATTTGCTTTTCAGAGACCATCACTGGGCTCCTACTTAACAGCTATTGCTTTTAAACATTTAGTTGTCTTTCATGACACTCATATGAAATGACTGCTTTTATTTATTTACTTTTTGTCAGTTTTCAAATGGCTATCTTATCATAGCATTCAAACATTAAATTTTCATCACTTGTTACTTAGTTACCTGAAATTTGCTTTTTTAAAAATTTTGCAGTTTGAGTGTGTATGTGCTTTTTTTTTTTTAATATTTTAGTTTAGTTTAGTTTAGTTTTTCTTTTTTTGTGTGCTTTTTTTTGTACTTTTTTTTCTAAACTCTTTGATACAATATTTTGGGAGCATTCAGACTGCCACAATAAGAATCACAAGAGAGCTAGTCTTTCGTGATGCCAATTTTCAAGCACTCAAATTTTGGTTTTGGTTGTGCCCTTTTCTGACTTTGAAGCCTACACACACACACACACACACACACACACACACACACACACACACACACACAGAGACACACACACATCTTCTGTGGAGAATATACAATACCACCTGCAACAAGTAAAGCAAAGGTGGGCTCAAGACCCTGGATCCATCTTCTTCCTCAGTAGCAAAGGCCAGACTCTCTTTGACAACACTGCCCCGTAGCTCCACTTAGGTCCTTCAATACCAAACCAGTCATCTTTTTTGGGACCAGCCAAAGACAGGAAAGATAGTTCTAGCTTCTCATGGAAGAGACAGATTTTTTTAAAACAAATTAAACAAGTAATCAACAGTTTCTCTTTTCCAAGATGGCTGAAATTGTGGTTTTCTACAAAGCCAGTGCTTACTTAACTCATTCACAGTACTACTATTGTTGCCTGTGGCGTGATTTTCAGTGTGGTTTGTTTTCAAATTTCGTCCAGCCATTCTCTCATTCCCATTGGGCATCTGCATACACTATTCCCTTCCGAGTTTTCAAAGATCCCTCCCAAGACTTCCAACGGGAATCCTTAGGACACCATCAAAATGGTACCAGACTAACCATAGGTCTCTAGTTTACTCAGTCATTCATTGCACAAAGCAAAGGTCTTTGCTTTGTTTGTCTTCCATCTCCATCCTTGAATTAATAGTTCATGGACCACTGGACTAGCTTCTCCTACTTAACACCTATTGCTTTTTAATATTTGTTTGTTTTTCCTGATGCATAAATGAAATGGCTTATTTTATTTTATTTATGTCTCGGTCTTTGGGTAGATGTTCATTTTGTTTAGAGAAAACTGAAGGTTTCTCTTGCTAAAAACAAGAAAGATAAATTGATAGTTACATATATTAAATAAAAACATTATGTTAAGCTGAATATGAGAAGAGCAAAACATAAAAAGCACCATCATAATATATTCTACTTCCCTTAATTTGACACTAAACTGCTTGCTTTCCTTCACCCACAGTCAACGTCGGCTCAACAGAAGGTTGGTAGTTAAGAAACAAGCTGTTAAATATTAAAGCCATATCCATGTAATTGAACGTTTGGGGTATGGCTGTGTTCTAAGTATATGCTATTAAGAAACTGTTCTGCAGAGATATTTAATTACTGACATCTAATCACGTTACTGCTGTTTCTTTAACCAGGCGAAAATACAAAGTACTGGAAAGAAAACAATTTCATTTTGAGCAGCGACATTTTATTAATCTCAGCAATAAAAGAAAACTCAGATCTCCAAATGAAATAATCTTGTTCTTGTTTTTTTTTTTTTTTTAAAGATAGCTCTTCTCAGCTTGATAACCCTTGTGTACCATTGAGAAATATGGTCATACTTAAGGTAGTAAAACATCCTCTCAAATAGTGCTCACAATAAAAGTTAATTATACTCATTTATTACATCAAAATAAAATCTGAACCCTGAAATGGGCAAGGAGAATTTCACAGTCAACTCTGGAGCATGACTGTAGACATTCACGGCCATCACATTTTTAACATCAGCCACAATTTGGAAAGATGTCAAGACAGAAATCATATAAAAAATTCTATAAAATCATATAATCATAACATTATCTTTTACTGGACCCCACCCCAACAAATTCAAGACCTCCCCTCATCTCTTAATGACATTGTGCTGTGAGCTGAATTGAGAAGACACTGGTATGATCATTTTACACATGGGGAAACTGAAAGCATGGAAATATACAACTTGACTTTATACAGCAAGGTAGTGAGTAAAACTGGATAGGACAGAATACTCTCACTCCAGTTCCTGGCAATAAGAAGCCATGTTAAATGCCACTATGTTTGATATTCCATTTTTTTTTTAAAGTGGAAGGAATCCTAGGTAAAAGGATTTTGCAACAAACAAAAACAAAGAGGGAGATAAACTTGCTGGGAAGAAGAAATGGGACATAAAAGAGGGCAATGGGGAAGGAATATGATCAAAATGCATTATATACATGTGTGAAATTATTAAATAGCAGTCATTTAAAAGAGTGACTTGAGCAATAAATATTTGCTCTCTGTTCAAACGTGCTAAATGTTCTAGCTTTATGTGAGTACCACCACATAGTGCCAAGAAAATCAGCAAGCTATTCATGATGAAATACCGACAGACTTAGTGTTGTGAGGATCTTGCGAAGAGAGCCACAGCTACAGTGACGTCCTGAGTGCCACAGCTATGTCATGCTCAGAAGACACTTTGTTGTACATCTCTCTGTTCCCACTCTTGCATTCTTTCCACCCTCACTTCCTCACTGTTCCCCGAGGAGGCTTACAGGAGCTGGTATAGATGTCACAAAACTGGAACAGTGCACCCCACTATCATTTATTCTAAAAATCAACACTTGCTGGGGTGGAATATCATTTTACCCAGGGGTGCGGGAATGTATAAATTGCCCGTTCTTTGCTGAGTAACTTTCTCCTCATGCTCTGGCAGATAACTCTAATCAAACTTAGCAGGAGGGATGCCCACAGAAAAGGATGTGGAAGTGGGAGGAGGATCTGGTGTGGAGGGAGCCAGGGGGAGAGGTTAAGGAAAGGGAACGAGGTGAAAATGACTAAAATTCTTTACAGTATATTTAAACAACTGGGTATGGTGGCATTCATTTTTAATTCTAGCACTCAGGATGCAGATGCAGACAGATTTCTCTGAGTTCATGGCCACTCTGGTCTCCATAGTGAGTTCCAGGTTAGCCAGGGTGAGACCCTATCTCAAAACAAAACAAAACAAAACAAAACAAAACAAAACAAAACAAACGGAGAGAAATTGTCTGACAATACTTCTCAAAAGGTCTCAAGTTGGCCAGTCATTGGTTTACTACTCCATCAGTCTCTGCTCCATCTTTATCCCTACACTTCTTGCAGGCAAGACAAATTTTGGGTCAAAGGTTTTACAGGTCGCTTGGTGTCTTCCTTCCTCCACTGGAAGTCCCACCTGAATATAGGAGGTGGCCACTTCAGGCTCCATATCCCCAGCTGCTAGGGTCACCCCCATAGACTTGTGGGAGCCTCCCTTGTTCCAGAGATACCCCCCCACAAATTTTGGTCCTCTCTCCTGTGATCCCAGGCTCCCCTTCTCTCCCCACACCTGATCCCCACTCCTGTTATCCTCCCAATCACCTCTCCCACCCAGTTCCCTCTATCCATCTATTTTTTTGGGGACTGACTCAGAAGAATTGCAAGTTCTAGGCCAGCCTTGAACCACCACACAAAACCAAAAGAATCAGCTAACCAACAAAAGACTCCCACATGACAAAATCATTCTTGTCAAAGTTTAATTTTTATTAGCAAACTCTGCTTCCTGAGTTTTTTTTTTTCTTCTCCATTTAATCTCAGGGAGAACCAAGTGACTATTTTCTCTCTAATATCTATAAATACACCCAGACAAGGCAAGCAGGAAGCAGAAGTGACACACCATGAGTGCTTAAATAACTTTCTAAAGGTGCTGCCATTCTGTACTGACAAGACAATTTGGTCCGGACTCATAATGAGAGTTCGGAAATCGGAAACTTGATCATAGCTTGAGACATTTATGTACCATTGTCTTATTTGAGCTATGAAGATATTTAAAGCAAACAAATGAGCAGCAATATCACTTCAAGACCATGGATTAAAACACCGATCAGCTCACTAATCGAACAGGTAAAACTTGTGTGACAGCCCAACCTGCAATTCAGCTTCCACAACAGCTAATCCAAACACCTTTAGCAAGACTTAATCATTTTGAGTATCTACATCAAAGATAAGTAAAAATTTTTTTTCAGTCAAGAGTCAGATTAGTAAATTGGCCAGGCTTTAGCAGACATAGTCAGTTGCAACTATTCAACTCTTTCATTATATAACCCTGCGGCAGCCACAGTCAAATAGATGAATAGAGACAGATGTTTTCAATAAAGCTTTATTTCTAAAAACAAGAAGCTGTGAGCCAACTTCTCTTCTAGATGGGTTGGGTTTAGCTGTTTTTGATGACCCATGAATCATTATCCCCAAAGGACTAATTGGGTTGTATTTTTCAAACCATTTCTTTTACTATAAACGTAGATATAAACTTTTATCCATTATATATTTTTTGTAAAATACTAACATACGATTAAATGCTCCTTATTCTTTTTCTTTCTTGCTAGGCACAAAAACTTGGTGACTTGAAGGATTTTTAGAGAAATTGACTATCTCATGTTTTTCTTCTTTTTTCTCTTTCTTTTTGGTTTTTTTTTTTTTTTTTTTTTTTTTTGAGACAGGGCTTCCCTGTGTAGCCTTGGCTATCCTGGAGTCACTTTGTAGATCAGGCTAGCCTTAAACTCACAGCAATGTACCTGTCTCTGCTTCCTTGAGTGTTGGGATTAAGGGTGTGTGCCACCACTCCCTGCTTCCATGGTTTTTCTTAAGTTATGTGGAAAAACACTAATAAGATTGTATAGAGAAGGGATTGGTTAAGTTGTAAGTCATTGTGTGGTTGATAGGTATTTTTCATAGAGATGATTCAACATACCTTCCAAGTGCTGCAATATCACAGGTAGAAATGGCCAGCATAGCATCCCTGGAGTCTAGTGGATCCAACATGCTCATAGGTGCCCCAATATTCCACTTTGACCATCTTTTTAGTGGAGCTTGCAGAAGGAATGGAGAGAAATGCCACAAGATGTGTGGTCATGGCCTGCAGGACGATTGATTTAATAACCTCTTTTGAACCAAGCACTGGGCACTCACCCAAAGTGGGGACATAGCCACATGCCTCGACAGTGCTTACAGAAATGACTGACCCTGTGACCTTGGCCACTGCCCCTGATACAGGAAAGACGAAACCAGAAGCTACCTTTAGGTACATGTCACTTGAGGTTGACATCAGGTGTCTTCCCTCATTGCTTGCCACCTTGTGTTTTGATCTTTGAATCTGCAGCTCACCATCTCAGCCAGGCCAACTGGCCAGCAAGCCCCAGAGATCCTTGTATTTTAGTAATCCCAGCGCTGAAGTGACAGATGTGCACTGCAGTGCCTGGCTTCTGTGAGGGAACTGGGGAGCTGAAGACAAGTCCGCAGACATTGTGCAGTAGCACCATACAGACTGAATCATCTTGCCAGCTCCAGCCTCTGTTTTTGAGACAGGGCTTTTCTCTGCATCTACTGACAGAAACTTCATTGTAATCATCCTGTCTCAGCCTCTTGAGTGCCCTATCAGGCCTGGCTTCATCAACTATTTTTTTAAGTACCATTTTTTCTGTACTCAGTTAAGTACATCCTGCTCAAGAAAGGGAATCTGAACTTCTTGGGTCTTACGTGTAGAGATCCTCTTTAGACAGCTTATTGCTGTCACTGGTCACTGGTCATTTCCACTTTTGACAAAAGTAGGCCAAAAGCAAAGTATACTTTTTTCATTTCAGAGAAAAGACTTCACTCTGGTCACATCGTTTCTAGAATGTTCTCCACATCAGGGACCTGGCTCCATGGGAAGACTTCTTACTGGGGTTGGGTTTGAGGTAGGCAGACATATCAAAATGCAAGGATACGAACACAGATGCTGTATCAATCAGTGTTTTTGCTTGGTCTTAGACTCACTTTTTTCTTTGTAAAATATGGACTACAGTTTCCCAAGGATTAGTTAAGAATGTGTGCTACGTTTGAGCAGAAGCTATTTGGAGGTAGAAGGCATACCTCGTCTTCATCGTTGCCTCTTTCACAGTTCTTTATCCAATATCTTACATAGCCTAGAATACAAGATAGCAAATAACAAATAGATCAAGACCCGAGGAACAAGTGGATTGCCTATCTTATGTAGGGAGAGTCAAAAGGAAGGCAAGAATAGAAACATCAATGGTATTTTTAGCCCAGTTTCTTATTGCTGTAATCTACTACTCTTTCAAAATTGTGTTAGGTTTTGTTTATCAACCCCTATTGTGTAAGAGAAGTACCTCCTTTTTTCCTAGGGACTGGTGAAGTAAGAGCCCTTCAGGTTCATAAGTCTGTTGAGAGGTCTTTCACCAGGAATTCAACACTGCTCTGGTAAAGTATTGAAACTCTCACCGCTTTGCCCACCCAGGCCTGCTTTGAGAGGAGTTATCATATTGCAGAACTTGTAACAAGATTCAGGCGTTCTTATAAATATAAATTACTTATCACTTGCTCCCCATTTTATGGGCTTCAGGGTATTTTGAATTATATTACCCAGAGTCATCCCACTCCCTTCTCTGCTTCCCACAGTATTGAGACCCTCTGCTAAAGGGACAAATTGGCAAATTCAGCACAGGAAGGACGGGCTTTCAAACAGATGGATGAAGCCATTGCATAATTTAATGCTAACCACTCACTGAACTGAATGAAGCCTTTATGAAGGAGAGAATCACAGCAACATTTTTTTTCCCTTCAAGAATACGTGCAAGGTGGGTTTAATCTATAGCTGAGTGCTGGTTTGATTGGAGGGCAAGAAGGCAGCAGCCTTCGCCAAGATGGAAGCAGTGTATATATGGCTTTGAGGTCTTAGTTTTCTGTAACAGAATGGTGAAGAATCCTCAGCAAGTTCAAATCAGAGCCTATCCAGGACGAGGTCCCCTGGCAGATAGCTGAGCACCTAATTCCACGGGGAGAAATATGGCTGTTCTAGGAAACCAAATATCAATGTCTGGTGACTTGCTGAGGTTATCAATGCAAACACCCATACAGTTGGCCTCCAGAGACCAGCAACATTACCCCTGGAGATGAGCAGAACGAAGCAGAAGCAGGTATAAAAGTACAGAGAAAGTGAGAGGTGACCTGATTACTGGAGACAGTGAAGCCAAAGATGGCTTTGAAAAATATAAATACAAGTTGAGGAGACTGTACGACTGGGTTCGCATTTCTCCTAAAGTGAGACCATCAGAAGCAGGGCTCAAGACCATTGAAGCGAACAGTAGAAGCAGCAGCTGCAAGAATCAGGCAGCTGAATTTGTAATTGAGTAGACAGTATGGCCTTGTGTCTACACCGATAGAATGAGCAATACATTAATTAGAAGGGAGGTTCTGGCCGAAAGACAAGAAAGATGAAATAATCAATATGTCAAGGGGTACTTGTTTGCCTTGATGGATGTAACATCTGGTAAGTGGTGACCCTGGAAAGCAATCAATATTGATGGAGTTAGATGGTCATTTGGGGGCACTTAAAGAGGGGGTGGGGCAGAAAGGTGCTGCCCTCTGAATGAATAGACTGTGGAGCACTGGAGAAAGCCAATGAAATCTTAATGTGGAATAAATTTCACTGATAAGCATTCTTGGGATGTATTTGGGGGTGAATTTCATTCATTCTATGAAGTCCTTCTTGGCACAGCTATGCTTTCTTTTTACTCCCCCACTTTTCCCCCTTTGTGTTCTGTTCTTATAGCACTAGACTAAGACCTCTCATAATGGATCCCTTCTAGGATATAAACCGTTCGGAAGGTGGAGATTTGGGTGGAGACCCACACCTACTGTACCTGCAGTAGCTACAATAGAATCTCCCTGTTTGCCATCACACATGCAGGCTGGGTGTCTACACCACCCTCTTAGGTTTCTTTCCACTTCTAAGTTGCTTTCTGCTTTTTCTCTTGCTTTAACTTGGTGTCTGCATCCTAAGCTGGCTCAGGTTAAAAAAAAAAAAAGATGCAGGCACTTCTCTGGTGCTCAAGGCACATCGGGTCTATTTATTCTAGCCTCTACCCTCCAAAGGAAGATTTCATCTAGTAGCAAGACTGGTTACAACACCATTTAATTTCTGCTTGGTAACCTACCCACCTCCGGTTCTCCACCCTCCAGGAATTCACTTCCATCCAGGAAGTATTGGCTTAGGTGTTCCTTCAACTGTATATCCTTATATTTAGCTTAATAAGCCTTAGAGCCTTCACATGCCAATAGCCTTCCTAAGAAACATAGAGCAAGCCTCCAGATGACACATTATTAAAGGAAGACAAACCCTTTCCCTCCAAACTAAGCAAGGTAGTTTCAAGCTTCCGTACTTATGAATTCATTTTATCTCACGGTTAATTTGAGAGTATGGCTTCTTAAAATGTTATGCTCAGAAATGAATTTACTTAAAAATATAGAACATTGAATGTGGTAGGATTAGCTCATTCCAAAACCAAAGGAAAAATGTATCAATGAGAAAGAACAGTATTAAATTAATGGTATCTCAATGTTTGTTAAAGTAAAGCTCCTTTTGGTG
This sequence comes from Acomys minous, assembly GCF_964271855.1. NCBI lineage: Eukaryota > Metazoa > Chordata > Mammalia > Rodentia > Muridae > Acomys > Acomys minous. Next base: position 16,223,178 of record NC_140494.1, on the reverse strand, counting down.
ATGTGTTCCTCAAACTGTCCTGAGATTTCCCCTCCTTTTTGAAACTCCCTTTTCAATCTATCCCATGGTCTAACTCCCTGCAGCCTAACTTGCAATACAACTAAATGTGGTTCCCCTTCTAAGATTAAAATCTAAACGCACACACTTCTAGAGGTCGGTTCTTGTGTTTCTGACTGGAGGAATGGCATGTTTTAGGATAGTTTAAACATTAAATAAACTACAAGCAGCATTGTTTGGTAACCTTTTTTTATAGTTGAAACCAGATTCAACCATGTAACAACCCATTATCTTAGCTCCCTGGCAATAATACTATTTATGGAGGAGCTACTCTTCTTTTTCATTACCAAGCATAAGCAGTATTTATGGAAACTAATGTTTATACAAATTGAACTTTGTTCAGTAAAAAGCACAAAGAGGTATTAGGTCCAGGGACTTAGAAGAGATGCTTGCAAGTGAGCCACCAAAGAGCTTAAGCTTCACGATCTCTGCAAGGCCAACCAGGTCTTTACAACTCCAAATGGCATCACCTGTGGCATGTTATAAAGGCGGGGCTCCCAGAAGCTTCAACACTGCCTTGCAACCACACAGTGAGTATGCAAGACCTGGGGCCGTAACTCCAGTAATGAGCTTCTTCAAAGGCCATGTGTCCTTGATTGGCTCTGAGATGCTTTCAGTTGACGTGGGAGACATATGTGTATATCTGTGCAGAGATATGGATGTGGTTGCCTTCTTCCTCAGTCTCAAGGTCTAAACACTACTTTTTTTACTCTTTAAAATTAGCCTAGCAATTTGGTGATTTAAGCATATTTAACACAAAGACTCGACAAAAAGATTTTCAGTGATGGAAAGGAAGGGGGGAAATGGCATTGGTTTTTTATTTTTTATTTTTTTCAGAGTATTATATAGCAAACATGTTTTCAGAAACCTTTGAAAATAGAAACACACACACACACACACACACACACACATGCATGAACGCACACATACATCGCAATTTCTTCAAGACTGAGGAAGCTGAACTCCAGTATGTAGATTAAGTTCATTCAACTATCACATCAAAGAAGCTGCTCCTGTGTATTTCAAATAGCATCCATTGTAAGCAAAGTGCAGCTCTGTAAAACATCCTGTCAATTCTACCCTTAACTGAATACAAGTCAACACAACATAGCACAAAGGAAGACAGAGGTGGGCTTTAGTTTTGAAAACATAAAGTATGAGCTATCCTACACAGCATAGCACCACTGAATTATTTAATTGCAGCCTATTTAAGGTGTTAGTTAGAAAGAGTTGGAAGGACCTATTAACACCCAATACAAAAAAAAATGTGACAGGACAGTAAGAGAACAGACAATTGCAGCTTCTAATTGTGAAGTCGTTCTGTGTTTAGGTTCAGTGCGGCAGGCAGTTTCTAGCAAGCTCATTAAAGTTCTTCAAGTGACCATCTTCCTACCCTGAGCTCATTGCATAGAGGCCCCCTGAGAAGTGGCTTGACTGTTAGCCCACATCTCTCCTGCCTTGTGGGGCTGTATGTCAACCTCTAACCTTATAACAGTTGCAAGTTTCAGTGAGGAATTAGAGAATATTCGCTCCCTGGATGATCTATAGAAAAGCACTCCTTGATTATTTTTAGTGACAAAGGAAAGGAAATCTGTGCGTGTGCCCTGAAAGCCTTCATACTTACAGAGTAATGAAGGGGACTGCGTGTTACTGCTTATGATAACAAGGAAAATGCACACATTTACCACGTCCAATCCAGCATTATTCACTGAGAACTCTCAGACGTCACAGCACAGTAGCAAAAAGGATGCTTGGTGGCACACATTTAGGTTTTATTATAGTGATTAAACAAAAGAAACATGTTTTCTTACACATTTCTCCTGTGCAATATATATATATATATATATATGGGATCCTTTACAGAGAGATAATTTTAAAAAAGCTAACTATCTACTTGGGGTTGGTATATGAGAAAAAACATTAAAATTAATATAATTTGTTCTTTAGTAGTTAAAGTATAAAAATGTAAACTCATAATGAGAGGTAAGGTTGAGATTTGGACTCTTGTTGGTTTTCCTAACACTGTCTTTGTGGGATCAGCTTGCCTGGACTTCCCTCCCACTGTATCATCAGTGGAGTTTCTGACTGATTGCTATCCAGTTGTATTTCTGGTAATATCCATCAGGACCCTTTCCTGGGGCTGCATGCATCTTACTCATGCTGACCCAGACCACGGCAGCAGAGGCAGCTGGGCAGCCACAGAAGTTGGCATGTTTTCCCAGCTCAGTTTCCAACCATATGTCTCTCTCCACACTTTGGCACAGGCCCTACAGTGTGTGTGCGAACAGCCTAATCGGCAGGAGCAGCCTACTCTGAGCAGGCAGCTCTTGAGATAATCAGATATGCTTCTTGTGAGGCTCTGTGGATTTTACCTTGTCCCTCTATAGGACCAGAGCCTCTGATTATTACCATGGTGATCAATTTGTCTCCTGGGAAGTAGCCAGAGACCATCACACTGACTCTATGCAGGCCATTAGGTAATACTGAGACTCTTGGAAAGAACTGCATTTTTGTATGAGAAGAATCCCTGTGAACAGCCAGAGCTAGGCTTAATTGGCCCGTGTACTTAATACTGATGGAAAGGGGACAAAGGGCCTAGGGGAATAGTCACCCAAGTGAATGGAGTGATGGGCTAGTCATATTTTTTCTGTTGTCCCTGTCTTCCCTTTTTAGGTATTTAGCAGGAAGGAGATGAATCTCTGTGTTTTGGGGCCAGAAGCTATAGGCTATTTTAAGTAATGGATTTGCAGATAACAAATAGTTGGGAAATTTTTAGAGTGTGGCATGCAGTTAGGTCTTCATTGCCAGACACCTGAAAAGTAACTGTTGCTTCTTAGAGACCAATTACTAGGCACCAGCCCAGCTGGAGAGCACATCCATGCCTCCTCCTTCCCCAGTCTGGCAAACCAACCATTCTTGGGGGTCCTTTCTGAACCTTAGGAGCCTCAGTCTTATGTTTCTAGTCAGCAGGGTTCTGAATGAGGAAGTCTTTTTGAATTCAAGCTTTGTATGATCTGACTTTCATCTTTAATGTTGGCCATTGGGTGAATACTCAAATCATTAATGAGAGTTTGTGTATTTCTATAGGTTTGTCCAATTGGTTCATTTCTCTAACACTAAGTGTAGGCAATGCTATGCTGTATCTACAATCCCTGAAGCAAATGTAGCCAGGGTAGCTAACCCTGAGGTCATTAGAAGAGGGGATGAGACTAATGTTAAGATCCTTTGTGAGATCAAACACATGGCTATAGGGTTGGATTTGTTTTGCTCACTGCTTCTTTCTGTTTGGATGTTAACTTCAGTACGTCCAACATTCCAATGTTACCTTCCTTTCTATGATTTCTATGCCTAGAAAACACAAATTCCAGGAGAGCATCACATTCTAGAATAATTTAAAGGCTACAAACTCCCTCTCTGCTCTCTTTCAAATGTAGTGCTTATGAATCAATCGTATTTCTCTGGAACTATTCAACGTTCTTTGTTGTTGACCAACATCTTCCCATAAGCTTATCCATGGTGCCACTTATCTCCTTTATATGCAAGTGCCTCTACTCTTGCTTATTTTCCACATATATCTGGTGCTAATATCCTCTCTTTCTCCCTGCATGCCTTCCTAGAGTTGAGAATGATCTGTTTTTTTTTATCATAAGTCAGTTAAACTCCATAGTCACTTTCCTCCATGCTACCTTGAATATTAGCATCTCAGTTCATTTGCCAGGATGCATTCTTTGCATAGCTACTAAATGATAGACCAAAGACAATTTCTGATTATTGTCCTCACTCATATTCCTATACTTGATGATCTTTGTCTTCCTGACAAAACCTGTGTACTCAGTGCGCAAGGGAATAAGGTGGCAGGGAGAAATTATTGCCGAACCAAACACTGCAACGACACAAACCAGCAGAACACACCAGTCATGTGAACTTAACATTTCCTAGATGCTTCTAGAAGGTGATGGTGATGTTTTGTGACAACTGGTTTGCACATCACACCTGCTTGAAATGTGACTGAAGATCTACCCAATCTCACTTGATGTCTTAAAAAAATCCATGAACCTCTGAATTACTATTACTTCTGCATCTTGCAGTAACTTCTTATTTTATATTACATCTGTAAGGTTTTATTCTTTTTAAAGGTCAGTCTTCTCCTTTTTTTCCTTTTCAAGACACAATGTCTGTTTAATATTCTTTCCCCATAGCTTCAGTACTTCTCGAAAGGGTTTTGTCACAATTTAGCAACATTCTTCAATCACTTCTCTGCGTTCTGGTTGCCATAGCATCCTCTTTGGGTGCAGAAACTGTAAGTAACCAAGAAAGAAAACCCTTGACTCATTAATCATTTGCTTGGTATCTACGTCAATTGGACCTGAAGCAGTTAATCATGAGACAAATATCCATTTGTACTGGGCAGTGGTATGGACAGTGGTCACCAATGAGTCATCTATAAATGGAGAACTTCTTTGGTTCAGTATTTACTTTTCAGATAAAGGTTAACCACTGGGTCTAGGTTAAACCACTGTTGAGTGAAAGTCTAAAAGGTAACTTTGCAGATCAAATAGTTAATCAATCTAATAAAAATTAGTTAATGGTGTTCTAGACCTCTGTACTGTTCAGTCAGTTTTTGTTCTTTTTGCATGGCTTTTTGTCAATTTTTTCCCAGAGAATTCTGTGATGTAGAGAAATTTCAAATGACACTGAAATTTTCATTAAACTGCATTTAAGTCTGTTTTACATCTTATGAGTCTCTACCTTATGAAATTTTCATCACTTTTTAAAGCTAATCCCATTAATCTTCCAAGTCATCCCTTGATCTTCATAGGAGATATGAACTAATGTTATGAGTTCTCTGTGAAGAAATCCATTTCTATCTGTTTAAACTCCTTAGCAACTTCTAATGAAGTGTGCTTAAATGTTATAACATTGAAAATATCTCATTGTCTTTTTTTTTTTTTTTAAAGTATAGCAATGTCAAGGCCACATTAGGTTTCAATGAGTTTAAACATTGCATGTAGAGTTAAAAAAAAACCTACAGAAATACTAACTTGAATATATAGAGCTGAGGCAGGAATGGAGTTGATAGAGGCAGCTTAAGCAATACCATTGTCTACAGCAATAAAAAAGGGAAAAAGATGGAGAGACTGGGACTTGATGTTCAACAAGCATGGCCGGACAGGTTGACCATGTCAGTACCCAGCTGTGTGACCTTCAACAGGTATGTTAATGGCTTAGAATTGTCCTGTGTTAAAGCCAAGGAGGTAGAAATATATTCCTGTCTGCAGTGTAGTCTGTAGGATACACATGTAGAACATTTTAACCACATGCTTAGCTTATAGCATGTGATAAGCATTCCTGTCCTTTGATGGGAGATTTCTGGTTTTCTGTTCCTGTTTATGCGTTAAAAACTAGATAAGTGGAATTTGATTTTTCAGGGTGCACTAATGTGGCAAATGGAGATGCATCTCTGGGTGTTCTGAGCATGGAAAAAAATTAAGATAGCACAAAGCAGGCCTGAGCTGTAAAGGAACCGATATTTTTCCTAGCTTAAGTGAAACTTCAGTTGATTAGTCCGACATGGAGAAGCTGTGGAGTAAATTAGAAAAGTTTGTCTTTCTCAAGTCAGGATATGTCACCAGAGTCAATATTAGCAAAAATCAATAACAGTTCAGAAAGACGTATTAGTCTTTATTTGACTCTTAGCCCTATAATAATAAGTATTGCTAAATACCATCTTGTCCAAAGTTTAAATGCTTGAAGTTGAGATTTAAAAAGAAATAAGCTAAAATATTAAACTCAGAAAACAACATGGCTGTAAACCTTTGAGACCTTGGGATAGGCCAATAGAGAAATGGTACTATAATGATAATCACAAGCCGAAACCAGGCAACCTGGACTTGTCAGATTAAACTCTTCGGTGCACCAATGATACTTTATAGTAGGTGAAGTAACAGCCCACAGACGGCAAAAGGAAAAAACAAGATAGTCTGGTCAGGTGGTCAGTTGTTGGAAACAAGGTGTCCTAAGTGGGGCTCCATTTCTTAGCTGATGACAATGGTCCTGAATTTCAGAGACAGAATCTCTGAGCATGCAGCACATCTAGAGAAATCAAATTCAGATAGGATTTCTTAAAAAAAAATGAGAGATTCATTAAATAATAAGAGTACACTCCTCTCAAACCCCAGCTTCAGGGTTCAGTAGCAGTGTGCTTTTAGCTTGGCATGGGACTGTTGACAGTTTCCTGCTTCCTGTCCACGAGTCAGATCGGTTGCAGAACAGGCTAGTTACAGTCTCAATAGACACTTGACAGTGGCTTCTGAACAACCACTGACAATGGGTTTGGCTGGAACACTGGGCTCTGAAGATTCGCAAAGTGTTTCCAACTGCTTTTAGAACCCATGCTTCCAAGTGGGTCTGGCCTTTACATTCTGTCCTTCACTTTCCTTTGCCTGTCCCTTCACTTAGTACCCACATCTGCCCTGTGCCAGATCTGCTGGTCAGTGTGTGCTGAGCATGAGAACAGTCTTTCACAATGCTGCCTAAATGACCATTCATTTACTTTATGAATATACATTTGAGATTCAATTTTAAGACTCAAATATTTAAAATTTTCAAGAAAATTAAATAGTTTTTAAAAATAGTTTTGCTTAAAATTTAAATCGAGTTAAATTAAAATTTTGGGTGCGAAATTAATTATTCAATTCATTTTTATTTATTTTAATACACTATTTTATTACTTGAAAAATATTTAAAAGTATATAAAATATTTAAAATTTTACATCTACATGAATTTATATTTGGGATGAAAATATCAAGTTTTAGACACAATGAAAAGTGTAGTAATTATTAAATTAAAATTTCCTTAAGCGAGAACTGTAATTAACAATTGCAAAAATTATGTAACTATCACCACCAGGATCTCATTATAGAGATGGTTGTGAGCCACTATGTGGTTGCTCAGAACTGAACTCAGTACCTTTGGAAGAGCAGCCAGTGCTCTTAACCTCTGAGCCATCTCTCCAGCCCCCCCTATAGCTGGCTTTTCCGTGGAAGTGCTTACATAAATATTACTCACCTGCATTTGTCTTTAAGCTCTTCTCCACAGATGCTAGCTGCAGGCAGGTCTAAACAGAGGTGGATTAGGGCAACCGTAAGAAACAATTTCAGTGGTTAAGAACACTGCTCCTCCAGAGGACCCAGGTTCAATTCCCACTGCCCACATGTCAGCTTACAACTATCTGTGACTCCAGTTTCAGGAAACCTGGCACCTTCACAGACATATATGCAGGCAAACATTAATGCACATAAAATTAAAATAAATAATTTTTACACTGCTGTTAGAGATTATTTCAAAGAGGAATGCACTTTAGTTTTTTTAGATACTAATTTTTTTAGTTAATTAATTTATTCAGATTACAACTAAATTGTTATCCCATCCCTTGTACCCTCCCGTTCCTCCCTCCCTCCCTCCCGCTTTCACCCTATTCTCCTCCCCTAGGTCTAAGACCGAGGGGGACCTCCTCCCCCACTATATGGTCATAGGCTATCAGGTCTCATCTTGGTAACCTGCTTATTTTTTCTTTGAGTGACATCAGATCTCCCCACCAAGCGGAGGTGGTCAAATATGGGGCACTAGAGTTCATGACAATCATGCAGAGGAAGAAATTAGGAAAGCTACACCCTTCATGATAGCCACAAGCAATATAAAATATCTAGGAATAACTCTAACCAGGCAAGTGAAAGACTTGTTTGAAAAAAAAATAACTGTAAATCTCTGAAGAAAGAGATTGAAGGTGACATCAGAAAAATAAATAAATTTGAACAAGAAACAATTTCATAGCGTTGGTGAATCTAGATATGATGTCATAGGAGTATTCTTTCTGGGGTGATGGATGTCTCCTCTGTACTGACTTGAAAACTGAACCATGCTTTCACAAATAATTCCATGCTCACACTAGGCTCATGCTAGGCTCACACTAGGCTCACACTAAGCTCACATTAGGATCACGCTAGGCTCCTTGCTTTTAAGGGTTTTCCTTTGTATTTCTCAATGCCCTTGTCCACAGAAGCATGACTTTTTGTAAAAACAAACAAACAAAAAGCTGTATTAAATGCTGATGTCTAAAAAGGAAATTATATGTATATATATATGTATATGCATGTATATGTATACATATATGTTCATGTTTCTTTAAGTAACCTGAGAGTGGAATTGTTGCATAAGGAATGCATATGCTTAGCTTTATTAACTAAAATCATTATGGTATTGATCTTGTAAGCTGTGGTAGTTTGAATAAGAACGGCCCTCGGAGACTTATAGACTTGAATGCTTGGTTACCAGGCTGTGCACTATTAGGTGGCGTGACCTTGTTGGAGGAAGTGTATTACGGGATGGGCATTTAGGTTTCAGAAACTCAAGCCAGGTGCAGTGGCTCTCTCATCTTCTCGCTGCCTGCAGATCCAGCTGTAGAACTCTCAGCTTCTCTGGCGCCATGTCTGCCTGCACGCCTTCAGGCTTCCCAGCATGCTGATGATGGCCTGAGCCTCTGAAACTCTAAGCCTGCGCCAGTTAAATGCTTTCCCTATTAACAGTTGCCTTGGCCATGGTGTCTTTTCATAGCAATAGAACATAGGCTAAGCCATAAGCCATAAGGCATGAATATATTCATAATATTATCTGTGCTTTAATTCCCCCAATAAAGTTTTACAGGTCTTAGTGTATAAATTTTATATATCTGTCCTTGAATTTATCTGTGACTTATATTTGTTGATGCTAATGTACATGGAATACTTGCTTGAAACAAAGTTTTTGGGCTTATTAAATAGTGATAGTACACACATTAGAGATAGGTGCAGAGACTTAGAGGTACAAAGAGACTCTTTCAGGTTTCTTTACAGCCGCCATTTGTCTCTGTATGCATATGTATGACTTTACATAATTATGTCAGTCAAAGAGCATAATGTCAAACAGAGCTTACAGACCAAGCACACCTTAGAAGCTAAGTAAAATTTGAAATTTAGATAAATATGAACTAATTTACCATTAAAGACCTTTCTTCAAAATTAAAAAGAAATTTAAAAAATTAAAGTGTATGAGTATTTTGCCTGCATGTCTCTATGTGCCCCATGAGCATGCGTAGTACCTACGGAGGCCTGAAGAGGGTGTCGGAACCCCTGAGACTTACTGAGTTATAGGCAACTGTGGACCCCCAGTGTATGTGCTGGGAACCCAGGTCCTCTGCAAGAGCAGCAAATATTCTTAACCACTCACTGAGTCATCTCTCCAGACCCTTAAAGAATTTTCATTTGCAAACGAAATGGCGAGGTGTGTTTATGAGGCTCCACGTTCAGGCTGAGGGAGGAGAGACGTGGTAGTACCGTTGAATGTAACATCACCGGCACCCATGCTACCTGAGCAGGGTTTATCATTTTGTAGTGTCTCGAGGGCAAACACTATCTCTGCTGAGTTGCAGTGCTGTTAAAGTTTCCAGTGCGGCGGGTCCTGGGTGAGAGGGCGCTCTCTGTTCCCACACCCACTCCATTTTTTTTTTCATGATTTCCTATTCATCCTCACGTTATTTGACAGCTTTCTGGTTGCAGCTTTTATTACTTAAAAGTTATCCTGTGTGTATGGATGTTTTCCCTGAATGTACATCTGGGTACCACTCGAGTGTCTGCTGCCTGAAGAGGGCGTTTGGGTCCAAACAGTTGTGAGCTGCCTGCATGGAGTGATTTTTAAAACTCTAATTGTCTTCCCTGCTGCTGATGTTTAGAACCATAACTGATTTTTATGACTGACCTTAGAACAAACAACCTTGATAATTTTATAATTGCTCTTAATTATTTTGTGAAAAAACTTTTTGTTCTTTGCTGTTTAATTCTTGATTTTGTTGTTCTCGTACCCATGATGGCTAGAACTATGTGATATTTAATATAATTTCTAATAGAAACTTTGTCTTTTTCTCAATGTGGGGAAATTCTGAATATTTTACAATTAAATATTTAATTCCAGTGAGCCATCAGATTGAGGATATACCATCTATTGAGACTTTGCTGGTTTTTTTGTTAATATGAATGGACAATAAATTGTCCATAAATACCCTTTGGGGGATTTATTTAAATGATTACCTCACAATTTCTTAGTAAATTGTTATTTGCATATTAACTTAACATTTATATGACATTCACATACAGACACACAAAGCATGCACAGTACATCGCCCATCACACTGCGGTGATAAAGAGCTAGGTGTGTCTGGTGTGGCTCAGTCATAGAGACCTTGCATAGGAAGCTTTGGCTGATCGCCAGCATCACAAAAACCAAAACCAAAACAAAACAATATACAGCAACAACAACAACAACAAACAACAACAAAAGCCCCTCCCCAAACAAAAAACTTACCTCTGGGTTAGTCCACTTTCTTGACGGTGTTTGAACTTTGTTTCTAGTGTGCCCTGTAACAGTGTCAGTGGTGGAATGAGTAGATAGAATTTGGACTTCTGAAGGTGTTTGCAACACTTTCAGTTCTGTCCCTTTGTCTCTCTCTGCACACTTGTGAGTACAATCCTGACTTCCTCCTCCATGAACTCAAGAGAAGCACAGCTTCAAGTTTACCATGTAGGAAATCACAGACTTCAGGTCATGCTTTTCTTCTGTCGTGTTGCTGGAGAAGTTTCCCGCTATCAGGCAGGCTATTTGTTTTAGATAGTTTGAAACTAAATCCCAGAGAGAGAGAGAGAGAGAGAGAGAGAGAGAGAGAGAGAGAGAGAGAGAGAGAGAGAGAGATTTAAGCCATGAAGGGGATAAGGGTAAGAGGGAAGGAAGATGAGACTGGGAGGAGAGGAAGGACCTACGATTGTGATGGAAGCGGAGTAAATAAAGAATAAAGTGAACAGGAGGTTTGACCATATAAAATGTTTGAATTGAAAGATGATAATAGAAACAACATTTTAGGAGCTGGGGAGATGGCTCAGTAACTAAGCACACCTGCTGCTCTTGTAGAGGGCCTGGGTTTGATTCCCAGCACCTGCATAGCGGCGCACAGCTTTCCATAACTCCTGTTCTAGAGAAACTGGCAATGTCTGACTTACCTGAACACCAGGCAGGAATGCGGGGTACATGCATACATGCAGGAATAAATAAAATAAATAAAATTAAAAAATAACATTTTAAAATATATTTTTAAAAAAACTCCCCAAAATATGACTGCTTTGTTTTAGGAGCTGGGTGATGGCTGATTTGAAGTACTAATATCCAAATTAGTCTTATGGAGAGTTGACTTTCCCTACATCAGACAGAAACTAAAAAACAAGAGACATCTACTTAACAGTAAAGATGCTGGCTTTATGAATAACATTACACTTCATGCCAAAAGGAGTACATGTTTACTAGAAGATCAGACAGGCTTCCTAAGTTGATACTAGTTCTGTTTAGTGCATTTCCCCCACTCGATCCCAGATAGTAATATAAAAGAAGAAACAAATGCAGTAACACACACTAACGCCTTACTAATTTCGGGACATCATCCTTTAAACACCTCCCTTGTGGGTTGCACAGTCACCCTGCTTTGAACAATCTTTCTCCAGTCTCCCTGATACAGAGATCTTCCTTTTTCAATGTGGCAGATATGAACATCTCCCTCCCGCACCCCTCCGTGATATAGATTAGCAATTCATAAGTGGTGGCTGTCTGTGGTTGAACTCCAAATGAACTAGGCTTGATTTTTCCCCCCCTCCCCCACCTTGGCTCATACTTGAAGAGCATCCTATATATTGAGGCATCAAATACAGAGGCTCAACCCAGTGGAGAACACATCTGGATTAGATAGCAGTGATCAGTTCCAACACCCAAACCCTATTCCACTCCACTGCCTCTTCTTCTTGCCCCTGAAATGACATTATGTGATTTCCTCTTGTATGCAACTTAGTAAATAGCTAAATTCTGTCAAAATCAATTTGTGAATGAATAAACACCCCTAATAAACAGCGCAATTTCAGAGCACATGTTCTTTGGATTGATCTCACATTATCCCATAAGTCCTGCCAATATCATTTCAAGTTAACTTCTGTCATGTGTAAATGCATTTACAGGCTAATGGAGCAGTTTGTAATTTCACCAGACCTACACACCACTCAGATATATAGCATATAGTGGATAAATAAGATGTCCGAAAAGGTATCTGCGTTGAATGCTCATGAAGGGTTTCTTCTCTTACTGCCCTCACTTGCAGAAGCTATCTTGGGAGATGAATGTGCCAGGATAAGTTATCTGAGGCTCATAAAATCTTTTCCAGAGATTGAAATAAAGTCAGTGCTTGCAGAAGACAAATCAATTGTGACATTTCTGAATAGAGTGCGATGCATTTAATTAGCACAAGACATACTGGCAAATGCTGAATTACCCAATAAATCACTGGATGCTGGAGCCCATACAAAGCGGGAATCAGCTGTCTTGTGAGACGTACAGCAAGTGATAATAGGGAGATATGGCCATTTGTATTGTCACTTTGACCCATTCGCTGCTATTATTTTTTTGTTCTATTTTGACATTTGCACACAGAGCTCTTTTAATTATTTTAAGCCATTGGAGATCTCTGTCCCTACCCATTTGGAGAGTATTCAACAAATTTGCATTTGTAGAGGACATTCAGTTCTGTTGATGCAATATGGCATGTGGGGTCCTCCGTAGAGGGGGAGTCAGTGCAGATTAAAATCCTCAGCACAAACCAACCAAAAAAGAGACTAATAGGGTCCTGGTCCATTGAAAATATTGAAGGTGTTACTTTAGTCATTTCTGAATCTCACAACACTCTCAGTTTGAGGGAAAAAATGGCCTGCTTTAATGTTTGACACTTTTAATTTTTTTTTTTAAACCTAGAACTCAAATGCTACTTCGGCCTATCTGTGAAATGCTGGAGCTAAAGAGCACCGAGGCTTAAATTCAATGTTTGGGCTTTTGAAAATCTGGAGGAAAATTGAAAATGAATTCCAAATGAGTCTTGCTGGCTTTGGAGGACAAAGTAGAGCATTTCCTCCCATGAGGGCTGTTTTATACATAAGTTGGCGATTCCACCAGTGATTCTTTCTGTGAGTCACTTTCCGTAATATGAGCACTAAGGCTGCTCACGCTATGGGCACCAGATCATACCAATGGCCTCTGCTGCATACCGCTCTACACAGCCTTTGGGGCCATGTTACATGGTGCCATTCAGTGGTAGGCAGGCGGTGCCTAGGCATTGCCCTCGACGGTGCAAATATAAGGGATGCAATGTGAGAAAGCCAAAGGGTTTTTGGTTCATAACTGTTGGGTCTGTCAGGCTGAAGTCTGACTTGCCTTAGGAGTTGAAACTGTTCACTACATGTTATCGCTACGTGTCTGCAGGAACAAAAGCTCTGCTGTGTCCAGCGGTTCTTTCTCATCGCAAGGGTCTTTGAGTCACATGGGAATTCTTTTCAAGGTATGCGAAGACTCATTCCTTCTTTCCCCTAGGTATCCTAAAACGTGGAAGGGAAGGCCTTTTCTTCTCCGAGGAAATGGACAGGGGATAGGGATGGAGGCATAAAATAAAGCAACGTAGTGATGGGCAACTAGTGCTGTCTGCAGAGGCTCTTGCGTCCAGCAGCACTCCACCTTCCTTGTTGGCTCCTTGCTGAACTGGCTGCAGGAAGGTGAGTGCCACAGTTCAAGTGGCTGGATCTCCGCTAGGCTGAACCAGCTATGTGTTGCACACCTACTGTAGTTATGTTCATTTCCTTTCCTTTGCCAGTGGTTGAGACAGAAGAAATAAGTGTTCTAGCCAATGAGGCACATTTGGAAGCATGCTGGACACTATCTAGGACGTTTTACGGCTTTTAAATAAAGGCACACCAAGAGAGATGTCCTCTTCTTTCTCCAAATACATTTGCATGAGGTCATTTTTAGTGATAAAAAAAAATAGGCCTGAGGATGAAAGTCCAGCGGCACCCAAAGGATGAAAGGCTCATGGTCATGACTGGCCATGCAGTTTTGTCTGGGACATAGGGGTTCCTGGAGCCTCACAGTTTGAGTATCAAAGCTGAGTCAGTCTCCATTGGTCACCTCAGAAAAAAGAGTGGACTCTTGGTTCATATAACCATCCTTCCAAGTTAAGAAATTCTGCCAAAGGCCAACCCTTGAAGTCTAATCTATATGATGGACCCCATCATAATTTATTCCACTTGGAGATGTGGTTTTGTTTCATGACTCTTAGTGGCCTCGATGACCAATATGGAAAGAACCATATTCTAAGTGAAATTCAACAAAATGGGAAGTTCTGTCATAAGAAGATTCATTCTCTTTGTTTGTATGTGTGCAGTGTACATACACGGATGTATTGTGTTGGCATTTGTGTGGCACACACGTGTAGCTGGGAGTCTGAGATTGATGCCATCTATCTATCTCCATTGCTACCTCTCAGCTGCCAGCTGGGGATACTTGGTATCCGAACTCTGATCTTTCATGAACAACAGACACTTGAAACACTGGCCCATCAACACAGTTCCAAAGGCTCTTTCCTTAATCCCAAACCTTCCTCTTGCAGTGATTAATCAAGTAGACTATTATTAAAATTAAATTTACCTTACTAATTAAATTACTTACCTTATTTAAGTAATTACCTTACTTAACTAATAATCAGTCATAATCAAACATATCATTTTTATCCATTCCTGTTTTATACTGGATTTCTGGAACTAAGGGTGGCCATAAAACAGATCAAGTGCACTGTTGTCTTTTACAACAATAGTAAATGCCAAGTGAGCAGGTAAAAAGGTGAAAAATATAATGACGCCTAAATGGTTTAGTGCTGGGAAAATCTCACTATTCTCAGTTGTCTGCAAATGTAGTACTCATTCTTTGCTTCCTGGAATGTAGAAAGAATATCTTGTGTATTTATGGATGCATTGCCTGTCAATTAAAATTCTATGGCCTACAGGAAAGGGTAGAGTAGAGGGTGGGGCATCTGGCAGGAAGAAAGGATTCTGGAATAGAACCAAGTGCAGGAGATTCACCCTGGAAGATGTGAGGAGGACAGATACATAGTATCTGTGCAAAGCTAACCAGCCATGTGGCAGAAAGTACCTTAGTATAAATGGCTTATTTTAAGTTATGAGCTAGTCAGAGAAGAATCTAACTATATCACTTAGGTATCTTTAAATATATTTTGAGTTTCATGAGTCATTATTCCAGGAGCTTGAGGCTAGGAGGAAAAACATGCACCCTACTACACTGGAGTTGTTTTGGAGATCTGTCTCAAGGTTGAAGCCAGGAATTAGACAATTGTTATATAAAAAAGAAAATCTCAATCATTCAATTTTACCAATGAAGACTCAGGAGCCAGATACTGTGGTGAAAACCTGCTAGCTCAGAGTGGCAGAGAAAGCACCCAGCTGACCTTCCTACTCAGCTCAAGTTCCAGAAGGAAAAGGCCTTCCTACTCAGATCATGTGCTAGAAGAAAAAAAAAACAAAACATTTTCTCCTTCTCCATGCTGTCTTAAATTCCTTCAACTCAATGTCTGCCCTTTCTACTTCATGTGCATCTCTCTATTCCATCCCTTGGACTTCCTCTCACTATCTATAGTTTTTTCCTATATTTACTTCCTGTCAATCTGGTTTCTTGCTCTGTCTCTTGACCTAGGGTTAACTTAATTTAATCCTGTTTACAGAAAGTTCTTGGATCAGAGGTGTGTGCTAGGGCTAAGCCTTACCACAACTACTTGCTTGCAACAGTCAGAAAGCTCTAGAATCAAAGACTAAGCAATACCACAATTAGAAGGGAAACAGGTTTTTACAGTTCACAACTTGGGGTTCACAATGTGATCAAATATCCTGCAACAGACAGTGCTCTTCAACTTGCAGCCTTCTTGACTCCATCACAAATACCACTGGGTCTTAGTGGAGTGGTTGCTGAGTACTACTCCTGCACATGACTAAGCATATGCTCTCTGAACACAAGAAAAGCAGCAAGACCTTATACCAAGAGCATCACTTAACTGGGGATGGGAAAGAGGGGTCAAAGTTTACTACCTCTTGCTTTTCGGTTCTAAGGATAGAAGTTTGGATCCCAGAACCCACATAAGAAGATGGATGTTGTCCCAAAATGGCTATATCTCTGGTGTGGTGGTAGACTGAGACCAGAGAGCTTAGGTATAGGGTTTCTGTGGTTTGCTGGGTTACATCCTGAGATGAGAATTGTGGGTTCAAGAAGATATCCTGCCACAGAGGAAAAGATGGAAATGATAGAGGATACCCTCAAGGAACAAAGAAATATTGGTGATAGCATTGCTTGCATGCCAAGGGCACCATGCTGTTCCCTCCCCTTCCATGGTCAGAGCTAGACGGTGGTAGATTTCAGCTGAGATGAATCAAATGAAACTGGTGGGGTTTGTGTTGGTGGTCATTGATGATGTCATCTGGAGAATAACCTCAGTGGGCTTAAGATCTTGTGATTGGTGGGAGAATCTACTCTGTACTGTGTAAATTATATATCTCTCTTTCTCAAGAAAAGGAAAGAGTTTTGAAAGGAATCCCCACCAAGCCTTTTTATGGCTCCATATTTTCTAATTCTCAGGCCAAATAAGCCAAAGGAGAAACTCAGTGTTCTAGTTTTCTTTCTGTGACTGTAATAAAACATTCTGATCAAGCCAACTTAGGAAGGACATATATTTTTTTTAGAATGCTTTTATACTTCCAGGTCACAGTCCATCAGTGATGGGAGAAGTCAGGGAAGATACTCAAGCAGAAATGAAGCAGACTCTGCATAGAGGAACTCTGTTCGCTGGTTCAATCCCAGGCTCACACTCAGCTTGTTGTTGGTGGTGTTTTTTGTTTTTGTTTTGCTTTGATTTTTTGTGTGTGTGTATATATATATATATAGCCTGCCCATAGTTGGTGAGGCCCTCCTGTATTGATTAATAATCAAGACAATCCCTCACAGACCAACATGATCTGGGCAATTTTACCATGGAAGCTTTTCTGGAGATGATTCTAATCAGTGTGAAGTTTATAGTCTGGGCTAACCAGAACACTAAGAAGGAAATCCATTTCTCACAGTGTATGGTTGACTTGTAATTTTGTTATCATCAAATTCATGACTTTCAGATAGTAAAATAAGATAGGTTTTTTTTTCCCTTGCAAAAAATTTCCTCTAGTAAGAAGATATGGTTACGGACACTTGGATATATACAATTTTTATTTAATTTTTCCAAATAAGCTTCACTTTGTGCCTTCAAGTCCCCAATTATCCTTAAGAATAGACTACCCCAAGCTGGGTGCAGTGGCACACATCTGTAATCCCAACACCCAGGGAGGAAGAGGCAGGTGGATCTCTGTGAGTTTGAGGCCAGCCTGGTCTACAAAGTGAATCTAGGACAGCCAAGGCTACAGAGAGAAACTCTATCTTGAGAAAAACAATAAACAAAACAAAACAAACAAAAAAGAATGAACTACCCCATAATAAGTTGTTTCCTATCTCTGTAAGGCAATGAAATTTAAGAATCAAGTACCAAATCAAATGTCAAGCCAGTAACGATTCATGACTACATTATAAATCATTTATAATAGCCGTGAGAGAAAAAGGTTTTCTAAGTTTTCTTTTACAAGTAACATTGGTGGGATGGAGAGCTGGGTCAACAGTTAAAATCATTTACTACTTTTCTAGGGACCCAAGTTCAGATCTTAGCAACTAAGTCAGGAATACAGCAGCCTACAACTTTAGCTTCAGGGAATCTGCTGTCCTCCTCTGACTTCAAAGGGCACGACCCTCACATGTACAAGTCTCAGACAGACAGACAGACAGACAGACAGACAGAGAAAAACGTAATATGCCTTATACTAAATAAGAATGATATCTAATTTCTCTCTTTATCTCACAATACAATATTGGAAGATAGGTTTCAATATCTTGTGGGCTTTGAATTCAAATTCTCATTTTGCCCCTTGCTTGTATGAAACATATCAAGTTGTTTAAATGCTTAAACCTTAATTTTTTTTTGCACCTGCCACCATAATATCATTCACACAGGGTTGCTTTAAATTAGATGATATGGTGGTGGTAGAGTGAGGTGGTTCAGCAGGTAAAGGTGCTTGCCACTGAGCCTGGCAGCCTGGAGCCTGCATGGTAAAAGGAGAGGACCAAATCTTTCAGACTGTCCTCTGGCATTCACATGGAGGCTCTGGCACATGCCCCTCCCCACAGTAAGATAAAAAGAAGAAGTATGGAAGAATAATTTAGTGGCGTTAATAACTGGGCATCACAGTTGTTAACAGTATAACAACGAGTACAGTTGTTAACAGTAATTTAGGCTACTGTTACTTCTGCATAAATGAACATTGTCCTCATGAGTGCGGACATTCACTTCCCTCTTAATATCTTTGTCAAAGGCTTTCTTAGTATTTTATGGGTATTTTTTTTCCATTTTATTCATGGATGAGTGAATGTTAGCACACAATGTATGTTTAGTGCTCATCAAGATCCCCAGTAACTGGAATTACAAAAGATGGTAGGCCACCATGTGGGTGCTCGAAACTGAACCCCGGTTCTTTACAGCAGCAGCCAGTGCTCTTAAGCACTGAGCCATCTTGACAGGCCCTTACTTAGTGTCATTAAACAGTTTTATTGTCCTCAGATTTCCGGGCAAAGCATTTTGTTATTACCTTTGAGTTCCTATTATTTACTTACTTACTCAGTTTTGTTTCTTTACTTAAGAGTGATTCTCCTTTAAAGATATCTGGGCTAAAAAAATATGCACATGAAAAAGGAATCCTTTGTCACCCAGCAAGTCACTATCAGGGTCAGTACCAGAAAACCACTCAGAAAATGTTCTTGCTTTCCTCACATTGGTTATTTTTAAGATAAAATATAAGCTATTCTGTCAGTTTCCCAGGGTTACTATTCCAACAACCCCCCCTCCTTAAAAAAAAAAAACCTCGGTGTTCTAAAACAGCAAGAATATATGGAATGCAGGAATTTGACATGGACATGTTTGGATTGGTGCCTTCTGGGAGAATGTGTCCCATTCTCCTGTCAACCTCTTGTAGTTGCAGTTCTCCTCATTGTCTCTTAGCTACAGAAAATTCTAATCTTTACCCTTATTTTAAATTTTATTTCAATTTCATTTTAATTTTATTATTTTATGGTATGTGTGTGTGTGTGTGTGTGTGTGTGTGTGTTTGTACACTGGTGTGTACATGGTCTTCTGTACATGCACGTGGATGTGGGTGTGTGTGCACCTAGAGATCAGAGGACACCCTTAAATGTTGTTCTGTGGGAGCCATCCTCTTTGCTTTTCTGACAGCATATGGAGCTTGCTAACTAGGCTGTGCTATGTGGCCATCTCTATTACTTTGGCATTTGGGTTATAAACACAATAATCAAACCCAGAATCTTTTTATATGGGAGGTTGAGTTTGAACTCAGGTCCCCATGCTCACATGGCAAATACTTTACCCACTAAGCCATATACCTAGCCATCTGGCCCCATCTTTAAATGGCCTTATTCCTCTGTGATTCCTTTGTGTTTCTGCATATCTACAAATCTCGTACACCTTCTAAAGATGATAATCATTGGGATTAGGGCTAACCCTAGTCCACTATGATTTTATCTAATCTAGAGCATCTTTAGTTATAATCTGAGTTCCAAGTATCTTAGGGACCAATAGACAACTAGTTCTAGAGAAATAAAACAGAAGATTATTTGGGGAGCAAAATAAGAACCAGTTTCAGTTTCCTGAAAGACTGGTCATGAAATTCATCCTTTGTGTTTGTTTTCCTCTTTCAGCCACATGCTCACAGAGTATACTCAAACTAAGGCAGCTACCAGGTCATAGTCACATATGCGCCCTGACATTGACTGGAGCATCCACAAGTATCACCTGACTGTTCTGAGATTGGCAGTGTGATGGAGTGAAGGAGCCTTCATTGGGTGTAAATCCTGGTCCCTCTGCTTGATTTGAGCATCCTAGATGAGGTCACATTGTACAGTGCTACTATTTGAATGTATAATCTAAATTAAGGTGGCTTAAGGGTGTGAACGTGGTCTTTCTGCTGGGGATGAGAGCATGGGAAGAGACGTGAAGGCTTCTTTAAGAAAAATAGACATAACGTAGGCTTTTGATATTCAAATTAGTTCCTTGCAGCCAGCACCATTGCCTTATACATTTATCTATTTGGAGAGGAGGAATTAACTAAATTCTTCTGGCAACAGTGTCTATGTTTAGGGAAAAATTGTAAAGCCAGGGATTTGGGTCATCGAGTACTCTCAAAATATATAGAAAATGCAATATTCATGACTAGTGTTTCTCTAGGTATTTGGAATTGGAAAGAAGAAGCATAAAAGCATCTCTGCTTTCCAGTTACAGGAAGGACATTGAGAGGGAACAGTAAGATTTTAATAAGGAAGATTTGGGTCACAATTGTATATGCTAACTAGGATCAAAAAGTTCACGACACTCCAGTGTTCCTGCCATGATAAACTATGTAAAGATGTCAGATTTTCAAATGTCAGCAGAGCCATGGCTGCATAGAAATCTAAAGACATTGCACTCCAAAAAAGGCTCACTTTTCTAAGGTAAACAGACACTAGGCACTTTTATCACGAACAAATGACCAAATTAGAACCCAGACCATCTCTACATTGGGGGGCTATCTGAAATGAGATATGTCAGCTCATAAAATACAGTTACCACCACAAAGGGGTTAAGAAATCACTTGTTCTATAGCCAAATATGTGTGACTATGGCCAGGGAGCACTGATTCACATCCCCCAAATCCTATGTTCCAATGTCACAGTATGTTTCATGAAACTTTTCAATAACAGAAGAAACTCATAAATCACACTCTCAGAATACATTAGTGAAAACACTAGGAAGGTGGGTTACAGTAAAGTGGGGGATATCAGGGATTCCTGGAGTCAATTTGAGAACAATGTATTATGAAGTAGTAACTATATTACATGCCAAACGATGTATACACCATTGTCATACGACCCTACTATGTGCTCTTATGAGAATACACTCTTAATATGAAGGTTCATTATTCTTACAACGTGAGATCACGTATACCTGTGTCCTTGATCTACACAATGTGATATTTTAATTTATTAAGTGCTACACTCCTTTCAGTTTGAGCTGCTTCAGTTACCAGAGGAGGAAGCAGCTACAGATGGTCACTTAAACTCCTCTGAATAAGTGACAAAGGACGATTTGCACATGTACTGGGTCACATTAGAGTTAACAGACTAACAAATTAAAAGAGAGTGCAGAAGTTAGGGTCCAACAGAGATGACAGGGCCAGAAATTTCTGCACTACAGGATACAGGGGAAGTAGCAACAGCTGAGCAAATGTATACTTGAGTTTGCTGTAACTCTTTGTCCATGGAGGTCATCATGTGTAGTTGAGACCCATGAGTCATCTTCCTGAAGGCTTTATTTCAAGTTTCCCACAATTCCATCTTACCCTTATGAAATGGATGGACTCATCTCAAAATTGATTGAAAGTTAATGACTCAGGCCTATAAGATTCCAGTGATTAGTGACATGTGACTTTAAGATTAGTTGTAAAATGGAAAGACAGGAACAAAATCCCACTACCTACATGACAACAGTACCATTCTGGCCAAATCCTGAAGCTGAGGATGTCTGCAAGTTCTTCAGTATGATGTACTGCAATAACGAGAACATGACACCAGAATGACAGAAACAAAATGTCTGGAGTTGCACAACAGGCTTTTTTGTATTAGAGTTCACATTACTGACCTTGTTTGAGATAAGATGTTAAAGATTGTGAAGATGGCAGGCAAATATGTTGCTCGTAAAATGCCAACAAATTCCTTTTTAATTTATTTGTTCACTTTACATCCCAACTGTAGCACCCTCCACCCACTCCTCCCTGTCCCACCCTCTCTCCCTCTTCTCCATGCCCCTCCCTTCCCCTCAGAAAAGGGGAGCCCCTCTATCACCATACCCCAGCACATCAAGTTGCATCAGGACTGAGTGAATCCTTTTCCACAGTAACATGGGAAAGCAGCCCCTCCAGGGGGAAGTGATTGAAAAGCAGGCAACAGAGTCCATGTCAGAGACAGCACCCCTTGCTCCCCTTGTTAGAGGACCCACATGAAGATCGAGTTCCCCATCCAATATATCTGGGTAGGGGGCCTAGATCCAGTCCATGCATGGTCCTTAGTTGCTGCTTCAGTCTCTGCAAGCCCTACTGGGCCCAGGTTAGTTGGCACTATTGGTGTTCTTGTGGAGCTCCTGTCCCCTCCAGGTCCTTCTATACTTCCTCCAACTCTTTCACAAGGCTCCCCGAGCTCAGCCTAATGTATGGCTGTGAGTCTCAGAATCTGTTTCAATCCTGTGCTGGGTGGAGCCTCTCAGAAGACAGCTATGCTAGGCTCCCGTCTGCTAGGAGAGCAGAGCGTCATTAACAGTGTCAGGAGTTGTCTCTCTCCCATGGGGTGGGACTCAGGCTAGGCCAGGCATTGGTTGGACATCTCAGTCTCTTCTCTATCTTTATTCCTACACATCATGAAGGCAGGGTAAATTTTGGGTCACAGTTTTTGTGAGTGGGTTGGTGTTCTCTTCCTTCCACTAGGAGTCCTGTCTGGCTAGAGGGTGTCCTCTTCCGTCTCCATGACTCCCTGCTACTAAGAGTGTCAGTTAGAGGCACCCCCATAGCCTCCCGCTGTTGTAGGTCCAGCTTGTCTCAGAGATGCTCCCACCCGCGGTTTCCTCTGTCTCTGCCAGCCCCCTGTCCTCCTGCTCCTGGTCTCCCGACATCTCATTCCCATCTTCGTTCTCCTCTGCACTCCCTCTTCAATACTGTTTCTCTCTTCAATCACTCTGGACATCCATTCTAGCTCCCTTTCTGAGAGAGAGTCAAGCATCCTGGCTTAGGCTCTCTTTGCTACTTAGCTTCTTTGCATCTGTGAATTGTAGTGTGGTTAGCCTGTGCTACATGGCTAATATCCACTTATAAGTGAGTACATACCAGATGTGTCTCTCTGGGTCTGGGTTGCCTGGCTGTGAATATTTTCTAGTTCTATCCATCTGCCTGCAAATGTCATAATTTCCTTGTTTTTTAATAGCTGGATAGTATTCCATTGTGTAAATGAACCACAGTTTTGTTATGCATTTTTCAGTTGAGGGACATCTGGGTTGTCTCCAGATTCTGCCTACTATGAACATAGTTGAACAAATACCCTGTATAATGGAGCATCTTTTGGGTATATAGCTGGGTCTTGAGGTAGAGCTATTCCCAATTTTCTGAGAAAGTGCCAGATTTATTTCTAAAGTGGTTGTCAAATTTGTACTCTCACCAGCAATACATGCTCCACATCCTTGAGAGCATATGCTGCCACTTGAGTTTTGGATTTTAACCATTCTGATATGTGTAAGATGGAATCTGAGAGTCATTTTTATTTTCATTTCCCTGATGACAAATGATGTTGAGCATTCCAAGTGTTTCTCAGCCATTCGGTATTCTTCTGTGAGGAATTCTCTGTATAGCTATGTGGCCCATCTTTTAATTGGATAATTTGGTTTGTTGGTATTTAATTTCTTTATATATTTTAGATATCAGCCCTTTGTCATATGTAAAGTTGGTAAAGAAATTATTTTCCCAATCTGTAGACTGCCATTTTGCTCTATTGACCATGTCCTTTGCCTTACAGAACCTTTTCAGTTTTATGAGGTCTCATTTATTAATTTTGATCTTAGACCCTGAGCTTTTAGTGTTTGGTTCAGGAAGTTGTCTCCTGTGCAGTTCAAGACTGTTCCCCACTTTCTCTTCTAATAAATTTAGTGTTTCTGGTTTTATGTTGAGGTCATTGATCTACTTGGACTTGAGTTTTGTACAGGGTGATAAATATGGATCTATTTGCATTTTCTACATGTAGACATCCAATTAGACCAGAACCATTTGTTGAAGATGCTTTGTTTTTTTCATTGTATGGCTTTGGCTCATTCATCAAAGATCAAGCGTCTATAGGTCTGTAGGTTTATTTCTGGGTCTTCAATTCTATTCCATTGATCAACCAGTCTGTTTCTGTGCCAGTACCTTGCCATTTTTATTACAATTGCTCTCTAGTATAGCTTGAAATCAGGATGGAGATACTTCCAGAATTTCTTTTATTGTATAGGATTGTTTTAGCTAGTCTGGGGTTTTTGTTTATTCACATGAACTTGAGGATTGTTCTTTCAATGTCTATTAAAATGTGTAGTATTTTTTATGGGAATCGCATTGAATCAATAGATTACTTTTGGTGACCTATAAAAGATGATCATTTTTACTCTGTTAGCCCTATGGATCCATGAGCCTGGGAGATCTTACCACCTTCTGGTATCTTCTTCAATTCCTTTCTTCAGAGAATGGAACTTCTTGAAATATAGCTCTTTCACTTGCTTGGTTAAAGTTACACCAAGCTACTTTATATTATTTTTGACTACTGTGAGGGTGTTGTTTCCCTGATTTCTTCTTCATGCTGTTTATCTTTTGTATACAGGAGGGCTACTGATTTTTTTAGTTAATTTTTGTATCCAGACCCATTGCTGAAGGTGTTTATCAGTTGTAGGAGTTCTCTGGTAGAATTTAGGGATGATGTATGTATATCATTATATCATCTGTGATTAAGAAGAGTATGACTTCTTCCTTTCCAATTTATATCCTCTTGATCTCCTTTAGTTGTCTTATTGTTCTAGCTAGAACTTCAAGTACTATATTGAAGAGATATATAGAGAGTGGGCAGCCTTTTCTTGTCCCTGATTTTAGTATAATTGTTTTGAGTTTCTCTCCATTTAATTTGATGTTAGCTATAGACTTGGTGCATATTGCCTTTATTATGTTTATGTATATACCTTGTATCTTTGATCTCTCCAAGACTTTTATCATGAAGGGGTGCTGGATTTTTTCAGATCATTTTTTGCATCTAATGAGACGATCATGTGATTTTTCTTTTTCAGTTTGTTTATATGATAGATTACATTGATGGATTTTTCTATGTTTAACCATCCTTACATCACTGGAATGAATCCTACCAGATCATGGTGGATGATGTATTTGATGTGTTTTTGGATTTGGTTTGCAAGTATTTCACTGATTATTTTTACATGAATGTTCATGAGGAAAATTGGTCTGAAATTCTTATTTGTTGAATTTTGTGTGCTTTACATATCAGGGTGACTGTGCCTTCATAGAATGAGTTTATTAATGTTCCTTCTGTTTCTATTTTGTGGAATAGTTTGAGAAATATTGAGAAATGTTATCTATTTTTTGAAAGTCTGGTAGAATTCTGTGCTAAAGCCATCTGGACTTGGGTTATTTTGGTTAGGAGACTTTTAATGTCTGCTTCTATTTCTGTAGGGGTTATAGGACTATTTAAACTGTTTACCTGATCTTGATTTAACTTTGGTAAGTGAAATCTATTAAGAAAATTGTCCATTTCCTTTAGGTTTTCCAATTTTGTGGAATATAGTCCTTTGAAGTAAGACTTAAGGATTCTTTAGATTTCCTCAGTGTCTGTTATGTCCCCCTTTTCATTTCTGATTTTGTTAATCTGAATACTGTCTCTCTGCTTTTTAGTTAGTTTGGATAAGGGTTTGCCTATCTTGTTGATTTTCTCAGAGAACCAGCTCTCAGTTTCATTGATTATTTGAGTTGTTCTCTTGGGTTCTATGTTACTGATTTTAGTTCTGAGTTCGATTATTTCCTATAATCTACTCTTCTTGAGTGTACTTTCTTTCTCTTTCTTTCTTTCTTTCTTTCTTTCTTTCTTTCTTTCTTTCTTTGTTCTAGAGCTTTTAGGGGTGCTTTGAAATGGCTGGTAGGTGAACTCTCCAACTTCTTTATGGAGGTGCTTAGTGCTATGAACTTTCCCCTTAGCACTGCTTTCCTTGTGTTCTATAGGTTTGGGTATGTTGTGTCTTCATTTTCATTGAACTCTAAAAAGTCTTCAATTTTATTTTGTCATTGGGTAGGGAGTTATTCAGTTTTCATGAGTTTGTAGGGTTTTTTCTTATGTCTGTTTTTGAAATCTAGCTTTAATCCATAGTGGTCTGATAAGATTCAAGGAGTTATTTCAATTTCTTGTCTCTGTTGAGGCTTTCTTTGTGACAAAATATGTGATCAATTTGGAGAGTGTTCTGTGGGGTGCTGGGAAGAATATATATTCTTTTGTGTTTGTGTGAAATGTTCTGTAGATGTCTGTTAGGTCCATTTACTTCATGACATATGTTAATTTGTTTAGTTTCTGTCTCAATGATCTGTCCATTGATGAGTGTGGGGTGTTAAAGTCTCCCACTGCTAATATGTGGGGGTTCAATGTGTGATTTAAGCTTTGGTAATATTACTTTTTAAGTATGTGGGTGTCCTTGCATTGGATAGATAGATGTTCAGAATTAAGACTTAATCTTGATCGATTTCTTCTTTGATGAGTGTGAAGTATCCTTCCCCATCTCTTTTGATTAATTTTGGTTGGAAGTCTATTTTATTAGATATTAGAATGGCCAGTCCAACTTGCTTCTTTGGTGCATTTGTTTGGAAAACCTTTTTTCAGCCCTTTATTCAGAGATAACGTCCATCTTTGTTGAGGAGGTGTGTTTCTTTTCTTTTTCTTTTTAAATTATGATTTATTCACATTACATCCCAATTGTTATCCCCTTATGTTCCTACCCTTCCTCCCTCTTCTGCCCCATTCCCCTCTACTAGACTTCTGACAGGGGGCCCTCCTACCCCAATGTCTGGCCACAGTCTATCGGGGGCTCATCAGAATAGCTTGCATCCCTTCCTCTGTGTGCCTGCAAGGCCATCCCACCAAGGGGCAGTGATCAAATCATGGGCACCAGAGTACATGTCAGAAGTTCAGTGGCAGTCCCACCTACCCATGTCACTCTGATACATATAAGAAACACACCTCAGCTGATTCCCCATGTGAGGTGTGTTTCTTATGTGCAACAGAGTTATGGATCCTGTTTTCTCATCCATTCTGTTAGCCTATGTTTATTTCATTAGGGAATTGATTCCACTGATGTTGAGAGATATTAATGACCAATGATTGTTAATTCCCGTTATTTTGATGTTGCTGGTGGTAGAGTGTATGTGTATGTGTATGGTGGGTGTGTGTTTCCCTTCTTTTCGTTTTGCTGATGTTGGGTTATTTATTTCTTGTATGTAGTGTCTTTGTATTCAAATTTTCCTTCTAGTATCTTCTGTATGGCTAGATTTGTGGATAGTTATTCTTTGAACTTGTTTACGTCATGGAATATCTTGTTTTTACCATCTATGGTAATTAAAAGTTTTGCTGGGTATAGTAATTGGGGCTGACATCTGTGATCTCTTAGTATCTGAGACATATTTGCACAGGCTCTTTCGGCTTTTAGAGTCTCTGTTGAGAAGTTGGGTGTTATTCTTATAGGTCTGCCTTTATATGTGGCTTGATCTTTTCCTCTCGCAGCTTTTAGTGCTTTGATAACTATGTGGCAGGAGGATTTTTTCTTCTGGTTCAATCTATTTGATATTCTGTAAGCTTCTTGTACGTTTATGGGCATTTCTTTCTTTAGATTGGGGAAATTTTCATCTATAATTTTGTTAAAAATATTTTCTGGGCCTTGGAGCTGGGAGTCTTCTTCTATCTCTATTACTCTTGGGTTTGGCTTTTTCATAGTGTCCTCCAAGATTTCTTAGATGCTTTGTGTCAGGAATTTTAAAATTTAACATTTTCCTTGACTGATGTATCAGTTTCTTCAATCCTATCTTCTACACCCGAGATTCTGCCTTCCGTCTCTGTTGGTGATGCTTGTGTTGGTAGTTCCTGTTCTCTTCCCTAAGTTCACAGTCTCCTGGTTGCCTCAGATTGCATTTTCTTTACTGCTTCTATTTCAGGTCTTGGATAGTTTTATTCATTTCCTCTATTTGTTTAATAGTATTTTCCTATATTTCATTAAGGGATTTGTTTGTTTCTTTTACCAGTTTGATTGAGTTTTCCTGTATTTCTATAAGGGATTTATTCATAGCCTCTTTTAAGGCCTCTATCATCTTTATAAGTCTGGAATTAAAGTCATCTTCTTTTACTTCAGTTGTGTTGGGATGTCCAGGTATTGTTGTAGTGGAATAGCTGGGTTCTGGTCATGCCATATTGTCTTGGCTCTTGTTGATTGTGTTCTTACTCTGGCCCTTTGCCATTTGGTTGTCCATGATGTTGGCTAGATGTTCCTGATGCTTACAGGACTCCTTGAGGAAGCAGGCAGATCCTTGGGCTTGATAGTGGATTCAGGGTCTAGCAGACTCCCTTCTCCTGGCTGGTGTTCCTAGGGAGCTGCAGACCCGGATGATCGTCTGCTGGCTGTGTCCCAGGTGGGAAGGGGACAAGCTGGGAAGACTCTAACCTGGTGATCCTAAGTCCTTCTCCAGAGGGAAGGTTATAGAATGTGGGGGAGAGTGGGGGGGGGGTCACCACTCACCTCTGTTGCCTGTGTCCCCTGGCAGGTAGGAAGAGAAAGGCAACATTTTCTTAAAAGTAGATTGGTCAAAGAGATGGCTCAGTGGTTGTGAGTACTACTGACTGTTCCTCTAGAGAACTCTGGTTTAATTTCTAGCACCCACAGAGTGCCTCCCCACTACCTGTAACTCTACTTTCAGGGTCTCTTCTGGCTTCTGAAGGCATCAGGCTGATGGAGCACAGACAAGCATGGAAGCAAACAAATAAAAAATAAAACATAAAAATTAAAGAGAGAGGCTGAGGTTTCCCTCCTCTTCTTCTGTAGCACTGGCAATTCCCCCGAGCCCATCCTCTCCATCTTCATGCCTTAAGCATTCAGGCACTTCAAGCCTGTGTGGGCTCCAAAGCCTCAGATCAAGTCAAGCAGATATTCTGAGGAAACTTCTCGACAAGGTAGAAGTACGGCTCAGTTCAGTACTTTTAGTTCCTCTGGGGTTCTGTGGAGGTATAGGAATGCAGGAGCATGGCTTCCCACCCAAAAGATTTAGGAGCCATGCTTGCTTTTATTTTTCTTTCTTATCTCCTCCCATCCTATTTCTCTCTGTCAGATTCTCATATGTTACTGAAGACTGCTTCAAATTCTGGGCCTCAGGAGAGCTTCTTGCCTCGCTCTGCTGTGTCCAGCTGGAACTATACACGTTCACTTTGGTAATACGTTATTCATCATGGTTGACTTTAAGATTCTTTTTCTACCAATGACTTTTTAGCTCAGGTAAGTCCAGTTGTGTATGCAACTGTGATATAAAATCAACTACTACAAAGAGAGTGTGCCACGTGAATCTATATTACTATTGAAACAATAGGAACAGAAACAATATGATACAAAATACGGGTCAGTCAATTTGATCTCTTCAGGACAATTATTAAAAATTAGAGAAGAGAAGGGGGCATCGTGGGATGGAACCATTCTAGAGCAAACTCAGGAGGCAACTCCAGAAAGCAAATTGAAATTAACAGTGGAAAGATAAGACCAAAGAAGGGAGGGTGAAAGAGACATACAATGCAACTCATTGAATCATTCTTTCATTCATGCAGCTTACATGCACCTACTCTCTTCTCGAGACTGATGTTACAGAGGCGAGTCAACAGTGCTTCCGTTTATGCAATCTCTACTGTGCCCCAAATGCATTACTAATTAGACATTGTGCATAACTCATCCAGGTGGCATTCACAGAGTACCACAGTGGTTAGGCCCTGAACAGGGAGCTAGCAATCAGACTGAGCTGCTATCTTACAGCTTGGCCATCTCACTTGCATGTCTCAGCTAAAGGATTCCTAGTAACTTTGCTGGTTGCGCAGAACCTTCTATTTCATAAAAGTGATCCTTGGATGCTGAAGAAAAAGTTATCTTTAATTTTGTGTGGATGTGCTAAATGTCTGGGCAAAACTCAGGGCCAATGTTCACTTTGCAATGTTCCGATGCCTGTACCTTGGCAAAGCAAGGGATTTCTGTGGGTGACTGTTCTTCTGAAC
This sequence comes from Acomys minous, assembly GCF_964271855.1. Taxonomy (NCBI): domain Eukaryota; kingdom Metazoa; phylum Chordata; class Mammalia; order Rodentia; family Muridae; genus Acomys; species Acomys minous. The sequence goes on along the minus strand of NC_140494.1, from coordinate 16,193,147 downwards.
ATTTTTCCTGGATTAGCCATGCCACCTACACTGTCCTTTTATTAACATGGCACTTTCCTATTAATTTTTATTTTGAAGATGTTAATATGTACAGATTATATTTTACTTGTTTACTTGTGAGCTTATGTATCATATGTCCCATTATTTACAATAACATGATGTCCTGTATTCCTCCCTTTAAAGCACACAGTCTTCCTAAACAGAATTTAAATTTGTCGCTATAAATCTTTTGGCATGAGGTAAAGGATCTGTAGTAGGCAGGTAGCATTTAGACCTTTTTATATTGGTCCAGGAAGCTTGTTGGGATTTGCAAATGCATCTTGAATTATATTTTGCTTTGTCAAGCTGGCACCAGGAGACTTTCTAATTGGAATCATGACTCAAAGCTGAAAGAGTGCTTATTGATTCAGATACTGAGATCAGTAGTAGGCAAAGCAAACATCGACCTCCCTCTTCATCCTGGCTCATGGGGTTAAGTGGAGTTTGTTTCTAACCTTCTACATGGATGCCATTGCTGCCACTGAGAAGATGACTGTCATTCCTTTGATCATTCACTGTCAGGATGCAGCACATTCATTAGGAAAATCACTCAATTAACAGTGCTGCGTGACACTCAGGGCTTGCTTCTCACCTTCCCTCTGTTGTTTGAACACATGAGCAATTGTCATGTTAGAGAATCTGTCTATTGCTCTGAGAAATGTTCCTGACTACACTGCATTAACAATTGCAAGCACTGATTGCAAGGACTGAGGTGGCGTGCACATGGTGCTTTCATTCATTTGCTATTTTATTGATGTATTGAATGACATCACACAATCGTAATCTTGTGTCAATCACTTTGTATTTTATATACCTTGAGGCTGCAGAAAGCAGAGTAACTACTTAAAAACACGCAGCTGCAGTTGGTACTGGAGCTCAGCCCATAACTTAGTGTGTAAACTCTCTGAAATCTGTATTTTTTTTAAAAAAATCCTCTTTGCGAGATGGCCTTGCAGGAATGCAGAAATGTTACGGAATAATCTGATTTCTGGTTAAATATTTATGTGCCATGTTAATACTAGTCATTTTAGCTTTGTTTAAAATGGAGACAAATTAGAAACAGCATAAATGCCCAACAGTTGAAATCTGGCTAAATAATTTATGTTACAAGGGAACCTTACTCCATCATTAAAATCATATTTTTGAAAAGCACAGCCATTTGTAGATACTTAATACGATGTAAAGCAGAGGAGTAAATCAGCTTGTGAGTCAACAGAGGGTCATGAGCTCACTCTTTAAAAAAAAAAGTACCTGAATGTAAATAAATCTCCATCACATCACGTCATTATCAACTTAATACATCTATCTAGACCTAAAAACATCCTAACCCCTAAACAACTAAGCTTCATTGTAAAACTAAGCTACCTGGTCTTCAACTCCATAAGAGACTCAAGAAGGAATAAACTTTATTACTTGAGTATGCAGGGAGTGCAGGTTAGTAGCTTTCCAAATGAGAAGATGACAGAGACAGTTTGCTACCTGAATAGTCACCCAGAACTCTCTATTATATTGGAGCATTCTGGCCCAGTATATCTGACAGACATATTTGTGAGGCAGGAACTATTGAGAAATTGCTTACCCTGGCTTGGCAGAGTTTGGCTACTCTCCTGAATCCAAGTTTGCCCTTTTTTAGGCAGAATTCTGTCTGTGGCAGAAGTGAGGACATTTTGTCCAGTGGCTTGTTTGCCACATTTGAAGCCATCTCCATAAGGAGTTCTTTGATGCTTATCATCCTCTTTGAGGTAGGGCTGGGTGTTGCCAGGAGTTAACCTGTCTCATTGTCAGTGAATCTTTAAAATAATAAAAAACAGTTTAAAATGCCATATTCTGCAAGTCTCTGAGGTTTTTGAAGACATTATCTAACTATACTAACTTATCTTTCTATAGAATCATATCCATCTGCTGCACCTAAGATGTATATTCTTGTGATAAAAGTAGACCAGCAATTGACATGACTGTGATCTGATCAGCTAATAAGCAACTTGTATAACTTATTTGTCCTAAACAGCCCACAATAATACTTTCAAAGTATTGGGAGTAAACCTTATATTATAATTGGGATATATAGGCACAGTACCTCATATTAGAGTAGAAATATATATATGTATATATATGTATATATACATGATGTGTGTAAAGAATAAACACATTTGAATTCTATACCACTGTATCTAGAATTAAACTTATTTTGCATCTATATACAAAATTCTATATTACATTCAGAATTTTAGATGCACCAAGATAGGAAAGATGTTTTCTTAAGGCTGTCAAATAAAATAGCCAAAACACTAAAATGTAACATTTACATAACTCCTGATTGTATCATGGTTCTTCTTGCTATAGGTAGTTTATTGTAATATGTATAATAATATAAATGCATATGTAAAAAATAAAAATGTTTTTTAAAAAGTGCCTGTATACTCATACATTAGAAAGTACATTCCAACCTCAAAAGTAAAGAAATAATTAAAAGTATGTGAAGTAACAAAATTGGAAGTAAATAAATGAAAACATGACTGACCCCTTCTACTTTGCTTGATTTTAGGATGCTGGGAATCAAATCCAGGGCCAACCTCATGCTAGATCAGCGTCCCACAACGGACATGGATTCCCAGCCCAGATACTTTCCCTTGATTGGATCTGATAAGTGATTTTAATTCTCTTTTGCACACTTACCTCTTTTACAGTATCAGCATGAGGGGTACATGACAGTGTTGTGACATGAACATTGAGATGGGTATTACAGGAGAGCAATTCACACATTCGTTATCTTCTACAATACCTCTCTGTTATGTATGTGGAATGGAATGTAAGTCTACTCTCAGCAGCTTTCAGTCTCTGATACAGCAGTATAAAACATAGCTCTCTTGCTGCATGCTACGTTTCAGGACTTTTTATTACACTATATAATGGTAAATTCATACTTACTGATCTACATCTTCTCAATTCCTCACCTTCACTAATAACAAGAATTCTACTCTTAGTAATAAACATGCCTTTAAAAAAATGAAACATGATAATACAAATTGTATGTTTTTGTACTTTGCTTATTTCATCTAGAAAAGCATCCACATTCATCTACTCATGCTGTTGTAACAGCAGAATTTCTTTCTCTCTCTTGCCTCTTTTTCTTTGTCCTTTCTTTTTTTGTAGAGCTCAGAATTGAACCCAGGGATTTGTATATGTTACAAAAATGATGATTGACTACTGAACCACATCCCTAGTCCTTAGAATTCCATTTACTTTAAAGACTGAGTAATGCTACACACACACACACACACACACACACACACACACACACACCCCTTAAACTCTGTGTCCATTTGCTTCCTTATAGACAGAGAGGTTAGATTAGAGACACACATTACCAAACTCAGCGCTGCAGCATTGTTTTCCATTTAGCCAAGATACAAGAAAGGAAAATTTGAAGAGTGAACACTCATCACCTCAAACTCTTCCAGAGAGTGGAAAGCTGAGAGCACAGCCAAGCTTATTCCACAAGGCAGTCTTTATCCTCATACCAAATGTGGATGATGCTGTTAGGAAGGGAAAAAAGACCAGTATGCCTCATAAACTAGATGGAAAAAAATCCCAAGGGGGGAAACCGTAAATTCAATAGTTCATTGAGTGGGTCACGCGTCATAACCAATCCAGCATGCAAGGATGGTTCAACATGCACAGTTCAGTAAATGTGAAGAGTGGAAATCACACGATCATCTCACCAGATGCAGAAAATCTTTGACAAATGTCAACAACATATCATGGTGAAAATTCTCAACAACCTAGTTGTGTTAGCCATGGACTTTAAGGGAATAGAGGCCACACTTGATAGACTTATAGATAACATCTTACTCCTGGACCATTCTCAATCACAATATTCTGACACAGTTTCTTGTATTGTCGTTGTTGGTGGTGATGTGGCAACACTCCACTACTAATTTTTTGTTTGTTATAAATGACTATCTTTCTGCAATATCGCAAATGTTTTATGTATTTCACTCACTATCATAAGGCTAGTACTTGTGGGAGTGGGTGGGACATGATAATTGCCTAACCAATATGTCTATTACTTTCTAGGGCAGGGATTTTGAGGAAGAAGGTCATAAAAATCATCTCTTCATGACTTGCAGTACTATATGATTATCTTGAATATTTGTTAAGTGAAGTAAAGGGTTCTTCCAATTTAGTCTCTGCTAATATATTTTCATGTATCCTCAAATTAATTGTTCTATTTTCAAAAGGAGCTAGGAAAGAAGCTTCTTTGTCTTCATGCATTTAACATCTGTGGTGGTCGTCTCTTTGCAAGTGATGAGAAAGTTCACGACATGAAATAATTAGCAATTTAGTTGAGACGAATTTGAATTCTACTTTGGATAGAGCTGAATCTGTTGGAGATTAGCATGGCTTGAAGCAGTGTGCCTCTGGAGGTGAGCTGGGGATCAACTTAGGATCTTGTGTGCATATGAAAAGATTTTGTTCTGTCAAAAACCATTGCTTTAAGTGAAGTCATCTCCAGGTATTGATGTACACACACACACACACACACACACACACACACACACACACACACACACACACACAGAAATTAAAAACCATTGGTTCTTAGTTGAAAAATAGATCTTTTGGATAAAGAGTGAAATGCTACACTCTATGCTATAACAGGCCAGCCATATGCTCTTTATGTAAATTTTTAAAAGCAAAAAATTTAAAATGGCTTTAGTAAGTATTTCTCCCAGGACCGAGCTAATCACCAAATGATAACTGAATGTGTGTGTGTGTGTGTGTGTGTGTGTGTGTGTGTGTGTGTGTAAAGTTATATTACACTCTATTGTTTAAGGAAACTGAAATGATCTCTGTGAATTTGGTGATTCTTCAAGAGTTTTAAAAACATGCCTTCTGGAGTGAAACAAAATCCATTGTTCTTTAATGCGCTAATAGGGAGTTGGCATATTTACAATGAGAAGATGGAGATTAACATATAAAAGGAGTTAATTATGTGGAGTACAAACATTGGCAGGCTTTGTGGAGAGTATTATGTTCCCAGTATTGGTGTCTCCATTCCGTCTTCTTTTCTCAGAAGCCCCTTGCACATCTTATTCCCATCACTGTACACTCTTGTTTCTCTCTCTCTAACTCCCCCACCAACCATTTTCCCCCAGACCTCTTGCTGTTTAATACTCTCCCTGAAAACAACAGAGATGGTGCCTAATTATTAGCTTGCACCACAGGACCAGTAAGGACCTTGTTACGTTTCATATCATTTCAAGGGCAGAAGCTGTTTTACTTAAATATCATCAGACTAATTTACTCTGGGCCAACGAGCAGGCTAGTGACGATCATAAAATGATTATGTAGACCTCGCCAAATCTATTTCCTCCTAAAGTAGCGAGAAGTAACAGCACAAGGGTTTGCTGTGTTTTACGTTGCTGATTTTCTATCCTGTCTCTCAGCTTCCCGTCCCTACTAAGTCAGGCAAATATCAAGTGTTATCTAGTCCCAATTGGCTTGATTGGTATAATCAGGTAAATTATTCTTAGCTTTGGGGCCGTGAAAGTTGAAAAGAAAGTATGCACTCTCAAGATTTGGAAGAATAAACCACTGGGTGGGTTTTCATATATCTGGAAAAAGACAAAGATGGCATGGAAAGGGAGATGGGGAAGCATGTCTGGAGAGGAGGCTCCGTGTCTCCGCAAACTGAACCACGGCGCCATCCTCAGGCCAGCCTGAAAATGCCTAGATAGGAATAAATAAGGTGGAAGAAAATCTGATACTTCTATGGAATCTGAAACCAGAGAGAAGTTTCGCCCCGTGCTTGCTCAGTAGAGCTCAGGAGGGCCATGGGACTCCAAGGTGTCTGCCCCGCGCGGTTATTCTTGATCATTCCTCCACTCACTTTCCATTTAGCACGCAGTTTCTGCCTGGCTGGAGGAAGGTGCCTGGCCCTAGGGTGGCAATGAATAGAAACCCCGCCCAGGAAAGTGTCAGGCTGGTCTTTCTCATAAGCCTGTTTGTCCACACCCGTTCCTAGGAAGGTGACAGTATCATCAGTGCTCAAAAGTAAACCCTGACATCACCTGTCTGCCTTTTCTCTCACACATTGGGACCGACACATCTGTAAGAACATCTGTTGGCTTCATTTTCAAAACACATCAAGAGTCCAAGCACTTCATCTCCACTACTGGCAAACACTTCCTGAATTCTCTGCACTTTCCCCCTATACAATGACCTCAGTATAGTCTCTGGAGCAATCCCTTGACAACTGTCAAATCATAGTACTGTTCTGTTGAAGTCTTTAAGAAAATTTCTATTTCATTCAAAATAGGAATTCCTCCATTGCTGCTCTGAATATATCTCCTGCTTTCCTCACCCTTGCTCACTTGATTTGCCTACTTCAGACTCCCATGCCACAGCGAACAATCCCAGTCAGATTTGCTCTTCCTTCTGCCCGGAATGTCTTTTTCCTGATTCCTTCCCCCCCCCCCCCCCCACTAATTACAAAGAGCTCAAAGCGAGAGATTGTGGACCCAGAACAGGGGAATGGCAGAGGAGAAAAATGTAAGTGACTGGGAAACACTAGAAGTTTCCCAGCAGAGCAGACACCTGGCTACTGTCCCAGGCAGGGTCCTCTACAGACATAGAGCAGATACAATACATTCATATTAGAAAGGGGAATGTCTTAGCTTGGCTTACATGTTTGGAGCTAATCACATGCATGCTAGGGAAACTGAGAAAGTAGTAGCTTCTGAGTCCAGAAGACTGCATACCTCATCCGCCCTGGTCTCCTGGAGACTCTCTGATGTTGAGTCTATGTTGAAAGCTCTGGCTCTGAGTTTGATGTCAGTGGAGGCTATAATTGGTATAGTAGCCACCAGAGGCGCACTTGTTTGGGAAGAAGGTAAGCTATGTAGGTATACACTATTTTTCTTCTGGATCTTTTTGGGACACCCGCTGGAAGATGCCACCTACTATGAAGACAGGGTTTGTGCTCTCCGTCAGTCTTTGGAAATGTACTCTCAGACACACTCAGCAAGATAGATTATCAACTATGAAGTTGACAATCAAGAGTAGCTGTCACAGCCACCAATAACCAGAGAGCCCAATCCATGCAAACTCTGCTATTTATTTACATATTTCCAACCCTAGTGATTCATACATAAACAACTCCTTAATACCGATCTATAAATCTTCAGTGTGTAACATAATTTATTGACATTTAAATAAATGCTTTAAAATGAATTGTGAGGTGAATGCACCATACTTCTTTATGATATTCAGGGACCCAGACCTACAGCAATCTTTTAGCAGCCCTGTAGTCCACACTTTTCAGTTTATTGTAAGATTCTGGACAATGGCCAACCCAGACAGAGACCGGTGGACCTCAAGTCTCCCACTAGCACTTTCTGAAGGAAATATGGCCTACATCTAGTGCACAGCACAAATCAGCAGACTCACAAAAGAAACTGATTTGTTCAGGCTCTGAATGAATCTATTCAAAGGTTGTCACAGTTTCCATGTAAAATCACAGATAGCCAATATGTTGGGTTTTCAGGTTATTTAGGCTTTGTATTTATAATATATGTATACACACACACTTATATATAATCTATGAGCAATGCATAGACATGCAGTGTTCTTATAAAACTATATTTAAAGTATTCACAGTATTTATATTTTATTTATAATGTATTTATGCAATACAAAATTGGCCCATATGCAACCTTTCCATTCCAGACTTAGTCAGTTCTCCTAGTATTTAATTATCAGAAAGGATCTAGAATTTGAGAAAGGATTTATACTGCCAATTACTATGCAGTCTGGGCTAGTTACCTGAAATTTTATCTATTTTTCACAGCAAGAAGTAGGGGCATCTATATTTGTTTAACATTATTCAACTTGGTGGAAGGGAGAGATGACACTAAAATTATCTGAGTAGCTTGAAAGTATTATATATGCAATAAAGACGATTCCTCTTAATTTAAATGAGATTGGAGTGATTAGAAAGCTCACATTAAAAACATTATCTAGACTTCAATGACAACTGATGCTTTCATTTGAGAGATGCAAATAGTGTCAAGTATCAACTTTAGTAGTTTGTTACCAGCCTGGAGGTGTACGGGCTGTGGTATTACGTTTTATCATAAAAGGTAACTTTCATGCCCATACTGGCTGGAAAATAGGAAGCACTGTGAAAGCCGCCTAATTTTCAGTGCTTATGGGTGAGTATTTTTTGTGATTCTGATAGGGTTTAGTTTATTTTCCATAAAGTGAAAAAAAAAAAACAAAACAAAACAAGAGCAGACTAAACTCTCAATTAAACCAACTCTTCATCCCAGATCAGCGAGGCTTGCTTCATGCTGTTTTCATTCTGAGACTTAATCTAAGACGCTCAGCCACAGGGGCATTCCCATGCACCTTGGTTTCTTTCCTTGTTGCTGTGATAAAATATCATGACACAAGGAACTTAAGGGGAAAGGGACTTATTTTGGCTCCCAGTTCAAAGTGACATTCCATCATAGCCAAATAAGTCACAATAACAGAGTCTTGACATTGCATTTCCAGTGTCACTCACTGATGAAGGTGCCCACTGTAGTGCCCAGTTCAAATTCTCTACTTCACACAGTGCAGGAATGGTCTATCTCGCAAATAAGATGGGTTTTCTCACATCAATTACATAATCAAGACAATCCATCACAAGCACGCTCAGATGCCCATTTCCCAGGTGGTTCTGCAATCTTTCAAGTTGACAGTTAACGTGACTATCACACCCTAATGACCGTGGCTGATGAGAGGAGAGAGGGGACAATCACACACTTTGCTATGGCTTTGGCTCAGAACAAAGACGTATTCTTTCCCTTTACCCTTCACTGGCTAATGTAAACCAGAGGGTTTTCTGTTGTTTTGTTACTTTTTTTTTTTTAAACTCAAATAGGGGCATGTAGCTTTCCATGTACTTTGGGTGTACTGAACTATAGATAAACATAAAGATCACTAATGACTACCAACACATTAGTGGGGAAATTAAAATGTTTGGCTAAGTAAATTAAATGTCAAAAGTTTTAATGTCTGAAATCATGCCAGTATGCGTGGGAGAAGTGGAGGTCTAGATGCTTGCAGAACATATTAATGTAATGTTAATATCACCTTATGTGTTAATTATAAAAACATTCTTTCTGGCTCATTTACTTCATTGTATATTTGGATGGCAGGCACTCTCTCTGAATATCCTGGCATTCCTCAAAGTAGTAGGCAAAACAGTTACAAAACTGTTGTCAACTTTAGTAATATTAGAGGCATTTATATGATGAGGTTCTTCTAAGGAAGGGCAAAGTGAAGCCAGTAGAACCAAGTAGCAAAAATCAAATCAGGGAACTGGATAAGGGCAAACTCAGTTCTTTGGCTATGTGTGAGCCAAATCATCCTTAATTATCCATAAATAATTCTTGCCATCACAACCATGTCCTTTGTTACTATATAATGTGACTTCAGTTGCCCACCTTCACTTTCAAGACAAGCATTGTAGGATAATTTGTAAGAGCTCTGAGAGTGTCTTCACTAAGCAATTAAATTGGTTGAAACAAGAATGCCCCACAAATCTTACAATATTTATTACTTGAACCTAAAGAAGAAGAAGAAGAAGAAGAAGAAGAAGAAGAAGAAGAAGAAGAAGAAGAAGAAGCAGCAGCAGCCTATATAGTCCCATCTCATATGTCAAAGAACAGGCTTGACTTAGAGAGCAAATTTATTTTCTAATAAACTACAAACAAGAAATACTTTCCATCAATATAGGTTTATCATTCATTTAAAAATTACAAAATGGGTCTCAATGAGCTAAGGTTAAGGTGTCAGCATGACTGTATTCCTTTAGAAGTCCTTCTGGGGAAAAACACTTCCTTTCCTTTCTGAACTTTTAGAATACTGCTTGATTTCCATTCCCTTCCATGTTAAAGAAAGTGATGGGTCTCCCTTGTATTGAATCACTTGTTCCAATATCTGTTTTATTTCAGAAGTAAGGATCCATGATGATACTGGAGTTATCTGTATAGTTCAGGAAAGTCCTTCAAGTTTAAGGTCAGTTACTTAACAACCTTAATTATAACTGCGACCATAGGTTTTGTTTGTTTGGTTTTTTTTTTTTTTTTTGAGTTTTTTCTTACAATGGAATATTGCTTATTTGCAAATTCTGGGCAGTAAGATTTTGACATCTTTCAGTATGGGTGTAGCATCATTTTGCCTACCAAACAAAACTTGACAATGTAGAAGAATATGTGATTCTATAAATCAGAACATGAGTATAATACATTGTCTGGGGATTTAAGAATACAAAATTAGAAGGCATGAGGTTTGACAACTGTCCCATTATCAACTAGCCATAAGACCTCAGGGAACAAATTTGTAGCTAGCAAACTAAACTGTCCTCTATTCCAACACACAGGGGTCATCTTAGTAGGCAACGGCAATGCATTCCAAATTCCAGGACTTAGAAATAAGGGTGGAATGTGTCACTCACCTGTGAGTTCAGAAGTAAATCCTAACCTTAAGCCTAATCCTAAACCCTAACACTAACCCTCAGCAGTAAATCCTGACCCTAACCCTAACCCTAACTCTAACCCTTTAAATAAATATGTTAAAGCTAAGTATTATGGAAACAAAACTAACAGGAACATTGACTTTAGCTTATGTGTTGTCTCTTTGTAATCACTCTATTGAGTTTGTTAGACATCAGTTGGACCAGCACCATTTGTTGAAGATGCTTTCTTTTTTCCATTGTATTGTTTTGGCTTCTTTGTCAAAATCAAATGAGCATATGTGTGTGGATGTATATCTGGGTCTTCAATTCCATTGGTCAACTGGCCTATTTCTATGCCAGTACCACACTGTTTTTTTATTACTGTTGCTTTATAGTACATCTTGAGATCAGGGATGGAGATTCCTCTGGCAGATCTTTTATTGTATAGGATTGATTTAGCTATCATGGATTTTTTGTTTTTCCATTTGAAGTTCAGAATTTATCTTTCCAGTTCTGTAAAATATTGTATTGGTATTTTGATAGGGATTGCATTGAATATGTAGATTACTTTTGGTAGGATGGCCATTTTTACTGTTAATTAAACAATGAGATCACGACCTTTATTTAAAACCCAGACAAAGCACTGCAGTAAGGGATAGTCCATCCGTACTCCATAATCAATAATTTCCCAAATGTTTAAGAATCAGCTTTTGCTTCTAGCTTCCCAAATGGGAATAAAAAAAGCAATGTGAAAATGATAAAATCATACAAACAAAAATAATCTTGAGGCTAAATAATTTTCCAGTTTCAACATGTACACATGGATTGGACAAAGTGACCATAAGACTGAAGATGTGCAGTGAGCTGGGGGTCCTTTTTCTTAATGCACTGATATTCAGAATCATGTTTTCTGCAATAAGATAACTGATGTGAGTCTGGAACACATAAAATTTAAAGAAAAATGATATCAGACCTATTTCTTCAACCATTTATTTTTCCTTCCAAAAACCATAGTAATAACCTTTCCCAACTACATGAAAACTGCATTTCTGCCAACAAATTGCAAGAGCATATGTTGATCCAGTGCTATAGTAACTTCATGACTCAATATTGCCTTAGATATAAAAACAGCCCTGAAACATAATTTGAAAATGACCCTCAGAACAAAACTTAACTGGGAATGAAAGTTGTGTTGCTCGTTAAAGGACACGGATTCAGCTTCTAGCAAGGCATACATCTGACCCCTGTGAAGCACACCCAGTCAAACTCAAGATGAGTAAGAGGCCGCGGAGACCACAGAAGATGACAGGATGCACTCATCCCATCTCTAACATGGACGTATCCTCCTAGTGTATAATCATATGAAAATGAGTCATGACTGATGACTAAACTCGCTACAATTTGAGGACGGCTGCGTGACTGACATGAACACTCTGAGTGTATCAATTATTATCTTTGCATATTCTTTTGACAAGGATAATCTTAATTGGAATTTTTATGAAGAAAGCTGGATTCCAGGCATAGAGTTGAATCAAACACATTGCAAATTATTAGGGCCATTGGTTACATGCAATTCAGACCTGGGAATTGGCCACCTACCGCATGTATATTAAGACAATCATATTAGAGTATAATACACAGTCCACATGGTTGCGAAGGAGACAATAATCTGGATGGGGAGATGAGATGTGAACATTTGTAGATAACAACCAACACAAGACGATGCTTAACAAGTGTCTGCTGAGACTCAAACATCTTGCGTTTACTATCTCCTATTTCATGCTATTTATATCTCACTTATTTTGTAAAGACCATCTCCCAAGAGCCCTTCTCTGAATAGTCTTTTCCCTTGTGTGTATTAGCATGACAACATTTATCAATCCTACGGAAGCAAAGCATTTCTATGTGTATCTATTTTATGTCTACACCCAATGGGAACAGTCATGGAGAACAGAAAGTGCAACCGGCTGTTTTCTAGCCAGCGTTTCTGATGTAGCTATCACAGAGAAGATGAACATACAACATTGCGTAAATGATGGGAATGAACCAGCAAGGGCACCTTTCTTATATATTTCTTACTGAACAATAGTTCTTCGTGTTGGGAGGACTGTATGGAGATGCATTGAGGCTTCCATACACCAGCATTTAAAATTTTATTTTTGTGATAAAGTTGTGCTGTTGATTTTATTCTCATGATTTTTGAAGTTAAAAATCTCAGAATCTATGAGAGGACTATAATTTTCCTAGGTCACTCTGTCAATAAAGGAGTAGAGAGATTAGTCATAATCTTTCCATTACCAGGATATCACCAAGCAGGTGACATCAGTATCTTTCCTTGCCTATTTGGTTCATATTCTAAAATAGCATCATTATGCGTATTTTTAACCTGGACTTCCATGAGGCAAAAAACTCTCCATTATCATTTCCAGAAGTGAGTATGACCTTTCTTTAGAAAGTGCTTAAGTCTCCGATTTCACCCAATGACTTTGGGTTCAGAGCCGTGCTCATAAAAATCTTCCCTTCCTTCCCACTGCATTATTTCAAACCTTGTTTCGTTTTTTACATTAACACATCCTCTGGTAATATATATTATATATAAAATAAACTAAATTCAGTGCTTCTTATGCATTCTGATTGGCCAGACCAGATGGAGTGATTTCTGAACCAGAATTGAAAATCAAAACACAAATGCTTTTTAAAGAGGTTGAAGTTTAGAAGCAGCCGTTCATGGCAGACTTAACTTTAATTCTGAGCTGGCTTGGGTGGTTTTTAGCTGTGTTCAACTCTGGAATATTGGAGCCTCCACTCTTGAGCTACTATAAATGTACTTCATGCAGCTATGGCCCCTGACAGGGAAGAGGGAGTGACTGAAGCAGAGCTGTAGTTTCGCAGGAGAATGCGCCTGTAATTATCATCGTCACTGTGGAAGCGACACCTGTTTGTTTTGTTTTGTTTTGCTTGGATTTTTAAGAGGTTGTGTGCAGAAACCAAGCAGCAAAAAAGTCTTTTTCCAGAACAGGTTCTGGGAAGTCCCTGGGAAAACATACTGGGGAGAGAGAGACACACGTTCATTTCCGAGTGTTGATTCTGAAGCAGACGCCATTCACTTGCCATCTTACGAAGCCCTCAGGATGATTGTTGAAACCAAAAACACAATGCCTACCACGCAGAACTCCACCATCAGAACAGACAGCCGATGATTGATTAAAACCAAGTCTATGATCCAAACTTCTCAATCTATTGCCTTGGCACCAGCGAACCCACTCTCAGGAGTTTAGATTGACTAAAACACATATTTCCTCCATTCCATTGAGCAGAGAAGGAAAGATCTACACTTCTTAGAAGGCGAACAACATTCCACAATAAGGCAAATGCAGACAACAGAACGGCAAGCAAAGCCACACTGAAAATGACACCAACACTGATGGGATATGAAGCATCATAGAGGATTTGGCTCTAAAAGACTCAAGGGTTCACTGCTGCCTTTTCCTAAAGCTCTACTAACTTAAATGAATAATTTACCATCTTTACTTCTGTTTCTTCATCTACAAAATGAGGATAAGTCAGTCAATCCTCATTGTTTGCAGATTCCATGATAAATTTTCCTGTCAGCTAAAAAATTATTCATCTCCAAAAATCAATGCTTATAAGGTTTTATGGTCATTTGTAGTTATGACTAAAGCAGAGAATAGCTCAAGTTGATGTGTGTGTGTGTGTGTGTATGTGTGTGTACATGCATGTGCGCATGTATGTATGTGTGTGTGTGTGCATGTGTGTGTGTGTATGAACAGAATTTGAATGAAGTGACTTTATTGTTTCTGCTTTTACAATTTAAATCTCCTTTTCAGGGTCCATTTAGTGTCACATCTTAATGTTTTGGGGTGTTTTGTGTGTATGTGTGGGTTTGTGCTTTCTTGAATATGTTGACTATCTAAAACAATCTCCAACACAGTGATGAATACTACATGGAGTTTCTGAAAGTTAAAAAAAAAAACTATTGTGCCTCCCATGTGTTTGGTAAGTTTTATTCTGACATGTGCTGTGTCACTGGTGCCCCTGAGTTCAATACTAATGATGTCACAATTGGCTACAATCAGCAAAAAAAGGAAGAGACTCATCTATTCTTATGTGAGTCTGCTCTGGAAAATGCTGCAATAGTATCTACAGCGTGCAATGGAACGGTGGGAAAACAGAAGTACGGCCAGGTCTGCGGTGCCTTGTCTTGAAGGGTTAAAATGTACCTTTAGACATAAACATCTCTATTACCAGTTAAAGGATATTTTCTCAATTAAAGTTATTATTTCAGGTAATAGCATTTTCCTCTATAAGCCACTAGCACAGGGGAAATTATTGAACTACATATTCAACATCCAAGAGAGAAGGATCATTGGGGAATAAGGTTGAGTTGGGCAGACAGTTGGGTCACTGTTTGTTTTGTGGAGCACTATGTTCAGGATGGACGGTGGTGAATGTGAGGGTAGACTGTGCAGTCTGCAGATGGGCTCAGCTTAGACACCCACAAGGAGAGGGGGTGCTTCAAGTCCCTATTGTGGGTTGGGGCCACAGTTCTGGAGGTGAGGAAAGAAGACATCGTTGGGAATAGACTTTGAAATGACAAACTTCTCCCTTGCTTTAGTTCATAAGTTTAGTCAGGGTTGTCAAAGCTCATAAGAAATCATCTCATTAAAGTGCCTTGCAGAATGAGAATTTAGCCCATTTGGCTCAAAATAACAGTCACCGAGTGTTCAGAATTTGTGCTAAATGTTACTTCTGTTTTCCATCATCACATCACATTGTGGTCATTAATTAAACAATTACTAAGATTGAAAATGTGTCTCTTGGGCTGTTAAAAAATAATCACAAAGAACATAATCTTCATTAAGAACTATTAGGCCACATGTGATAGGCTTCATTTTGCCTTGTAGAAAACAGAGGTGCAACTCAGTATTTGGTTAAAAATAAGTGGGTTTTGAAACATTTATCCTATGAAACATTCTGAAGCTGGGAGAATTAAAACTAAATCTGCAGGTGGTATGCCAGGCAAAGGCGTCTAATGACCCTAGCGTTGCTATGTAGCAACAGCAACAGCGGCCCATTCGCTGGAATGAGTTATCTGGGTTTTTCACTTTCTCTCAAAGTTCAGGCAGCAATCTTTTTGTAGTGCTGTCACTAATTATTTTAAAAAAGTGAAGACTTGAAAATGGGCCTTTTTAACAAAGAATCTGAAATGATTAACTATGAGAGAAACAGATGGAGTTATGTAGTTTGGACTTCTCAGGGTGGTAATAGAGATTTCCCAGATAATACTGACTAGCCAGCCATGCTCTCAATGGAGTATATTAGTAAATCTCAAAGGATGTCTACATGCACTATGATGGGAATTCCTGGGGTGAGGTAAGAGAAGGAATCTCCTGCCCATTTTGGCTGGAGTTGCTAAAATAGTTTAGTGAAGACGTGTGTTATTTCTCTAGCAGTTTTTCTTCTGTCTTCTCTCACATGAACGTCAATCGTTTTTGACCTAGGAGATGTCGGAATGGTCCTCTGTAGAGATAGTAGACCAACTGATGTTTTGATGCCTTCATCTTAGTAATATTCGTTGCTATAGTCACTGTAGATGCTGGATGCTTTCTGAGTCCACTGCTATTCTAAGGTTGCAAGCCTTTATTCTTTTTATAAAAGGGACCTCAAATTAGAGGTTGAAAATGTGGAAATAACTAATGCCCCCCACCCCATGAGGAATTTTTAAAGCATATCATTATTGGCAAGAGCAGTTTTATTCACATTTCCTCACCCGTCCCCTCTCCATCGTCCCTCTCCTTGCCTTAATATAACCCATGTAGAATGGATTCTCAAGGGAGTGATTTTGTGAATAAAGATCGTATCCTTTGCTTAAGAGCTTTGGTTCGTGACTATAGATTAAAGATTTCATTTTGAAAGTCAGAGCAATATACTGCCATAAAAATAGCAAAATGTTATTTTGATTACATTGCGTAGAAACATGAGAAAGACTGAAGACAAATGCAGCAGTGAAGCTTTACGGTTTCAAAAGCTGTGTTCTAATTGTTCTGATGCTCATCACTGAGCAGGCACCTCCTGAGATCGAGGTACGACCATGCCTGCCAACCTTTCAGTCTTGTCCTCTTTTTTTCTTTTTAAAATATATTTTATTAATTTGTTCATATTACATATCAACTGTTATCCTATCCCTTGTATCCTCCCATTCCTCCCTTTCTCCCATTTCCCCCTTACTCCCCTTCCCTATGACTGTGACTGAGGGGGACCTCCTCCCCCTGCATATGCTCCTAGGGTATCAAGTCTCTTCTTGGTAGCCTGCTAGTCTTCCTCTGAGTGCCACCAGGCATCCTTATAGGGGGACGCCCAGTCTTGCCCTATCACCCTGTAGGGCAAGCTCAGTTGTTCGCCACAGCCTCTATCACCCTGTGAACCTATGTGTCTATTATCTCTCCATATTAGCATGCAAGTGTCACGAAACTACGCGACCTTAGGAATTGACTGCTGAGTGCACAGTATGTAAGATGGCATGAGATATTAAGCTTATATGAACATTTCTGGAGGACATAAAATATAATGAGTCAGTCAAAGATTCAGAATTGGGAAGAGGATGGATGTCTGGGTTAATGTCTAGGTGCTCTGCTGTGGT
Source organism: Acomys minous (assembly GCF_964271855.1). Lineage (NCBI taxonomy): Eukaryota > Metazoa > Chordata > Mammalia > Rodentia > Muridae > Acomys > Acomys minous. Next base: position 16,175,940 of record NC_140494.1, on the reverse strand, counting down.
ATCTTCCCATAAGAATGCATCTGGCTGACTTTGCTGGGCACAGAAGAGGATCCATTGCTGTTGCTTCTCTTACTATGAAGAATATATTTGCACAGTTCCCAAAAATAAGTAACTTAATGATCATAAAGGAGATAGCCACAGGTGAGGACTACCTGAGGAAAAGTTCTACACAACATGCCTGCGACCCTTCCTGGCTTTTCTGTACCATACAATTCTAGCCCTCTCTCCCGCTACCATCACATCTTGGTCACTTTAAAAAAATATTCTTTTTAATACTTCATATCTCATAATCTTACTTATCCTTCAAACTTGGAGGCAAAGGCATTTTTCATAACACATGTGATAGAGGGAGAGGAGAGACAAACAAGCAAATATGGTAAGCAAATATGATAAAGTGTGATATTTGGAAAATCTGGATGAGGAGCTGTGGAAATTCTTTATATTAAAAATTGCAACATTGTGTAAGTCTGAAATTACGTCTAGATAAAAAGTAAAGACAACAGCCCCGGGCTCCATCACTTCTACCTGTCTTCTAATCTCCACAGTCAACTGGTTCTCTATCTCTTCCTTAAGGTTTACCATGTGACCTTGTCACCTCATTTCCATTTCCTGAGTTACTGTCTCCTTTGCTCTTGTCTCTCATCTAGAATTTCACAACAAGGTCTCTTGAGGCAGTTACTGCTGACTGCTGTCACCTCACATCGCCTGACTCCTTGGCCTGAACGACAGCTCAGAAGCATGCCCTGTTCCCCTGACGCTACAGTGGTCCTCAGCCTGAGAGCTGACAGCTACACAGAATCCACCCAAAACAGACTGGCCAGACCTGTTCCACTCGGTTCATCCCACTTAAATTCCCTGGTGTGTGTGTGTGTGTGTGTGTGTGTGTGTGTGTGTGTGTGTGTGTGTAGCAGGCATGTGTGTTCACATATGTGTGTGTGTCATATGCATGTGTGTTCACATATGTGTGCATGTAGGTCAGAGATAGCAATTCTCTTCCATGATTCCCCAACTTGTGCATTGAGACAGTTTTTCCATCAATGTGGAACACATTAATCTGGTCAGACTATTGGGCCAATTAGTTTCAAGGATCTATCTGTCTTTACCCACTCATTGCTGGAGTTAGAGACACATGTCACATGGGCACTGGGAATCCAAATCCAGGTCTTCATGCTTGCATGAGAGGCTCTGTGATGAAATAACCAGCTTCCAGGCCCTGGGTATGCCCATTTCTTTCTCTTACCTTTGCTACTTCTCTGTATCTTCCCTCCAGAGGGCTACTCTAGGTGCTACCTCTGCTGGAGACCTCCTCTGATCCCCCAGCCAATAACACCTTTCTTTATGAGAGTTGAAAGTGTCTAACACTGTGATTTCTGTGATTTGCACTTTGTTATAGAGTTTATATCCCTGGCTTCACCTGAAGGCTGTAGGGATTTTGAAAGAAAGAAATGTGTTTTGTTCAATTTTATATCTCCCCAAACTCAGAGCACCTCCCCAGCCTGACACAGAAAATGAATAGATGCTTGCCGAATTGAACCGATTTCACTTTCCATTTGGTGACTGCCTTCCTAGTGGTGCTCCTGCAGAGGTACTGTCCACGACACTGTTTCAGCTGGACCCTTCACTCTTCTCATAACTTTCAGAAGACCCAATCAGTTAGGTTATTCTTCTTTTTGTTTTGTTTTGTTTTTGTTTTTGTTTTTTCGAGACAGGTTTTCTCTGTGTTAGCCTTGGCTGTTCTGAGCTCACTTTGTAGACCAGGCTTGCCTCGAACTCACAGTGATCCACTTGCCTCTGCCTCCCGAGTACTGGGATTAAAGGCATGTGCCACCATGCCTGGCTTCTTCTTTGTTGGTATTCTGACTATCAGTCACAGAAATGACCTGGTGCTTTGGCCTCTCCAAGAAAACCAGGGTTTCTCCCTTGTATCTTCATGTAAAGACTCTTATGCAGGCTTCTGTCTTTAAAAGCTTTCTGCAAAGTATTGTCAGGAATCTTCACTTCGACGTAAATGAGGCTCACTGCATAGTCAAGGACTAGCTAACTTCAAAGCTTAAGGAAAACCTTATATAGATTTTTAGTTAGTTGTCTCACTGTGGCCTTTTTGTTGTAATTTACATGATTTACTTTTGCCACAGATCTCAAACACTCAATTCAGATAAGATGTGTATTTATTAAATGCCAGAAAAAGTGTGGGATCATTTCTATAATCTTGTAATTAACATCATTAGCATGGTTTTCTGTTTCATGAAATATGTCTGAACCATATTAATTTAAAGAGATTCAAAGCAATTTGACAGAGTAACTGCTGATGTTTGTACTTTCTGGTTAAGAGCTAAGACATTTAAAGAATAAAATATCTTAGAATCTTCTTCTAGACCAGCAGTTCCCAACCTATGATTTTTATCAGATAGCCTGTATGTCAGATATCTACAATATGATTCATAACAGTAGAGAAATTACAGTTATAAAGTAGCAATAAACAATTCCCTGGCTGGGAGCCACCACAGCACAAGGAACTATGCTAAAGGGCCACAGACTAGGAAGGTAGAGGACCACTCTTCTAGGTGCACATGACGTAGTTCAGTGTTGTGATTTCTTACGCTGTGCAAGCTCAAGGTGGAGTCTCCTTCATTTTTCATCCTCTGTCTCTTTAAAGTACTTCTCGACATCCAACTGTGATAGATTGAAAACGTCGATGACTGAAATGTGAAGAGATACTAAAAGTCAATTTGCTTTTACACTTCTTCGTTGAGCGTCTGTTTTCTTTTGAAATTATTGATGTCATTTTCATAACATGTATCTGATCTGGGTATTAAATTCCAGGAGAAACAAACCTTATTATGTTTATTTTATATCAAGAAATTATATATGGCCAAGATTTATTTATGGCCATCTTTTCATCTAGTTTGTTTTTCAAACTACTGGACAGTGTTTCATTCTGTTTCACTGTTAGCTTTGCCACAGATAACTACAGTCACATGAACTAGCTCCCAACCATACTCCGGTTCTGGCCCTCAAGGGAGTGCACCTGTTTCCTGCTGCTGTGTGTTGCCTTACAGAAGGGGTCAGCATAGCTCCATCAATAGGGCAAATGCTGTTCAGAGAGCAGCTGAGGCATTTTAGCCAAGTCCCTACCTAGGAAGGAGCTGAGACAGATGCAGATGAGCTGTCCTGGTATACTTTACACCTATCTAGCTGTTGCTGACAACTGCATTAGATGCCTTCTCTCTGGGAGACTTTTGCATTCAAGTCCTCAGATTTCCCAGAGACCTCTCAAGGACCCCTTGAATCTTAAACATAGTCTAAGACTACTTTGACTATGTCCCCAAAATGCACATATATGCCTTTAATCCCAGCACTCAGGAGGCAGAGGCAGGCGGATCTTTGTGAGTTGGAGGCCAGCCTGGTCTACAAAGTGAGTCCAGGACAGCCAGGTCTGTTACACCGAGAAACCTTGTATTGAAAAAAATATCTATTCCTCAGACTTTCTTCTATTGCTCTCTTATGATTACCTTGTTCTCTCCTTATCTCCTTTTTTTTTTTAATCAATTTTGCACTGGCCCATTTACTTTACTCCCCACCCCACCCCCCTCCTCAGGATGTTCAATCACTTTGGCAGAAACTTCACAGTATAGGAAAAGGCCTTGTGTGTGTTCACGCCATGTCAGACCTCATCTGCTTGCTCTTCCTGCCAGATTCGACTTGTTCTCACTCTGCTTCTTGGGCTGTGGTCACACCTTGTTTCCCATAATGACCCAATAGCATGCTTTAATAAGAAAGAACATATGATTCCTTCATATTCAGAAATTATACAAAGCTATTTATTGTTACACACACACACACACATACACACACACACACACACACACACACACACACACACACACACACCATTATGTTCTCTTGTTCTGATTGTTTTCAGGCTTTGCTCTTTATAGTATGGGCTAACCAATCATTCTTAGGCATTATTTCTGTACTACACTTACTGGACCGCACACCAACAACCCCTCTACCCTGATCTACCCTGTAGATCTTTAAGCCAGCTTCATTTTCTAAGAATAGCTTGCCCCTGGCACAGGCTCTAAGAGCTGAGCCTGCCTGCTTCCCAGCGGGAGCTAAGCTAAGAGGAATTCCTCTTTACATTAGTGGTACCACTGCACGTATAGCCTCAGATCTCAGAATCACCTTTGATTCTTTTTTTTTTTTTTCAAACTCACATCTTGTCATTCACTAAGCATGGCTTCAAGTGTGTGGCAAAAATAACACCAACAAGGATACTGGGGCCACATGTTCCAACTTCGCCTTTACTTCCAATTGACTGGGGAATCTATGTTGGACCTAAGTTTATCTTCAGACTTCTCTGTAAACATGGTTTCCTCTTGTCTTGGTCATGGGTTCCCAGGGTCCTTTTCTTGTCCTCTGCCCCTGCTTACCCATCCTTCCTGACAAAGCAGAGCATGCTTGTAACACGCAGGGGAAGGAAACTCCAGTGTGGGTGGCACCTACACTAGACACTACACTCCCTTTACAAGTCACAGCTTCGGCTTCAATAGTAACCAGTCTGAATCCCAACATCCTGCAAAGCAAAACCCAAAGTCTCTACGAAATAAATGGCAACAAGTTCCCTGCTATATTTGGAGATGAGAAAACACTGCAACCTGCTGAGCTTTCAGCTGAGCAGGAAATGACTTAAATTGTATACAAAGCTCAGATTTGTTGCTCCTTCTTTTCCATCCGCTGTAGGATTGGGTGTTCCATGACACACTGATGTGTTGCTTTTGTGTGTTTTTGCTTTGGACACTGAAATACCGATGGAAGGGATACTCCCTTTCTTGATCAGACCTAAGCTCTTTTATTCGTTTAAATATATTATACAATTGTTAGGAAGATCATAAATGCCTATTTTTGGGTTTTGTTGAGCTTATGATCAAAGTACATCAGATGAGAGGAAACTATATATTAATAACATACAACTTTATACATATGCAGAAGTAGATGTAACACATATACTTGTATACATATATAGAACCTCATCCATAATGTAGAACTTTCTAAGTTCTAAAATTAATGAGTTGTGAGAGACTTAACAAGATGTGTGAGTTTTTGTGTGGTTCAGTTATTCCTGTTCATCTGGTTTTGCTGAACACCGATATTGATGCATTTTCAACCCGACAGAAAAAAGTGGGTGATATGACTTATTCTGCTTAAATTATGTTTAAATAGAAGACTTTATTGAAGTGTGTCTCTGTTGCTGGCAGAACATTATGCTGTTCCCTGCTCTCTGTTGTGATCTCATCTTAAAATTGAGTATGCAAAATGACTTCTTTAAAATACACCAAATCCCAAATGGCAGTATCAATTGGCCAGCCCTTTGGAGATTTGCGTGGCCTGTACCTCATCAGCGTCTGTTCAAGCTACCAAAAAAAAAAAACCCTTTTTTGTGCATTAATTGAACAGGTAAAGACGCTTTCCTAGTAGACAAGGAAAAACCATACAAAATCAAATATATTGACCATTGCTATATTTTCTTGTGACTTTAGAGTTGAAAACATATCTAATATTATAGTAACTATCTGGTAAAACTTATAGGTTGGCTGCCAGACATTTGAGCTGATTTTCTCTTACTGATTTATGAGCATTTGCATTAGGAATTTGCTTTCTTATTTCTCTCTCTCTCTCTCTCTCTCTCTCTCTCTCTCTCTCTCTCTCTCACACACACACACACACACACACACACACACACACACAAACTTTTAGAAGTCTTAAAATAATATATGGAATTTCTAAGTTAATGCTAAAATACAAAAGTTGGACTTTAATGTCCTAATAACACTGGCATCTAACCTTTAAGAATTTGCTGTTTTGAGATACTATGTAATGATTTAATAATTACAGTCCACTGGGATAGTTTAATAAAAATTTAATAGAAAATGTGTAGTTTCTAAGTCAAAGGATAAAAAGCCAGAACTAAATAAATGGGCAAATAAAAATAGAAGTTGTCTTCAAATTAATATGCATTTTGTTCAGATAACTTCAGTTTGTCAGATCTCAAAAAAAATAAATAAAAGTATGGAATTATTTTTAAGTGTTCAAAGGAAGGAAGATTGAAAAACAAAGGAAATTCAACCAGATATTATTAAAATTTGCTCTGAGGTTGTGATAATTAAAGTGTGATATTAATTCAAGCCCAGCCCAAGGCTCTTGTTAAATCCTCATCTGATGACTCCAGCCAGCTCTTCGCGTCCTTTGCTTGCCTCTTCTGCTTCCTTTTGTTGCTACCCATTTCCCAGCCCTCTCTATTTTCCTTCCCAGCACTGAGATATCTAGTCAAGCATACTCTTTCTTCTGTCATCTTTTTTTTTCTTAAAGGCACACATAAAATAGTCTCCGCTTCTAATTCATAGCATAAATCTAGGTCACATGTATTCAGTCTCAGTACTCTGTTCTAACTCTTTGGTAGCGCAGCTGCTTCCCTCTTTGCCTGTCTCCTGTTTGCTAACCTTCAGTGGAAGAATGTGAGGGTCCTAGTGGACCTGTTCAAGGTGCATCTTACTGCTAGCTCCCCCCATGACACTTGAAACTTAATGACTCAGTGAGGCAAACTTCAGTCACAAAGAAGAGCCAGGGAGCAAGCTCAGCGCCAAGGGTGTGCTGTGGAAGGATGGAATCTGGAGGGTTTGCTCTGTTTCTTACTAGAAATCTCTTCCTGGTCAATGTTTGGCCTCCCTCCCAAACAGTGTGAAGTACAGCAAGCTGAGTATTGCTGAATCCACGAGACCCTTTGTCATCCTGGTAATCTATATTTTATTCTCATAAGGCAAACGTGACTAATGTATTGATATCAGGGCTATGGAAATTCAGCTAACAATTGCTTTTTATTTGAAAGAAAACATCTATTCACTTTACATGCCAACTGTAGCCTCATCTACTGTCTCCTCCCATTCTCACCTTCTCCTCCCCTAGTCCTCAAAAAGGAAGAGCCCTCCTTCCCTACCAACTGACCTCAGCCTACCAAATCTCATGAGGACTGCCTGTATTCTCTTCCTCTGTGGCCTGGCAAGGCTGCCCCGCCAGGGGGAAGTGACCAATGAGCAGGCAGCAGAGTCTATGGTAGGAACAAGCCCTGCTCCCCATATTAAATTAAGGGCCCACATGAGGACTGAGCTGCCTATTGACTACATCTGAGTAGGAGGACATCTAGGTCCTCTCCATGCATGGGCCTTGGTGATGCATCAGTCTCTGCAGGGCCCTGGTCCAGATTTGTTGGCTCTGTTGGTCTCCTTGTGAAGCTCCTGTCCCTTCAGGCCGTTCTATCCCCTATCTCTCCCATAAGACACCCTGAGCTCTTCCCGAAGGTTGTATGTGTGTGTCTGGTGTGTATGTGTGTTTGTGTATTTGTGTATGTGGATGTGTGTGTGTGTGTGTGTGTGTGTGTGTGTGTGTGTGTGTGTGTGTAGGCACATGAATGAATGTGCCCAAAGAAGCCAGAGGAGTCAGGTTGCCCTGGAGTTATAGGCGGTTGTGTGCTACTTTGTGTAGGAGCTGGGAATTGAACTAAGATAATTGACAAGAACAGTATGTGACCCTAGCTACAGAACTAACTCTCTAGCCCCGATTTCTATCAAAATTTTTGTTTAATTTTCAACTATTATTTTAAATATTTTATTAAAATTTGTAATTATTATACTGCATGTTTATGAACAATGTTCATGTGCGAGTGCATTTGAGTACATATGTGTGTGTGTGCACGCGCACATGTGTGTGACACAACTCGCATGGAGATGGAGTTCAGAAGACAACTTTTGAGAGGCATTTTCTCTTCATTGTGGGCCAAAGAATAGAACTCAGATTTTCAGGCTTTCCCAGCAACTGTTTTTTTCCCACAGAGTCATCTTAGAGGTCAAGTCACAATTATTGATAAGGAGTGAGAGGTGACTCTGCAGTAGGTAAGCACTCTCTCTTTGGCTTATATGACACCAGCAAGATGGCAGCATCGTCCTATTGTATAGAGAAGGACAATGGAGTGAGTGTCTAAATTACAACCTTACCTAGAGTCAACCCGTGAAAGCAGAGGTGGCTACATTCTTATCGAGGTGGTTTGGTTTTGCCACCACTGAAATCAACCTAACATCATCCTGGCAGTCGGCTTGCATGCAAAGCTTCCCACGAACACTGTGTGCTCTTACCTTCTGTGACATGCTACTCATCTGTGAGCTGCCTGGAATCACAATTCTCACTTGTGTGTCGTTCAAGTTCCACTTCCATGGATGCTGGAAGTCAAGGCCAAACTTTCCAATAACTTCCCTGAGATCCCTCATTTGAACAATTCTGTCTCCTCCATCCCCAGTTATCTCCAGTAAGGCTGGGTCGTGCAGGTGGAGTGGCCACAGAGGGAGAAGGAAAGTCACTGACAGTTTTGAGAGATTGTGGGCCCAGTGGCTCCTAGCACCTAAGAGTGATCAACATGTCTCCTTGGAATACCTTGGATGGGTTTGGGGAGGAGCACGGAAGGGATACAGCTTGTCTGGGGTCTGCAAGTGCGATCTCCAGAACGTGTCGCTATGGTTACAGAATCTCCCATTATGTCCTAGGCCCGAAGACTTCTGACTATGGGCTGTGTGTATGCGGCTCCATCTTCTTCATCACTCAAATACGGCTTGCAGTTGAGGGCATCTCCTGTAACCATACGTATTCTTCACAGCATCCAATGTGGATACACTTCCTCCATCCCTTTTTAATCCTCAGTGATTTTATTTACAGGCTCATAATACATATTCACATTATTAGTGACATTCCATTAGCCATGATAAGCCTCCCCTGTGTTAAATATTTTAACATGCATAAGACACATTAAACAAAAACCTCAGGATACTTGTCTGGTCAGATCTTCAATATCAAACTTTTCAGAGAAATCACATCTGGTGTGTGACTTTATGATTTCTAAAGAAGCAGGCAGTTCCTTGAGGGTTGATGTCATGTCTGATAACTCTTGCTCCCAAAGCTGGAGCTAGTTCTGTGATATATTAGAACATGTTATTAAATAAGCAAGAGTGGTCTAGTGTATTCTGTGTAATAATATTTGAGCTATAGCTGGGGAGTCTGACTTTAATGAGATGATAAATAATTTATTCTTGTAAACAGGAGTGAAATTATCTGTTGGCAGGAAAACAAGAAAAAGTGGATGCATGGTGGGACAGGGCTGGCTTAGAATGTGGGATGTGAAGAGAGCTTACTGGGGCCAGGGATGAAGGACCTATAGGACTCCATGTTAGGGTGTGAAATATAACTGATTGACAAAGGAAAGGGCAAAGAAAATGTGGTAGCAGCCATGTTGTGGGGCAGGGGTGGGGGCAGAAAGATAAGGGCAATATGAGGGTATTGAGGTGAAACAATGGAATCTAAATAAGACATAACAGACCCAAAGTATGAGAAAGGTTGTGCGGCATGAAAGGATGCCAAGGAGACAGAGATAATGTTGAGGTATAGGCCCATGGCTTAGGCAACAGGACAACCCCTTCAAGTAAATACTTACAAGGGAAACTGAGGAATCAGGACTGGGGAGATGGCTCGATGTGGAAGGTGACTTGTTGCACGAGGCTGAAGACCTGAGTTCTGAGCTCAGCAACTTTGTAAAATACAGAGCTGGGTGCATGTGCCTGTAACCCCAGGTGGTTGTGGGTGGAGAAAGAAGGGTCACTGGGGATGGCTGCTTCTTAGCCTAACTCTGGGTTCAGTGAAAGAGGCCATGCCTCAAAGGAATGACAAAGGTGTGAGAAGAACATCAGACGTACTCTCCTGGCCTCTATGTGTGCATAGGCACCTGCACATACAGTTACACACACACACACACACACACACACACACACACACACACACACACACAGAGAGAGAGAGAGAGAGAGAGAGAGAGAGAGAGAGAGAGAGAGAGAGAATATCAAGGAATGGTAAAAAGAATTTCTTAGGTGAGTTACAAAATACAAAAGAGAACTGTTCCGTGCCCACTAATGAAGACATACATACAAGTAACATAATACAGGCCGAGCACACTGCATTTAGGAGTATACGTATGTAAGTATACATATACACATGTAACAACAATTAATGAAAATGGAGGCCATGAATTTGAAAGAAAGCAAGGAGGAGCACATGGAAGGTTTAGAGGGGTAAAAGGTAAGGGAGAAATGATGTAATTATATTATAATCTCAAAAATAATAGAAATTAAAATAAAATTTAGAGGTAAATACAGAACGTAAAGATAAATATAGGAAAAAGAATTAGAAATACATCTAGAAATGAAGAAAATACAGAAGCCATTGATAACTGGCAAAGAAGAACTAAGGAAGGATTCCTAATCTTAGTCCCTTGCTTCTATTTAGAAATCTTCCAAATGTGATTTTGCATAATTCAGTTGCTTTGGAGTAAAAAATACAGCTAAAGTTGGGGTCTTGGGGGAGGATCTGGAAAGACTTGGGCGAGGAGAAGAATATGTTCAAAATATATTCAAAATTAAATTTTGTTTTAGATAATAAAATAAGAATGGATAGCTCCATGAAAGTAGCAACAAACTTTTTAGAATCCAAATCAGGACATTTCAAGTCAGCAGACACATTTTCTGAAGACAGAAAATGGCAGCGCCACTTAACTGCAGTCTTCTCTCTAAACTCACAGCCTCAGCCCAGCAGTCTTGCCCAGACCTACTCAGCACTCACACAGGGTCTGGATGGAGCAGCCAGCTCACTGTCAGGGCCTTGGAAACCAACCAAAGAAGGTTTGTCTTTAAGATTATCTATACATGGCAGAGGGATTAAGCTCAATGGTAGAGCACTTGGTTGGATTCAGTCTCTAGTACCAGAGGCAGGAAAAGATGATCTGGATCACAAAAGCTTTGTGTGTTTGTTTGTTTGTTTTTAATTGAAATAGGATTGCATCACTTCCCCTTTCTTCCTGGAGTCCCTCTCAGCTACCCTCCCTCAAGCCCTTTCCATATACTTCTCTCTGAAGATGATAGTCTCTTCTTCATTACCATTGTTACACACACACACACACACACACACACACACATACACACATACACACACACATACACACACAGACACACACACACACACACACACACACGCACACGCACACACGCACACACGCACACACGCACACACACACACTCGAGATCATTCCCGAGAGAGACTAACTCTCCTCCCAGCAATCAGCAGCTACCTGTAGCTCTTTGTCTAGGATGGGACTCTGCAAAATTCTCCCTCTTAGATTTTTATATATCCAACAATACTGCCATTGTTCTATTTTTTGTTCTGTTTTGTTTGTTGTTGTTGTTTTACATAGTCATTTCCAGAAGAGATGGGTTCACAGCAGTCTTCCTGGTACCCTGGCTCTTACGATCTTTCCATCTCCACTTCCATGATTTTCCATAGAGGAAGGACCTGTGATGTAGTTGTGCCCATGGACTGGGCTCCCCAAAGTTGGTTGACCTCTGCACTGAGTCCAGCTTGTGATTTTCTGTGAATGTCTCCACTCACTGCAAAGAGATATTTCTTTGAAGACGGCTGGTAGTCACATCTACCAATACATACAGTGCTTTAAGACTTAGAATGTAGTTACGATGATGTGCCGAAGAGGTAGAAATAGAATCTTTTTAGGAAAATCTTTTCAAAGGAAAGCACTACCTACCACCTCAACCTATAACTCCATCTTGTCCATGTTTGCTTTGTGTGGCTCTTCCTGTTTTTAATAACTCTATCTTTCCAGAAGAATGTTCTCAAAGCATCTCTTCCAGTGCATGACTATTTTTACTGCTCCAACTGTTTATAAAAGTAAACAGTATTCTGATAAATCAAGAAGCTGTCCCCCAATCTCATCACTATGAGCAGTGGTACTTTGCCCACAGACACCCTTCCTCATTTTCCTTCTGTCCTGTACAGACAAGTGTTTGACAGTCCAGCGAGCTCCACTTTCTCCTCACTATGTGCCTGTGGCATTTTAGCTGTGCAGAAATTAGGAAAATTAACACTGCACTGATGAAAAATCATAGACTGTTGGAGCTGAGAAGAGATTTCAGAGATCATCTGGTCTAGCTCATGATGAGTCATTTGTTAACAGCTCCAAGGGACTCCTTCATAGCAGGGGGCAGAAACAATTAGGGCCTCTTAAAACAATTTCATATTAAGAAAAATTATGGGATTCCCCCAAGGAAGGCACCGAAGCTAAGTGCACTAATTTGGACAGCTGCTTAAATAGCATCACCAACACATGCTGATGCAAACACAGGCCTCTGCTGACTCAATACGGTAGACGGGACTTCAAAGCAAACTGGGATGTTTAGTAAGTGCACTGTGATAATTAAGATATACACAAGGTACAAGAAAGCCAAAATATGTCTCAGAAACATGGGAGGCACTCATTTCAGGTAACACTGACAGCCAAAGGTGTTTCTATCCTGAATCTGTGGCTTTTTAGAGTTGATGCTCAAGATGAGAAACTATATCGCTGAATAGGGTTATTCTTCAAGACTAGAAAAAGCAGTCAATTGATGTGAGACACTCAGAGTTCTGGGATAGGATACTCCTTACTCAGGAATGTTTAAGTCAACAATTGTACCTTTCTCATGTTCTGGGATCTTTTATTTTACTTCAGTTAGGCACTGATAAGTTCGGCATAGTAATGGGGCCTATCTGAAAGGACCCAAAGCATGGGAGATGGAGAAGTCAGTCAAAAGCCTCCCCTTATGTTTCCTTCACTGGGCAAATTTTGAGAACTCTAATCCCCAGAATGGTCATGCTACTTTCAAATCCCTCTCCTGTAGTGAATGTAAACACTTTTTTTTGTTGTTTCCAAGTTGGGGGGGGGTTGTGAAACTGCCTAGTGAGAGTGCACTGTGATGTTTGTCCACTAGAAAGGGAACTGCCTCGTGTGAGGCCGTGGTTTTTGCCAGTTGAAAAGCATACTGTAAGGACTATGAAAGGCTATTATACAAAATTAAATAGCCCAAAAATCAAAAAGAGATCGCTTTTGCATTGCTTATCATCAATGCTCATCGCTTAGCTGCTCATCACTGCACTAGAGACGCTCCTAGAGAGAAATGCTCCAGAGAACGCTTTGACGTTCTTGTTGCTGCAGTTGCTGCTTTTGCTGGATTGCTGGTTTGCTGTTTAGCAAGTCTGCTGGAATTTTGATGATGAAGAATGCAATCACCCCAAGGAACTGAGTGTAGAAAGGTCTACCTCTCCTGTCCCTATTAACTTTCTTTCTCTCCCATCTAGGGTAGACTGGTTGGAAGGGAGGTAGAGGCATTAAGGAACTCCCTAAAAAGGTTAAAAAGATAAAAGCCTATGGATGGCACCCAACGTGAGGAGCCAAAATGTTAAAGTTATTTTTAACTTCAGTTTCTCTCTCAGGTTGGCTATTACACAAATAATTGAGACTCTTTTATATTTGTTTAATAACAAGCTTCATAACACAATAACTGAGCACTTATTACTCCACTCTTAGCCTTCTAAACTAATTTGTCTTCCTCCCAGCTTACATCCCAGACATACTTCCACTTTGTAGTTTTTCCTGTCCCTGCACCTCTCTCCTGATGTCTCTCGGACCTCTGCCATGGCTGAATCCTCTACTTCCTTTTCTCTCTCCTCCTTCCCTGGATGGCAGGAAATCCAGTCCTATTCTCTCTCCTATTCAGTGATTGGCTGTAAGCTGTTTATTGTCATATCAGGGCACAATTGGGGAGCAGTGTTTATACAACATCGAGACAGAAGAGTCTCAGAACAAGGACTGCAACCAGATATGCGGAGTACAGAGATCAGCGTTTGAATAATAACCTTACGCTTACACTCTCCTTTCTCTCAAAGCTTCTTAGGGCCAGGACAAAGGGGTCTCTAAAACTACAATTGTCCCTTCCATGGCAGTTTTGAAAATACATGATATAAACCTCTTAGGATGGTAACAGGCACTGCAGGCATTTAATAGGGAGAAGACTGTTATAGTCAATTGTGTTCTGTTTCCAGTATATCCACTGTTTTATTTAATGTATAGTGACTTTCTGGAAGTCCAACTAATATCTGATTGAATATTGGTTTTTGGAGTGTAGCCAGCAGTCCGTGATAGTGAGACTTGTATATTTGAGCTTGTAGTACCTGTTTGCTGAAGCACTGTATAGGTTACAGTTGTGGACAGTCTGTGTGTAAAGGCAGGTGTTTGTTTCATTATATTGTCTGCTGTATTCAGATCTGAGTATTCTGTGTGTATTATAATCGTAATGAGTTGATTTTCTCTTATTTCCTAATTATTTTACAGTGAGGGGTCCTGTAATGATTTTTTCAGGAACTATATGTGCAAGCATACATTCCCAGAGAATTGATTTCAGTATAGAAAAGAGAATATGAAATATTTATTATAGAAAGAGAGCGCAAACTCTGATAGGAGCGAGCGGAAAGAACACAAGCTTTGAGATGAGGGCAAGATTTTAGATCCACCTGTGTTACCCGACACTTTGTCAAAGCACCTTTCCATATGTGCAAATCTGAAATAATACAACCCTCAATAGCCACTGTCAAAGGTCCTGATGCATAGGAGATATGTCATATTTATTACACCTTCATTCACTAATTTCACAAATACTTATTGACCACCTACTTTAAGCAAGCAGCAAAACAATCATTAATTTAGAATCCAGTATACAAATCTGTACAGTAAAAAAAAAAAGTGAGCTTTTTTGGCTTCTAGGAGGTTACCTTCAAGCAGACAGACATAATGCTTTGCCGTCACTTCTATTGTTTTTAGTCACTTTCTGTGATAGCCAGCTGAAGGTATGTGACAATCTGTTTGCCTGACGACAGGCTTCGGAAGCAGGTACAGACCCTGAGAATTGGATCTCATAGTGTCAGAAGGCACTATGTGAGCTTCCAGGAGAAGGGGGCAGCTGGTATTCCTACCCAGCTGTAATTCCTAGCAGACACAATGACCAGACTGGAAGGACCCCCTAGGGGTGCAATAGCATAACCTTTTCATCTTAGGGATAACCAACAGCTGTCTAATAGGACTTAAGGGCTGGTCAGCAGGACAGAATTCATGCCTGGTACTGTAGACCTAGCCAACTACCAATGGCCAGTGAGGTCATGGACCCTAACAAAGAGCCTACTGCTACCAATTTCTAAATCAATAAAATTTCCAACTGTAATATTTTTTTAATGCACTTTATTTAAATATGTTAAGTATATTGAAATGCATGCCAGAAACTAAAAGAAAATATGTTCTTTACTAATGATTGTTAAGTTACACATTAATAAGCTCCTGGGAGAGACATGAATGGGTCATAGTCTACAGGTAAATCACTTCAATTAATACTAAAAATATACATTAAAAGATTAATCTTTAAGATAATCATTTAAAAACATTAAAACTACATACTTAGTATTCATTGCCTCAAAATATAAATCACTGCTGTGGTACTTTTTACGTATTTTATTTTATTTTATCTTCACTATTCCCTGTACTTTTTATTTATTTAAAAAATAATTTATTCAGATTACTTCCAGATTGTTATCCCCTCACTTGTATCTTCTTATTTCCCCCTCCTTCTTTCACCCTATTCCCCTACCCTAGATCTCTGATAGAAGGGGACTTCCTCCCCCACCATATGATCACAGGCTATCAGGTCTCATCTGGATAGCCTGATTCCTCTTCTTCTGAGTGCCACCAGGCCTCCCCACCAAGGGGAAGTGGTCAAATTTGGGGTGCCAGAGTTCATGTCAGAGCCAGTCCCCGTTCTCCCCACAACCGTGGAAAATGAGCTGGCCATTGGCTACGTATGAACAGGGAGTCTAGAGTTACTGCATGTGTTGACCTTGGTTGGTACAGCAGTTTGTGCAGGCCGCCTGGGTCTAGATCCACCAGCCTTCATGGTATTTTTGTGGGTCTCCTGGACACTCTAGATCCTTCTATTTCCTCATTCTTCCATTCCACCTCACCTGGAGTACAGTAATGAGTCGCAACATCTGTCCTGATCCCCTGCTGAGTGGAGACTCTCAGAGGACATCCATGTTGGGCTAATATCCACTTATAAGTGAGTATATAACATGTGTGTCTTTCTGGATCTAGGTTATCTCACTCAGTATGATCATTTCTAGTTCCATCCATTTGCCTGCAAATTTCAAGATTTCCTTGTTTTCAGCAGCTGAGTAGTATTCCATTGTGTAAATGTACCACAGTTTCTTTGTCCATTCTTTGATTGAGGGGCATCTAGGTTGTTTCCAGATTCAGGCTATTATGAATTAGGCTACTACAAACATATTGGAGCAAATGTTCTTGTTGTGTGGTGGAGCATCTTTTGGGTATATGGCAAGGAGTGGAATAGCTGGGTCTTGGGGTAGCACTATCCCAATTTTCTGAGTAAGCACCAGATTGCTTTCCAAAGTGGTTGTCCAAATTTGTACTCCTACCAGCAGTGAAGGAGTGTTCCTCTTTCTCCACATCCTCACCAGCATGTACTGTCACTTGAGTTTTTGATCTTAGCCATCCTGATGGGTTTAATACTTATTTTACTTTAAATTTTAAGTATTTAGTCACTTTAGAGTCTGATCCCAGACCCCTCCCTCCTCTTCTCCCAGTCTGGCCCTCACGTCGCCCCCCCCCCCCCGTACCTCTCTCTCCTTCTTCTTAGAGAAGGGGAGAACTCTGTAGGGTTCCAACCCACCCTGGCACCTCAAGTTACAGCTGGACTAAGCATATCCTCTCCCATTGAGGCCAGACAAGACAGGCCAGTGAGGGGAAAGGGAGCCAAAGGCAGGCAACAGACTCAGAGACAGTGCCTACGCCTATTGTCTAACTGTATTCTAGATGCTCATCTTTACACCCACAGAGAAGAGTAGTTTCCACTCCTCATCAGGGAAGCTCCTTTTTAAGCAACAGCAGAAGGAACACTGATCGAAATCCAGTGACAAAGGGACTGTGGGCTACCCAATCCCAAGTGATACATCTATAGATCAACCTTTACAACCAAGTCAAGTGAAACTTGGAAGACAGGGCAGAAAGATTGTATGAGCCAGAGTCTCAGGATGCCTGTTCTTAGAAAGTGTCCCTTAGACCAACATGAAAAATGTATCCATGAAATCACAACAATGTGGCTGCCTAGACAAGACCAGCAAAATGTCCCCCAGTCCTACCAGTTTTAAAGATGGCTCTGTTTTGAATTATTTTCTTCTCAGGGAGACAGATTGTACTATTGTGTGTGTGTATGTATGTATGTATGTATGTATGTATGTATGTATGTATGTATAGTGTGTGTGTTTGTCTGTATTTTGTGTGTAATTTCTTCTTCTTTTTTTTTTTGCCATGAATATAGATAGACATTTGCTCTTCATGAAGCTGTATACAGGAGTCCAAGTTTCAGTAACATTGTTACTTATGCTTTCTTCTTTGTATATTTTCCTGATTGTGAAGACGTGTCCATGCATGTTAGTACCTCTATCTTAGATCCATCATGACAGTGTATGTTGGGCCTTAAAACAGCCTTAATATGAATGAGTTTCTGCTTAAATTTCTTTGGGTGAAAAATAGTAACTCCTTTAACAGAAAGAGAGCCATGCATTTGTTTGAATTTTTCCTGTTTTAGAATAGTCCCGATTTTGCTTGTAAACTATGGAACAAAGATCTCCCTCAATTTTTACATCAAGTTAAAATTGCAAATATACAATTAGAACTATATAAGTAAATGTATACAAACATATATAGATCTGGTTTGTGTTGGTCTTTACATATTTCTTTTTCATAATACTTATTTAATATATAAATGTACTCTTTATTTACATGTGATCCTCTCTCTTTTGATACATGTTCATAGTTTTAAGATGTTTGTCTCATTGTACAATCTCAATTATATATGGAATATTAAAAGGTCAAACATGTATAAATACAGTAGAGTAGTGCTTTCCAGAATCTGTAAGAGCAGGAAAAGTGAAGGAAGAGTAGATCCTGGTAAATGCTTAAAATGTTTCAAATAAATAGTAGGTATAAATTTTAGTGGTCTATTGAATTGTATCTGTCAGAAGCCTGATGAAATAACAGGATTTAATTTTTCTCAAAATATGGAAAAATAAGTATGTGAGATTATGACAATGCTCATTGTCTTGACTTAATCATTTCATAATGTAAGGTATTTGAAGACATTACCTTGTAACTATATGCTATTATTAGCCAAATAAATATTAAGTTAAAAATAAATACCCACATATTTATTTTGTATACTATATATTACATAATATTATTGGTAATATATTTCCTGTGGATGCAATTATTACTAGTGTTTTGTAATGCTCTTTTAAAAGAAATTGTTATGCCTGTTTTCATAACTTTTGTATATTCACTAATATTAATACTAATGTATCAATACAATCAGAAAATTGAATATGATTTTCATCTTAAGGCCTTTGTCTTTGAACATATTTTGATTATTAGATAGTTAATGTCATATTTATTATTTCATATGAATCCAATTGATACCTGCCTTTTCTCTGCCTAATGGTATTAAACTTACCTTTTAAGATACTAAGTAACAGTTTGTTACTTCTACCATAACTGACATACATTCATTTGTTTGTTCAGCAATACAACAAAGCCCATTGTGATGGTTATTTTGGCTTGTCAACTTGACTACACCTGTAATTAACTAAAACCCAAATGACTGGGCACACCTGTGAAAGAGTTTTTTCTTAATCAAACCATTTGTAGTGGGAAGACCAACTTCTAATCCAGATTTTTTGAAGTGCGGAGATTCATCTTCTTGAAGCCTGTATAAAGGACACAGAAGAATGAATCTTGCTCTCTTTGCCTGCTTGATCTCACCTCTCTAGCAAATCCATTCCTTCACTGGCATTACAGCCTGTTTCTTGGGGATTTTAGAGTCTACTGAAGAGCAGCTAAGACATCCAGCCTGTGGACTGAACAACTACTGGACTCTTGGACCTTCCACTGATACACAGCCATTGTTGGACTAGGTGAACTACAGCCTGTAAGTCATTCTAATAAATCTCCTTTATCTATCTATCTATCTATCTATCTATCTATCTATCTATCTATCTATCCATCTATCATCTATTCTCTCTCTCTCTCTCTCTCTCTCTCTCTCTCTCTCTCTCTCTCTCTCTTTCTCTCTCTCTGTGTGTGGTGTGTGTGTGTGTGTGTGTGTGTGTGTGTGTGTGTGTGTGTGTGTGTGTGTTTGTAAGTTCTGTTTCTTCAGAAAACCCTGACTGAGACATCCATTAAATGGCTGTTATGTTACATGAAGAGTATTCAAAGTGCTGCACAGTTCTAAATGTCTCAACTTGAAGAGAAGCAGGCTATGTTTCCTGGTCTCATGGAGTAAAAATAGCAATTTAGTAATCACACTGCACCACATTTCTTTGAACTCTACTTCTTACACATCTACTAATTCAAGAATAGCAACAAATCATACTGTTGAGACCCCAAATCACATGGTTTTCCCATTTCTTAAGCCAGCCAGGCACCACCACTTAATTGTGAAAGGCAAAGCTGCCTTCTTTGATAATTCCTTTTCTTTTATTCTTAAATGGATAACCACTGCCACTTTATGCCTTAAATACTCTCAGGTCAGTCCACTTCTTCCTCTGTCAACTGCAACCACCATCCTCATAATATTTCTTTTTCCATGCTTCTGGTTTCTTGCAGATTTCAGGCAGATCTCAAGCCAGCTACTTTCTCCATTTTGCAGTCAGAGGGGTTTAAAAGGGAGTGGGAGTTAAAAGAGAGAAGGGAGGGAGGACTTCGGTGGGGATGCATTGCATGAGAGAAGAATAAAAAAATGTGACTTTGTCTTATCTACATAATCCCTGATAACATCAGCAAAAAACACTTGAATCTCTATCCCTATAATTAAAAAATACCTTTTCCAAGTACCTCTGCACATGGCCTTCTCTGGTTTGAACACTGTCCCCTCCTCTCTCTAGTCTTAGTGCCCTTCTGTAATGTCTTAGAGAGGCCTGTATACCAATGTTCATGCACACAAGCCTTTGTGTTAGGATCTCTTCCCCTATACTGGCAAGCACACACACACACACACACACACGATTACTTGCTATTCTTTGGTGAAACAGTCTCTGATTTCCGTCTCTTCCATGTTAGTCACCATCCCTTTTTCCTGTAATTGAATATACCGAGTCCTGCATTTTTCCTGTCCGTAGTGTTAGATCTAAAAGTGTGACTCACAGGTCAGTCTTCCACATGGCAAGAGAAAACAAAATGGTTAGAACAGCCACTGTATTTCCAGACTTGAACACTGTTCTCAGATACAAGAAGATGTCAGCATATTTTTTTAATGAATACAAAGGATACATATGACCAGTATATTAGAAAAAAGAGATAGGGTTCATACTGAAGTTAAATGTAGCTGAACTTACATGTGGCAAGTTAACTGTAGTAATAACAATGCTAACAAGACTGTGAACGAAATTATTAGCTATAAATAGAATGCATTGTTGCTGGTTATTCAGAATAAATGTGAAAAAAAAGAAAGAGAAGATACATCTGTGTGCAACAATATTTTCCCATCAAATAGTTTTAAATCACACTTTTAAAATCAGGTCAGGCAAGTATGGGGGACACTACTGGACTTATGTCACTTTTTTATTTAGAACACTGAGCCAGCAAACTCTTAGAAACTATCTCTAAAAGTTAGTCCTAACTTTCATTTGGCATTACACTTCATGCTTTGGTTCTCAGAGGGTGAAGGGAAGACAAAATTCAGGAAAGAATATTTGACACCTTTTTCCCATTTGGTATTGTTGAGGAAAATGAATGTATGGGACAATGGCAAGATAATGACATGAGATCCCTGGAGCCAAAAGAACAAACAAGCTTGGGATAGTAGGCTAAGGGAGAAGAGTGAGAGAAATATAAGCAATAGCAAGGGTTAGAAGAATATATGTATACCAAAGACAATTTTATTGAAATTGTAGGCGCTTTGGGAGAAAGAATGGATTTCTTACTTGACACCAGCCTCTAAGACCTCTCTCAGTGAAAATTCTAAAAGAATGAAGGAAAGACATTTGTGAGGAGTGCTCTGAGCTTTCCCTAAGGAGTGATACCAGACAAACCTAAGATGCTGTTAAAAAAAAAATCAAAATGGCTCAGTTTATAAAATTAGCCCATGACCATGTCCACAGAGCAGCTTGTTTGCGACCACCATGGTGCAAAGGTGGCCGATCACTTGCCTAATGGACTCCAGATTGGTTAGCAGGCTAAGGCGGCAGCCTTCTATGTCCCGGCAGGTGTTGCATTGCTCTCCCTTGTATGCCAGGGACTTTGTTTCAATTTTGAGGATGAGAGGTTAAAACTGGGAAGGCTTGGGCCATCGGGTTTGAAAGGATGCTTGCTTTACACTTCTCAGGAAGTGGGAGGAGAGACTGGCTGCTGCCTGGAAAGACAGGACGGCAGTGATGTCTCTAACCAGCCAATGGGGCACTGAAGTCAATACCCACCATGCCCAAACCATTTGTTTAAAGGCTGGCCAGTGGGCCTGAGTCTCACAGCTGCTCCACCGAGCATGAGAGGTCTCTATTTCTACCAGAATTCCCTCTCTTGTCCCCCTCCTTCTCTCTCTGTGGCCTCTTTACAAGCCTCCCACTCTCCTCAGCTGCCACAAATTCTACACAGCACAGTTGTTCTTTTCTAAAGCCCAGAACCTTCTCTCACCTTCCTCTCTGCCAATCCTCCAATCCCAACACTTTCTGCAAGCTGCCTCTTTTCTAGCTCCCAGACCTCCTTTCTTCCCCCCCCCCCACCCTTTGTTCAATTCTGGGAATTCTATGCTTGTCTTTGAATTTGAGTCTTTGGCCAGGAGGCAAGAGCACATCTCCAGGAGTCAGAAGGCCAGAAGGCCAATTACTGATGAACAACTGGTCTTATCAATCCTTTTATTCTCTAGGGGTGTATGTGTGTGTGTGTGTGTGTGTGTGTGTGTGTGTGTGTGTGTGTGTTTAGTCTATGTGCTTCACTCATCTCACAACATTTAGTCAGTCTCTTCAGCATCATCTATTAAATATTCATTTACTTATGTGTTTATTGTGTGTTTGTGTATGTTCAGGTATACATACATATGCCACGACATGCATGCCGAGGTCAGAGGACTGACTACTCTTACGATTTGGTTCTCTCTGCCACCTTGTACGATCCGGGGATCTAATTCAAGTTATCAGGTGTGAGTGCAAGCTCTCCTCTATCCACTGAGCATCCTTTAAATGTTAACTATACATGAGACTTATTTTCTGGGAATTAAGCTAATGAGCAAACCAGCTATATTTTCTGTCTTCCTAAAGTTTACAGGTCAATGTGAGCGAGGCAGACAAGGAAAAATGTAAAAATGAAACCATCACAAAGTGCTACAAATGGAAGGAATGCATCAGAAATCCGTCCTTATTGCCGTATCTTCCTCTGAGCCTAGAGTAAATTGGCCTTGGATGTCAGAGCCAGATAGCAGAAACACCTTGAGACTGCGGAATTGACCTTTACACAGGCATGGCCTTTGAAAAACTCTTTAAGATCAGAAACTGATACGAAAGCCAAGCAGTGTCCGGGCTTCACTCAGAGCCTGTTCACATCGTGAATAGGCTGTTGCTCGTAAACAGGGGCAGAAATGCTTGTGTGCAGATACATACATAACTTCACAGTGCATTCATGAATAACATAGTCCTCGTATTTTGTCTTCTTGACGCCAGATTTTCATGGTCGCAGGGTTTCTGGAGCCTCTGAGATAAGTTAAACATTGGAACTCAGGATCCCTTACTAACCCCTAGTTAAAGATAGTAATGAAAAAGAAGCGGGGCGGGGGCGGGGCGGGAGGGCAAATCGGGAAACAAGTAAACTCCGAGAGCACTGCGGGGGCCCTCTCCCCCCCCCCCCCCAGGCTCTCAAGTCCAGTTGACTCTCCTGCTCCGGCTCCGAGTAGATGGCTCCTGTGGGGCTAAGTTACTTTTGACCACTGCTAAGTCTTGCTGGAGTCTGAGCTTGCTCAGGATTCTAGGCAGCCAGCTGTAGTGTAGCCTTGCCGGTGAACAGTATGAGAGGCCTCAGCCCACCTTTTGCCTTACTGGTGTGGTGGGACACGCCCTTTCATTCTAGCCCTCTAGAGGCAGAGGCAGGCAGATCGCTGAGTCTGAGGCCAGTCTGGACTACTCAGGACAGACAGGGCTATGTAAAGCGACCGGGTCTCAAACAAACAAACAAACCACCACCACCACCACCACCACCACCAACAACAACAACAACAACAACAATAGTTTGCCTGGTTTACTCCCTGGACCTAACGGGGAGATTTCTGAGAAATAGTGAAAAAAAATCTGGGGAAGCTACTTTGAAGATGGCAACTTTCTCTGAATGAAAAGTCTAATCTTGCTGTTGGGTTTTGTTTGTTTTGCTTTGCTTTTTCACTGTCTCTTGAGTCTAGAGATGGCTTGAACATGCCTCTTCTTTCTCTCTCTCTAAATCCCACCACAGTACACGTGTCACTAACGAACCTTCTTGCCTTTCAGTGAGTACAGCCTCACAGTTACCGCCAAGGTCACGATGACACGGGAGGCAAACTGTGCCGCCGGCAGTGTCCTGTGGCACGTGCTCACTCCCCCATTTTGGAAAGGCCTTCCTCATAATGAAAATGGTGCTGGGAAGATGGACGGGTCCTGAGGAACTAGAACTACTGTATGCTTTCCATAATTTCCCCACTGTGCCCTGCAATCAAATCAAGCTGCTGCTCATTTTGAGACTGCGGCTCTAATGTTCTGGGAGACGGTGTTCTCAGTCCCGCTCCCCGAGGATGAGTCTCCAAAGAGCACAAATAGCCCAGCCGGTGTTAACTGTGGCTGCTCACCCTGCAGCTTCTCAGGCGGCCTGCAAAGTTGGCAGGCGAACTCTTGGGCGTGGAAGAAGCACAGGCTGAGTGTTGAACTGTATTAAAGCTCTAAGGTCGTACGCTGTACAGGCTTCAGAGTTGTTTACGTATCTTGGTTTTCTGAAAGCGAAGGGGGTAGGAATCCTACCCAATGGCGGCATGTGCAATCCTGCTAAATGGACTAGTTACAAAAATAGACAGATAGAGCATGTGAGCTCTCGAAAATCGCAGCGCACATGTCCGCGGAACATACACCAGCTGAGCTTGGCCACTTTCCAGGGTTCTTGTGAACTTTCACTCACTTCTTTCTTGCCTTTACTGTTCCCACTAATGATAATGTGATCCAAACCCTAAACACAATTTATTGAAGTACAAGTTAAATGAAAGAATTCTACAATCAAATCACTCACATCTCTTTCTTTCTGTCAATCAACCACGACTTGGTTATTATTTATTTATTTGTTTGTTTGTTTATTTTTCTGGAAGGATTTCATTACCTGTTTCTTAGAACAGGACTTCTAGGAACCATGGCTGTTGGATCAAGTATTAGTCAGCGTGACCTCCAAAAAAAAATTAGAGAGAAGATTAAATTTGATTTTTTTCTGTTGCTCTTAAAGCATACCAGAGATCCAAATGTTTTGTTAATTAAGCCAATCATAAGAACAAATGGAACATTCTCTGAATATTCTCGTTTGTCCAACCAATTCACTGAGTCACAGATGCCTTTAGCAACCTGTTTGCCAAACAGCTTACTTGATGATTACTAATCTTTGAAAGGATATCAGTCTTTGAGAAAGTAAATGTGATGGGCTGGGGATGTGGCTCAGTGGTTAAGAGCACTGGCTGCTCATCCAAAGGTCCTGAGTTCAATTCCCAGCAACCACATGGTGGCCCGCAAACATCTATAACAGAATCTGATGCTTTCTTCTGTTGTGTTAGTTCTAGATCCTCCGAGAAATAAACTATGCACAAACTACTCAAGAGCCTTCACTAATCCCTCTCAAGAATCTTTCTGCTCCTTCACTGTGGGGCCTTCTCTGCCTACTTTCTTACCCAATAATAATATAAGTGCTTGAAGTGATAAAAAATGTGACCAATTCACACAAGAATTCTGATGTTTTAAAAACCACACAGCTCCCATGTTTCTCTACAATTGAGCCATATTTATTAACAAATATGTACCTGTTAGGCAAAGGTAACAAAAAGGAAACATAATTTTGTCTACCCTAGTTAAGAGCAGAACATAATTAAATACTTTAGTGCATTTATTCAGGTTTAAATCTGGTTCTTTGGTCAACTGTTCAGTGTTTCAGGAGGTCCTGCTTCTTCTGGCTTTTGTACAAGATGACAGCGGTGGGTCTGGGAAGGGACCCTGGGAGTTTTGGAGTGGGGGAGCAGCTGTGTGATAACTGACATGATCTGAGCATCACTATGGCTTGGCTTATACATTTCTGATCCCAGGAATCCTGCTGATACCCAATGTTGACACCTATGGTTGACAAACCCATGCTATGCTTTCCCATGGTGTCAGAACTATGAAAACCCATCCTAACAAGGTCATCCCTTCGACGTTCATGAGGTTTGAGGGCTCTTTTGAGTCACTGTCATGTCCACAACATGCTTAGTTGGTGCTCACGGCCCTTAATCTTCTGCTGGCCATTTGCTAAGGGTACTCTCCTCATATTCGAGGCTCCTACATATTCTCCTTCTGCCCATTCATCAAGCTGGTTTTGTAGAAACTAGGGGGAAGTGATAAACAGATAGATACACTGAAAACAGAAGCTCTTGCTGCTCTATTTTACTTATTTTGCTTATTTTTTTAATAATAACACATTTTTATTGAAAATTAAAAATAATTCCTATTACATCTCATTTTCTATCCCATCCCATGCATCCTCCCATTCCTCCCTCCCTCCCACTTTCACCCCAATCCCCCTTCCCTATGACTGTGGCTGTAGGGGACCTCCTCCCCCTGAATATGGTGCTAGGGTATCAAGTCTTTTCTTGGTAGTCTGCTATCCTTCCTCCAAGTGACATTGGGCCTCCCCAACAAAGGGACAAGGCCAAATATGGGGCACCAGAGATCCTGTGAAAGTCAGTCCCCAGTCTCCACTTAGCTGTGGAGAATGTTCTGTCCCTTGGCTAGATCTGGGTAGGGATTTGATGATGACTGCCCGTTTTGTCCATGGATGGTGCCTTAGATCAAGCAGAATCACTGGGCTCAGATCTAGCCATCATAATGTTCTTCTTGTAGGTTTCTAGGACCCTCTGGGTCCCCTACTTGCCTATCCTCTATATTTTCCTCATCTAGAGTCTCAATAGGATGTCCTCACCTCTATCCCCATTTCCTGGTAGGTGCAGACTTTCATGGGACCTGTCCCTTGGGCTAATGTCCGGTAATAAGTGAGTATATACCATTTGACTCTTTCTGCTTCTGGGTTAGCTCACTCATTATGATCATTTCTAGTTCAATCCAATTGTCCACAAATTTTGGAAAATCCTTGTTTTTAATAGCTGAGTAGTATTCCATAGTGTATATGTACCACAGTTTCTTTATCCATTCTTCTACCGAGGGGCATTTAGGCTGTTTCCATGTTTTGGCGATTATGAATAAGGCTGCTATGAACATGGTTGAGCAAATTTTCTTGTTGTGTGCTGGAGCATCTTCTGGGTATACTCCTAGGAGTGGAATAGCTGGGTCTTGAGGAAGCCCTATTCCCATTTTTCTGAGATAGAACCAGATAGATTTCCAAAGTGGCTGTACTAGTTTGCATTCCCACCAGCAATGAAGGATTGTTCCTCTCTCTCCACATCCTTGCCATCATGTGTTGTCACTTGAATGTTTGATTTTAGCCATTCTGATGGGTGTAAGATGGAATCTCAGAGTTGTTTTGATTTGCATTTCTCTGATACTAGAGATGTTGAGCATTTCTTTAAGTGTGTCTCAGCCATTTGATATTCCTCTGTTGAGAATTCTCTGTTTAATTCTGAGCCCCATTTCTCAATTGGGTTATTTGGTTTATTTTGCTTATTTTTAATCAAGATTATATTAAGAGAATGCTTTCATTTCACCAAAATATTCAGAAAGATAGAAGAAAGGTGAAAAATGCACGTAGACCTTGGCTCTTTATATCTTATATTATATTGTAAATGCATGGATGTCAGAACAAAAGACGCTATTATTGCTATGTAGCACTTGACATACCTGAGGCCCCAGCAGTGTTTCTAACATGATCATTGGGATATTTTATACTTGTGATGAGCATGTTTGACAGTATCCCAGCTGTTTAGATAAAATCTCAATGTACCCATGTCACATAAAGAACACATGATAGTCCCCCCTCCCTCCTTCTTGAAGGTCTCCTCCTCCTCCTGGTCACATCTGGTGCCACCATGGTGAGTATGGCTGTCTCCTAAATCTCCTGAGCCCCAGTGTGTCCCTGCACCTCTGCACTGAAAATCATCTTCCACTTACCTTTCAGACAACCTACTGGAAGGCTTCCTGAGTCTGATTGGCTCCTCTCTGTCCCAGTTGACCCCAGTATTGACTTCTAGTAAAGATCTGGCCTTGCAGTCAAATGAAACCACAATAGTTCCCAAAAGGAGGCTCCCAGTGTTGAAGACAGCAATGGTGTTTGCTCAGCAATGACATCATTATCTGCCCTACACTGTCAAACAGAAAAATCATTCTCTAAACCATTATCTTCCCTTTAAAACAGACTCACTCAAGTGTGGGCTGATGATCACTAGAGGGAGTTATTGAAGACTGCTAACCATGACCCAGAATGACACCGCCTAGTTATTTGTTAAGGCCTGGGACCTACTGTTGACAATCAGTGACCATTCTGCAGCCTCTGTGTATTTATATTTATTGAATGCCGTGTGCTGCTTAATTTTGATCCATAATAGGCTTTGATCAATTCTATAAATACAAGAAAATCTGATTCCGAAATTCAGTCAAGTAATAGTGAGAAACGATGCCAAGCCTACTAACTCATCTCTGCCGAAGCTCCTAAGAGCTGTTCTTCATGCCCATGAGTATGTACCTTATGTCAAACTTTAACATAAAACTGCTTCAAACCCCAGTGTTAAAAAGAAATCATGCTGATGACTCTTTCCAACTTACTTTTTTACATATTGAAAACTAAGACTGTCCCCCTCACAATATGTTATTTACAGAAATGCACTTGTAAATAGGGATCTGAAACTGTTGGTATTTTGAAGCCCCCAATGCAAAAATACCAAATATCAGATGGTGAGATATTATCTTATAAAACAGTGTTTAATGTGTTGTTAAAATTTAACATACATTTTAATATACACTTGATCCTTAACCCAAACATACCATGCTTACCTTTCTATGTTGATAGAACATGTTTCTCTTATGAGATTTAAAAGTAAAATGAATCATCCATGACTTGCATTAAATGGAAAAGAAGTCAAAATTCATCTGTACTTATTTTGAATATTATTAATGCTCTTCCCCCAGATACCTTTATAATTCATAGAATCATATATTTCTGGTCTTCACTCACAAATTACATTCTCATCAAGGCTGTACCTGCTAAACTAATAGAAAGAAACAATCCAGCATCATTCCAATTCAGCTTCTTTCCTTGGGTTAATTTCTTAGTACTTTTCTCTTTTGCACACAGTGGATTGTAATTTTACAAATTGTATTCATTATCACGATGAGAACAGAGAAAGTGTCTGTCTTAAGTGCTACTATAACAACATTTAGAATACTGTCTAAACCTTATCAGAGGTTCAGTTAAATATTCTGAAAATGAAGAAAACAATCTTATAATAAATATTTCAATTATTCTGACCAAGGAGACATTTTATATTCACATACATTCATGTATTCATATATCATACATAACATCATGAATATTTTACAACCTTCTTCCCTTGTAACATTGTACATATTGCAAAATGAGATGCTATTTTCATAGTATATGATTAGGGAAAAGAGATGTACTCTATTTTTGATGTACCCTTAAAATTTTCAAATTTTTTTGTTTCTTCCTTGAGCACACAGCTCAAATGAGTTATTTAATGAATACATGAAATATTTCAGAGGGAGGTTGACACAAAATTATGTGTGAGAATCGACTTTCAGGATACGTAGATTCATTCATTACAAATATACTCTGTCCAAAATAATTAGTAGAAAAAGAGATATCGTTGAAGTCATAGATCTTCATTAAAGTGGCAATTTTTATATTTATTAAATAAAACTCAAAATATACTTGTAGATCATTTGCCACTACAGGTACAGACAAGTCATCAGCCACTTCCTCAGTATTCTTCCCTATCCTCAGTCACTCTGACATGATAATCCCAACATTGGGTAGAGACAAATGTTTACCCATTGTAGAGAGTGGAAGCTATCGAACTTCTTAGGGGTAGCCATATTAGAGATTACTGGAAGTATAAATTACACACTAACAAGCATGAAAACAAACAGAGAAAATAAAAGGAAAAGAATAAGACTTGAAACAACTCTCTGTCTTTTGCAGCATGTGTCCACAGGTGCATTGCATAGGGCATATGCATAGGGGCATATACATAGGGACATGTTCATAGGGGCTTGTACATAGATGCACATGCATAAAAGCATGTGTATAGAGGGATGTACGTAGGGCCATGTATATATGGGCATGTGCATAGGACATGTACATTGGTACATATACATAGGGGCATATGCATAGGGGCCATGTAAATAGGGACATGCGAATAGGGACATGTACATAGGGACATGTGAATAGGGACATGTACATAGGAGAACGTACATAGGGACATGTGCATTGGGGCATGTTCATAGGAGCCATGTACAAGCATCCACAGATTCCAACTTGAAGGTATGATAGTGATGCTCATCTTGAGTCACAGAGGTTAACACTGATGAGGCTGGTGCCAAGCATCACCTTATTTTTATTATCTGTTTTGAGCTATCCAGACATAATTCATATTGCTCTCAGGGAAGGGGAGAGGCCTTGAGATCCTAAGGCCTTGTTCTCCCCTGTGAGAACACCTAAGCTGGTGGTTGCCGTCAGCTACAACCTGGTCTTCAGTGAAAAACTGAAAGAAGAAAGGACGAGAGTTGAGAGCCAGTGACTGTTTCCCCAGGCGATGATGAGCCTATCAGCATTGTTTTTGTGCTCCTGCAACCTCTTCTTCTCCCAGCAAAACTCTAGCTGGATTTGAAAATAAAATTTGAGATTCTAGATTACAAATAATGAACTATAGACAGTGACCAGCTTGGCCAGATCATTTATTTGTTTAACAAATCTATTTTTATTTTTTTTTACAAGATTTCTCCCACAACCTGACCATCCTACTCTATCCCACTCCCAACTGAATATACTAAAAATCTGAGCGTGTGAATCCCATTTTTTAAAAAAAATGAACCTCAGCTCTGGCTACCTCAGTATAAACAACTTGCATACACTAAGTATTCCTCTGAATTCTCCAGGAGCCTTGTGAGAGGGTAATTAAAGCAGTCTGTTTCTCCAGCATGCTCTGTCTGTTTTTTCCTTTCATTATTAGATGTGATGACACGTTTGCCTGTGTGGCTTCCCACAGATGGCAGAGGGATTGTGTGATGAAATGGTAAGAGTAAACCAACTGTCGTCTCCGGTCACAGCTTTCAACGCTCGCTCCCCTGTGCAGGAATCTCACTTTAATAAAATGTTGGCTTCTTTTAAATAATCATTATGGACTACCCAGAAGACTTTAGAATAAACTGAGAAATCTTGAAAAGGCAACTGGACATGTCAGTCCCTAGCTGGATTGATATCTGCTGTACTTTGATTTGATGCATAAAAGAATTGCTTTCAATAAGCCCACCTTCGAACAAGGAATAAGAAATACTTTAACTCAGCGATTTTGTTCATAAGCAAGGTAGAAGAAATAAGGAGGGGTCTAGGCCTTTCTCAAGTCTTTATGAAATGACAAAGGTGATTCTATAAACTGTCTTTAGTAATTTTTACATTGATTCTAAATGGATTTCTATTATTCAGATACCTAGAGTGTAGAGGTGTGCCTCTGTATGTGTGTATGTGTGTGTGTGTGTGTGTGTGTGTGTGTGTGTGTGTCTGTCTGTCTGTCTGTCTGTCTGTCTGTCTGTCTGTCCTGAGTAATGCATGGAAAAAAGACTTCCTAAAAGACATACAACTTCATTAATGTGGCAAGTTTTGTATTTACTAAAAAAAAATTAAAAATAAACTATGACTCACAGAGCTAAAGGCAAGAATTTCCCATGTGCATCCTATGGAATGTGAGATAAATAGACAGAATTCGGTGCCATGACTGAAGATGCTCTGCACCTTTATTTTGGCCAAGACCTGATTTAAAAAGGTGAGGAACAGTCTTGGGTTGTAATGGGTTGGACTTGAGAGAGAATAGAAAATAAATAACAGTTAAAAAAATAACAAATAAGCAGCAATGAAATGCACACCATTACTCATTAGATAAATGTAAGTCAAAACCGCAGTGAGACATCACTTATGGTCACTAGAATAAATATGATAAAAGTGCAGATAATAATAAATGATGACAAGGAACTGCAGCCCTTATGCACTGCTGATAGGAGTATAAAATGATATATCCACTTTGGGAAACCTTATGACAATTTCTCAAAAGGCTAAAAATAAATCCAGTCATTCCACTGTGTACGTACTAGAAATGGGACATACACTCAATTTAAACAAAAATCTGTACATAAATAATATTCCTGTCAGTACCATTCATGATAGCACAAATATAATGACAATTTAAATGTCCAACTACTGAAAAAATGGGTGAATGAAATATCCTTTGGTTGTAGGGAAGGTTCAGTGGAATTTCTGCCTATGGTTAGAAAAGCAATGCATTGAGAGATGAAGTGTCTCAGGGGTTAAGAGCACCCACATGGTGGCTCACGGCCATCGATAACTTCACTTTCGGGGGATTCACTGCTTTCCTTTGACCTTCATGGGCAACAGGAACAAATATGCTACACATACAAACTTAAATATAAAAACACTCATATACATGAGAAAAATAAATCTTTAAAATTACATTTATAATAATAATAAATTTATATTGTTATAAGATTTGTGGTAACTCACAGTTTCTGGAGGAAGTCAGTAGAACATTCTAATTAGAGATAGAGAGTTGCAAATGGCTAAACTTGACTAAAGAAATGTTGTGTGTGCAGGAAGCCTTCTTTCTCTATCGTATGTGAGCATATGCATGATGTACACACACACACTCACCTCTGAGGATTCCTCAGCTAAGATAAGTTAGGAATTCTTGCAAGTCACTATTTATCTTATATTTGAGACTCGCTTTTAAATTGTGAGGAATTTATAGATAACATTTAACTTGCGAGAAATTAAAAATGTAGGGTGCTTCTAGGATGTGTAAGTAACCATTTCTCTAAACCTTCAGAACGCTCCCTCCAGCTGCGTTGGACTTTCTACCAAAGTCTAAGTCTGAACCCTTTGCCTAATGATATCTGCATGGTACTAAGTTCTTGTAACTGTCGGGGTGGGGCTCAGGGGGAACAAAGAGAGAGAAGCCTGTTTTGTTTTGTTGTTTTTGAGACAGGGTTTCTTTGTGTAGCCTTGGCTGCCCTGGAGTCACTTTGTAGACCAAGCTAGCCTTGAACTCACAGAGATCTACCAGTCTCTGCCTCCGGAGTGCTGGGATTAAAGGCATGCGCCACCATCACCAAGGGTAGATTTTTAATGGAATGGAGGCCATGAAATAGCCATAGCCATGAGTCGATTTAAAAGCTAAAACATCATTTATTACATCGACAGTGTTACTGCTATATACATTTCTGAAATGCCTCTTACAACTAATTTTTAAACCACACCAAAAAAAAAAAAAATCACTCTTGAAGCATTAAAGCTTTGACCCAAGTGGTAATTCCCAGCTGGAGACTCATAGCATTTGTCTTCTGAACACTTTTGCTAATTCAAAAAAAAAAAAAAAGTCTGTCTTGAGAAGGTTTAAAACCTAACACTACTAGAGAGTTCAGAAGTATGTGCATGCCTCAATAGAAGCCATTTGCGAAGCACCAGTCATGCTACCTATTTACCACAAGAGTAAGTTTCCCAAAGAGTCAGCTTTCAATCGAGTTTCTGTAAAATCATCAAGCGAATGCTTTAATCACAGGAACAAAATCTTTTATATCATTCTTAGATTCTCATATTTTCAGAGATGGAAGAAGTGTCAAAATGGGAGGAACCAAAATAGATGAGAATTCCTTTGGAAAAAAATATATAGAAGACCTTGAAAGGACTTATCCATGGTTCTGAATATAGGTAACTAACAGAGTCCTGTCAATAACCTGATTGCCATGAAATCCATTTGGAAAGCAGAGGACGGTTATGCAGAGCTAAAATTCTTTGCACTGAGTTTAAGTGCAAAGCAGTGTCTTTTAGAGTCCCTCATTGGCAAGAACAATAAGGCACTCACTTCTCTCACATCTGCCCTATGTAGATTATTTTACAAGCAAAACCTGCTTAAAATATGAAGCACAACTAGATGATGCTTAGCATAATTTTCACTGATGGGAAATCAGTTGTGAATGAGATTTACTTACTTGGAAGGAGCCAACACAATTACTTCACTAAAACATCTCTCCTTTGTATCATAAAGTAACAGTGCTATGCACAATTTTACCTAGAGGGGATTTTTTTTTTTTGTGAGGGATAAGAATTCTTATGGGCTTTTAGTTGATTTGCTCAGGATGTGACTTAGCTCTTCCCTTGCAGTCGAACACTTCCTTATGGGTAACCAGAAGAATATAATCTCCCTCCCACGCAAGCCTACTGAACTTTTACATCACCGAGCACACACAGCGTCCCACACCACCATCTTAGGTGTTGCTGTTTTCATGATGCTTTACATCCACCTTGCTGTGCCACTCACCCAAAGAAAATTGCTCGGAGAATTGTAGAAACTATTTTTTATAAAAGTGTATGATATTATTTGCAAAAGGTTTTGACCTTTAAATAGAATGACACGCTTGCGTGCTTTAAGACAGAGTCTCCCTGTTTTGCCCAGGCTGGTCTCTACGTCCTGAATTTTAGGGGTCCTCCTATTTCAGCCTCCCAAGTGGAGGGAGGCTACAGACATGTGTCACCTCTCCTGGAATAAAAAAAATATTTTTTAAAAGTAAACCACATGACATTTTTCCCTAAATTTAAATTTTGCAGTGTCCTGTGTTCGAGATTTGTGGTCACCTTCCCTAGGGTGAACATGATTTGTGGTGAGTGGTCACATAATGATGAGCCTTCATGTCTTTTTATGTCTAGTGTGTTGATATTATAGCTATTTTTATCTTTTGCAAATTTTAGTCACATCTACCCAAACCTGCTCTTTTTTCTGATAATTTTAAACATCACAAGAGATATTGATAATTCAATTATAAATGTTTCTTATTTTTCTTTTCTTCTAGCAGCATGGCCTTACTCGAAATCAAACTTGGGCTTTGTATAGACTGTCCATGGGAAGAGATTGTATCATGCTTACATAATAAATATCAAAACAGTCATTACTAATGAAGGTGGGTTGTCAAGTGTTTTGTCACCATGGATGCCAGTAGAACAAGAGAACATGATGAAATGAAATGGTTTCCAAATGAACAGTTGGTTTAAAACTCTTCATTTTATTTTATATTTTTTTTACTCTTTCATTGTGTACTCCAGAATGGTTGTCTACTGTAATCACAAGCACTCAGTAAGACCAACAAATGTTTTCTTTCTAAATTAGTAGCTTCTTCCTATCATCTCTTTCAAATGTGTTGAGTGATTGAAGCAGAGATATACTCAGTGTTAAAATACTGTTTAATCAATGCCTTTAATATACTGAAGATGATATTTATAATATAGTTTTGTGAGACCTTAGCACCCCATAGGAACAGTCCCATGGCAGTCCAGTTCCCCCTTTATTTGTGTTTATAGTACATCTCTTTATTTCTCACAAAGTAGAAATGGTGATCATTCTCCAATACAAACTATCAGAACAATAAAAAGTGTATACTGCAGTACATGGAATCAAACATTGTTTTAACTGGAAAGTTCCTTCATTCTCAGAAAGATCTGGAAAGATCACACTGACGACAACCATCATTTCCCATTCCTTGAATGCCTCCTGGCATTCTGCTAAGTGCTCTCTACACATCGCTTGCCTTCCACACTGCTCCATCAGCGAGCTCCTGATACAGGGATGATCCCTCTCTGGTTTTACAGATAGGGGCTCAGAGGTTCAGAGAGCCTAAGTAATTTACTCAAGCTCATATGACTACGTTGGGTCATAACTGTGTCTTGAACCAAAATTGGATGGATTTAGTTATCTAGTAAACAGAGGTCCCAGCTTCTGGCTTTACCACTAATGTACAACGCTACCTTGAATTATTTTAACCTGTGTTGTCGTCCACTGTAGCCTTCTAAGACTGGATAGGGAAATGACTAAACAGCAATGCAACACTGAGATATGTTTTGGCAAGCATATTTTTGATTTTGTCATTTCACATGCAGTGTATTACATTCTTAAAGTCCTGCAAAATGTTTAAATTGAGAGTCTCTCTCTCTCTCTCTCTCTCTCTCTCTCTCTCTCTCTCTCTCTCTCTCTCTCTCTCTCTCTCTCACACACACACACACACACACACACACACACAGACACACACACAGACACACACACACACACACACAAATGGATTCCAGATTATTCATTTAAAACTTCAAGTCTATGTCATTCTGGGCCTGCGCTCTATCACGGTGGGGAACAGTGGCAGCTAAGTATCTCCTTTAAAGGCAGTTGGGTAGCCCCAGTTCATCATGACTCCTCCCTAGGTGTTTCACTTCGGAGGACTGTTTGTCTGACTCTTGTACACAGTTGATGTTTGGCTTCAAGATTAGCAGATTCTTAATGAACACTTAGTTTTCATTCCAATGATTCCATATTTGTTCACACTACAATCTTAATTTATTTGTAAATTAACTTTCCTAGTCCCTAAATTCAAGCTTTAATGTAAAACGACAGGGAGACTCTGTGGAAGTTTATACAATAGACGTAGACATAAAATCCATCCTGTATTTCACCGAGGAGACGCAGCCGTGACTGCGTGCCAGTTTCTGCCATGTGCTATTAAGAGGGTCTCATAGTTAAACTGTGTCTTTGCAGTTGCTTAAGTAAAAGTGGAGAAATTGCAGAAAGTATTCAAATGCAGACCCTGGTTTTCTTGTAAGAGCCATACTTGGTTTCTCCATTGGCAAGGGGTAGAACCACACACAAATTCTGAGTGGTGGGACCAGCTGTCTTTCAGCTGATGTTTTAGTTGTACGTCTCTCATTGGCCGTTGTGACTGTCTTAATGAGAGCAGCCCCCATAAGCTCATATATTTGAATGGTTGGTTTTCAGTTGGTGTACTGCTTAGGAAGGATTGGGTGTGGCCCCTTGTTGGAGGAGGTGCGTCAGGGCACGGACATAGGGGTTTAAAAAGCTCCCACTAGGTCCAGTTTCTCATTCTTCCTGCCTCCAATTTAAGGATTAGGATGCAAGAGCTTAGCTCTAGTACCATGTCTGCCTGCTTGCTGCCACCCTTTCTGCCATGAAAATCATGGGCTTGTCCTCTGAAACTTTAACCAAGCTTACAATTAAATGCTTTTATTAGTTTCATTGGTCCTGCTGTTTCTTCACAGTGATAGAACAGTTACTAAGACAGTCGTAAACACGACTGTTACTGAATATGCTCATGGAAAAAATGTAATAGGATTTGTTGCTCTCTTTTTAAAATATTTCTAATTCTGCTATTTCCCTTTTGTCTTCTATTTGGATATGATGCTTTTGAGGGAGTCAACTAAGTATTATAGTCATTCTTCATATGTATGTATCTGTGTGTGTAAAATTTTTTATATAAGTTTAATTTTGTGCCCTAACAGAAGATAAACAAAATTAAATACGAGAAAAAAATTGTGCCAGGCCAGAGAATGTGACACAATGGTCTTGTTTCCATCACATACAGACACAAACAGCTTGTTTTAATAATCAAATATGTTTCCTAAGGGTCTTGTTAAATTGTTGGATGTAAATTGCAATTGGAATTGACTATTAAAGATCTTGGTAGAGTAGGTTAAACATCTGTTCAATTTATTACAATTTTATTTGTACTTCAGCTGTAACTGGGGCAATTAAGCCAATCAGAGCAAGCAAATCAAATCTAATTTACACTCTAATGGACTAAAAATGAATGAATAAACACAGTACCACTAGATTCAAATGATTAAACATGTCTCTAAGGAATTTTTCTATTTTAGTATTCAAAATCATATAGTATTTATACTATAATTAACCATTTAAGATTCATGGAAATGAATAGAATGTCTGTCTTTTTAAATATGTTTTTAAATAAAATTGCTAACCAAAATGTAATAACATAATAAATTAGAATTCTTAACTGAAATAAAATTGCTCATAAAATTGTTCATTTAATCCATGTTTGCACTTCATTTGAATGTAGGCATTCAAATGGAACAACATTCAGACCAATTTTTAAACAAAAAATTTCTATGTTTTTGTCTTAGCCATGGGCTGTAATAAGGAAGATTAATAATTATTTAATACTGTGAGTTTAAACTTTATTGATCTTTGCAGTGCTCATACAATTCAGGAACGACAAGTTGACAATGTAGAAACGGAATAGCCAGCACAGTCCTTAGGTACAATAAGCTATCATCCATCTTATTAGGACCCTGGTGTCACTAGAACTGCCGAGAAGTTATAAACAGGAGCACAAACCTCATGGTACAAGTGGGACATTACAGGTGAGCATTGTTTTAGATGCAATGCTGGGCAGGGCTTACATCATTGTCCTGGGAGACAGTGTTTTGGCTCAGCAAATATCAAACAAAAGATCATTAACTAGCGTGAAGTAGCTTGAGCATTGATTGGGTCATCTTTACAGAATAACAAAGCAGATGAAGCATTAGTGTTCTTACAGACTACTTATTCAAAGACAGCTAGAAATAGACTAATTTGAGAGGATAACTATAAAACAACTGTGGTACCATTTTGTCTAATTTTAAAAGTCATACCTCTTGATGGTCTCCTTCTCTCCCTTCCCTAAGCTCACCGGTAGCATTTGATTAATTTACTGGGGACCAGAGGGCTTGGCAGAGGCCAATTAGTTCATTCTTCTGTTTCCAACATATATTGAAGGTAAACCCAACAAGGTCTGTTTCCTCATAGGGAGGCCCTAACAATGACTTTTGGCCGTGTTTCTTAGAGCACATTGAGTTTGCAAAGTGTCAGCTAAAACCCACCAAATCAGGAAAGCCACAGCCAGCTTTGACATTCACTGTTGGGTCACATATGTGTCCCTTTGTCTTTTTTTTTTTTAACTATGCTTACCATATTTCTCTGTCACTCAACTATTATTGTCTTTATTCAATGGTCTGTGAACTAAGCAACAACTCTTTATCAAGAAGCACCTGCAAAGGGAGTTGTATACTGGATTTTATGACTTTTGTGAATATAAATTGTTATGTCCTGGTAAATTCTTCCACCATCATTCTTTTCTCTCTCTTCTCCTTCCTTACTTCTCCTCCCTCACTTTGTCTCTTCCTCTTTCTTTCTTTCTTTCTTTCTTAAATAATTTTGGGATAGAATCACAATCAAACTTTACACAATGAAGGTGAAACATGAGACTTTGATAATCAAGATAAAAAAGGTTCTAGTCAAGACAGGAAACCAACAGAGCACACAGAAGACTTGTCCATTCACAGTAGGGAAGGTTCTTTGATGACTTACCTGTTGGGTTGATATTTAGGATTAAATTGGAGCAAATGAAGGAATACAAGAAGAAGGTTGGGGCAGAAGAAATGGTTAATTACAGCTAGTCAGGTCTACAGAAGACTGAGGGGTGAGCTAAAGATTCTCAGAAATGGGCAAGGAGTGGGAGCATGGTTGTGATGGCAATAGGACTTTTGAAAGGATTTTTTAAATGTTAATGGTACAGAGAAGTAAAATTCCTTTTCCTCTGAGGAGGAGTGTTAGTTAGGGCTTCTATTGCTCTGATAAAATACCATGGCCAAAAACTTGAGGAGGAAAGAGTTTATCTTACACTGCCAGTTAGTAGTCCATCACTGAAGGACTTCAGGTCAGGAACTCACGCACGGTAGGAACCTGGAGGCATGAACTGATACAGAGGCCATGAAGGAGTGCTATCAACTGGCTTGTTTCCCATGGCTTGCTCAGCCTGGTTTCTTTCTTTCTTTCTTTCTTTCTTTTTTTTTTTTAATCTGGCATCTGCCATTTATCGGTTGTAAGAATTTCAGCAATTCAAATAACTTCTTGGATATCCACTTTGGCATTCAAAAGCTAAGAAGAATGAAACTAAGACAATACAGGACACTTTGTACAGATGCCTTAAAAAACTAGAAATGTGATCTGAAACATACGTGGCATAATAACTCCTTTTGGTTTAGGGAAACTTTCATAAGACTTTACATTTTAATTCTCTTCTAAATTTTAAAAATGTTTTATCCTCATAGTGGTCATCAGTGTGTATTTCTGAGAAGTATTTTTTAACCAAAGAAATTATTTGTTCATTTTGCACTTATGAAATATTTCCATAAAAATTTAAATAATGCTGTTCAAAAAACAAAACTAGAATACAAGAAAATTAAATAAATAAAAATAATGGGTCCAAATTTCATGTTATTGTTGGTATCAATAAATAAGGTCACATATACTTTTGAATGTAAGAAAGTATGTGTTTCGTTCAACCAATAGAATGAGAACAGCATCCTATGTCTTACAAAGCTGCACCGTAAGATGGAAGGTAGCTTCTAGTTTGTCTATTAAAACAGTTGCTTCTGGCTGCCCGAGTCAATACTAAGTAAGGCCAACAACCCAGAGGCCACTGTTCAGCCTGATTTCTTACAGCACCAACTGGGCGTGGCATTTCCTAAGTGAGCTGGCTTCTTTCATCATCATTCATAAATCATCAATCATCTTCAATAATCAATCAATATACCACATTCCACTGAGACTCCCTCTTCCTAGATAAGTCTAGCTGGTATCAAGTTGACATAAAACTAGCCAAAACAAGAAGAGACACTGTACTAGAGCAGGGCAAAGATAGCCACAATTGGATTAGGTAGCCAAAGGCTATAGAATCCAGTTGCAAGAAAATGCATCTATTAGGATAGTGGTGATAAGAGAAGGAGCTGAGAAACTGGCCTTAGTGACACTTGCCTGTAATCCTAGCACTTAGGAGGCAGAGGCAATAGAATCATGAGTTAGAGGCCAGCCTGGAATACATTAGCAGCTTGGGAGATATAATGGTGTAGTAAGATACCATTAAAAGAAAAAAAGAAAGGAGGGAAGAAAGAAAAAAGTGGACGGATTTGAGAATATGTATACTGGTTATGAATATTACTTGTTTTCACTCATTATATCTACTACTTACATGTAACTTTATACTTGACTAACTAAATTTCTCAAACAAAATTCTTCTTTTCTCTTTTTTTTCCCATTCTCTCTCTCTCTCTCTCTCTCTCTCTCTCTCTCTCTCTCTCTCTCTCTCTCTCTCTACACACACACACACACACACACACACACACACACACACACACACACACATATTGCTATTCAGTGAAACTCAACTTGAGGAAAACAGCCCAAACTTCCTCCTATTTGAGTGGTCCAGTTTTTCCCCAGGTGCTGGTGGAGCATCTTTGGAGTTGTGACACGTGGAGAGATGAGAAGCTAAAGAACACATTTCGAACACACCCCAGACATCTTTACCCTTATTGAGTCCTGGTGAAATCTGGCTATTATAAATCCTGATTGAGTGCCATGATGTTTTTCCAAGCAAATAGGACCACTTTGTAAAAATCAAAAGCAGCCTGTCACCATGTGCAGGAGGAGGAGGAGGTGTCAATGGAGAGGAGCCACCAGCATTTTCAGAAAGCTACATGATGTAACAGCCCCTCTCCAGCGCCTCATTTGTGCTGGAAATTTTTAAATAGAGAAAAATAATCCTGTACCATTAGCATAGCAACAAGTATGCTCTTCACATAATAAAGTTAGTTCCACCGCCGAGCCGGGCTCCATTTTGCTTGCCCTTCTGTCTCACCTTTCGTTGCCAATGCTATTGCCGTCCTAATGGAAAGACAGCCTTTGAAAGAACCCTGCTGCTTTCTTGGCTGCCTGTTGGCAACAGAGGAGAATAGGTGGACAGGAATATACATTTGTAAAGTTCCATTATTTATCTTACTTAGGGACAGCATTTTCTCCTTTCAAGCTCATCTCTTAGCCACTGTAATTAGGCTTTCCAGAAACGTCTTGTCGCTGTCTTGACATCACAATAGCATTTTGATAAGCTTGGACTATAACCAGCTCCAAAGTCTGGCACAACAATGCTGCATAGTCAAAGAATTCTCTGCACCTTGGTAGAAATCATCAGTTCTCAGAAAGGGAAGGGAAACGTTTTTTATAACAATATTTAAAGAAGCCATTCAGGAGCGGGCTTACAATAACCGAACTTTTTTCTCCTATCCTAGCAACAAGTTCTCTCATATTGAGTCATTTGCTTACAGGTCTTAAATGAGCACAGAATTATTTCATTAGTGAGCAGAAGGAAAAAGAGAAGCAAGTGAAAAGGAAGGGTGACAACGAGAGGCGCTCAGCCAAAAAGGTGAGAAAAAGAAGGTGCGAAGGAAGATGTGCTGTTGAGTTTCAGGCTTCGGTATGGTTCACATTTTGAACAGGATGGTACCAACGGTCTTGGTGATACTGTGACAACTAGGAACCATTCCTCCCTCACCCCTGAGCATCCTGGGATTTGAAGTCAGACTTAACACTTTCATCAGCTGCCGACGGAACAGTCTAAACTGAAGACGTTGGCCTCACACCTGCATGAGCCTTTAGCTGGAGCAAGACGGGTCAGTGAGATTTCCCATGGTGATGGATGGAGACATCTTGTGCTCTGCCACCAAAAGTGTAGCTAGTGCAAGGAGAGTTCTAAAGCTTAATTATTTAAGTTCCATTTGGCTCAGGGTCGTCATTTGACAGTGCCTAAGAGAGTAAGGCTGCCTAGGTTATTCATGTCATATCACACCCCAAGAGATAAAGTTCGTCCTTCCTACTTCAAGATGGAGACACACTTTGTACTCAGTAACTCAACTCTGCTCGGTGAATGTCAAGCCCACAAGCAGCAGAAAACATCTAGGGGATACCACAGTGGCTCCAGTCCTTGGGCTAGAGTCATGGCCTGTGCTGATTTTATTCCACTCCCCCCTTTTTTTTTAAATAATTAATGCAAACATTTCTGGCATTAAAATATAAGTCGAAAGAATAACTGCTCTTTTGATTAGCATCTAGGACTGCACCTGGCACAACCTCCAGTTCAAAGGTGCTGATGAAGCAGGCTTGTTGTATTTTCTGGAAGGAAATCTTCAAATGTCCTCTAAACATGGCCGCTTTTGGTACAAAACATAAATTCTAATGCTTTTAAGAGAGAAAGAATACTTTCGCCTCCCAGGTACAATGGCTTGATTGCCTTTAAGAACCCTTTTGCTTGTAGATGAGACCTTCACTAGAGCAATAAACACAGTATGCTTTTCAGGACACTTGTAGCTGGTTTTGTAGACCCACTGAGGCCTTCCTGAACAGAGAAGCAGGCATCCTGAGATCAGGGTCAGCCGCTGGCAGTGGTTGATATCAATGAAGAGTTAGTATCACAGAGGCAAATGGGGGAGGCAACATTTGGCCCAAGGATTTCACTGCAGCTGCTACACCAGAAATGCCAACATGAAGCTGAGCCGCTAATTGCAAGTGGAATAAACTAAAGAAATCTTGGTTCAAATGGCAGCTATATTTTTCAAAGAGAAGATTTCAGTTGAAATGCCAAAGGAGACAGTTAGCCAAAACATTTGTCTATGGAAATTTCTCTTCTCAATTTTTCTCAGATCTACAGCTGGGCGCTAAGTGAGGCATGTCTTGAGAACACATGCCATGGATAAACCAAGATGCTTATTTTCATCAATAGCAGATCTGATGGAGCTCACAACAAATAGTTCAATTACCACGATTACTAATAGGCTGATTAATGTGCGAGACAATAAATAAAAGAACTGTCCTCCTAGGATGTCATGTTAAGAGGCCTAGGCAATGCCAGGAGCTCACAGTCCAGAGGATGTCAGAGTGAGAAAGATACAAACAAACAAACAAAGTGTGCCTGGAGCTGAGGACATGGCCCAGTGGGTAAATCATTTACTTCACAGTTGTGAGGAGCAGACTATGGATGTCCAGAATCCACATGAATGCTTAATAGGCATGACAGCATCCCTACAGTGCCAGGGGATGGAAGGTGGAGATGAAGGAAAGCCGCAGAGAAGCTGGCTAGCTGGTTTAGTCTAGTCTGAGGTTTCTGGGTTCTCTTGAGAGACTCCACGTCCATGGAAAAATGTGGATAGCAATGGAGGAAGGCAACCAACTTCAAACCCAAGCCTTCACATATATGCCCATGTGCCCACACACACACACACACACACACACACACACAATCTGTTACACTGTTTTCTACTTAATATTTTATACAGGATGCATTTCTGAGATTTGCACACAGGATTCAGGATCACTGGCCAAGTTCAGCATTCTCTTAGAATTTTGTGTCAGAAAACTATGTGGCTCTGCTGGCTAGCTGATATAATTCTTTACACCTGTCAGCAGAAACAGTGTATCTCATTTTATTGTCTCTCTGCTCTAGACTGCTAAAAATCTTTAAACTGAACTCACTACTCACTTTCACTATTGCCTTTGGCTTACGTCTGCCCAGTCCCCACCTGGTTGGGAACAGGCTCCAAAGACATTAGAAACCAGTGGGAATTTTAGTTTTTTTCTGTTCTCTTTGAACCTGAATCTACTTGTCTGTGGAATGGGGCAATAATTCTTTTTTCCTAAGAGTTCGTTTGAATTGCTGGTCCCCAGAAAATGCTCAAAATTTCCAGTTGTTAAATACGAAGTATCTATTTGGCTTGGAACATTGCAAATCATCTTAAAGAATTTCTGAGTATGACAATGAGGTAATTGATATAATTTGGGGAAAGCTATTGGAAGAGGTTAACAAAAATAGTGCATTAATACTGCTTTCCGTTGACAGTTCCTTCGAAGAGTGAAATATACGTTGGCAACACGTGCAAAATGTCAAAAAGATGAGTTAGGGAATTTTGGCATATATATATATATATATATATCCCTGGCTCCTCCTAAATATATACATTATAGAAATATACATTATTTCCATTACAAGGCATCTTCCTTGGGGTCTTCCAAGCGAGCCCTGTCTTCCTGAAAATGGCTCTCTCAGATCATTTCACTGAAGTTTTTTTACAGCTATCGTGGAATTCTACAAACATAAGTTGCCCTAATCCATAAGCAAAAGACCAGTAAGATATAAATAAATAAATAAAAATTTAGTTAGTTTAGGAAAGGAATTTAAGACAAAAAAAAGTAAAAAAAAAAAAAAAAAAAAAAAAGAATACCATTGAGTTCATTTCATGCTGGTCATTGAATGCTGGGCATGGACCCTCCCTGAAGTGTGGTTTGTGTACCCAGGGAGGCTCCACTGGAGAAAACTAATTTCCCTTTTACAAATGGCTAACTCCATCCATATACCTTTGATTTTCATGATTTCAATTTTTTAAACAGGTGAATAATATTCTATTGTATGGATGTATCATATTTTCATTAATCATCCTTCCACTGACAGACATCTAGGTTATTTCCAATTTCTGGCTATTATGAACTGAGCAGCAATGAATATGCATGAACAAGTGTCTCTGTAGTGGGGTCCTTTGGGTATATGAGTGTGGTTTTCTAAACATTTAATTCAA
Source organism: Acomys minous (assembly GCF_964271855.1). NCBI lineage: Eukaryota > Metazoa > Chordata > Mammalia > Rodentia > Muridae > Acomys > Acomys minous. The sequence continues at coordinate 16,131,134 of NC_140494.1, read as the reverse complement.
CTTATTTACTTGAGTGCATGTGTATATGCGTGCATATGTTTATGCGCCTGTGCAGACCAGAAGTTGGTGTTGGGTCCCCTGGAGCCAGAGCTTACAGATTGTTGTGAGCCACCCAGTGGAGGTGCTGGAGACTGAAGGTATGTCCTTCTGGCTCTGAACCACTGAAGCACCTCTTGAGCCCTTGTGCCTAATTTTAATTCATAAATTGTCTCCAATGGCCAAAGGATCCACTGTGTCACCTACCCAGATCTCCCAGACTTCTTACTCTATTTAACTCTCTACATTATCCACAATGATGGGTCAGTATTGGATCATCCTTAAACTAAGAAAAACTTTTAGTTTTTTCATTTTTCTCCATAATGTGCATTTCTGTTCCAAGATTTCCTTGCAGAGGACTGCATTATCCTTTTTAATAATAGTTTTTATTTAAAATGATCATACTATTTCTCTTCCCCCAACTACTCCAGGTTCCTCCTCACTTCCTTATCCATCCAACCTTATTTTCTCCTCCCTGAAAAAGCAATAGCAAGAACTGAAAACACTGAAAATCAAAACCCAGTGAGATAAAAACCAAAACAAGACAAAACAAAACAAAACAAAAATTCTCAAAAACAAACCAGCAATCAAAAAACTTATGGAGTCTGTTTTGTAGTGGCCAACATCTCTTGGGTATGGTGACACTCCACTGGAGGAAACTGATGTTCCCTTTTGCTGTAGGTACCAACTAGAAACATCCACATTGTATTTTAACTCCTATTCTCTTTGATTCTTCTTGAATATGGCAACTTATCTCACTTCCATTGTTTTTGATGACCTTGAAAGTGTGGGATTTTGTAGAATGTTTTTCAGTTGAGGTGAGGCTTATTCAATGCTCTTCTCATTAGTTACAAATCACTGAAAATAAATTCTAGACTTGTACGCTGGCATCGTAACATGATGATTTGGAAAAGGGGACCACAAATAAGAAAGCATCATGCTATGCTCACTTTTGAGTTCTGGATTGTATTTTTATAAGTTCTTGGGATCTGACCTAGGGACTCATGCATGCTGAGGCACCTCTTCTACTGCTCAGTGTATTTGAGATGCTTCCTATTTATGAGCCTGATATTTTTACATAGACAAATATCATCTGGTAACAAAGACGGTCTATTTTTCTAACTCTGCACTTTTTTTTTCAGTTCTGTTTCTCATCTTATTGCTCAGGCAAGCCTGAGTACAGTACAGAACGGGAGTGATGAGAGGGGTTATCCTGGCATGACTCATCATTTTAGTGGGGATGCATCTGACATCTCACCTTTAATGTTTACATTTATAGGTTCCAACATTTGCTATAGAGGAACTTCTGTTCCAGTTTACTCTTTGAGTGTTGGTCATGACCGCAGAGTGATAGAGTTGTCTAATGTCTTTTCAGTCGATATGGTCATCTACACGTTTCTCTTTGAACCTGTTGATGTGTTTGATTACATCGATTGGTTTCCACTGTTGGAAAATCCTTACAAATCTGGCAATAATAGTTGGCTGTGGTGTACGATTCTTTTCCACACATTTTTGAATCTACTTCCTGATATTTTGTGAGAGGTTTTCTGTCTCTGTTTGTATGAAGTATTGGTTTGTACCTTTTCCGTCTTGTCATGTTCTTCTATTGTAGTAGGTTGAACCTGACCTCAAAGAATAAGTACAAGGAGCTCTCCCCCTTTCTATTTTATGGAGGACATTATGGGGAGCTGGTATAAATTCTACCATAAATGGTGAGTACAATTCACCAATGAAGTAACATGGGCATGGGGTTTTCTTTTTGAAGAGTTACTATTGTGTAGATATATCTTTATCCCTATGGGTTTTACTATACTTTTATTATTTCGCTTACTTTGCATCTCAACCACAGTTTCTCCTCCCAGTCCCTCCCTCTCCCATCATCTCCCCCCTTCACCCTTGCTTCATACTTTGACATGGGGAAGCCTCCCATGAATATCAACCCTCTTGGCATATCAAGATGGCATAGGACTAAGCACCTTTTTTTTTTTTTCCTATTGAGGCTAAAAAGAAAAGCCCAGTTAGGGCAAAGGGATCCAAAGGCAGGAAACAGAGCCATAGACAGCCCCTGCTCCTACTGTTAGAGATCCCACATGAAGACTAAGCCACATTTTTGTTACATATGTGTAGGGGGCCTACTATCATCCTAAGCATGCTCTTTGGTTGGTGGTTCAGTCTCAGTGGGCCAAAGTTAGTTGATTCTGTAGGTGTTCTTGTGGTGTCCTTGACCTCTCTGGCTCCTTCAATCCATCCTCCATTTCTTTTATTTTTTCTTTATTAATTTATTCTTGTTACATCTCAATGGTTATCCCATCCCTTGTATCCTCCCATTCTTCCCTCCCTCCCATTTTCCCCTTATTCCCCTCCCCTATGACTGTTCCTGAGGGGGATTACCTCCCCCTGTATATGCTCATAGGGTATCAAGTCTCTTCTTGGTAACCTGCTGTCCTTCCTCTGAGTGCCACCAGGTCTCCCCCTCCAGGGGACATGGTCAAAGGTGAGGCACCAGAGTATGTGAGAAAGGACTCTAGATGAGAGAAGCATGGGAGAATGGCAAAGTAGAAGGATCCAGAGGGTCCTAGAAACCTACAAGTAGAACATTATGATAGGCAGATTTGGGCCCAGGGGTCCCACTCAAACTAAGGCACCAGCCAAGGACAATACAGGCGGTAAACCTTAAACCCCTACCCAGATCTAGCCAATGGACAGAACATTCTCCACAGTAGAGTGGAGAGTGGCATCCTCCATTTCTTTCATAAGATTTCCCAACTTCCTCCTAATATTTGGCTGTGGGTATGTGCATCTTTTTCCATCAGCTGCTGGGTGAAGCCTCTCAGAGGACAGTTATGCTAGGCTCTTGACTGAAAGTGTAGCAGAAAATTATTAATAGTGCCAGGGGTGGCTCACTCTCATGGCATGGGTCTCAAGTTGGGCCAGTAATTGGCTAGCTCTTCCCTCAATGTATGCTCTATTCTTATCCCTGTACATCTTTTGGGCAAGGAAAGTTGTAAGTTAAAGGTTTTGTGGGTGGGTTAGTGTCACCATTCGTCCATTGGAGGTCTTACCTGATTACAGGTAGTGGTTGTTTAAGGTTCCAAATCCTCTATTGCTAGAAGTCTTAGCTAGAGTCATTGATTCCTGAGAATTTCCATATTCCTAGTTTTCTGGCTCATTTCAGAGATGCTCAACTCAGAGATTTCAGCTCTCTCTTCCTTTGTCCTCCCCAAACTTAACCCTTTCTATTCTTCCTCCCCCCTCTTCTCCCAACCTGTTCCTTCCATTTCCCCCCACACACATGACTTTAAGATTTTTAAAAATGTATTTATGTATTCACTATACTATTTTTTGCATCAGTGTTCATAAAGGAAATTGTTCTGAAATTCTCTTTCTTTTTGGGTCTTTGTGTTGTTTTTGCTTTTTGTTTGTTGTTGTTTGGTTGGGAGACTTTTAATGACTGTTTCCATTTCCTTAAGGGTTATAGGTTAAGTGGTATCTATCTAGAAAATCATGCATTTGGTTTAGATTTTCCAATTTTGTGGAGTACAGGCTTTTGAAGTAAGATCTAATGATTCTTTGGATTTCCTCAGTGACTGATATTATGTTCCCCTTTGCATTTCTGATTTTGTTTAGTTGGGTAGTGTCTCTCTGCCTTTTAGCTAGTTTGGCTAAGGGTTTGCCTATCTTGGTGATTATCTCAAGGGACCAGCTTTTGGTTTTGTTGATTCTTTGAATAATTCTCTTTGTTTCTAAGTTATTGGTTTCAGCCCAGAGTTTGATTATTTCCTGCCTTTAACTCATCTTGGATGTGTTTGTTTCTTTTTCTCCAGAGCTCTCACATGTGCTTTTAAGTTGCTAGTATGAGATCTTAATTTATAAAGTCACATAATGCTATAAACTTTCCTCTTCGTCCTGCTTTCATCATGTCCCATAAGATTGGGTATGTTGTACCTTCATTTTCATTGAATTCTAGAAAGTATTTAATTTCTTTCTTTCTTTGTTCCCTGATCTAGGGGTCATTGAATAGGGAGTTGTTCAGTTTCAATGAGTTTGTAGCCTTTTTGTCTGTTGTTGAAGACACACTTTAATCCATTGTGATATAATAAGATACAAGGCGTTATTTCTTTTTCACTTTGTGTGTGTGTGTGTGTGTGTGTGTGTGTGTGTGTGTGTGTGTTAAGATTTACTTTATGACCTTTACTTATGACTTTATGACTATATGGTCCATTTTGGAGAAAGTTCCATGAGGTGCTGAGATGAACATATATTCTTTTTTGCTTGGGTGGAATGTTTTGTAGTTATCTATTAGGGTCATCTGATTCATAACATCAGTTAGTTTAATTATTACTCTTTTAGTTTCTGTCTTCATGATCTACCCATTGGTGAAAGTAAGGTGTTGAAATGTCCTACTATTAATGTGTGGGGTTTGATGTATGATTTAAGCTTTACTAATGCTTCATTTATGAATGTGGGTACTCTTGCATTTGGGGAATAAATGTTCATAGTTGAGATGTCATTTTGGTGGATTTTTTTCCTTTGATGAGTATGAAACATTCTTTCCCATCTCTTTTGATTAATTTTGGTTGAAAAGTCTATTTTAGTAGATATTAGAATGGCTACTCTAACTTGCTTCTTGGGTCCATTTCCTGGGAAAACCTTTTTCCAGCCCTTTATTCTGATATATTGTCTATCTTTGTTGCTGAGGTGTGTTTCTTATATGCAGCAGAATGATGGATTATGTTTTCACATCCATTCTGTTAGCCTGTGTCTTTTCATTGGGGAATTGAGCACATAGATGTTGAGAGATATTAATGACCAATGATTGTTCATTTCTGTTATTTTGATGTTGGTGGCAATTGTGTGCACTTCCCTTCATTTTTTATTTGGTGTGTGGAATTATTAATTTCCTGTTTACTTGGATGTAGCTAACCTCCTTGGGTTGAAGTTTTCCTTCTAGTATTTTCTGTAAGGCTGCGTTTGTGGATAGATTTTGTTTATATTTGGATTTGTCTTGTTTTTATCATCTATAGTGATTGAGTATTTGCTGGGTATAGTTGTCTGGACTGGCATCTGTAGTCTCTTAGAGAATTTGAGACATCTGTCCAGGTCCTTCTATCTTTCAGAGTCTGTTGATAAGTCAGGTATAATTTTGTAGGTCTGCCTTTATAAGTTACTTGGTCTTTTCCCATTGTACCTTTTAATATTCTTTGTTCTGTAAATAGAATTTTGATTAGTATGTGGTAGAAGGATTTTCTTATCTGGTCCTGTCTATTTGGTGTTCTGTAAGCTTCTTGTATGTTTATAGGCATTTTTTTTTAAGTCTGTAGATTGTTTTTAAAAATTAAATTTTGGAAATTCTTGGATTGTCCCATACTTGAGTGTTGTATCTATTTCCTCATTCTTTCTTTTATCCCATTTCTTTGTAGTTTTTGAAGTTTCTCTTGAAGTTTATAGTTTTTGCAGCTTGTTAAGACTTTCAGAGATTCTGTCAAATTCATTCTTCATCTGAATTTGTTGGTTTTGTGTCAGTATTTCTCTTAGTTTTGTTCTTAGAATTTTCATCTCTACTAATATCACCTGCTGTATTTTTTCTTCTCATGTCTGCTTTTAAAATTAGAGTCATTAGCATGTCAAATGTAGCTATTTCTCTTTCTGTGTGATAATCCCCAAATGTGTGTCATATCTGAGTTATTTTAATGCCTGTTTTTTATCTTCATGTTTTTTTTCCTTGCTTTTTAGAATGCCTTTTACTTTCAGTTAAAGTTGGGTATGTACTGTGTAATAGGAACTCTGGTAAGTAGGTTTTTCATATGATATTTATGTTCATGTGGTTTCAAGTTGGCTTTCTTTTGAACTTTATAGAGCTGCATTACCAGATACTGTAAATTCCCCCTCTCTTCTGAACATTGAGCATCCCTAACTCCTTCATGAAAATAAATCTGTATCCTGTAGCTCTTGCATCTCTAACACACTGGTACTATGCTAGAACTTTATTGGTGTTGTTAAACATGGGGCAGAAGGGTTATTGTATAATATCCCAATGAAATTTCACATTACAACAAATCTACAGTCTTTGATTATGTCTGCACAAACTGTTCTTCTGCATGGTTACATAGCAAAATGCAACAGAGATTTCTGAGAACAAGGTGTAGTCCAGTGTAGTTTCTTGTAAAACCCACTTCCTTACTTACAGATGTCTTTTTCCTTCCTCTCTCTCTCTCTCTCTCTCTCTCTCTCTCTCTCTCTCTGTGTGTGTGTGTGTGTGTGTGTGTGTGTGTGTGTGTGTGTGTGTGTGTTTATAAGAATAGAAGTCGTTTTGAGTTAGAGTTCAGCATAATGAGACCATTTTTTTTTTTGGTTTGGTTTGGTTGGGTTGGGTTTTTTTTGTTGTTGTTGTTTTGGTTTGGTTTTGTTTTTGTTGTTTTTCGTTTTGTTTTGGTTTTTTGAGACAGGGTTTCTCTGTGTAGCATTGACTGTCCTGGACTCACTTTGTAGGCCAGGCTGGCCTCAAACCCACAGCAATCTGCCTAGTTTCTGCCTCCCAAGTGCTGGGATTAAAAGCATGTACCACCACACCCAGCATAATGAGCCCATTTTAAATTCCAGTCCCCTAACCAGCAATTCAGGGTGTGTCCGTGTCCCAGTGCCCTAACCTATCCCTCTGGGTGTGCCTGTCTCAAAATGAAGGCATGCATTGAGGGGCAGGTTAGGGGACTGGGACACAGGCACACCCTGAGGGCCAGGTTAGGGGACGGGGACACAGGCACACCCTGAGGGGCAGGTTAGGGGACTGGGACACAGGCACACCCTGAGGGCCAGGTTAGGGGATGGGGACACAGGCACACCCTGAGGGGCAGGTTAGGGGACTGGGACACAGGCACACCCTGAGGGGCAGGTTAGGGGACTGGGACACAGGCACACCCTGAGGGGCAGGTTAGGGGACGGGGACACAGGCACACCCTGAGGGGCAGGTTAGGGGACTGGGACACAGGCACACCCTGAGGGCCAGGTTAGGGGATGGGGACACAGGCACACCCTGAGGGGCAGGTTAGGGGACGGGGACACAGGCATACCTTGAGGGGCAGGTTAGGGGACTGGGACACAGAGCTTAATAGGACATGAGACAAATTGCCTTTCTTTTCCTCAGTGTCGCAGGAGGGATAGAGGAGACATGTGTGAATAAAACGCCTTTAACAAGGTTCTAGCACATTTCTTTCAGGATGGTAAACAGGTATTGAGTGTGGAAACAGGATGGCCTTCATTCTGAGAGCCAATAAGGGCTCTTTTGTCACCATCTGGTATGTTCCAATGAGGCAAGAAGCTGCACAAGTAGCTATCAAATGTTACTCTAGGCATTGATTTAAGTCCTCAGACAGAATAAACGACGATCTTTGATAAATGGTGGATATCATGCCATCATAAAAAAAAAAAAAGAAAAAAGCCAATGTTTGCTGAAATTTGAGAACATTTCCCCTTTGTATGACTGCCCTGCTATTTCCTTAGTTGTGATAAAAATTCCCGGCAAAGGAAATCTAAGGGAGAGGGGTTTGTTTGGCTCACAGTTCAACGTTACAGTTCATCTTTGCAGGGAAAGCAAAGTGGCAGGAAGTTAAGGCTGCTTGCTCAGTCCACATTTACAGTCAGTAGCACAGCGCATGCAAGAACTCTGCTTGCTTTCCCCGTCTGCTTCACTCCAAGGCTCCGCCCATGAAGCAGCACTGCCTCCAATCAGGATGTGTATTCCTACCCCAATTGATACAATTAAGAAGACTACAGAGCCACACCCACAGGCCAACACTACACAGCCACACCCACAGGCCAACACTACACAGGCCACACCCACAGGCCAACACTACACAGCCACACCCACAGGCCAACACAATCTGGACAACTTCTTACTTCATTCTAAATTGTGTCAAGTTGACAATTAAAACTGTAATGTCTGTCCCTCCTGCCGACACTAAAATACCAGCCGTCTCTGGGACACTATGCTGCTGGACTTTAATGCAACTGGGTTACATTTTCAGTTGTCCAGCATCCCCAGCTTGACAAGTCACACAGAATATCAGTTTTGTAGCATCCATGACTATGTAGCCAATCCTTTACAATACATATCAACCAGTCCCTGTGAATTTTGCCATTTGTTACGCAGAAGACTTCTGCACAGCTATAATTCACAGCTGTGGACATTTCACTGTTCGGTATCAAAATATGACATATGTTGTAGTAGCCATGACTACCTTCAATAATAATATTATTATTCAGGAGTTAGCCATGGCACAGGTTACATATGTCCTAGGAACTACAACCATTTAACCACCCGGACCAGTTCTGTGAGGTAGGTATCATTTACTACTCAATGGGAGGGTCGAATTTAAAATGACTTGCTTAAGGTACAGAAAGTTTAAGAGTAATACAAATTGTAACTACGACTGCAACCACACTGTTGAAACTGGTGGAAATGAACACCTTCCATAGAGTCTTCACTGCGCCTTGACCAAGTTTCAGTCATTTTATTATTTCATAGCTGTTCATTTTGTCAAAGTTTTTGAATTTGTAAAATAATGTTTCTCATCGCATGTTCTTTAGCATCTTTATCACTTGAGGTATATGCATTCATGTCTGTTTTTATAACTTAATTATGTGTTGTGGCTTTTCTCTACTTTGAACACAAGTAGATGGCTGTAATAGTGCATATTTTGACATTCCTATAAGTTGTTTGTTCATGTAAGTTCTACGTCATTTCATATGTATTAATATTTCTTCTCATAGACCATCTTTCCCTACTTCTTTCCCATGTCTGATCATGCCAAATTAGATGGCAAACTTGAAGAACTTTTTCTTGTTAATGCTGATATCTTTTGCAATTTGTATAATTTGATGTACAAGTATTTTTTGACATTGGTCTGGGACACCTTGAAATCATTTGGAAACTTGAATGTTTCTTCAAAGGCTTCTTAGAGGACATCGCAGTCATCTATGAAGTCTAGAGCTATTCTCTCGCCACTGAGGCAGCTCCCCTGTGAGCACCATTCCCAATGCTTTGTCAGCTATGTGAGTTTCTGGCCTGGATGGCAGCAACTGGCACTAATCCAGCTGTGTCTCGGCTGAGGTCTGGCTCCTGCTCTTTTTAATACTTGTAAATATTTATGATCGTTATGACTTCAGGAGTGTTTTTTCATGCATCTCCTTCCTGCCTTATAATCTGCACTGCAAGCTTGAGTTGCCTCAGTTTCCTTGGACTTTCAGCAATCATACATCATGTCTGATGGATACACTGGGGTTGCTGTGTCTTTGTAGTTTTATTTAGAGATCTTGAAGTGGGAGCTGAACAATCTAAGGGCTTGCTTCCTTCGCTTCCCACCATCCGGGAACCTGTCCTCAGATGACTTGTATCCAGCACCTCTAAAGTTATTTGATTTAGAAGCAATTGTCATTTTATGTAAGAGGTAGAACTGATTTTCACCATTTTGGTTTGGGTTGAACTAAGAACTGTCCTTGTACTTAAAAAGTAGATTATTCTTATTTTTGAGATTTGACAGTTCCTTATTTATTCTGGGTGGAGTTCTTTAATCAGAAATGCCATCTGCAAATATTTTCTCTGATGGTAGGTTACGTTCTTATTATTTTAACCCTTAGAAGAAGTTCTAAATGTAATAAAGTTTAAATTACTTCTTCTTTATTATAGACAGTTTTATGTCTGTGTCTAAACATCCTTTGCCAAAGCCAAAGCCACAAATATTTTCTCTGATTTTTTTCTTGGATAAGTATTAACTGTATGTTTTACAATTGGCCAGTTTAAAGTTAATTATCATATCTGCTTGTCACTTTTTAAACATTAATTTTTTGGCTGTCATTTGTTCAAAAGTCTAGTATCTCTTCATCAATTTTCTTTTATATCTTTGTCAGAAATCAGTTGCTTGTATTGGCTGGCCCATTTCTGGCTCTCTGTCCTGATGCTCAGACAGTGCAATGCTGCAGGAGTCAGTCTGTGATGCTTTATGAAGTAATGCAGAGTTTTTCTAATAACTCTTAAATTAGGTAGTGAAGCCCTACTTTCTATTCCCAACTCTGTGACATTTCTACTTTCCTTTCCTTTTAATATAAACTTTGGAATCTTATATTGTCTAAACAATAGTTACTGTACTGTTTTTTAGGGGCATTGCAATAAATCTATACAAATATTTCACCCATTAACAACATTGAGACTCCATTCCATTTATTGAAAAAAGCCGAAACTCTTAAGTCTTTGATTTCTTTTGCTGTTAATAGCTTTAAACACATATACTTTGCACATGTTTTTGCTAATATTTAGGCAGGACTTGAAATTTTTTCTGTTGCCATTTGTGTTTCATCGTCCGTGGATAATGTTACAACAGATCTGTAAAACACTTACATTGTGTGTCCAGAACTGCAGAATCATTTATTAATTCTAGGAGAATTTTTGGTAGGCTGAGAAGAAGACATTTCTGTTTCTTCCCTTCCAGGGTCCTTCTCATATTTTGCTGGCCCGGTTAGTACATTCAATGTGACACTGGACAGGCGTGAGGACACAGGACCTAGCTGACTTGTCCTCATATTATGAGAACATAGAGACTTTTTTTAAAATTTTTTTCTCCTTTATTAATTTATTCTTGTTACATCTCAATAGTTATCCCATCCCTTGTATCCTCCCATTCTTCCCTCCCTCCCATTTTCCCCTTATTCCCCTCCCCTATGATTGTTCCTGAGGGGGATTACCTCCCCCTGTATATGCTCATAGGGTATCAAGTCTCTTCTTGGTAACCTGCTGTCCTTCCTCTGAGTGCCACCAGGCCTCCCCCTCCAGGGGACATGGTCAAATATGAGGCACCAGAGTATGTGAGAAAGTCATATCCCACTCTCCACTCTACTGTGGAGAGTGTTCTGTCCATTGGCTAGATCTGGGTAGGGGTTTAAGGTTTACCGCCTGTATTGTCCTTGGCTGGTGCCTTAGTTTGAGCGGGACCCCTGGGCCCAAATCTGCCTATCATAATGTTCTACTGGTAGGTTTCTAGGACCCTCTGGATCCTTCTACTTTGCCATTCTCCCATGCTTTTATTATTAAGAGTCATACTACTTCTCCTCTCCCTCTCCTTTCCTCCCTTCCTCCTCCCTTCTCTCTCTCTTTCTTTTTGCCTCCTCCCCCACTCTCTCCTTTAATCACTTCTTATCAAGTTAAGTAATTTCTATTTTTATGTTGTGGCTGGTTAATTACTAATAATTATTAAAACAATGGCATTGGTTTTTATTTTGTCTAATGTTCCTCTTGTATTCTTTGAGATGATCATACTTTGGTATTTAATCTGGAAACATGGTAGAAAAGATTTTTTAAGTATCCAGGGCCATTTTAGTTTGGTTCCTCCTGCAGCTTCCTGGATCTTCCAGGAAGTACAAGTCAGAAGATGGACTCCTTGGAGCACAGCAGTGATTGTAGCTTCTGCTCTTGGATCTCTGTCACACACAGACTTCCTGTTTTAGAATGAAAGTAACTTTTTTCTTTTTTAAGACCAACAGTTTTCCTGAAAGCAAAAGCCTTTCATGGCGCCCAGCAAAATGTGGAACCTTAATTTCAGGTTTCTGGCCTATAAGAGTTCAGTGCCACTTCACCTGGCATTGCCACCTTGTTCTTTGTGTGTGTGTGCCTGTGTGCGTGTGTGTGTGCGTGCGTGTGTGTGTGTGTGTGTGTGTGTGTGTGTGTGTGTGTGTGTATGTGTGTGTGTGTGTGTGTGTGTACAGATGAGCACACAAGCATGTATTTTACATTTGCTCTTTAGAACTTGAAACTGGTTTCCAATGTCCCTTGTCACTCCCTGTTAATCATCTAGCCTGCCAAGGCTGCTGGCTGCCCGCCACAAACTGCCAGGAGGTGATTGTTGTTTTTCAATCCTTGATATTTTTTCCCCTTGAATCATTAGTATTGCAACAAGTCCATTTAAGTATCTCTCCCAGACTTTTGCCATTTTGTTGGTTTCTATTTGAGTGCCTTTTGAGAAGATTTAAACCACCAAACTGACAAAATCAATTATTCTGACCTATAAATTTGAATGGCTTTATTTAATCTTTTGATTATCATCTTCCTTTAGCTGTATCTCTTCAGAACAGTAGATATTTTTAAATGTCCTTCCTCATCAATGGTTTCATACGCATGCACAATTTGAGTTAGTAATATCTACCGCATTGCTCGTCTTACTCTCTTCTCTCTTCCCAAGATGTTTGTCTCCAACTTTGGTGTCTTCCTGTGTGTGGCTCAGTGAATTTGATCACAGTTACTTACTCGAACATGGGTGAGGAATCATTTACTGGATCATGGGCTGCACCACTGATGAGATTAGCCTGAGGACATCCATCTTCAGGCTGACCAATTCATCCACTGCCTGTTTATCATTACAATGATTAGACCTCTCCTTTCATTTAAGTAATCTCTATCCTGGATCTTCTGTTGATTCTGGTCAGTCACCTTTGCTGACATTACAGTTTCTCTTCCTGCTAGTGGCATGAGAAGTCCAGGATGCCCTGAAGGTGGCTGTAGCTTGAAGCTCATTGGGATTGCCAAATGTCTCATGTGAAATAGTATCCTTAGCCTTCCTTTGGGACCCAGGGCTTTTGAACCATCAGTGACCAAGGATGTGTAAAGAAAAGGCCCAGTTTCTCAAAGGAGTGGGGGCACTCAAAGGGACCCTCTTTGTTTCTAGAACAATTTTCTTTTGTTAAATATGTTTTTTCAAGAGCGGTGAGCAACACAGCCATGGCCAAGAGGAAGGAGGAGCTGCTGAAGGAACTGGTCCATCTGAAAGTGGAGCTGTCTTAGCTTAGCGTCACCAAGGAGACAGGTGGTGCAGCATCCGAGGTCTTCAAGATGCAAGCCAAGTCATCTGCAAATCCATTGCCTGTGCCCTCAGTGTCATTTACCAGACTCAAAAAGAAAATCTCAGAACATTCTACAAGGGTTAGAAGTACAAGCCTCTGGGCCCGTGACCCAAGAAGACTAAAGCCATGTGCTGCTGGCTCACCAAGCACAAAGAGAAACTGAAGACCAAAAAGCAGGAGCAGAAAACACGGGCTGTGCCTGCTGCACAAGAGCACAGAGAAGTCCTGAGGTGCCAACGGCAACAATTTTTATATGTTTTCACTTTTTTGAGAATTTTATAGCTGCGTATAATATATCTTGATCACACACCCCGGTTCCCGACCCCAACTCCTTCTCCTTTAGGTCTTCCTTGACCTAAACTTATTATGTCTCACCTCCAAATTCATGTCCTCTCCCTTGCTTTTAACAATAACCTATTGCGTCCGGTTAGTTTGTCCCATGTACGCATGGATGTGGGGCCAATCACTGGAGTGTGCTAATCCATCAAGAGTCACCCTTGAAGAAAACATATCTTCTCTCCCTTGGCAGCCATCGACTTCCACGTGGCCTCTCTGCTGGGGCTGGACTCTCATGAGCGCCTCTCCGGTCCACATGGGCACTGAATAACTTCTCTTGCACAGGTCTTGTGCAGACAGTCATAGCCGCTGTGAGATAGTGAACACAATATCTGTGTCATGTCCTGAGGACACTTTGGCAGCAGTCCTCCCGAACCTGTGGCTCTTACAACACTTTTACCATTTTGACATTTTCCTATGTTGCTCCCTGAACCTTGAGAGAGGGGGCTATGATTGATATAGACATCCCATTTATGGTTGGGCACCCTAAAACACAGTGTTTTGTGCTTATTGGCACTATAGCATCATGATCTCCAAAAGAGGAATGTGCCTGATTTTTGTCATATCCCCAATTATTACAATATCACCAAGCTCAAGGAATGTGAGTTGAAAGAGCAACTAATGTCCTAGATGTTAGATGAAATAATTTGTTTCCACTTTCTCCTTAGCATCTATTACCCACTGCTAACCTAGGAGTTCTTTGCCATCCAGTATTTGTAGTCCATGTGTGGGCCACTTAAGGTTTTATCTACTCAGTTTCCTGTGGAAGCCATTGGATTCTTTGTTACACTCTCATCAACTGTCAGCAGTTGAAGGTGGGGTGTCTGTTGCTAAGTAAGTGCACCAGAGACCACCACGTGGACACTTTAAAGGTTTCTATGTCAACTTCATATAAACTACAGAAAGAAGCTCCAGTTGAGAAAGTGAACATGGGGCTGTAAGGCATTTTCTTAACTAGTGACTGATGTGGGGTGGGGGGGGGGACCTAGCTCATTGTGGATGGGGATACTCCTGGGCTTGTGGTCCTTGATGTTTAATAAAACAGACTGAGAAAGCTTTAAAGAGCAAGGCAGTAAGCAGAACCCCTCCACGGCCTCTGAATCAGCTCCTATCTCCAGATTCCAGCCCAGTGTCAGGTCCTGCGTTGGCATCCCTAGTGTACCATGAATCTGGACATGTAAGCCAAATATACCCTTTCCTTCCCAAGCAGCTTTTGGTGATGGTGTTTCATCAGAGCAGTAGAAACCCGAAGGTGTGGAGAGAAAGATCTGAATTTGCTTGCCTACAGTTTCTTTTGTATGACTAACCTAAGGGCTTCTAACTTTGCGCATAAGCAATATGTGACCAGATGGCCCCAGGCCCCCATACTGCTCTATTTGCAGGAGTTTCTCAAACTTCCTTTGCAGATCTAGAGTATCTAGGACCCAGCAGATGAGATAGTTTTGTCTTCTTTTTAAACATTCCATTTTTAAGATGAATTGAGAAAAGTTGTGTCTAAGAGACGTAGACACATTTATTCAAATTTGCTGTCTTAACCCGGAATTCTAAGTATCAAATTATAAGCTACCAAATGGAGAAAACCATAACTCTTGTAATTTTCCAGATACAGTGTTCTCAAGTGCCATGATATTGTTGCATCTTGGTAATGAGAATGGATTTGGAGTTTTGGCAAGGCTGTTCATGGAAAGCCCATCAATTCAGCAGTAGACATTATTAGAGCAATTTGAGGGGACCAATGTGGGGGCGTGGGTCCTAGCAGAAACACATGAGGGAGAAACTAGCTTGTATTATCTATAAACCATCTTCATTGCCATCACTGCTCTGAGATGAGCAATTCTGTTTAGAATGACGACTGCTCATCTTTCTACCCAGAGAAGCATTTGACAGAAACATCAAGAAGCAGATGTAATGTTTTAAATGGCGCTCCTCTTTTTGAACTCTGAGTGCTTCCGAAACACAGACGCTATTCCCAGCGAACCTCTCGGCCAAAGTAACAGTCACCTTGCCGTTCTTATGTGCTGCGAAGACCTAAAGAATGCTGAACACCTGGCTTGTACCGACAAGGAGCCCTGAGTGCCAAGATGCATGAAAATTGGAATTCTTGCTTCCTCTGATGTCCTCCATCGCGCCTCTTGCCTCTTTGCTAAATATCAAAGATATTTATGCTTAAACAAATGTCTTCCTACTAAGCATCCTCTCCTTCTGGCAGATAAGTCATCCTACTGAATTGCAGGCACTTTCCATGGCAACCGACCATGATGTCAGAAGCAGCGTGCCAAGCAATTAGATTTTGTAGGTGCCACAGTAGGAAACACTCAGCTCTGAGGATGATGGCAAGGCAGAGCTGCTGTAAGCCAGAAGGGAACTCAGCAGTCTGGGTGTCTAATGCTTTCTCTGAAAGGCCCAATGGCTAGAGAAGGTGGGAAGCAAACGAAGGTGGGTGAGAGCGGAAGAGGATTATTTTCAAGACAAGTTCTTAAAGAGGAGGTGCGTTGATGAAGGAGATTTGCAGAGGGCCATAGCCAGATGGCTGGCGTTCTGCCACAATCTGTAGCTTTGATGCTTTGCAGGTGTTTTCTGAGGTGTTGAAGAGGAAAGCTCCGGAGACTCACTGTCTCATTGAGCGACACGAGGAGTCAGGACCTGGGGAAGGAATAGAGTCTGTTCTCTCACCTTGTGCAGCAGAAGTGTGGGGCATGGGGACGTTGGCAGTTTCAGTGCTTTCAAGGAAAGAGCACCTTGACGTTGCCCACTGAGACCAAAGATCTGAAGATACTCTTGGGGGGGGGGGAGGGGGAGTGTACTTCAAGAGGATGCAGTAGATGTTGACCCCTACTGTTGCCGATGTGAATAAAGGATCTGTGAGTATCATAAGGAAAACTTAAAAGTCATTCCAGCCAATGTTTTGCAGGTCGTTATCAAGTATACAAGAGTTTGAAACCAATACCTGTGAAAAAAATCATAGACGGAGGTTTTAAATACACAGAGCAGTAATACAGTACGGATAAATTTGGACCACATATGGCTTCTTATGTAAAGGAAAATTTCTTCTCCTTTTAGTAACACATTGTCTGCTGCCTGTGATCAGCATCTCCTGCCATATGCTCCTTAAACAAGCTGCTGCGATTCACGAAGCAGCCCCGGTAATTAAGATCAAATGAGCCACATGAAGAAACTGAGCTGGGTGAACCACACGCAGGCAGAACCCAGTCTTCTCGTCTTGCAGCAGGGACAGACAGACAGACAGACAGACAGACAGACAGACAGACAGACAGAGAAGAAAAAAATCTCAACCCTTTGCCCATAGACACATTGTAAGGTTTAGATACAGTCACGTATCTTTGGTCTGTAACCAGAACTCACGCATTTGTTTTAAATTGTTCCTAATTTCATTGATTGGGTCTATTGAAGTACATGCTTTGGAGGTCTGGGCTCTCCTAGGGCACACGGCTTATTTTTCAGGACAAAACCAAAACTACCTTTAAACGTCACGGAACATTTGAGGTTGAGCTCTTAAGGCATTTTGAAGACTCTTGAGCCACTAACACTCACATTGTAAACAGGGAAGTAGAGGCGCACAACTGTCCTCTGGTCGCTAGATTAGAGTAAGAACTCAGATGAAAAGCTGAAGTCACTGAACCGCTCCGTAACTCTCAGTTTGAGTGCACATTAAAAGTATTTGGAGGTCACTAGGCCTGGCACACAGGCCTGCTGCCTGTTACTTGAAAAGCAAAGAAATGAGAATGGCAAGTTCAAGGCCAGCCTGAGAGACTTAAGGAAGCCTTGTCTCAGAATATAAAATGTAGGGGCTAGATAAATGGCCTGGCGGTGTAGAGTGCAACTACATTGGCAGAGAACTCAGGTTGTGTTTCTAACACTCATGATAGGCAGCTTTCCAACATTGAAACTCCAGGGGCATCCAATGCCATCTTCTGGCATCTGCAGGCACCTACACACACTTGGGCACACATACAAGCGTACACATAATTAACTATGAAAATTCTCTGTCTCTATCTCTGTCTCTGTCTCTGTCTCTCTGTCTCTGTCTCTCTGTCTCTGTCTGTCTGTCTGTCTGTCTGTCTGTCTGTCTGTCTGTCTCTCTCTCTCTCTCTCTCTCTCTCTCTCTCTCTCTCTCTCTCTCTCTGTGTGTGTGTGTGTGTGTGTGTGTGTGTGTGTACATGAACAAACTGGCAATATAGCTCATTGGCAAAATGTTTTCCAGAGTTTGCCAACCTGTAGGTTCAGGCCCTAGTACCAACAACACAAAAACCAAAAGCCAACAAATAAAAACTTGAATGGGCTTCTTAACAGTAAGGTGGATTTTTTTTCCCCCTCCACACTAGAAAGAGCCTTCAAATACTCATTCCCACAGACAGGACTGTCAAGATTGGTGTGAGACGGGGAGCATGGGATGTGGAATTGCACCCTCTAGTTTAGATTAGCTACACTCTACAGAAGTTGTGTAGGAATCCTGGGGTTTCCATGGTGATGGCTCAACGAGATTCAGTTGTGTATGAGAGCTTCGAGAAAAAAAGTTAGCTGAAGAACCAGGTGGAGGAGATAAGCCACAAGGGCCCAGGCAGCAAGTGCCATAGCAGGCCAGCTATTTGCCTTGGTAATAACCATGGAGAAAAACCAGTGGGTATTAGATTCCTTTGTACGGAGCTCCCTGTATCACAGGCTTCTTTCACTGACACACAGCCCAATGGGTGAATGAAAAGTTTCTTCCATCATCTTGGTCATTAAATACCTGAAGGAAGATTGTAACTGCAAAGGTGTACCCTATGAGCATATACAGGGGGAGGAAGCCTCCCCAGTCACAGTCATAGGGGAGGGGAGTAGGGGGAAAATGGGAGGGAGGGAGGAATAGGAGGATACAAGGGATGGGATAACCATTGAGATGTAATAAGAATAAATTAATAAAATATATTTTTTAAAAAAAGAAGTCCGCACACACTCATTTACCTGGCATGTGGGAAAGCCTCAGGCAAGATGTGTTTGGCCTGCTTTTCTAAGGGGGTCACAAATTCTATGTCCATGAAATTGTGGGCAAGTGTTATCTGGTTGGAGAATGCACTCACCACCAAAGCCTGATAACTGAGTTTGATTTTTAGGATCCTCAAGATAGAAGAAGAGAATCATGTTTTATTTTTTGTTATGATTTATTCAGATTGCATTACGATTGTTATCCCCATGGTCATATCTTCCTGCTCCTACCCTCCCTCCCTCGTCCTTCCTATTCCCTCCCCTAGACCTCTTAAGGGGGGCTCCTCCCCCACCATTTGACCACAGCCTATCAGGTCTCATCAGGATAATTTTTAACTTAACACACAAACTGGGGAACACACACACACACACACACACATAAACAACAATAAATAAATGTAATAAAATACTTTCTTATAAAGGACAAAAATTGTAGAGCTAAGTATATACCTGAAATTCCAGAGCTTGAGCAGTGTGAAGAATCAAGGAGTCAGAGCCAGGGTCAGGTACATAGCTAGTTCAGGACCAACATTCTTTGCCTGAGACCTCATCGCTACCAAACCAAAAGAAAAACTTTAAAAACATGGATGATAAAAGTGAATGGTATGCTAAGTTAGGAGTGGTTCACAAGTAAACATATATTGACCCTTTCAAGAAATATACTATGTCACACTCAAATATAATATAATAGAACAGAAATAGCCCAACAGTGAAATGGGACAAGGCATGGATACACAAATCACAGGAGAGTGAAGCTACAACAGGAAGAGATCTTTACTAAAGAAATGCAAATTCAAGCTCTGAGGTTCAATATTTTGCCCACCATCTTTCTTCAAAACGTGAAAATGAGGAAATATTTTAAATATTTATGAAGATAGAAAAAAGATAGTCTGCTCTTTGGGATAAGTTGTAGGCATTTGGAGTCTAAGTTAAGAAAGGAATGTCGCTAGCAATATGTACTGAACGTAATCAGTTTTACAACTCTGAACTGATTGTCCCATTTCTGTGACTCAATTCTAAATCAACAATAACACATGAGAGCTACAGCAATATTTGTTTAAGAGGCTATGCCATCTCATTACTCATGTTAGTAAATAATTTTAAAACAACATAAATGTATAAACATATAAAACAAATAGTGAAGAGTCTTCTCAAAAAGAAAGAAAGAAAGAAAGAAAGAAAGAAAGAAAGAAAGAAAGAAAGAAAGACCAAACTGTATATCCTACCTTTGGATATATATTCAGAGGTATCAAAATTGGCATGTATAGAAGTCATCCATATTTATTTAAGTGCTATTTAAAATAGCCAAAACCAACAGCCAAGGAAAAAATAGGCAGTAAAAACCTTGAACCCCTACCTGGACTAGCCGATGGACATTCTCCACTGTTGAGTGGAGAAGGAGATCTAACTTTCACACAAACTCTGGTGCCCCATATTTGAACATGTCCCTTGGACAGAGATGCCTGGTGGCCCTCAGAGGAAAGATAATAGGTCACCAAGGAGAGACTTGATACCGTATGAGCCTATTCAGGGGGAGGAGGTCCCCCTCAGACACAGACTTAGGGGAGGGGAGGGGAGTAGGGGGGAAGTGGGAGGAAGGGAGGAATGGGAGGATACATGGGGTGGGCTAACAACTGAGATGTAATATGTATAAATTAATAAAAATGTATTAAAAATAAAATAAAATAAAATAGCCAAAACGTGGAAGCAACCTATGAATTTATTTAAATTAGTAAGTAAGGAAAAATTAAATATATGACAGTGGAATATTATATATAATATATGGATGGAAAGAAAGAAAGAAAGATAGATACATACATACATACATGCATACATACAGTATTAAAAAAATTACTGCCTTTTGTAATAATGTAGAGGAAATTAAGATAAGTGAAAGTAGACAGGTACTATTGTAAGATCACACTTTGTGTCAAATATAATTATGTCAACCTTATAGGAAGTGAAAGAAAAAATTACAAAGAAATACTATGTGTTTTCTTTTTATCCTTTATGTAGTAAAACAGTTGCTTTGCTTTTGTTTCATTGTGTGGGTAGTACCAGGGAATTGAACTCAGGTCATTATGGTTGTTAGACAAGGGCTCTGAGCCATGCCACCAATTTCTAAAACATCATAACATTTATAGTTAACATGTGATTGGAAATAATATCGGATTATACTAAACACTGTATTGTTACACTGGAATACTATGAAATAATTAAAAGTATAAACTTACCATCGTTGCTGTAGCATAATCATAAAGTTAACTGTAAGGTAGAGATAAAATGGAAAGCCATATATAATGTTCGTATGGTGTGGTATGTGTGTTCATGAATGTGTGCATCTGCAGCTGTGTGTACCCATGTGCAAACATGTGGAGGCTGGAAGAGTGTATCATTTGTCTTCCTTTACCATTTTCCACATTACTTTAAAAACTATTTTTATTAATTAAATGTATTTATTTATTCACTTTACACTATGAACATAGCCCGCTACCTCCTCTCATTCTCACACTTCCACCCTCTTTCCCCTTCCCCCCCCTTCTCAAAAAATGGGACCCCACCCCCCACACCCCTATCCCCCACCACTAATCCAGCCCGGCACATCCAGTCACATCAAGCCTAAGTACTTCCTCTTCCACTCTTCCACTGAGGGCAGACAAGGTCGCCCAGCCAAGGACACAGATTCCATGTCAGAGACAGCCCCAGCTCCCCTTGCTAGGGGAAACCACATGAAGACCAAGCTGTCTATCAGTTTCATATATGTCGGTGCCTTACATGCAATTCATGCTTGCTCTTTGGTTGGTGCTTCAGTCTCCGTAAGCCCCCATGGACCTTGGTTAGTTAATTCTGTTGCTATTCTTGTCGAGTTCTTTTCTCCTCTGAGCCCTCCTATCCTTTTTACCATTCTTCCAAAAGACTCCCCGAGTTTCTCCTAATGTTTGGCTGTGGGTCTCAGTATCTGTTTCTATCCACTGCTAGGTGGAGACCTTGAGAAAACAGTTGTGCTAAACCCCACTCTGCAAGCATAGCAGAGTATCAATAATAGTGTCAGGGGTTTACTCTCTCCCATGGGGTGAGTCCTAAATTGGGCCAATCGTTGGTTGGCCATTCCCTAAATCTCTGCTCCATCTTTATCTCTGCACCTCTTGTAAACAGAGTAAATTTTGTGTCAAAGGTGTGGTGGGTGGATTGATGTCCCCCTCCCTCCACTGGAAGTCCTGCTTAACTATGAGGTGGCCACTTCCATCTCCAAGAACTTCAAGCCTCTGAAGAAAGAAATTTAAGAAGATATCTGAAGATGGAAAGATTCCCCCATGCTCATGGATCTTTGGGATTAGCATAGTAAAAAAGGCCATCCTATTAACAGCAATCTAAAGAGTCAGTGCAGTTCCCATCAAAATACCAACACAATTCTTTACAGACCTTGAAAGAACAATTCTCATCTTCATATGGAAAAACAAAAGGTGTAGAATAGCTAAAACAATCCTGTACAATAAAAAACACTTCTGGAGATATTGCCATCCCTAATTTTAAGCTGTGCTACAGAGCAAAGGTAATCAAGACTACACGGTATTGGCATAGATATTGGTTTACCATTGCAATCAAATCAAAGACCCAGAAATAAACCCACACACATGGGGACACTTGATTTTTTACAAAGAAACCAAATCCATACAATGGGGGGAAAAGCATCTTCTACAAATAGTGCTGCTTTAACTGGATGTCTACATGTAGAAAATGCAAATAGATTCATATTTATCACCCTGCACAAAACTCAAATCCAAGTGTATCAAAGACCTCAACATAAAACCAGATATACTACATCTATTAGAAGAGAAAGTAGAGATCAGCCTTGAACGCATTGGCACAGGAGGCAACTTCATGAACTGAACACTAGCTCAGGCACTAAGACCAATAATTAATAAATGGGACCTCATGAAACTGAAAGCTTCTATAAGTCAAAGGACATGGTCAACAGAACAAAACAACAGCCTAGAGACTGGGAAAAGATATTCGCCAACCCTACACCTGACAGACGGCTAATATCCACAATATAGAAAGAATTCAAGGAATTATACAGGAACAAACCAAATTATCCAATTAAAAATATAGTGCAGAACTAAACTGAGAATCCTCAACAGAGGAAGCACTAAGGTTTGAGAAGCACTTAAAGAAATGCTCAATATTCTTAGTCATCAGGGAAATGCAGATCAAAATGACTCTGAGATTCCATCTTATACCCATCAGAATGGCTAAGATAAAAAACTCAAGTGATAGCACATGCTGCAGAGGATGTGGAGAAAGGGGCACACTCCTCCATTGATGGTGGAAGTGCAAACTTGTACAACCACTCTGGAAATCAATCTGGTGCTTTCTTAGAAGATTGGGAAGAGTTTTACCTCAAGACATATACCCAAAAGATGTTCCACTGTGCTAAAAGGACACTTGGTCAACTATGTTCATAGCAGCTTTAATTCATAATGGCCAGAAACTGGAAACAACCTAGATGTCCCTCAAGCAAAGAATGGATAAAGAAACTGTAGTACATTTACACAATGGAATACTACTCAGCTATTAAAAACAAGGAAATCATGAAATTTTCAGGCAAATGGATGGAACTAGAAAGATCATCCTGAGTGAGGTAACTCAGACCCAGAAAGGATCACATGGTATGCACTCACTTATAAGTGGTTCTTAGCCACATAGTACAAGATAAATATGCTGTAATCCTCAGACCCAAAGAGAAGATAAGTAGCAAGGTGAACCCAAGGGAGGATGCTTGAATCCCACTCAGAAGGGGAAATAGAATAGACATCGGAAGTGGATGAAGTGTGGGAACTGTGTGGGAAAAGGGTGTGGAGGGAGGAGTTGGGGTGGAGATCAGATGTAGGGAGAGGTGAGAGCGTTAGGAGAGAAAAAGGAAACTGAGGCAGGCATCTCTGGCATAAGCTGGAGAGCTGTGACAGGGTAGTCTCCTGGGAGGACATGGTGGTTACTCAAGCTGACAAGGTCTCTTACTGAACCTGATACATTCCTTTTAGTTCATGCTGCTTGGTAGAAAAGCTCCCAGGATCTACCTGCCTCTGTCTCCAACCCTGGAATTCCAGGCACACATGGCCATGCCTGGCTTTTATGTGGACATTGGAAGTTTGAATTCAGGTCCTTCTGCTTCCACAGCCAGCCACTCTTACCCACTGAGTCATGTTCCCAGCCCTTCTATCATTGTTTATTAAAAATAAGAACTTAAAGTTGGTGAGCTAATACTGATTGCACTGTTCTAAGCACATGGAAATGAGACCGAATAACTTCAGCGACATTCTATAAAATAAAAATATTAGGAAAAATAAGATAAAATGGAATGGCAAAGTCATGTAATTATAATAAAACACACAAAATAATTAGTTTCACACAAAATAAAAAAATGAATCCTGTTCAATGAATGGAATGAGATGAGCTCAGGTGTCAGAACTTAGGAAATGGTAGTCAAGTTAGCAGATTCACAAGATGAGGAAGCTGCCGTGATTCACAGATTGGATTTAGATGCAGACAAAATTAGGACATGAGGTTTGATACCAAAGCAGAGATATGTTACATCTGGATAAAATGGCCAAAAAAATGCAACTTAAGGGGGAAGGGCATTACTCTCAGTTACAGTTCAATAGAGATACAGTCCATGGCTGGGAAAGCATGCCCATATCTAGTCACATCAGCACCAGGAAGTAGAGCTGTCCTATAAAACCTCAAGGCTCACCTCTGAGACATAACTTTCCCAGTAAGACTTTGCTTCCTAAGATCTCCATAGCCTTCTCAAACCATGCCAACAACTGGAGACTAAGTATTCAAGCAAATGAGCCTCTAGGACATTTCTCATTCAAACCATAAAACAGATGTTGACTTAAGCCTACCAAAGAAATGAGTTGGATACAGATATGATGTCATTTTGGGGGTCAGGAATTTTAAAAAAACTTAATTGGAAAAATATAGATCTTAGTGTTGTAATTATAAACGAGGAAGAAAGCTGAGAGCAATAGAGCCCACACATTGTATATGAGGCCTCATGGTTTGAATTCCTAGTGGCATCCTAGTCTAGGAGTTCCAAGTCAGAGCATGAATGGCCAACCGGCAGAGATGAAGGTGAACTCACTCATCGGGGACATATCTACAGAAACTGTTCTAAGGAAGCTGGCACTCCTTCTGACAAAGCCAACTGTGAAATCAAACAGGGAAGAGTAACTATTCAAAAATTTGAGATAAGACAAAGTCTCTGAAAGAGACTCAAATTAGAGCTTTAAGAGATTTGAAACAGTAAATCATCAGCTCATACTTAACTAAAACGAACAGATAGGAACAATGATGTTCAAAAAGTAACACACAGGGAAGGATAGGCATTAAATAACACACAGGGAAGGATGGGCATTAAATGGAGGCAATAAAGAAAACTCCTCAAAATGTAAGTTTATATTTCTCTAGAGAGAACTCGAGACATGGAACATGTATTTAAGGACATTGAGAGCTGATGTAGAAGCAGGAAGGACAAAAAAGTCCTAGCACATCTTATTGCAGGCCCTTGATGACAGGATGGAGCATGGAAGTTAACTGCAGAGATTTTGTAGAGTGACATTAAACATTGCATTGAAAACTTTGATAAATCGAATTAATTCTACTAATGCATATTAAAGTGATATCCTGGCTCACCAAATGCGTACAAACTGTCTTAGGTTTCCATAACCATGGAAACTCTTATTTTAAAAAAATTATTTGGGGGGGGGTGGCTTACAGTTCAGAGGTTCATGCATTGTTATCATGGCAGGAAGCATGGCAGACATGGTGGTAGAGAAGGAGCCAGATCGGCAGGCAGCAGGAAGAGAGAATAACAGGGGGCCTGGCTGAGCATCTCAAACCTCAAAGCTCACCCCTACTGACACACTTCCTTCAACAAGACCACACCTATTCCAGCAAGGCCATACCTCCAATAGTGCCATTCCCTATGGGCCTATGGGTGCCATTTTTATTCAAAACACCACACAAAACTAAGGCATATTATTTTCAAGCAACATTTATGGTAATCAACCAACCAGTATAATCAAAGTATTGTAGATAAAGCCTAAACACTATAAAACAATTTAATGACAAACACATTCCTTATCTCTATAAAAAATACATAGATACTAAGAGAAGAAAGGTATATAATATCTCATATTTTAATTTTAAGTAGTTTTAAAAAATAACTTAAAATTTCAAGAATAAACCAATAAAAACAAATCCTTAAAAATTAAATAGTGGTACACTTACTAGATACTAGAGCATATATGATAGTGATTACAGCACTTATTTACAAAAATTTTATTGGAATACAAAAGAATGAGAGAATAGACACTTTAAGTTTTTCTCTTGAAACTTGAAATAACATATAGACCAGAGAAAAGTTAAAAAGAAGAAAAGAAATGTAAGACAACAAGGAAATCATGCCTGGTGCTGGGAACCCTCCTGAGTGACTAAGGTCATGGACCTTAGAAAAAAAATCTACCACAATCACTTTGTTAGACCAACATAACCCCTTACTACCTTCTAAACCTTATCCTTGTGCCCACAGGTAAATGTGGCTCCCACGTTTCATCAAAGAAGCCTCTCTTTTTAGCAAGTGAAAACCGTCACAGAAAGCCACACATCTGGACACAACACAGAGATCAACAGATCATGGGAAGCCAGGCCCCAAAAGATTCATCAACAATCACAACTTCTTCATCTATGGCTCAGGAAACATCGAGGAAGAGAGGGCACAATACTATAAGAGCCAGAATACCAGGAAGTCTTCTAAGGAAAGAGCTGTATAAACAAGATCAAACCAATAATGATATCAATGGATGTGTTAATGCAGAAGCAGGAGAATTCCTCAAGGTTCCCTCCCAGACAAGAACTACATGTAACTAATGCCTGTTAGGAGAAGGAAATTTAGCTTATCCCAGGGATGAGTCTCATTATTGGTTATCCAATGCAGAGTGGTCGGCACTGAAACATATACACACAGACAATGAAAAAAGGCTTGCTGGCTGAATTTTTATATATTTATGCCTACACATATATGTATACAGTAATAATTAAGAAAGGAGGCTATCAACTTGAGAGGGGATAAAGAGAGGGTCTGTAGGGGGAAAAGGAGAAGGAAGAGTGATGTAATTCTATTTAAATTGCAAACACATTTTAGAAAATTTAAAAGTAACTATAACTAAGGAACAAAAGGATCGATCTAAATAGTCACAATGGTAAAGCAGACAAATAGAGAACTGGGCGGTGGGTCAAGAGGATACATTAAGAATAAAGACTAGCAAGGCAAGAGGATGGGTCATAACACACTGTTCATAGAGAGGGTCACAGAGAAAATAGTGTATGCACACAATTCTAGGGGGGGGGCGGAATGAAAAGAACACTTGAAGATACTATAACTGAGGATTTTCTCAATATGATAGGAGAATCAAGCCTCAGAGTAAATAGTTAATTACCAGTCGTGTGGTGCTTTATAAATATGATTAGTAGTTTAGGAAACAATATAATCAATATGAAGAAAATTACTTAGTTATTTCAATGTAATTATGATACCTTTAAGTAAATTATTAGTAAGAGATTTCTTTATAAAGTGATTATATGTTGTCTATAGAAACTCACAAAGTAATCTTCTTGTAATCCAAAACCAGCTATCATTAAAATAAAGTCATCTGGCAGTATCCTAAAGAAGAGAGGGAGGATGGGGAGGAGGAAGAAGAGGAAGAAGAGAAACTGTCTTGTTATTTGTGAACACAATCTTCTCCAAATAGAAAATGGAGAAAAGTGTATACAGTGCTAACAAACTAATACCCAAATGTAAACCATATATAATATAAATATTGTAAAATTGTTAAGTTCAAGGGCAACAAATAGAAAAACATAACAATGATACAGAACAATCCAATTTCAAGCAGCAGTGGATGTTAGAAGTCCCTTAGGAGCAACATAACAATGTGTGCACATGACCTTTACAACAGATATTAAAACCTTGGCCAGAGAAGATTTAATTAAAATGACTGATACAGTCATGTTCACCTATGAAAGACCTAAATACAATAAAGATGATTCCCACTCACAAGCTAATTCCTGAGTTTAATGATGTTCTGAAGTTATAGTAGTTAAAGTGGGTACAGGAAATACAACTATAACTTGTGGCTTCAAGTTCAATGTCTAGACCTAAATTCCTTCCTTCACTTTAGTCTCCCTTGAAGTGAAGTTCACATATGTTTGTGGCTCTATGTTATCACCCTGTGCCCATCCTCTGGAGTTTTAGAAGTCTTAAGCTGTCTTCCACTTCACACTGTCTGTCTCTTTCATTTTAAGTTGATAATATTTCTTTTGGTATAACATTCTGAACACTTTGGTGGGTCATTTACATCTGTTATGGGGATCTAGGCGATCAGACTAGATCTTTCCCGGACAATGCCATCTCCAACCCTAGCCTTTTCTAAGACATTTGTAAAATCAAGGAGTGGCATCCCCAATCATTTTACCGCTATCCATAGGTTACCTAGAACACCTTTTGTCTTCTTTTTAGTGTGTGTTTCCCTATTCTGTATTTGACTGCACAAGTGACCAGGCCACAGCAGCTGTGCTCCAAAGGGACCCAGGTCCATCCATAGATGGTACTAGAACTTGGTGTCATCAGAACCTTATGGTGCTGATTTTGCAAACATGCAGAATACAAGAGTGATAGGGTCAATGGGCCTTACACCAGTATTCTAGAAAGAAGGCAGTAAGGTAGGCACCGTGTATGTGGTAGGCTCAGGTTGCCTGAATGGAACTTCTTGGTAAACTATGCAGAAAGGTGTGAAGGTGAAAATTAAGTGGCTTTCTCAGGGTGTTGCCGATGCCAGGAACATGGAACACAGGCTGATGAAAGCTGCAAACATTGAAAGGTGCCCCAACAAGGCGTTCAGAGTCCTGCCAATCCATTGTAACTCAGGCAATGCCACTATGTGCCACAAATGCTAGAATGTTTGATGTTTTTCCTTCTTTGTCTCCTTGCCAACTTCACATTCTTCCTTTTTGGAATGAGAATGTGTGCTCTGTGTCATTGTACATAGGAATTTTGAGACATGTTTTTATGATGCAAGGGTTCACAGTTAATAGGTTGTCTTAAGTCTCAGAAGACACTTTGGAGTTTGGCCTTTATGGTAGCTGTTAAGATGATGGGGACTCCCGAGGGTGGACCGAATGCATTTTGCTTTATGAGATGTCCATGAGTCTGTGGGGGCACAGGGATGTGGCTTCTAGCTGAAATATGCTCTTCATCTTGTTTGTAGCTGGCAGCCCTGTTTCAGGGCCTTAGAGGGACCTAGCTTGTGGAAGAGACTGGCTGGAAAAGGTTTAGGAAGGCGAGAGTAAGCTCAGTTCTGATCATCCGTTCTGCTTTCTGGTTAACTGTGATGTGAGGAGCACCAACCCTAGCCTCCTGCTACTGTGGTAGAGTGGATTCTCCCACCACACTATCCCTGCCGTGAGAGCCTACATCCACTGAAACCAGGAGCTGCTTTGGTCAAGTAGTTCTGCTACAGCAATGAGAAAAGACTGTCTGTCACCAGTCACCACAGCTTTGACAAATGGAAACAAGAAATATTCTTTCACTATTGCAGAGTCTAGAAGCCAAAGATCAGTATCCCTCTGATAAAAGCATGATGTTGACAAGACCACACTCCTTCTGAAGCATATATTTGCCTACTCCCATTCTTTGGCATATGTTACTCTAATGTCTGCTTGTTTTCATATCACATTCCTGTGTGTGTGTGTGTGTGTGTGTGTGTGTGTGTGTGATATGTGCACATACATGTGCATGTGTATTAAAATATCCTCTCCACTTCCTCCTATAATAAATATATAATTTCATTAAGGTTTCTACCAGATAATCTGGGTTCATATCCTCATCTCAGAGTCCTTACCCTAACATGCATGCATAGTCTCTTCCTCTCTAAATAAAGGAATATTTATAGTTTCTAAAGTGTGGATATATGGGGTGTCATTTTGTATCCATACCCTAATAATATTTCTTTGAAATTAATCAATGGATTCCAATATTCATATGGAAGGGCAAAGCATAAAGAATTGCTGAAACAGTTTTAAGAAAAACAATAAGAGAAAGTCATATAGAGATACCAAACTAGTTGAGAACATTGAAGAACTGAGACTTAAAAAAAAAAAAAAAAACAGAACAGAAAGATAAACTATTTTGTCAGAACAGATAGTGCATAAAGTGGTCCACACAGACAGGTGGATTAGGTAAGCCGCAGAGCTAGCATTGCATATCAAAGTGCAAAACATGGATTATTCAATATGTGATATTTGGACAATTAGCTATCCAGATGGTAGAAAGGAAGATGAAATTCCTACCCAATGTGACATACAATACCTTCCATATGGATTAAAGATCTTGATGTTAAATAGAAACTCTTTAATCTTTACATGAAAATATCTTGTTACCTTGATGCAAGATAGGATTCTTTAATTAAGGAATGAAATCACATTCCATAAAAGAAATTGTGTAACTATATTAAATTATTAACATCTTTTATTCAAGCAACAAAAAATGCCCATAAAGCTTTTATAAGCCACACACATATGAGGAAGTTTAAAACTAACAAATTAGATAGGCTTCAAGTGATTAGCCATAACATTAGAGGATTTTGCGGGGGAGGAGATATTTAAGGAATGCTAAAGGTTTAATAAGGCTAAACGAAGGAAACACCTATGGATCCTAAACCCTTGAAAAGTTGCTCACTCATCCAGTCATGTCATTATTGTGGAAAAGTAAAGCTTTGATGATACAAATGTGAGTGAAAATGGCAGTCAATTAAAAACTATTTCATCAGCATGCATTTATTGTACAGTGATAGGTTTAGTAAAGACATTTTATACAGATTTATCATATGATTTGACCATATTCTTCTCCTTCGACATACCCTTTCTGTAGAGGAATTTTAATCCAGCAATGCGGCTGCTCTGACAAAGGGATCACATCTAAAGATCTGGGTCCATGTGATCTGGTTGGAATGCAGACTTGCCTTTATTTGGTGTGCACCTTTATTCCCAAACAATGATGTCTAGTTGAGGGACAGACAAGGTGGCAAATCAGAGAAAGAGTTGGATGAGAGATAGAATATGCCCAATTCTCACAAGAACAAGAAAGAGAAGCCACTTAAGAGAGCAGCATAGAGAGAGAGCAAGGGAGTTCATGGAGACAATACAGTTGGGTTCAGTGTAGCGCAGTTGAATGCAATTGAGTTCAGTTGACTTCCTGCAGTTTGGCTCAGTTTGTGCAGTCAGGACCATAAGTGCAGTTCAGTTTGTGGAGTTCAGAGGCAGTTTTTCTAAGGAAAGCAATTCAGTCAGAAGTCGAGAGAAGCCTATTTGAATCAGTGAGCATAGAGAGGAGTTTGAGCCAGAACAGCTGAGTTGAACCAGCCAGCTAGAGTTCAGAAAGAGCTAGAAAGTGTGAGCTTATTCAGCAGTAAGTCTCAGAGGCTGAAAACATTCTAGGGCTAGATTAGCAGACAGAGGCTAGAAGACGAAGCCTTTGAGGTCCCAGCAAACAGAAGATTAAACTATACAGAAGCTAGAAGCTTCCAGGCCTAGGCCTAGGGATAGTTAGATAGAAGTGCTTTGGGCTCAGATCAAGCCAAGATCAAGCTTGGGTATGGCTCTCCTCTTATCATCTCATGATAGGGATTTCAGCCTCTATTGATGTGGAGAGAGGAACACACTAAGCAGAAGTTCTTATCCAGAAATGGAGTGGGCTTTCTTCAGGCCAAAGTTCTACCCGATTATTTAGAAATAGAGTCATGTGGATTTTTATCAGTTGTGGTACGCACTAGTCGCTTCAGTGGCTACAAAGACCTGTAGGACTGCCCTCTACATTCCCTTAGGCAGTGAGGGTCTGCGATGTGTGTTGTTCCCGAAGGAGCCCTACTACTGGCTTGAGCAACAGCATGCTGTGTCGCTTTTGCTTATCCATCGTATCACAGCCTCAGTGGGTTACCTCCATTCCTATATGGTCATCAAATCCTTTCTGCCTTTCATATATGTGCATGGAAGGACCAAATACTTGCCCATCATTAGAGGAAGGTCATGAGTACAACGTTATAAGGACTCTCACAGGCTGTTAAGAAGTCACAAGACAGAACAGAGCGTTTTTTTGTTAATACATAAATGGGCAGCGGCAGGCTATCTAGCTTGCTTAAGCCCTCCGGGCTGTCAGATGCTGGGGGTGGTGAGCAAGGGGCTGCTGAGGCATAGAACAGGTCTGAGTCACGCTGTGCTACAGGAAGGGGCTTTTGGGTCTTCATACGTTCTGCACTGACAGCCACCCATGCAGATCTTCAGCCATTCAATGAGAAAAAAAAGCTTTCCAAGTTATTTACAGGCACATGGGTCCTTTTCTTTCAGATTACTCAGAGATCACGAAGTGCCTTGATGATGAAAACTGGCTCTGGGTGACTCAGCAACCCACCACCACCATGGTGAAGGCTGAAGGAAATGATGCACATTATTAGGGAGTCCCCACACACACACATACAACAGGTCTGCAATTAATGTGTGTTTCAGTAAATACAGCTGAGGAATAACATGACGTTGACATTTTTGCTTCTTCAGCACTAAAGGAAGAAAACTTGCAGAGGGAAGAAGCCACTAAAGTGGGTTGGAAGGTGCGCGGAGGCCGGAGACCTTATTTGTTCAGATGCAGGTTTATCATAGAATCATATTCACACTTTTATTCCATATTAGGTGCTGGAAATATGGGAGATATTTGGGTGGTGCTAGTGGAAGTTATGGGCTCAAGTGTGAGCAAAGAGAGGTTAATCTTAGGCAATTACTGGATTTAAAATGCAAGGGTTTGCACAGCTAGATGCAGAGGGGGTCAATTATATTTAGAGAGCAGAGAATATGCCAATAAAAGAGAAGATAAAAATAAAGAAAAAAAATCAACAAGACACAAAGAGACATATTTTTGAGGCATCGATAATATTGGTAAAATGATCTATTAGATGTATGCCAGTCATTGAGAATGAATTAAAGGTCCTTGTGTCAATTTATCTTTTCCAATTACCCAAGCAACTCTATTACTCATCTTGTTAATTAAGAACTCTATTTAAAAATGAAAAGCAAAAGGTCAAGCACAGCTTGCATGCCTCTAACCCCAGTCTTGAGGAGGCCGAGGCTGAAGGACTGTGAGCTAGGGGTCAGCCTGTGCTCTGAGTAGGTTCTGGGCCAGCCTGGATTACTTAATGGGACCAAGTTTGGTAGCAACCCTCCTCCAAGTATGGAGAAGAAGAAAAGTGAAAAATAGAAATAAATAATAGGTATCAACATTATATGATTCAATTATTAGGCCCGTTTGAATGAGAGAAATTGGACAAAAATAGGTAGGCTAGGGGAGGGACTGGGTTTGGGAGGCACATTAAAGGATTCATTACAATCCATTATTTTTAGGGAAATATCCAAAGCAATTGTGTCTTAGTCCTAAAAATGATTTTGGTTACATTTATGGAACTTTATCCTTTGGACATTTGTACAAATAAGTGTAGATTTAAATGTGATATTGATATGTAATTTTTTTACCTTTATCTTTGATGTATGAGAAGACAGGAAAGGATTTACTTTCTATAGTGGGAATGGAGACGACAGAGTGATGGAGATGCAAGGCTACTAGTTGAGACTGACAAAAGATGCTGCCTGTGCATACAGGAGACACACACTCACCTGCATGATATAATGGATGGCTGTCTCTGTGTGTAAACCTGACTGAGCTAAAAGGTGTCCAGGTAGTTAGGCAAAAACAAACATGTTATGGCTTTGTTTGGGTTTTTGTTTTTGTTATTTATAGAATGGGCAAGAGTTGGTAGACAAAGTAAAAGTCATCTTCAGAATGTATCGTGAATGTGTGAGAATCATTCTATTCCCCAGTGTCCATATAGAATATCCATATTGTCTTGCCTGGTAATTCCTTACTGCATTTTCTAAAACCTTTCTTTGACCTATGGAGAAGTATCTAATTACCTCTGATTTTAAAACTGTCTCTTTGAAGCATAGGGGGTACCATTCCAGAAGACCACCACTGGTTATAGCACAGAGATCAAAGAACTGTGTGAAGAAGACAGCTCCAATGCATAAATCAATGACAAAACCCTACACTCAAGGCTTGAAACATCATGGAACAGGGGGCAGGGAAAACTGAGAGCCAGAGGACCAGGAAGTCTGCTGCAAGATTATTTATCCTATAAATGACAGGGAAGTCACACCCATGACACCTCAGTAATAGGGCTGTCTAAATAAGACCTGCATCTTATTTGATGCATGGCAGCATCAAAGACATGATAATGCCAAAGAGGGAAATCTCACCGGTCCTCACCTCTTAAGCAAAGAGCTACATACAACTAATGATGGCTAAGAAAGGAAGAATTAATCTCTCCCTGGAATGATCCTCCAAACTGATTACCCAGCACAAAGTGGTCAACCATGAATTCACATACATGCAAGTGACAAAAATGGGCATTTTTAATTCTATATCTATACATATATGTGTACACATATATGTAACAATAATAGCAAAAAACAAAAATGGCATTCATTTGAAATGGAGGCATCTGGGATGGGCTAAAAGAGGCAAGGGAAGGTGAGAAGCAATACAATTATATTTTAATTAAAATTAAAATTTTATGAAAAGTATTAGTAGAGAAGATATAGCAACCACACTAGACTTAGTTATTACCTGTATACCAGAGAGCAGAAAATGAAATGAACTAAATTCGGGGGCCTGTTATGACAGTAAGATCTTTAGGGTCTCCCCTCTAAGGCAATGGGCATTGTTGAGTCTAATCTCATCTATAAGTAAGAAAGAGACCCCATGCCCACTTAGTCCATTACATTTTAGAGATGACAGACTCCTCATTTAGTTGCATTGCTACTGCTGTTTTCTGAATGACACAGAAAGCTCGGGTCCAGAACAAGGAAGGCTCTGTCATAGGTCCACTTTACTGCATCATCTGCCAAGCTGCTCTGCCCTTTGGGTCATGTGATCCAGCAGGTCTGTTGATGCTTGCAGCATCAGTAACAATAGGGTTGGCATATGGACTTTTCCCATGCTCCCGTAAGTGAACTATAGCATGGGCCCTTAGAGTTTTTGAGTTTATCTATAGAGAATTATTGTCCTTTGGAAAGGCAGTTCCTGAACTGCCTCAGGGCCTCAGGAGAAAACAAAAATGCTTGACAATGAGCCATCAAGTAACTATGATACAAAAGATACTCACCACGAGTAGGCTTATAAAGTTGGGCATGCTCAATATTCCACCACTAAATTGAAATGACATATAGGAAATCTGGACTAAGCAGGACCTGAATCACAAGCAAATTGCATGTAGACCATAACCCACATGCCCATGGTCCCCATACCTGCTTCAGTCTTTCTCCTAAATTGCACCAATGGCCTGAGGAGAATTACTTAGGATCAGCTGACAGAGATTCTTATTTGGGTACCAAATGGAAGTGGTCAGGTACAGAATGAACGCTTTCTGGGACATTCTTGAAGGACAGCAGTAGGTAGAACCTCAGGCAGTATATGTAGCTATGTATTTGGCTTAGAAAGAGAAGTGAATGAATATTCCTTTACATACCAATCTACGGTCCAGAGCCAATGCTTTGGATTGTCATAGACTCAGAAGCAATGTGGGTAAGAACTGATAGCAAAGAAATATGTAGAGAGATCTCTGAATTAATTGATGCAGATGCAAAGCTATTTATTTCTTTTATGAATGTTCATCTAAGATGGAAAAGATGTTAAAAGAAATCAAATAGGAAAATCCATTTGATAGACACATGTCAGCTGCTTTACTCATTCACCTCTGAGAGGTTCATAAACAAAATAGTCTTGGTAGCTACTTATGCATGGGACCACAGGGACTGCCTCTCATCTCTTATGACCATGGAGGGCATTGATGCGCACTCAACCTGTGGACAGCAGACATCACAATGAATGCCTTCCATGGCACCATTGCCCATGGTGATTTTCCAGCTCCTTGGAAACTGGCTAATCCACTAGGGCAGTGGTTCTCAACCTGTGGGTCATGACCCTTTTGTGAATGTCAAATGATTCTTTCATAACGGTCACAAATCAGGTGTCCTGTATATCTGATAATAACATTACGATTCACAGTTATGAAGTAGCAAAGAAATGGTTTATGCTTGGGGATCACCACAACATGAGGGATTATACTAAAGGGTTGCAGCATTAGGAAGGTTAAGAACTACTGCACTAGACCATTTCTGTAATGAAAAAGAACGTGCTTCATTCTTTCAGAGACATTTACTCTACAAAACCTACTACTCGTGAGCTTCTATGATGCCTTATTTGTTAATATATTATTACATAGAGTATTGCTTTCCATTAAGCAGCTTGCCTCACAGTGCAATTAAAGCAATTAAACCCATTCCCATTGTATCCAGTGGTGATACCGTATTCCCCTGCCATGAAACACCTGGCTTGACAGGTCAGTTAATTGGCAATTATGAAGCCTCAGTTCCTCTGACAGCTAAGTGGCAATAGTTTGCAGGGATGAGGCAAGGTCTCACAGGGGCATTTATGACCTGAATTATCTCTTATACCACGAGTCCTAGGTCCTGAAACCAAGAATAGAAATGAAACTTGAGCTCTTCAGTATTTACCCCTAATAAAATGTGTGCTTCCTGTTCCCATGACTCTTTACTCCGATGAACTTTTCATAGTTCTGAGTGAAGAGTACTTCTGCCGGAAGACATGCCCACATTTTGTGGAGTTGAAATGTCACATTGGCACCGGTCCCTCAGCCGCTCATGACTCAGAGACAGCAGGTTAAGAAGGAAAATATGATGGTCTTGGGGTGACTGATCTAGGCTAGAATACGGAAATTGCACCAGACTCCACTGTGGAGGTTAAGAACAAGTCTGAAGTTCAGAAGAGCCTGAGGACATTCCTCAATATTTCCATCCCTTTCTGATCATTAAGAACACTCGAAAACCACACAGACCTAATCTGTGTAGGCTCACCAATAGCTCGAACTCCTCAGGACTGAAGTTTTAGGTCTCACCACCAGGCAAAGATCCAGGACAAGTTATGGTGTTGGCTTGAGTAGTAGAAAAGGGTAGTTTAAATCTCAGCTATAATTGTATCTCCAGTTACAGAAATGAAAACATAATTTGAGTATTTATTATGGATGTTCATATATACATATATACTTAAATGTTAATCAAGATTCTTGATTTTTCCCTACATTGGTGATAAAGCCATTGTAGACCTTAAGAAAAATCTTTAGAGTTCCATGATGAGCAAAGAGGGTGGATCACAGAATGTCAGTGAGAGAATGCATGGGAAAGGCCAGAGTAGAAATGTAAAGAAACAACTAAGAAACTGGGAGAAAAAAAGACTAAACCTGAAAGTTCAAAATTGTAGTGTTTTCCCGTGTATCCAAAGAGATGAAACTTTTTCAGTGTAGAAAAGAGGAGAGGAGAAAGAAATGTTGAAACAACAAAGTGGGGATGGGAATGGGGGGTTATCTATGACAGAGAGAGCACAGGGAAGGGAAATTCACATCTGCAAAGCCAGGCAACTGTCTCAGGTAAGAAGGCTAAGACAAAACTCCAGAAAGAGAAATGGACCACAGGTGACTAAGAGTCAGCGGCAGTGTGATGGGAGACTCAAGGAACAATGATCCGAACCATCACGTAGTCTGTGCAGAGCGCATTAAGAGATGACCCAGCAAAAGAATGGGGGTGTTCAAGAAAGGCTGGTTGAACTCCATGGCATGGTTTTCTGCACAAAAGCATGAAAAAGAGAACAGAGAGATAGATGTTCATAAACATTTACTGATATGGCATCATTTTACTACTTGCTAATTAATTCACTAAGATTGACGAGGATTAAATTAGGATAGCGAGCTACTGGATGGAAAATTTTATTTCCTGATCCTACGCACTCACACTCAATAGGAGCCAAAGCTCTGGTTGTCAATGGTTACACCACAGTGATTCAGAAGAAAGCTGTTCCACATTAGTAAATTAGATTAAAAACACATTGTTACTTTCAACATTAGCAAAAGCCACATGGTATTTTGCAACAGAGCAGAAGATTTGTGAGTACAAAATCTTTCCCTGCTGGGCCAGGTGGTCCAGATAACAACTCTCACACCTGAGGGCTTCAAGAGTCGTCCTTGCTTTGAAAGTTGACTAAATCTGAAGAAATGGAGGGAAGGTATTGTGGAACGTGGGAATCAGTAAAGCAAAGAAATAACAAAAGTACAGACTACAGTTTGAATTAATCTTAAACACTTGTGTGAAATAGCATGTTATTATGGCCTCCTTGTCACTAGCACCTGACAATACCATCACAGATTTCAGGCAGAATAATGTCCAACACACAATTTATCCTGAGAAAGTAAAGGAGAGCCACAGAACTCAACAGTGTTTCCTGACAAGACAGCATCAGCAGGTGGGGGCGGCAGAGGCAAGAGCAGGGCTGGGGAGACTGGGAGAGGAGCATATGCATTCCACGGGAAAGCAAGGGCACAGTTAAATTGGCTGCACCAAAGGTCCTGACTTACTTGCTGGCTGTACCAAATATACACTTCTGATTTTAGTCTGGAGGTTTGCACAGGTGAAAAATGTTTACTAGACATGCAGGGGGACCTGAGTTGGAGCACAAGAGTCCATTTCTAAAACAAACAAACAGACAAAGGAGAAAGAAAGGAAGGAAGGAAGGAAGGAAGGAAGGAAGGAAGGAAGGAAGGAAAAGAAAGAAAGAAAGAAAGAATGAAAGAAGAAAGCTGGTTGTGGAACACTCCTTTAATCTCTGCACTCCAGAAGTGGACACAAGCTTAGCTCTATGTTTTTGAAGCCAGTTTGATCTACATAGTGAGTTCCAGGACAGCCAAGGCTACCTGGTGAGACACAGCCTCAAATAAATTACTTTAATCAGAAAAGAAAAACTGTTTGTGCAGGCCTATGCATATCGTCTCAGCACTGTGGACGTTGGAACTGGTAGATCCTGGAGATTGTTGGTCAGGTAGCTTCCCTTGCCTGGTGAGCCTTAGGCCAATCAATGGGAGACCCTGTTCCACAAAAAAACAAGGCAGATAAGATCTGAAGAGCAGTACCTAAGACTGACCACTGGCTTCCACATGCACCCTCACACACAGCATCTGTACATACATGGACACCCAAGGGAGGGGAAAATGATCACAACTTCATTCAGACTCTTCACAGGCATCAATATCAGGAAAGAAACCAAGGCTGGTCCCCTCGTGAACTTGGAATAGATGGTGTGTCAAAAGGAGAGGTATACCGGGAATTAAAAGAAATCAATGGCTTGTGTGGTAAATGGATAGAGTTGAGAACATCAACAGATGCTTATCATGCTGTATATTTGTATTTGCACAGATTGGAATGTATACATTTCTTGCCTTTGGTATTTGAGGGCTCATCTTTAATGCACACATTTGATAGCTCTCTAATGCCATTCCCCAGTCAAAAAGGAACCAAGACTCATTGCAGAAATGACTGATTCTAGGTTTTTTGAGGGAGGTGGGATGTGTGCAAGATGAGCCTGGAGCATCTGTTAGAGGTAGACAGTGCCAAGTGCCAATAATAAAATAATAAAGTGAAATAGAAAAAAGGAAGAAAGAAGTAAGCAAGCAAAGAAAGAAACAAAGTAAAAGACATATCCCAGAATGCTGGGGGAGGGGAGCGGTTTGCCAAAGTGACATAGTAACTAAATAAGTGCTTCCTGGAGTTTGAGAGGTGGGAGGTGGGTCCTTGGGTAAAGCACATGCTGAGAAAGAGGGAGAAATGCCCCCCCAAGCATTGGTGAACGTGCTGTGAAGTTAGGAACCCTGCTTACAATCCCAGTGTTTCAGAGGCAGACATTAAGCATCCCCAAAGCAAGACAGTTAAACAGGCTGGCCAAATGGGCAAACTCTGGGCTAATGAGGGAGCCTGCCTCAGTACATCAGGTGGAGGGCAATCAAGAAAGACACAAGTCAAACTTCAATCTCACAGGGATACACATGTATGTACACTCATACAGGCACCCCCACATCCACACACACTAGCTATATACATCCTATACCTAATGTTCAGATAACTGGAGCTAAATACACCAGCATCATGGGATTATAACCCAAGGGTAAAATTAATATCTATGAATCCAAACTGATACTACTATTCAGGTAAATAAATAAGTGAGTGAAGAGACAAATATATAGAATAACTTAAAGCAATGGATATAGACA
Organism: Acomys minous; assembly: GCF_964271855.1. Classification (NCBI taxonomy): domain Eukaryota; kingdom Metazoa; phylum Chordata; class Mammalia; order Rodentia; family Muridae; genus Acomys; species Acomys minous. The sequence goes on along the minus strand of NC_140494.1, from coordinate 16,091,565 downwards.
CATGGTCCTCATGAAGGATGGCACAGCTATTCAATCCTTGGATACAGGCTTGGTGTCCTGGATCTTTAGCTAAGATTATAGTGTGGGATGTGCTGGTGAGAACACATAACCATTACCACCTTATTCAGGATACTCATCTGTGTTACTATGGAAAGGACCAGATTAACCAGTCTATGCATTGTAAGTTGAGGTTCCATTCTCTTAAGTGGTGTTGGAAGATTTTCATTTTTTTAAAAATATTTTATCTAAGTAAGTGTGGCTCTAGCACTTTATTATTCATGTTAGAAGTTGATTCACTAAACTGGTAAAGACCATTTATCATAAAAAATAAAAAGTCCACATGAAATCCTGGCAGATACCACAGGGAAACTGCAGACTCCGTTAACCTTATTTTTGGGCAAGTCTCTTGTCTTAAAAGACTTTCTTTCATATAAGAGTAAATAAATAAGAAAAAAAAACCATCTTGGACATTTCATGACACAGATAAAAGTGAATGTGCATGAGATGGTTAAAAAAAAAATCAAGATGTTTAACCATAAGAAAACAAATCTTGATAGCACACATGCATATTGTGACAGCGCACATGTCAGAAGCCTAGGGCAGTATTGAATAAGTGCCCAACACAGAACTAGTCTGCAAAGACTTTCCTTTCTCCTCTCACTTCCCCTCCCCTCCCCTCCCTTTCTCTCCCATCCTAGTACCATTCTTTCCCTCCTCTCTCCACCCCTCCCAACCTCTCTACCCCTTCACTCCCCATCCCCTTCTTTGCTCTTTTCTCCTTTTTCTTCTCTTCCTGCCCTTTTCATTTTCTCTCCTCTAGTTTTTCCTTTCTTGCCCTCCTTTATCCTTTCCCCCTTTCCTCCACCTTCCCTTTCATTCTCTCAATTGAAGCAATCAAGTAAGACAAAATAATGCAGAAAAATAAGCCAGAGCCTGTGGCACCCACTCACACAACAAACCACATGGACCATGGAGGCATCGCATATAGAGGCCCAAATTCAGTAAAAAAATTAAAAGGATGGTGTGCTCTGACCAAGTGGAATCATTGCTTTGGAAAACAAGGATGATCCAAATATAAAAATCCTTTAGTGTGGTTTGCCAAATTAACAGAATGTAGGAGGAAAACTATATAATTATTCCAATTAATGGAGAAAAGGCAGTTAAAAGTTCTATATGCTTTTATAACTGAATACTCACTACAATAAAGATAAAAAGAAATGTTCTCAATATAGGGATATAGGGATATATTTGTTATATATGAAATTTATTTATTACATATGAAGAACCCAATGCGTTTTATTCCTATTCTATAGTAGAAAACTAAAGAGTTTCCCATTTGATTTATGAGCTACATAGGAATGGCAATTTCATTATTACGGTCCAAAAGAGCACTGACATTTGTATCCAGAACAGTTAGGTGAGAAGAGAAATGGATGGCATGTACACTGGAAAAGAAGAAATAGAGTTACCTTTGTTTCTATATGGTACGGTTTGATGTGTAGAAGACTCTAACGATTTCACAGAGTGCCAGAGACAATACACACAATTTTACAAAGTGGCAGATTTCAAAACGAACACACAAGCCAACCTTTATTTCCATACTAACAGCAAAGAAACTGAAGAGAAGACTTGGAAAACAATTTCAAATACAATAGCATAAACAGAATGAAATATTTAGAAATTAACTTGGCTAAGGAGGCAAAAATAATTGTGCACTAAAAACTATAAAACACTGCTGAACAGAGCTAAAGCCATAAATGAATGGGAAGAAGTAGACATTCTAATCCAAGCTCAGAAACCCAAGCAGGGGATGAAGGCCAAACCATGTGCAATAAATACCTTATGAACTCTCAAGGGTCCTAAGTAGCCAAGGTGATCTGGAAAGAAAAGAAGAGATTTGTGAGTGAAATTTTCTAATTCTTTCCCTCCTTCAGAGAATTCCTTCCTTGTAGCTTCTTATCCCATTTGTATTAACCTTCATTCATCTACGTGGTTGGTTACCCCTCCTTCACTTCAGGTGTCTGGCTTCCTCTGCAGCCTAGTGGCAAAACTTTCCCTTCTGGTTTTGTTGTGGTGGTGGTGGTGGTGGTGCTTTGGTTTGGTTTGGTTTGGTTTTTGTTTTGCTTGATTTGGTTTTTCTTTTCTGACTCTATCCCAGAATTCCTCTCTCCCTGTTGGAAGTCCCGCCTTCTAATCCTGCCTCACATTCATGGTCATCAGCTTGTTATTGACAGGTGATATTTCCAGACAAAACACAAGATACTATCCCTACAGAGGTTGTCACAAAAACTAAGGTGGAGAGCCATTGAAGATGTTATCCAATGTGGACTTCAGGCTTTCAGATATATGCACATGCATGCATGTGTGCACACAAATGTTTGTACACACAAGTATGTAAACACACATACACAGCAAACAAGAATATTTAAAGTTTTAACGGTACCACTAGACAGAATTATTCGAGTCATTTCCAAAGATTTAAATGGGAGCTTATTTCTTGCTCAGATTGACATACTAAAAAAGAAATAATTGTTACATTCTCTGAGTCCCAGTGGAATAGCACAAACAAAAAGATCTTGTCTTGAACAAAGTGCAGAGCAAAGACTAACATGCAAGATTTTCCTCTTAGCTCCATATGTGGGTCATGGGTTGCACGTGTCTACACACACATACATACACACAGAGAGAGCGTTACAAATCTCATTTCACTAATCCATTGATAATGGGTTCTACAGTAGATGTAGCGATCCTAAAATATATAGAGTGTGGTGTGATTTGTTCCTTTTCTGGTCTTAGTTACATGAAGTCTTCAGAATCGTTCTTGCAGGACAACATCACTACATGGGGAAATCATGAGAAGATTACCTGAGACGCGGAGAGAGTCTCTCCTTCCAGATGTTAGTAGAGAAGGGATGCCATCTTTAAAATCTGCCCAAAGTTCAGGATGGAGACTCTTGCATGGAAATATATATGAAGTCTTGTTAGTTTCAGAATTATGACTTTATTATAATAAACTTTAATGCCTTACACTTTCTAGGAGGTTAAATTAAGTCATGTGTCTTGCCTGACAGGTAAACTTCTATTTTCTGTCTCAATTCTGAGTGAGTTTGAAAATATATTTATTGTTGAGGTTAAATATATTGATTTTCCTTATTAAGATTATTAGTTTTCTAAGAATTATGTAATCTAATTGTTTAATAAAAATTGAATTAGTTATAGTTATAGTTATCCTCTGATTAGCCATGCTAATTAATGTCTACCTTCACAATGCCTTTGATTTGGATGCTTTCTGGAGTATATGTTGTTTTTCATTTTATACAAGTCCTTAATTAAGTTAGGTGTGCTTACATGCCTAGCAACTGTTAAGGTATAGAAACTTTATGAATAATAAGATGAAAATTCATGAAAGAAATTAATTCAGTATTCATTAAAATTGATACAACCTCATATCATTATCTATAAACATGCTCAGCAGTAGTGCACTGTCAATACTTTCTCTAACTTGTTGACTATAAACTCCTAAGTAGATGAACATGAAAACTTGTTTATCAAAGCTATTTGTCAGATTTATTTTAAAAACTACACTGCTTGGCAGTCATATTAATATAGATAAAAGATGATGATGATGATGATGATGATGAAGACAGAGATGATGATAAATAAATATATGATAGGTAGAGATAATAGATGATAAATAGATAGATAGATAGATAGATAGATAGATAGATAGATAGATAATAGACAGATGATATACAGACAAACATAGGTAGATAGATGGGTGTGAGCACATCAGAAGTAGGAAATCAAAAGCTATAAGCTTGGAAGTTTGTCCTGGTAGGTTTAATTGTCAACTTGATTGGGCTGGAAAAGCCCTAGGAGATAATAAGTTGCAGATGTGTGACATCTGTGAGGGCTCTGACATAATGTCAGATTACTTCTCTGATGGATTCATGGTATGAAGGCAAAGTCAAGAGGTGTGCAAAGCAGCTGGTAGGACATAGTTGGTTGAAGTAGGCCTGGAGCACGTGTTGGAAATTGTAGCTTATTCTTGCCTCTTCGTGCACTCCTCTCTCTATTTTCTACACAGGATGAGGTGGCAGCCTCTTCCTTTATAAAATGCCACCACCAAGATGCTTGGCCTCACAACACTTAGAATCAACTACATAGTCTGTTACATCCAAAGAAGGACAATTTGCCTGCATAATCAAACCCATGATCGGGGTAAGGTGGTTTGTAGCAAGCAATAAAATAATACATTGATTTAAGGTTTTATAGCCCTTGAGTTAATTGTCCAATCAGGTTGACTCAGGTGCATGGCCCCAGTTTCTAAGTTGTCAAAGATAAGCCATAGTGCAACACTATTCCTGTGTTCTCCTGTTCCGCATACCCCCAGCACACCACCACTGAATTGAGAAATGCCAAATATGCACTAATGTTCCACTTCTAATCCTCATTCAGATTTCTACAGCTGAATTTTCTCCCATACAAGATCAGAAGAGCTAAGAATACATTGGAACTCAGAGAGTGCCAATTGTCAGCTTCTCCCAGCTGTCAGGCTGCTGTTTTGTTAACAAGAAGTTTAGTGGGACATTCATTCTCCACAGCACCATATCACAGCCAGAACAGAACACGGAAATACCTAGGCAGATGTTTAGCCTCATAGGGAAGAACTTCCCAGGATGCCAGCTCCAGTGAAACGGGAGTTCAATCACTCCGTTCTAATGATCCTAGAGCAAACAGGAAAATGGATGGAAAAGCCAGAGGGAATGGTGGGGGTTGGACCTCCTATGGTTTGAAATATAGCATCAAACTGAATTTTCTCTGTTCAAGATTTAGCAATGCAGGAACCCTTATTAAGTAAAGGTAAAGTTATAATTCAAAATGTGAGCTTCTAGAAGCAAAAGGACACATTAGTCCTGCTACTAACATGAAAATCATCAAGCAGAGGGACCATTCTTGCTGAAACTGTATTGGTCTGTAGAGAGGTGGCTTAGCCTACATTCCAAAGTCAGCTACAAGGAAAAGAAAACTGGGTGGATCATGCTCATTAAAAAGAAAACTAAGGAACGCACAGAGAAAGAGCTAGGAATCAAGAAACCTTGAAGTCACTTCAAGGCACAGGTTTGTTTCATTTCTCTTAAAAATTCATGTTCTACTTTTGTATGTCATGGCTCCTCACCTTGACCTCTACCCAACCCTCAACCTATTCCATCCCAAAGTCACTCTTCCTTCCCTACCAGAAGTAGAGTCACTCACCTGCTATTTCTAAAACTACTATTAATAGAGCCCCCAAAGCATTCCTGTCTGCTGAACAAGTCACCCAAAATAGCAACACATTGCAATCTGCTGTTGAAACTTGTCAATTAAAATAATGGATCTTTAGTTGCAATCGTTATCACAGTTTGACTTAAAAGTGAGTAGATGAATTATGGTGAGGGTAAAGGAAGGACGAAGGCAAAGGAACACTTGTCAAACGATCCCAAATTGGCTTGGTTTCCAAAAAGGAGTAGGAATGTAAGAAAGTAATGTAGGCTACCGTCTTATTGGCTCTAGACTGGGAATTTGCTCCTAGGACACGGCAGGAGACTCGTGGATATTAAAATGTCTTTTTTTAAATGCACGTTAATCATATTCAATGGGAATAAACACAAAGCTCTGCATTAAAATTTAATATGTGTCATGAAGAGGAACAGGTAGGTTCAGGGGGTAAAGACACTTGTCACTTGACAACCTGAGGTTGATCCTGGGGATGAGTGAAAGCGCAGAACTGGCTCCCGCCCGTTGTTACCCTCTGACGTCTCTCTATGTGCACTGTCACATGTGTGCACCTGTCTCCTAAAACATGAACATGTAAAGGGCCAAAATAACCTTAAAATATCCCATATGAGTCAATGTCTAAAGGACCAAAATGCAGGGGCAGTGCCTTCTTAACAAGCCATGTCTGTTCTTGTTAATATAAATGCTCAACATTCTTTGAAGTATCAAAATGCTCTCATATGTTTCATACATGTGACCATTTATAAGACAATTATTTCTTGACAAAATAACCAGATTCCCATATTGAGCAACAGAATAGTAAAGGGATCTAGGCCTTTCTAGTTTTCTCTCCTCCAGTGACAACTGAGCCCAGTGTGATCCACCTCTCTGTATGCTATTCTCTCTCGCTATTATCACTCATTTTCCTGTTTCACGTATGTAGAATAGCATTGTGTTTAGTCTTTTTTTTCCCCCAGTTGCCAGAAGTCTTCCATGCCTCCATTGCTGGTTGGGACTTCATAACGTGAGCACCAGCTGGGCTCTCAGCCTCTGGAGTGTGAAGACAACCATTCATTGTTTGACCACCCAGTGCACATCCTCTATGTCTGCCTGGTGAACCCCTTTGTATTTTTTGGGGGGCGGGGTGAATGAATAAGTGATCATTTAAAGGGGTTTTATGAGCACATGGAAAAAATTTTACTGTCCTATTTTAAGTATGAAAAATAGAAGTTTTTTTTTAATTGAGCCCCCTTAATCTGATGAGGACTAGTATGTGTTTGGCAACTAAAGACTTCCTTTTAGTGAGACTTTTGTTAACATACAGTTAGAATAAATCACTAAATAACCTCACCAAGATCAGAGAACTGACATCTCAAGACTAAGAGGGTAAGGGAGGATTTTTCAGAGTCCTTCTTACTCTATTATTACTTTAATATTTGCAATTAGTTTCAACTTTCCGTACATATCTCATCTGCAGGGTTTTTGTTTGTTTGTTTGTTTGTTTTTAGTGTCTGACCCCATCCTTTAGTGAGGTAAGCTAGAGTTTTTTCCCATACAGCAGCTGCTCCCTTGTGGTCACCTCTTCTGACTGCCGTTTAGATGCTGAAACACTGTTGCACACATTTCCCTGGTGCTGTTCTGAGACTGCAAGTCTTCAAGGACCTTTTTCAAGAGGTCCTTAATTTCCAAGCATCTAACCATTTTATGCAAACAGCCCTCCACTGTGTACCTGGATTTTCCATGACATGAAGTCCCATTGCCTCCTTTGTTCTGACCCTGAAAACACAATATCTCCAGGCATTAGCCGCTTTTTTCCTCTGTCCCTCTTCTTCCTGATAGCATGGTGTGAGTTGACTCCATGTATGGGAACTGCTTTCTCCTGTGACTTTTAAAAAGCCGATGGGCCTTTCCTTCCTTTGTCACTGTCCACAGAGGGTGACCTCTGACTGAGTTGCACACTGCCCTGTCTCCTGCATGGTGACGCCAGTTGCTTCTCACTGCCCTCTCTAATTTGCATCGTGACTAATGTAAAGGTAGATGCCGTGTTTGCAGCTACAGGAATAGCAAAATGCAGAGGTGTTGAAAATGCTGTCATTGTAGTCTGTGCAGGGCTCTGTCAGCGTTTTCCAGAAGGAAACAGCAGGGGTGTTTTTTATAATGTAACTTTAATTATAATGGCCAAGCACCTTGGCATGGTCTGAGGAACTGCTTATGATACACCTGCCATGAATAATCTGAAATGCCTCAAGATGTGTCTCGCAAGCGGTGCCACCCTCCAGGTGCCAGCCAAGAGTTCCTTCTTGTCTTTCCTCACCTGCTCACTCTCCTCTGTAAACTGTTGACCCAGCTACTTGAATGCAGAGCAATAAAATAAAATAAACAACCACAGCCCATGACGTAAGATGACCAAAATCACGTAGTAGAGCCACCCATCTCTCTGACACACCTAAACACCTGCAGTTGTAGAAGTACGAATTGGTGAAATAAAGTGAAGGGGCCATTGCTATTCTTCTGGCAGGAAATCCTTGGAGATTTCAACTTTGACCCTGACCTCCAAAAGACTAATCAGATGATGAGTCTTAAAGTACAGCAGCAGAGAGCAATACAAAGACTTGCCTGTGTTGTTGTTGTTGTTGTTGTTGTTGTTGTTGTTGTTGTTGTTCTGTGTGGTGGGGGAAGTCAAAAGGACAATACACAAAACTTGAGACTGGTTTGTAGTTTGGCTTACAGAGAGATTGATTCAGGGGTGAGGAGGTAATTAAGTTAGATAACAGAAGCAAGCAAATCTTACTTCTTGATGTTTCCTATCACATTTGAAGGTAATTTTAAATGTCTAAGAATAATCACCCGGACTTCCTGGTGTTTATATATTTTTAATATAACTGCATGGGATGTGGTTGAGCAAAAAGCTAAACTGGAGAATCCTTAATCTCTTGAGGTAGGTTGTTTTATGATTAATAAACACAATCATGAAAGTAAAGTTGTAATGTATTGTGGGCATTTGGATAATATAAAACATTTCTAAAGTTGAATCTGTGCACACGCATGCATGTGTGCATGCATCTGTGTGTGTGTGTGTGTGTGTGTTTGAAGCAGAGTCTCATTAGCCCAGGCTGGCTGTGAACTTGCTATTTAGCCCAGGCTGGCCTTAAACTCCTTATCCTCCTGCCTTACAGTCCTAAATTCTGGGATTATGAAGCCAGAACCACTTACTATGCCTAGCAGGGAGAATAATTCTTGTCTATTATAAACACAGTTTTCCCCTCAAACTTAATATTTTAGGGTGTCAACCTCTTCCTCATTGGTGCTACCCTCAACAGCATAGGGAAATTACACTGACAGATTTCTTTGGAGACTGGATGCATCTGTCTTAACACAGGACCTGGAAATTGTTGAGCTAGGGATGGATATTGTATGGCTCATCCTGTTACAGAAGCCAAGCTGTTACAGGTTGAGCACTGTTAACCCAAAAATCCCAAGTATAACAATGTTCTCAAATCCAGATTTTCACATTGGCAGATATCATGGGAGGAAAATTCTATATCTAAGCTAATCTTTTATTTCTGTGCTACTCATTAAAACACAGACACAGTAACAATATCAAGTAAAGTTCCCTCCAGGCTATACATTTAAGGTATATATAAGTCATACATAAACTTCCTATTTATACTACTCCTCCAAGAGATCTAACCATGTACATGAAAAACTTCCAACATACAGGACAATTCAGATTTCAAACACTTTAGATAAGGGACAATTGTCAGCCAGTCATAAGAAATTTAATACAAAGGACTATTACAGTTCTGTTTTTCTCTTTTTATGTCCTGCTAACTCGTGCATGACAGAGAAGCAAAAGGACATTAGGATCAGTAGCAAATGAATGATGGATGAGTCATAAATTGGTCTGAGTATTGGTTTATTTAATTAGTTTATTAGAGTTCTCTGGAAATAGCTAGACACTGTGCAAAATTAATATATACAAGGATATTTATCCATCCAATTAGGAAAACATAAATTAGTCACATCATCTATGCTGTAAAAGCCACAACTGCCAAAAGGAATTAAACAAATGGAAGGCTAATAAAAATAAATGTTTCACAGTGCATTCTGGATGTCCTGTACACAAGCTTAGCAAGCAATAGAGCAGACACTATAAATTTATTAAATGGCAACTTCCTAGGGATGCATTTCACCACTCATAATATTCTGTATCACTTGTCACTTATGTATTAACTTTATTTCAGGTATACCTATTGGGTGCCGTGATCTTTTTAGCAGTGGAGCTGATGGAATTTCCAAGAGTAGTTTTGTTTGTCGTTGTATTTGAGGTGAGACTTTTAAAGGCTTGTCTCTTTCTGACATGTTTTTGAGAGGCCACAAATTCTGCTTCAGTTAATCATGGTTAAGAGAACCAGCCACTTGTTGGATAAGGCTTACCATTGCATTGAAGAGGCCTTGAGGGTCTAAGGAAACTTGTCCTAGAATCCTACACTATCAGAGACCCTGAAAAATGCTAACCCCATTCTGAAGAATCCCTCAGTCCTTTCCTTCCCAGAAATAAATGACTGACCATTACAATCATAGAACGTGGGCTAGAAGAAAAGTAAGATAACTTAATGACTACATTCCCATGTAACCTTTCTAGGCTTAACTGTCTTAAAAGCATGCAGTCTGTGATAATTTTAGTGAATGTTAAAATTGAAATAAGCATCCCTCCTTGGGAAGAGCCTGTAGATTTGAATATAGTCTTTGCTTCCAATTACCTCTGGATCTTGAATAATGGCCTGTGAATTCTCATGTGCAATTTTAGGACCGGTATAATTTCAGAGCACTGGAGATGTCTGTCACTGGTCACACCACCTGGTAGACATAGCACGTGTACAGAACAGGGAACAGGGTGAATTAAATGAAAATAATGTCAGGCATTCTTGAATCTTTGGTATAACACACATACAAGGGGTGGTGGTGGTACTGAAACACTCTAGGTATGTATTGACAGTGTCAGAAGCAACATTTAATTCTGAGGTCAGTTCATTAAAGCTTCATGAATGCCTGACTTTTGATGCATATGTATACAAAGGCAGCAGTCTACTGACAATTGGTATTTCTTCTTTTGAGAATTGTCTTTTCAATTCATTTTCCATTTTCTAATTGGATGATTTATTTTAGATGTGTAATTTTTTGAGTTCTGATTTTTCTCATATTCTGTAGGCCATTGTCTTGGTGTTAGTGATTGGTTTCTTTGCTATGCAGGAGCTTTTAAATTTCATGTAATTTCTTTTGTGAGTTCTTGCTTCTATTTTTCTGTGCAATGGAGGGTTTTCCTTGTTTTGTTTTCTTTTTAAAAAATCATTGCCTATGAATACATCTTGAAATGTTTGCCTATGTTTACTCCTAGAAGTTTAGAGATGAGGTCTGGCTAGTAAGGTCCTTGATTCACCTTGAATTGATTTTTGCTCAGGGTGAGAGATATGGATCTAGTTGCATTTCTTTACATGTGGATATACAGTTTCCCCAACACTGTATTGAAGAGGCTCACTTTTCTTTAGTGTAAGTTGTTGACACCATTGTCAAAAGTCAGGTGGGTGAGACTTTTCTCTGGCACGGCTGTTTTCAAAATACACATGCCCTTTTCTTTAAGTAACCGCTTATCCATGTAAATCAAATATTATTGGTTCCTTGTCTTTGTCACCATTCTATTGCTGCCAAGAGACACCAGGAACAAGTCAACTTTTATTTTTTAAAAAAATGCATTAAACTGTGGGCTTGTTTACAGGTCTAGAAGGTTAGCCCATAATCCATGCTAGGTACAGACAAGCATGGTGCTGTAGTATGAGACTCTTACATCCTGACAGACAGACGGACAGACAGACAGACAGACAGACAGACAGACACTGGGAAACTGTCAAGGCAACCCCCAATGACACACTTCCTCCAACCAGGCCACATCCCTAATCCTTTCCAAACATTCCCAGTACCTGGCGACTGAATATTCAAATATATGAGCCTATGGGATCCATTGTCATTCAAACTACCACATTTCTGAAGCTTGGGTGGAGTCATATTCTGATTTGCCATTGATGTCATATAAAGAGGGAATAGATGTTTCCCTCCAGGAAAAGGGTTCCCATAACAACAGTTTATTAAGGCAGTAATGAGCTTAAAGACTTAAGTTTAAATTTCTGTTTCTTTTGTTTGTAGCTATCTGACCACAGGCAAGTTGCCTTTTAGCCTCAATGTCCTCAGGTGTGACTAGAGCAACTGACATCAAACCTAAATCCTACAGTTCTTATAAAGGTAAAATGACAGTATGTGTGTTTTGCATATTGTAAAAACATTATGAAAATCCTTGACTCACTAATGATACAGTTCTCTGAAAATTGTGTTGAGAGTTGTGTTTGAGCCATTTAGAAGTATTTCTTTAAAGATGTATTTATTTATTATTATGTTTACAGTGATCTGGCTGCATGTACACCTACAGGCCAGAAGAGGGCATCAGATCACATTATAGATGGTTGTGAGCCACCACGTGGTTGCTGGGAATTGAACTCAGGATCTCTTAAACTCAGGACCTCTGGAAGAGCAGTCAGTGCTCTTAACCTGAGTCATCTCTCCATCTGTAGAAGTATTTTTTAAACAGTTTAAAAGCATTTTGGGTGCACATATAAGAGTAATATTTATCATGTTCAGTGTAGTTGCTAACTACATTTACAGGATGTCTACTGGTTAATTAATCATACTGGATGTTCATTTCTTGTTGTAGAAATTTTGGGTTATATGTAAGCATGGTTTTGTTTTTGTTTTAATCCTGGGTATAGGATATGGGGGCTGCTCCAGTTTGTCCACAGGCCTCATGAGAGGGCATGTGATCTTTGTCATCTGAGAACTACCTCATGTGGGAGAATGGTCTTTGTCAGTGGGGATAAAAGCCAGACCAGGAGAGAGACTGGGGGCTCCGAGAAAGAAGAAGGCTGCTGGTGCTCTCCCCTGCTGCTCCTGCTTGCTGTTGATACAGTGTGAGGAAAAGTTAGAAATATCTTGAAACAAAGATTGGACTTGCCCCAAGGAACCAATCCACCCTAAACAACAGGAAGAAGGAAAACTACATGCCCTCTCACGGCTAACCTTTCTCTCTTATCTGGTGTAAGGGAAGGGATTGGGGAGGAGTAAGAAGAAAGATATTTAAGGAACCCAAAATAAAAATAAATTTTAAAAGTATGCCTACAATTTTTTTTAATAAATTACAAAGTAATTTGAGAGTACTCTATTTTCATGATGGGAATTATTTATACACTGGTATCTGTTAGCTTATTTCACAAAGCAGAGCATGGAGAATGAGGGTGATAGAATGGGGTGGGGGGAACAGCAAAATTAACAATAGAGCTGAAATTTCAAGCATCCTGACATATTTGTAGATACATTACATCTCTTAGTAATTGCAAGAATCTTTTAAAATCTAACTTCTCATTCTTCCTTAGCAGCTACATTCTTCACAAATCTCATCTGTTTACATGTGATGTTTTCCTCCCTGGATCTGCTGACTATTGTGAGGAATCACAATAAGAGGCTTTTTAATCAAATTAATTTAAATTAAATTCTATTAAAGACTGATCCCATAAGATGGCTCAAGGATAAAAATGCTTTCTGTGGACACCCAAGAATCGGAGTTTTGACTCAAAGTATAAGGAAAGAACTAGCTCCTAACAGTGTTCCTCTGACTTCTACATGTACATAGTGATATGCATGTGTACCAGATTCACAGAGATCACACACACATACACACACACACTAAATAAATGAAACAAAAAAAATGTTCCTAGAATTGTTAGTCCCATGGCAAATGCTTGCTTGCTGCCTGTGCCTAGGAACAGCAGAGACAATAGACCATTTCCATCATGGCAGGAGGCCCATTGGGCAGAACTCTTCTAGAAGGTATTTTTAATTGCAGAGACTGTATCCTAGGGACCATGGCAGGCTTTGATTCTTCTCCATTACCATTCAAAATCATAACAGACCCTTTTCACTCATGCAGCCTGCACTTAGCCAGTCAATGGCTGCAAGCGGAGGAAAAAACTCCAATCCTATTTGCTTTATTCTCTGTGTGCCCTGTGCTTTGGGTGAATGCATGAAGTGCTGCTTTCCTATGCTAAACAGAAGGTTGACATCTATCTCCTCCTGGGGCATACAACAGTGTTTCAAATCAGAATGACTCACTATCTAAAAATAAGCTAGAGTCAGACCAAATGAAAGTATATCAAAATTACATTTGCCTATCAGTAAACCCCTGTAAAACTTACTGCTGTTAACTAAACTCTGGAATTCACAATAGTTTAGTGAATCCTTATGCTCCATACTTTTCTTACATATAAAGGAGAAAGGGGCTTTCATTATTAAGCATTTATCTCAGCTTTAAAGAAACTGATCAGCAGGGAAGAGCACTTTTAATAAAAACTCTAGTACTTAGCAACTATTGATTAAGGATCATTATACCCTTTACTTGTTGTTTTTGACCCTGTGAGTCCTTAACTGGAGCATAAGTTTAAAGTTTATTTTCCCCAGAGAGGGGGAGAGAGAGAGAGAGAGAGAGAGAGAGAGAGAGAGAGAGAGAGAGAGAGAGAGAGAGAGAGAGAGAGACTGTTCCCCCCTAATCTTCCCATGGAAGATTTTCTTGTTGTTGTTGCTGTTAAAAAAACAAACAAACTACTGTGGACACAACAAAGTTATAGAAACAGGAGATTGCCCTCCAAAAGAGTGCCAGGAGCCTCTGAGAACCGGATTTGTGCTGGCCATTGGGACCTTCCTCCCCCTGGCCCTCATGTTTCATCCAATTTCTAAGACAACAACTAAGCAACATTACCAAAGTCACTACCAACCAGGTTTCCGTTCAGCACCAAACCATTCCCAACCTAGAGGCCGATGACTATTATGATACCTCCCCTTCTAAAACAAAAAGATGGAGATGTGGTGCTGAGGAGCCATGCCACCAGGCGAGCCTTCTTGGAGCAAGAATGAGGTTGAGGCATGTCCAAACTCTGAAACAAATCTCATCTTGAGACTGGCAGGAATAGGGTTCCTCATTCCCTGTCTTGTGCCTGCATGTTTTGGTGCACATAGCCTTATGACCCCCACCTCTGCCACCTTTGACATGGTCACATAATCTGTTAGCCAGGTTACAGGGTAAACTTCATCTCTCCTTATATGGTCCTGTCCAGAAAGCACCTGGAATTCCTCCTCATGCGAACAAGACATTCCCAGCACCTTAGCCCCAGTCAGTGATGTACACTCATCCCAAAAGCCTCTACTCACTCCCCAAAGGTTTAAATAGACTTTGTCCTCCCTCTCAATTAAACGAACAGCTTGCTGCAATGAACATTTACAATAAAGAGGTGTGGACAAAGGGGTATACTGTAGAACAAGTTGTGACATGCTATAGCTTCCACGGTAAGATTTTTTTTTTGTTAGTTTTCTTTGGGGGCATTGCAAGGGTGGAAGGTGGATATAAGGAATGTAGAGATGGGTGGGATTGGAGTGCATGATGTGAAATTCACAAAGAAGCAATGTTTTTCTATATAAGCAATGAACAGAATTTGAAGCTGAAGTCATAATACTGATTTATGAGCACAAAATATAAAATACATATAAATCTTAAAAGGATCAATAAGGAAGACATCAAAATGCTACTGACATAAAATTATCTACAGAGGTGGAGAGCTATACTATGGTCATGGATAACAGGGCTAAATAAATACTGTTATCGAATTTTCCTAAGTTGATCTATAGAATCAATGAAATGCCACGCACGGTACAAGCAAGTCATTTTGTGGGTCACTACAAATAGCTCTTTCGTTGTTCTAGTGTTTTCAGTGGCTGTGATAAACACTATAACCAACTGTGGTGAAAGTGATTTTTGGTTTTTTTGTTTTGTTTTATATTTTTACATCCTATATTATAATTCATCATTAAAGAAGCCTAGGTAGAAACTCAGGGCTGGAGCAGCTTGCCGCAGAATCCAACACATGGGTACTGTTTACTCTCTTGCTCCCAGGCTCATCCTTTTTCTTATACAGTGCAGACCTACCTGCTCTGGGATAGTAATGCCCACAGCTGGGTCCTCCTACAAGATCAGCAATCAAGAAAACGCCCCCACAGACAAGCCAAACTGATAGGGAACTTCTTCACAGGAGGTCCCCTCTTCTCAGATGTGTCAAGTTGGAAACCAAGATTACCCAGATTTGTTTCCAGTTGCTCTGGATAGAACCAAATGATGTTTCTCACAGGTGAATGAATAAAAAAAATAAATTATGTCATACCAATAGAATGAAATGTTATACACTAACAAAAATATGGTTTAATAAGCTAAAAAAAAGATATGGAAGGACTTCAGATAAATATTGCTAAGGCAAACTACATAGGGTTTTAAAAATGGTGTCAAAGGATGAGGAGGGCTGCTCATGAGGAGGTACCACGTGTGCACAGGACTGTGGGATGATTCTGTCTATCCTATGCTCTACTAGTAAATATGTAATAGCACTTATGTATTAACACTTGTAGAATTGGACAAAGTAACCCCAATTTACACTATGGACAATACTTGCTAAAATAATCCTTGGACAATTTTCATTTAAACTTTCTAAAGCAAAGCACTGATAATCGTGGAAGACTGTGATGCAGAAAGCAGCATTAAGTAGCCTATGAGCGCCCTCTTTACTTTGGGCAGCATTTCAATGGTCTTGAACAACTACAAAAGTTCTTTACTGGTCTTTTAGAAATACTAGTCCAGTGACTGACTAGCAGACCAAGCTGAGCTACTTTCGCAATGTGACTTTGGGACGGAAGCTATGATGATCACATTTGAAGAGCTATGTATGAGTGCACTGTCGTCCTGACACAAATATTCTAGTCACTTGAAAGAGCTGATAGCAGCTTCAAAGGATGTCTGATTTACAGCAAGAGGAGCTGGGACTGAGGCTCCATTTCAAATATTATCTCCTGTGCCATTCTACTTTAAGTCTATCTGCCTATGACTAACAGCTAATGCATCTTGAAGATGTCATTGTTGCACTTTCTGAAACTTTGAATTTAAACACAATTATTATCATCTCATATCTGATAGTACCACTGGAAAATGTTGGAATTTAAAAAAAAAAAAACGTATTACTAAGCTACAAGAAAAATGTTATCGTGCCAGTGATGATGCACTGAAGTACATGTGTACCCCAAATTCAACCTGTTCGCTTCCCAGAATAGTAAAAATATTCACACACAGCTGTCAGCATAAATAAAACTGTGCCCTGTGCATCACATACAGAGGGTTTGTAAAAACTAAAACAGAACCATAGCTGAGTCGGTCCCCACACAGGTTAGAAGGTTAGTTATCTATTCTGTGTGAATCAGCAGAATCCAGGCAGCCTTAACAACATGAATTGGAAAACACACAGTGAAGAGATGGCAGTTGGAATCAACAGTTCTAGAAAGTTGCCAGCTGCATTTAGTTAGGTTGCAAAATAATGTGGTATTAACTGGCTTTGTCTGACAACTTTTACTATCTGTGGGTCTCATTACACCCATCTTACACACCTTAAATATCTACAATAAAATGCATGCTTGAATGAAAAAAATACGTTAGCACATTATTAAGAATAACAAATGTGGTCTTACATGAGGTCTTTAATCTACTTAGTCTTCAGTTTCATGCAGGGTGATAAATAAGGAATTTTTTGCATTTTTTTACATGTAGACATCCAGTTAGACCAGCACCATTTGTTGAAGATGCTGTCTTTTTTTCCATTGTGTGGTTTTGGTTTCTTTGTCAAAAATCAAATGACCATAGGTTGTGGATTTACATCTGGGTCTTCAATTTGATTCCAATGGTCATTTGGCCTATTTCTATGCCAGTACTATGCTGTTTTTATTACTATTGCTCTATAGTACAGCTTAAGATCAGGGATGAAGATTTCTCTAGCAGATCTTTTATTGTACATGATTCTGTTAGCTATCCTTAGCTTTTTTTCCCATATGACGTTGAGAATTAATCTTTCCAGTTCTGTAAAATATTGTGCTGGTATTTTGATAGGGATTTGCATTGAATCTGTAGATTGCTTTTGGTTGGATGGACATTTTTACTATGTTGATTCTCCCAATCCATGAGCATGGGAGGTCTTTCCATTTTCTGATATCCTCTTCAATTTCCTTCTGCAGAGAGCCAAGAGTGTAGTGTGGCCCTGCCAGGCCACAGAGGAAGAGGTGATATATAGAGCAAGGGGCACTTAGATAAGCTGAGGTCAGACATTAGGGGAGGGGGGCACCCCTTCCTAAGGACTAAGGGAGGGACTGAAAGGGGATGAGGGAGGGAATGGAGTCGGGAGTTGATGAGGGAAAGGGGGAGAATGGGAGAGGTTGAGGGAGGGGGCTGAAATTGGGATATAAAGAATTCAAACTACAGAACGAGCAGGTAACTTGTATTTCTAATCCCACTACATGGGAATTGCTCTGAGACTGGCAGGGATACGAATGTAAATGCATAGAGAAGCTTCATGTTGGCCACGGACTCTCTGTGACTTATTACTAGACGCCTGATGTTGTGGTGTGTTGTTCTTCCCAGATCTAAGGTGCCAGAATAAAGACTAGTAAGACTCAAAATATATTTATCAACACCTAGGCCATATAGCCAGGCTCTTCTCGGACTAGCTCATAACTTAATGCATTTATTCTAATGCACATTCTGCCACGTGGCTACTTACCTGTGCACTGGTACCAGGCATCTGTCCTCCCCACGTCTTCCCCTAGAGAATATCCCATGCTTGGCTCTGTCCCAGAATCCCTTTTGCCTGCCAGATGTCCCACCTTCTAGTCTACCCTCTTCTATAAGCCGTAGGTTTTTTTTAATTGACAGGTAATGCATCCATACAATACAAAAGGTATTCTCTCTAAACCCCAACTTATCCTTTCTTCATGCAAAGCTTTCAGGTGCACTGAATAAAGCCCATGATAATTTTTTACACAATTTCTTTGTAATCTTGGTATTATACTAAAATTAGTTTAAAAACTACTATCAAATCAGGTAAACAGTTAATAATAATTTTTAAGCTAAAAAAATTCTCCAAACACCTTGGTCTAGTGTCTTACACCTATAATCTCAACATTCAGGGGCCGAGACAGGTAGATTGTGACAGAATCTTGCCACCTGTGCTGCACAGAAAGTTCCAGGGTACCCTGAGGTAGAGTCAGATCCTGTTACACACACACACACACACACACACACACACACACACACACACACACACACATATATAATTTATTTAAGTTGTATTTGTTTATGTCGATATATATACCAGATGTCTATGAATAGTGGTATATATTTCTATAATAAATATATGTAATATATTTATATTATAAATATATGATGTACCTCACCAAAAATGGTATACAAGCTAACTTTTATACAATATAAAATTGCACCACAACAAAATTATTTAATATTCTAAAAGGTTTCATATTATCTATCCTGTTACTAAAATGTAAAATTATGTTCTAATGAAAAACCAATTATTATTTTGTTTTTTGTTTTAATATTTTATTTTAATTTTATTAATTTATTCAAATTACAACTCAATTGTTATCTCATCACTTGTATCCTCCCATTCCTCCCTCCCTCCCGCTTTCACCCTATTCCCCTCCCCTCTATCTATGACCAAGGACGACCTCCTCCCCCACTATATGGTCATAGGCTATCAAGTCTCATCTTGGTAGCCTGCTTATTCTTTCTTTGAGTGCCATCAGGCCTCTCCATCAAGGGGAAATGGTCAAATGTGAAGCACCAGAATTCATGTCAGAGTCAGTCTCCGCTCTCCACATAACTGTGAAGAATGTCCTGTCCATTAGGTAGATCAGAGTAGGGGTTCAATGTTTACCACTGTATTGTCTTTGGTTAGTGCAAAGATTTGAGCAGACCCCCTGGGCCCCAATCCACCCATCATGATGTTCTTGTAGGAAAAACCAATTATTTTTAGTAGTAGGTTTTTGTCATGACATGCTAAAGTACAAATATACTATTTCAATATGCTTATACTTTTACTCTAAGCTTTAAAATGTAAATGTGTTTTAATGCACATGTGTACATAATAAGTAAAATATACTATCTATGTAGGGAGATACTTTATATCTTACTTTATAAATAAATTATATTTCTAACAATATATTTGCTTACAATAAGTTGAGACACAATAAAATTTTTATATTTTTATTTACTTATGGTACATAGATATTAAGTAATACCAGACCTTTTTTTTTTTTTTTTGTCATCACTTCATGACGTGCATATTCTAACTGAAAAATGAATTCAGTTTTCTTCTGAAAGTTGGATTGGGATGATTGTTCATAAATAAAGAACTAAGTTGGTTTACTGGGTTGTGTACTAGCTACTTTCCACAAGTGGAAAACACCACCTGCACCTCCAAGATCTTAATCAAAAACTTACTTGAGCTTATGATCAAATAAAACCACTTAATCTAAAATATTACCATAGCTTACATGTGCTGAAGTAATCAATGTTTCAATTCTCTACTACTTTCTGAATCTATCTGGTTATGCAAAGTACCTTGAGCAAGAATAATTACTAGATGTTTGATAAATCTTCCTGAATTCTTGAAGTACGCTTCCTGAAAGTTGAGTTTATTGACAAATCAGGTCATTTCTAATTCTTTCCTTTCAAAACATTTGAAGGAGGACCTAATCAAGCTGTCAGCTCCTACATCATTAAAAATATCTTTGATGGCATGTCATTTTATGATACTTGGCATATACTTCAAGATTTTGAAGAATAAAGTGGCTTTGCACAAAATTCTTTCTAGTTTCATGTAGTTGTTAATGTGATCAAATTACCTCAGGCATTACAACAATAAACATAAATTAAGTTAGATTTATGTACTGCTGCCACATCATAAAGTAAATAATATACATCCATGAATACGTGGACTTCTTTAAATTAAAACAGCTTTGCTATTTTCATATAATATTCATCTCTATTAACCTTCGCTCTGATTAAATTAATTTCGAATTTTGCAATATATTTCCTTTTATTACTTAAATTACAAATAGTTTTTATAAAAGGCATAAAAAAAGGAATGAAAAATATAGCAAAACTCCATAAGTATGGGGTGGGGAAGGTGAAATGGAATAGGTCTTGGAGGAACCCTTCCTAATAAAGAAGGGCTTGTTAATGGAATTTTTGCAAGTTTAAAGTATAAGTGTTAAATCACTGTGGTACTGTGAGTTCATTAGATGTATTTGTTTGATTACCACGTGGTGGCTTTCCTCTTAATAAATGTGTAAGTGTACAGTACAGTATTGCTAATCAGAGACATAATATTTTATATAATATATCATCTGGAACATGTTTGTCGTAGTTAGCTTTAACTATCAATTTGCTACAGCCAAAAGACACCCGAGAGGGAGTTTCAGTTGAAGGGTTGCGCACACTGGCAACAGGCTTGTCTGTGTGGGGCTATCGTGACTACTGACTGGTTTAGGAGGGCCAGGTACATGGTGGGCAGCACCATTCTCTGAATAGATGGCCATCGGCCAGATAGGAAAGCTAGGTGGGTGGTAGTTTGCAGGTAGGTCAGCCAGGAGCCGTCCTCCACGGCCTAGGTTTAGCTCCTGCTTGAGCTTCTGCCCTGTGATTAGGAAGTGTGTAATAACCCACTCCTCCCCTGGGTTGCTTTGGTCATAGTGTTTTATCACAGCAATAAGAAAGAAACTTTATATACAGTGGTCAGCCGCTAACCATATCTGACCACCCCAGCCTCTGGCCACCCCCACACCTCCCTCTCCCATAAACCTGCTTTAGATGCTTCATATACTTGGAATCATATAATTATATGACTAGCTCATCCCACCAGGCTCAAGGTCAGTAGGGTTCTTCAATGGGGTGGCACATGGTAGATTCCCTTTTCCTTTGAATAGTATTTCATTATATATATATATATATATATATATATATATATATATATATATATATATATATAACCTATATTTTTATCCATTTGTATGCATACCACATCTTCTCTGAGTAGTCCTGTAATAGCCGAGGAAGTGATGCTTTTTCTGTATATCCTGATTTCAAACTTTAAAAAAAAATATTTAAAAGGGAATAGTGAAATCACATAGTGCCTTTATCTTTAGTTCTCCGAGGGGCTCCATCACTGTATTGTGCAGCACTATTGTGCATTCCCATAAACAAATCAGAAGGGTTCCCGTTGTTCTACCGCCTGACCAGTGTTTGCTATCATCCAGTTTTACTTTGTTTTGCATTGGGGAACATATGTGAGGTAGTATCTTACTGTGTTCTTTTTTAATCTGCATTCCCTGATAGCTGCTGTTTTTCATTTACCTGTTGTTCATTCGTGTGTGTGTGTGTGTGTGTGTGTGTGTGTGTGTGTGTGTGTGTGTAAAAGAAAGAATGGCATGCTGATTTTAATTTTAAACAATGATATCATAACATGCATTAATTTCCACAATTAGGAAATCCTGATGACTTTTCTATGCACTTTTACAGATACACTGGAGTTCAATTTTTCAATAAGTTTAAAATATTTTTAAAAACCACCTAATCCTAAAAAGCTAGAAAGAGCATTATAATGGGTACATTTCCCCCTCTGAGGCATTTTTGTTATTCTCAAAGAAATATATACTTTAAAATAATAATAATAACAATAGATTGTAATGAGAAGTAACTCAACTCTGCAGCCAGTGAAGGATACCATACCAGCCGTTTGGAGAAAAGAAGTATATTAGTGTAAGACAGCTATGCCAGATCCATCCCATAATATCTGGAGTGGCTTTCACACTAGGAAATGTGAATATGTGCAATGGAGACATGAGGCACACATGACTGTGATCCTTATTTTTAGTGTGTAATGTCTCGTTTCCATTCTCAATTTATGTTCCTCTGAAGTGGAAATCAAAACTCTTTAGGTTTTTTGGGGGGTCTTTAACTCTGTATTTGTAAATGTCACACAGCTAGCTGCTATCTCACATTAGCAAACAGACACACATAACATGCTCTAAATAGGCACACGAGCACTTCACTTTTGCTTAAGTCAGTATCCAGGGTGCTAAAATGTTATTGTGACAACGTAATTAGTGCTAGCAGCTGAAGCATTTCATTTACTTCCTCTACAATCTTTTGATTTTCCTGAAGTTAAAATTACTTTAATGTCTGCATTACAAAATGGAAGAAACATCAAATTTTGTAAGCATTTAGAGCTTAAAGAAAGACTGTGGCCATGCACAGGTTGAGCATGCAGCTGAGTAAGGAGTAGAGACTAGAATGCATCCTCTACCTGAATGAAGATGGAGCACTGCCAGCAGCAAGTTACTTTTGAACTTACTGTAAGAGGACTCATGCAACACGCCCTCTAGTGTGTCTCTCTATCATGTTTGAGAATTTGATTCATGTTATTGCATGTAACATTGGACTTTCATTTACATGAACTACTTTGTTGTAAAAATACACTATAATTTATTTAACTAATCCACTGTTAATGGGTATGTGGGCTGTTTCTGTGGAAGATTTAGAAACAATGTTATCCTGAATTTTTGTCTGATATTTGATATATGTACTTTTATTGGATATATTGAGTATACACTTAAAGCAGGAACATATATATACATATACACATACATATATATATGTATATATATACATATATACATATATATAATGATTTTTCTCAAAGAGTCCATATACACTTATGTTTCCACCATAATGTACAAGATGATTCTGGTTGCTCTATAGCTTGTCTTGCTTATTTTTTATATATGCAGAAGTTTATATAAACATGAGCATTCATGCCTATTGACCTGTCATGTACTACTGATGTCTCCTTCTCTTTGGAGCCAGGGTCTCGCAATGAATATGGAACTCCCTGATTCAACATCGAACTCCATTGGCCACTGAATTCCAAGGGTTCTGGGTATCTCTACTTCCCCAGAATGGTGATTTGAGGTGTACACTTGCATGCCTGGCTTTTCGCATGGGTCCTCAGGACAAAACTCAGAGCCTCATGCTTACAGAGGAGACATTTTATTGACTGAACCACATTTCATCACACTCCTCATTCAATTTCTACCATTCGGCACTCGCTTTTGGCATGCCTTCCTCTCACTATATAGTTGTATTTCCTTATGGATTGATTAGCATTTTTCTTAATCATTGTAAATATCATTTTCATCACATGACATGCATTTCAGGCTTTTAATAATGTTTTTCAAAGTTGTTTTTTTGTTTAATTTTTGTTATTACTAGGATTAAGCCTGTACCCACAAGCATGATATTCAAGTGTTCTTCCTCTGACCTGTATCCTAGGCCCACTGGTTCTTAAGGTTGATAAAATATAGCTTATCACACTTTTTCTTTATGGTAAATGTTCTTGTGTATTTTTTAAGGACAACTTTCCTCATCCCGGGCCTATGAAGTGCCTTGATAAGCCTTTAATACTTTTTCCTTTTACCTTTAAGCGTTCAACTGAGAAATTTGTAAGTTGTTTTGGGAGAGATTATGATGAAATTTCCTCACATCTGTTCAGATGATCTAATTCCACTTGCTGAAAGTACTCATTTATTTTTGCATTATAGCATTTCCTTTACTACACATAACCAGGTAGGTCATAGTTCTGTTTCTTTACTTTCTGATTTATTCTGTTGATCTATTTTCTTTACGATAATATCATAGTATAAAAACAGCTATTACTGTTTTATAGAATAGTGAAAACACTTCTTCCTTCTTAAGTTTACTTTTGTTATCTACGCTTCTTAAAGTCATACGGACACACACACACACACACACACACACACACACACACACACACATATGTATATGCCTACCAGTAACTATATAGATTCAGTTGGGATTTTACTATGATTACATTGCATGCAAAAACAGTTCAAGAGGAATGAGTCACAAAACAATGTATAATCAGGGATCTACAGACATGGCTCAATTTTCCATTTACTTTGACATATAGGACAGGCAAAGTTTGGTAGGACACATTCTTGTGCTCAAGAAACATATTCTTGAGCAAGTATTCTAGAGCTTTCACACTAACACTTGCATGGAGCTGTGTGAAGAGTAGCTTCTGAACACCATGGTAGCTTCTGAACACGTGGTAGATCCAGACTCCAGACTCCATTCACAGCCACTTGCTTAGAATATCTGAGTGAACCCACCAGTCTACACCAACCCCACCAACCCCGCAAGCCATCCAATGTACCACAAATTAAGCTGCAGACACCTTTTGCCAGCCAATTTAAGTAATGCTTTTCATCCGAATCTCATATGTTGGGATATGGCATTTGTGTTTAATGCATGGTTGGTGCAGTAGTTTGAGCAGAACCCCTGGGCCCAGATCTGCCCATAATGGTGTTCTTCTTATAGGTTTCTAGGACCCTCTGGATTCTTCTATTTCCCCATTCTCTTATACTTCTCTCAGCTTGAGTCCCAATAGGATGTCCTCACAACTATCCCAATCTCCTGGTAAGTGAAAACTTTCATGGGACATGCCTCTTGGGCTAGTGTCCAATTATGAGTGAGTCTTTCTGCTTCTGGGTTAATTCACTCAGTATGATCATCTCTAGTTCCATTTCAGGACTTCCTTGTTTTTAATAGCTGAACCCCTACTCAGATCTAGCCAATGAGTGAAGAGCGAAGACTGACTCTGACATGAACTCTGGTGCCCCATATTTGACCCCTTCCCTGTGGTGGGGAGGCCTGGTGGCACTCAGAGAAAGAATGAGCCGGCTACCAAGATGAGACTTGATAGCCTATGACCATATAGTGGGGGAGGAGGTCCCCCTCAGTCACAGACCTAGGGGAGGGGCATAGGGTGAAAGCAGGAGGGAGGGAGGAACGGGAGGATACAAGGGATGGGGTAACAATTGAGATGATATCTGAACAAATTAATTAGATAAAAAAATAAAGATAAAAAAATAAAAATAAGAAAAAAAGAAATATGGCATTAATAGGGTCCATTTCTATTACCCCCTCCCATATAATTGACACAGAGACCTATTAGAGTTATTCAACAAGCATTAAGCACTAGAGCTGGGCAGATATTCATCTATTCTAACTCAATTATGCTAGTGTGGCTACCTACCAGACATGTGCCCTTTGTCACTTGCCACCTGAGTCTGTCTCACCTGCCACCTGAGTCTGTCCTTGACCTTCTGCTGTATCTCTCTGTCCTCATGGAGAGATCCTCATGGCACCTTCTCTCTTTCCTCTCCTCTTCTTTTTAGTCCCTATCTGAGGCCTCCCCACCCCACTGGAAGCAGAGGTCCCACCTTCCTATCTCTGTTGCCCAGTCATTGGCTAGCTGATCAGCTTTTTATTAGACAATCAGAGATAACAGGGGAGCAATATTTACACACTGACACCGATACAGGAGATTCTTCAGTGATCATGACAATGCCTGCATCTGGACTACAACCAGATCTCTGAGCACAGAAATCAGCATCAGAATACACAGTGCACAAGACCATCCCCTGACACTCAAATGTGGCCTGGTTTGTAATTTCCTTCCTCTCTACTGATGCACTACAATTTGAACTCTTTTCCCTAACCCATCTTACAGGGCACAAATCTTTTCTGTATCTAATGTGGCATTGCAAGCCACCACTAAATCTGATTCTTGGCTTATTCAATATACTTTAACTTTGAGGATTTCTATGTTACTGGTTTTTAGAGATAAAATAAGTCACTTCTTAAAATTTGTCATGTGTTTTCTTAACTATAGTAATGGTACTTGTGTTGTAAAATTCACTTCTTAGACCTATGGGCTTATGTACATTTTCTGTTTTTCTCTCTGTTGCTAAGTACTTGTTTTTGTCTTCAACATAAGTAGTAATTTTTTTTTTATGTTACAAGGTGATCCCAAATAGGCTCTATTTTGGACTAACAATGTATCTCACAGTAGGCTTTCTAGTCACAGATTGTAGATTAATAATGAAAAAACTATATACAAATAAGGAGTATTTTTCATGAATTCCCTAACTGACTCCTTTGTAATAGATATTTACAGATAGATATAGATAGATAGACAGACAGACAGACAGACAGACAGACAGACAGACAGACAGACAGATAATTATAATCACTTGGTGGCTCATAAATAGTTAAATCAGAAATCACCTAACTTAAGGACAGAAAATGATTGTGTGTGTGTGTGTGTGTGTGTGTGTGTGTGTGTGTGTGTGTTTTATATGTATGGTGTATGTCTGTATGCATGAAGGTGGGACCAAATCTCAAAATTGGATATATCTACAATTGCTTCCACCTTATATTTTTAAGTTGAGGTCCCTCACTGAGCCTGACGCTAGGCTGGCAGCCAATGAGCTGCAGGAATATGCCCATCTTCCTCCCTTCCCCATCACTGAGCTTGCAGAAGCAGCTGCTGTCCCTGACTTTATGTGCTGGGAATCTTATCTCTCTTCCTCATGCTTACAGAACCTGCCTTACCAATCCACCCATCTCTCCAGCCCAGAAAATAGTTTTTTAAAGAAAATAATTTTCCTGCTCAGCATACAAAACTCCCTCCTCATAATGTAGCAGGATTATCCTGGCCAAAAATATAAACAACTTTTTCTCTGCTTCTCAATCCGTTTTATGCATGCGCATCTATCTGTCCTGTCAACAGGGTTCTAATCCAGAGACAGAACCAATTATCAAGCATTCTGACAGTTAATGTAGTTATAGTCAACTCAATACGGGATAATGGAAACTCAAATATGCTACACTTGATGTTAAAGAACAGTAACTGTATTGCCAGGATTGGCAGCTGTGGAATCAACTCTCCCCTCTAGGGTCAGAAGAGAAAAAAAGATCTCAAACAGCTATAAACATGTAGCTACGAGGTAAGGCCAAAAGAAACTACATTTAGGCCTTTGAAATGGTGTCTTTGCAAGCACGGTGATGCTGGTTCTGAAAACATTGTAAAACTTTGCACATTGGAGCTAGTGTCTTCAATTATAAATACAATTATTTCTTTATTAAAAATCTCCCATTGTTTTGTGTTTGTATGCAATTTGCAAAATTGTTCTGAAAGTAGACTATATGTTCATGAGTCTGCCCGGAGCACCAATTTCAGGTATGCTAAATGCATTTCAAGTGACCTCCAGAAACGATGTGGCAACTGGTGAGAAAAACAAACAGAAAGGAGAATTTTCCTTGTGCCAACTAAAGTCTTCCATTTCCCTCCTTGGTCACTCTTAAGCAGGAGGCATCTAGAAAAAAAAATCATAACATCCTGTTTCCCACACTTTGGAATGCACATTTAATTGACATTTAAGCATATTTGAAATTGGCATGAAAAAAGACGGTATGTCATAGTTCAAGGGGGACAATGTTTTCTCCCCCCCAACGCCATATAATATCACATGATTCCAATAACATTTGTTCTCTTTTATGAAATACAGTATTTTTAAAAGCATAAATGATTTATATAAGCAAACATTCTGACCCCGGTAATGATTGTTTTTCTCTTCTAAGTTCTCACATACCATCTGTTAAATAGTTTTACAATTTTGAAGGGGTCTAGTGTTAATTTTTATGATTTTTAGTTTCTGCACTATTTCCTCTTTTAAAAGTTTGATTGCACTTACTCTTAACCGATGCATATGGGCATCCAAATCACACACATTCATGGGACACAATTTTTGCAGCTTCTTCCACTCTCTCGATTCTAGGATTAAGTTCTTCTCGTTCTTTGTTGAACCTTCTCTGGGTAGACAGTATCAACATGTGTGTTTGAGGTACCACACGGGGCAGGTGAGCGCACTCATAGACACATCCCTTTGGTTTCCTGGGATGGAAGACAACTGGTGATGAAAGCCATTCTAAGAGCAAGCGCTGAAAGTCCCAGCTCTTTGTTAACAGCATTTTTTGTTCTTCCCACTGTAACTATTTAGCTTCAAAGTTTGTGAAAACTTATTATTATTCAAAGTCTCAACTCTGACACCAGATGAGGAATCCACAGTTTAAGGGGGCTGTCCCTGAGGAAGATGGAGGAGAGTTTAGGATAAACTTTGTCTATCTTAAAGGGTACTACAGAAGTGTAACACCAAAGGCCCGATATGGCAAGTGGCATCACCCTGGTGGCTTGTGGAAGTCCCTTCTGACTTTATGCCAGCAGAGATGAGAGGATTAAAATGTGTCCCCAACCTCTTGAAGTCACAAAGAGAGTAGTACAGTCAAGGTTTAACTACAAGAGCAAAGCAAAGAGGATGTAATTCCTCTCTTCCCATGAAATATAGTCCTAATATTTGATTATGGACAAATCCATATGAATACATACAATAAAAATATATGAGTTTTCTGTTTGTAAAGTGTTATGTGATCTAGAATGCTACCTCTTCACTTCAACTTTTGTTTGCTTTTAGACCATTTAAATTTTTAGAATTGCAACCATGTAATCTATTGTGGAAGTAATGTCATTCTGCACTTTTTTATTTGAATTGATATATCCAAACATACACACAAAGAATTAATATATTCTCTCTCTCTCTCTCTCTCTCTCTCTCTCTCTCTCTTTTTTTTTTTTTTTTTTTTTTTTTGGTTTTTCAAGACAGGGTTTCTCTGTGTAGCCTTGGCTGTCCTGGACTCACTTTGTAGACCAGGCTGGCCTTGAACTCACAGCAATCCGCCTGCCTCTGCTTCCAGAGTGCTAGGATTAAAGCCACCATGCCCGGCTATAGTCTCATATTATAGCAAGTCTGCCAAACAAAATAAAGAACTTTTTGCAATTTATCAGTTTGCTAAGTTAGTCACTCTTGTTAACAAACGTCTCCAAACGCAAGACTTTTGTCTCAAAATCCCCTTACCCAGCCACAAAATGTCATTTTACATATTTTATATTTTCTATATTAATGATATTAATGAAGGTAACATCTTCATCATAATTATGACAATATATATCATTGGATGTTATTTTACTAGCTTCCTATAGATAATATCACTTTCAACTCAGCATTTTAGGACAGTCTATTCATCTCCCACTGTCTGTAATTTGAACTTATACCATATATTTAGGTCTATTTTTATTTTAAAAAATTATTCACAACCTAAAAAACCCCTCCCCCAATCTTAGTGCAATATAATTGTCATTTATTTAACCACTATGAGGTTAAATAACCTCTATGAGGGTATAAGTCAGTTAGATTTTGATTGTTTAAGTCTAGATTTGACTGGAGTGGATAGTCAAATCCATGAGTCAGCACAAGGCTCACCTGCCTGGTTTTAATCCTCTAGATGACAGACTTTTCTCACAGCAATGGCCAAAGAATAGAAGCCAATCCCTCTGTGCAAAAATCTTGAAAATCTTTTCCTTGGAACATGTCTGTTATTACCCCATTACCAAAGAAAACCCACACTGGTCAAAGGCACAGTCTGCTACGGTAGGGAAAGGGAAGTGTACACTCACTCAGTATTCCTCAACCCACCCTAGGGGCCAACCATAGAGCAAGTGTAGAAATTCATTCAGATCAATTTTCCATATGATTTGATCTCTTAGCACTTGTCATTAAATACATTCTAGTTCCTTCTCTGTTAATAGTTTTGGGACATGCTTTGGGCAGTGTTATCTATCCATCCATGACCTGTGATATGGAGAACAGTCTAACAGTTACACAAAGGGCTGAGCAAGGCCCTTTAAAATTGATATGTTAGAGCCCTAGACTCCAATGTGCCTTTACATAGATAAGAGGCCTTCAGAAATGTAATTATGATTAAATCAGATCCTAAATGCTACATCCTAATCTGATAGAACTGGCCCATCTAAGAAGAGGAAGATACACCAGTGGATTCTTCCTTCCCATGAGGGTAGACTAAAGGCCACGTAAGGACACAGCACAAACATGGGTCCACATGCCAGGAAGGCTGTACTTACAGGAACCTGTATGTTTAGACATCTTGAACATTGACTTCTCGCCATCAGAACTATAAGAAATGCAAGTTGTCAAACGTTCCAAGCTGTAGCGTTTTGCTATGGTATCTTAAGAAAAGAATGTCAAAGAAAGAGACTGAGTGGATGGTATGTAAAACAGACGTGGAGGTTCACAAAGTGAGGACAGATAACGACAGATGCCAAATCTAGAGACTGACGCAGGCAGTATTAATAATATCCACCTGTGAATAAGTGAGCGGTGAGGAAGCAGCACTCGGGAGGAGTCAGCAAGTGAGACAGTGCATGCTTTACTGGCCTTTTGCACACAGCAGGATCACAGTCTGAAACAATAGTCTGCATCAAGTCAGCTTGCACGCAGGGATTAAGACTCTCCGCCGGCCATTGACTATCAGAACTCTTTGTAGGTGTGGAGAGACGGCTCTGCCATTAAAGAGTAAACCTACAACACTCCCCTCAAAAAAAAAAAAAAAAAAGCTCCTCAAAAGAACAACAGCAAAACACACAAAACTCAAAAACCAAGAACTCCTTATAACACAATAGATTCTAATGGTCCCTTTTCTTCATCCCTCTCTGGCCCATTATGAAGCAACAGTTTTGACTAGGTTTCTGGCCTGGGAATGGACTTAAGGCACTGAAAGAATGAAAAAGATGGTTATAAATGAGTATTATATAGAAAATGGCAAATCTCATTTAGTATATGAAAGGAGAGAACTTACTATATATAATCAGGGATCTTAACTAAGATTGTTGAAAACTTGTATTCAACAGCCTCGCCCCCATCTCCATGGAAATAAGAAGCCTACCAGAAGCTTCCATGTGAGATGCATCCAGCTGAAAAGACTAGCTAGGAGAGAAATTCTTCTAGTGACTCACCGGAGCCCCTCCTGATGCCATGCCAGCAAAAGGTGAAAAAACCGAATGTTTCCAGTCTCCTGAATGGCACAGTCGGGTTTAACTAGTAAAAGAAAGCAAAAACCAGAGCACAATTCCTCAGTTTCCCGAAGTGCAGTGCATGTGCCCATAATGCCCATGAACACGTGCAGCAGCATAAAGTCGCACGTCCAGGCCGGCCTGTGTTAACTGTCCTTGTAGGATGAATTCTCCGAGATCATCTCAGGTGATGTCACCAAACCACAGCTGACACTGTCCTTTGCCAAGCCCTTGTCATGACCTTGGGAAGGACATATTTAAAAAGTACATGGAAAGTTGAGACTGGTGAGATGGTCCAGTGGGTCAAGGTGCCTGCTGCCAAAGCTGACAGAAGAAAGAGAACTTGCTTCCACAGTGATTCTCCAATCTCCACGTGGTGTGTCCCATGGGGTGTGTGTGTGTGTGTATGTGTGTGTGTGTACGTGCAAGCACATATTAAATAAAAATATTTTTAAAAATTTTAAACGTGTAAGGCAGGATGTTTGTTTGTTTTGTTTTGTTTTAATGAGAAAAAGTTGGCCAAAAGCGGCCAGGCAAGCCCTCTGTCACACTGAATACCCAGGTCCTTGTTTTTCTTCTTGGCCGCAGATGTTCCTGGGCTCCAAATGCGGGGAGTTCTGGCTGCTCCCCACATCTCACCAGTGCACCCCCTTTGTTATTCTTGTACATCGCTTATTCGGGAACACCTTGAAGAAAAAAAATTTATTTGGTAAAGCAATTACAAAGGTATAAACTTCTCTGTGTATTGAAATATTTCACCATATATACGGCTCCCAAGGTGTTTGGACTTGATTACACAAGACTTGATAACTTTGAATTTTCCCTTCAGGCCCCTAGAAAAAAAGTCATTCTGATGCTAAGTGTCATTTGGAAATACCCTCAAACTGATTTCTGCATTGTGATAAATAACGCCAACCAATTCCCCAATCACCCAAACATGTAATACTTGAGATTTCTTGGCCCCTGACTTTGTCAAGAAGAGAGAGAGAGAGAGAGAGAGAGAGAGAGAGAGAGAGAGAGAGAGAGAGAGGAGATAAAATTCAGAAAAATCAGTGTACCTCCAAGGTTCCATGTGGGGCAGATTTTCATACAAACACTGTAATCCTCACAGCCCAGCTAGAAGCGGATGTGCTTTCTCTGACAACTCCACGGGCTTACAAGCAGAGATACCACCTGGGGGATGCGTTCTAGGGGAAGCTCAATGGTTTTGAGCAAGGGGTTGTACAGATGAAGGGGGAAAAGGAGAAAGGGCAAGGGGCACAGAGGAGCTGACCCACCGAAGGCTCACTGACAATGGAACACTCTCCTTCCATATGGACATGAGCTAGGAAGTAGCTGAGTGGAGCCGGTCCATGAAATCTACCTCCCATTAGCACTGTATCAATGAGCCTTTTGTGATCATAATGAAGCTCAGAGAGAGAGACCTTTGCTACCTAATCCATGGGAGTATACTCTTCTCATGATGCTCCTGTAACTCCTATCATAGCTAATGGCTGTTGTAAACTGACATCAAAAAGCCATCTATCCCATTTGTCTGTAAAAGTAAAGGTCTGCCTTTGCAAACCTCATTATCATTCAGGCTGATCTTTCGCTCCCTCCTCTCTCTCAAAGGCTACGTCTCTCCCTTGAGGTAGGTGGGGGGTGGGGGGGAGGGACTTGAAAAATCGCCCAGCTGGTAAATAGAGCAGATTCCTATGCAGTTTTACCCTATGGTTCTCAGGCTGTTTCTCCTGGATACCAAGGAAAAGGCTTTCAGACCCCAAAAAGGACATTATTCTTTCCACAGAATGGGTTCACATTTACCCAGGGAACATATGTTCTGAGAATGTGATTCGGCAAAGGTTAGCCTGAAACCAGAAAAGATTGTATGACTGCTTTAACTCAGCGAATGAAATCAGACCAGTTATTCAGAACGCTGCGCCTTTTAAAAACCCTTTTATGTTTTTTCTTACAAAGAAAACTTGAAGTATACTAAGAATATGGAAGTAAGAAAAAAATGAGAGTGATTTTTCCAAAAGACAGAAAATGTTTTAAGACTATTCTTTTTGTTTTCGCATTTTAAATTTTGTCTACGGCATCCATTTTGAAATATCACCTTGCATGATTGAATGTGTCCTGCTGTCTGGCCCATGAGATAAAGCCTCTTCCTGAGCATAGGTATGCGATATTTGTATGGTGCACTGCCCATCTCTAGTACCGTAACGTGATGTTCAGTAAATTAAATACAGTTAAATGACTATGTTGTATAAACTGAATAGAACTTCCAGAACCTTTCTCCTCCTGTGCCTCTTGGTGAGTCAGTAACAACAGGTTACTTCACCTGGAACTGGGCAGGTGAGGTGGAGTGTAGCCAATGCTTTGACCTTTGACCATTGGTGTGTGCTAGAAGGCAGCCAAGGCGAGGGGCTCAGAGCTGTTCTCATTTTTCTTCATTGCCACTTCCAATCAAATCTAGAGGCCACATTTCCCATGGGTGGATTCCTCCTCAACTCCATGCTGGAGACCATGCTTGCCTGTCTGCCCACATTCCTGCCCTGCACCTGCTTCCCCACCTACACCTGCTTCCCCACCTACACCTGCTTCCCCACCTCCACCTGCTTCCCCACCTACACCTCCTTCCCCACCTACACCTCCTTCCCCACCTACACCTCCTTCCCCACCTACACCTGCTTCCCCACCTGCACCTCCTTCCCCACCTGCACCTCCTTCCCCACCTACACCTCCTTCCCCACCTACACCTCCTTCCCCACCTACACCTGCTTCCCCACCTGCACCTGCTTCCCCACCTACACCTCCTTCCCCACCTACTTCTGCTTCCCCACCTACTCCTGCTTCCCCACCTACACCTCCTTCCCCACCTGCACCTCCTTCCCCACCTGCACCTGCTTCCCCACCTACACCTCCTTCCCCACCTACACCTCCTTCCCCACCTGCACCTCCTTCCCCACCTACACCTGCTTCCCCACCTGCACCTCCTTCCCCACCTACACCTCCTTCCCCACCTACACCTCCTTCCCCACCTACACCTGCTTCCCCACCTACACCTCCTTCCCCACCTACACCTCCTTCCCCACCTACACCTGCTTCCCCACCTGCACCTGCTTCCCCACCTACACCTTCCCCACCTGCACCTCCTTCCCCACCTACACCTCCTTCCCCACCTACACCTGCTTCCCCACCTACACCTGCTTCCCCACCTACACCTGCTTCCCCACCTACACCTGCTTCCCCACCTACACCTCCTTCCCCACCTACACCTCCTTCCCCACCTACACCTCCTTCCCCACCTACACCTCCTTCCCCACCTGCACCTGCTTCCCCACCTGCACCTGCTTCCCCACCTACACCTGCTTCCCCCCCCCTACACCACCTTCCCCACCTGCACCTCCTTCCCCACCTACACCTCCTTCCCCACCTACACCTCCTTCCCCACCTACACCTCCTTCCCCACCTGCACCTGCTTCCCCACCTGCACCTGCTTCCCCACCTACACCTCCTTCCCCACCTGCACCTCCTTCCCCACCTGCACCTGCTTCCCCACCTGCACCTGCTTCCCCACCTACACCTTCCCCACCTACACCTCCTTCCCCACCTGCACCTCCTTCCCCACCTACACCTGCTTCCCCACCTGCACCTGCTTCCCCACCTGCACCTCCTTCCCCACCTGCACCTGCTTCCCCACCTACACCTGCTTCCTCACCTACACCTGCTTCCCCACCTACACCTCCTTCCCCACCTACACCTCCTTCCCCACCTGCACCTGCTTCCCTACCTGCACCTGCTTCCCCACCTGCACCTGCTTCCCCACCTACACCTTCCCCACCTACACCTCCTTCCCCACCTGCACCTCCTTCCCCACCTACACCTGCTTCCCCACCTGCACCTGCTTCCCCACCTGCACCTCCTTCCCCACCTGCACCTGCTTCTCCACCTACACCTGCTTCCTCACCTACACCTTCCCCACCTGCACCTGCTTCCCCACCTGCACCTCCTTCCCCACCTGCACCTCCTTCCCCACCTACACCTCCTTCCCCACCTACACCTCCTTCCCCACCTGCACCTGCTTCCCCACCTGCACCTCCTTCCCCACCTACACCTCCTTCCCCACCTGCACCTGCTTCCCCACCTGCACCTGCTTCCACACCTGCACCTGCTTCCACACCTACACCTGGTCCTACTGATCACCATGGCTTTTTCTGCTCAGCTTCCCCATAGCTCTGTGAACGTATTAGTCTTATAATAAACCACTTATCTTAGGTTAAGGTGTTTGGCTTTTCTGACTTATTTCTGCCTGCTATAACTAGGTCTAATGGTTAGTGTTGACGATTAACCTGATATGGTCTAGGGTAACCCAGGAGACACGCCTCTGGGTGTGCCTGTGAGGGAACATCTTGATTTGGTTCGTTGAATTGGAGGCTGCATCCATCCCTGGGCTTGGGTCCTGGAGTGCATGAAAAAGTAGAAAGCTAGATAAACAGCTCATGCGTCTCTGTCTCCTGACTGTGGATGGGACCAGCTGCCTTCATCTCCTGCCATGATGACTTTATCCCATGATAAAGTCATGGGATACTATATCGTATGAATATAGTATCCCAGACCAGGAAAAATAAGCCCCCCACTTAAGTTGTTATTATTAGTATACTCTATCATAGCAAAATGATAATAATATTAAAATAATAATAATAATAAACTAGCACAACAGTATAAAATATAAAACTTTGATCTTCACTTGGAAAATGAAATAAGTATTCTAATACATGCAAAGAATTTTTAAAAATACATTAAAATACAAATATTTCTGAAAAAATACTGCTTTATTCATTTTAAATTGAAGAAATTGAACCAAAGGATTAAATTTACAAAACAAGGCACGACAAGTAAATTCAGAGCATATGACCTGAGGAGGAACAGTTTCCTAGCTGAAAGAAAAAAAATGTTTTTTAGTTATTCTATTCATAATCTGTAGAAAACCATTAAGATGGACAAAGCAAGACATTCATGGTGATGTTACTTATTTAAATTTTTTAGTTTATAATAAGTACTTCAAAGTGATAGTCTGTCATTTAAACAAATCTCTTAAATTTGTTGGTTTTCCTCATAATTCAAATTACTAAATTTATCATTGAATTTATACTCCATTTTGTGAAAAGAGAACAATAAATAAAAAAAAAACTTCTAGCCCTTTCAAAAATTAGTTCACTTCTAAGGCTGCATTTTTTTTTCCTGTTCCTAAATTTACATTTTCAATGCTAGTCTTTAGCTCTTTTTAAATATAAAAGTAGAATGTGAGCTCTAGCATGCAACATGAGCTTATCTGAGTTCTTAAGCTCTGTGTTTAGTCGGTTTAGACAGATTTGGTTGTACTTCCTATGTTTAGAGAACATTGTTCTAATTCTCAGATTGTTGTTTTTTTTTTTTTTTTTTAAATCTCCACTCATGAGTTTAGTTTTAAATGCATAACTTTAAAACTTGTTAGTATGAGTTTGGCAGAATGGTAAGTGTTGTCAATTTGAAAGAATCCTCTGAGAGAGGGCTTTGAGCATGCCTGTGGGGCATAGCCTTGATTGTGCTGTGAGGACCTGCCCACTGTGGGTGTCACCATCCCCTAGTGAGCATCCTGGACTATGCAAATGGAGAGAACGGGCTGAGCAGCAGCAGGTACTCATCACTCTCTGCTTCCTGATTGCAAATACGACGTGAGCAGCCGCTTCAAGCTCTCACTGCCTTGACTCTCCTGCCATAATGAACTACAGCCTTCAAGTGTGAGCCAGAGTAAAGCGTCCCTCCTTCAGGTTGCTTTTGTTAGAGCGTTTTATCCTAGCAAACTGAAGAGAAATTAAGACAGAAAACCTGAAGTTACCACTTTATTTTTTGGTACTAAGGATTGAACCAGCCCCTTACACATGCTTACTTTACCACTGAACTATATCCCCAAAGAATTAGGAATATTGTTTTTTTTTTTTAGACTACCTCGCCATTGTGCTACTTTTGTGTCATAAAATAGTCCGCATTTTAAACCTAACATCGGCAGACTTCCATTTGCATCATTTTAC
Source organism: Acomys minous (assembly GCF_964271855.1). NCBI lineage: Eukaryota > Metazoa > Chordata > Mammalia > Rodentia > Muridae > Acomys > Acomys minous. Next base: position 16,054,370 of record NC_140494.1, on the reverse strand, counting down.
CTGTAACAAGCTAGAATAAGCCAGTGTTTCTACTTCAGCTGATAATGAGAAAAAACTCACAAGAATACCTCACTGGTTTACCGTGTAACCCTCACCATCTGCGAATGACAGCACAGCTTTCCGTTCCGTGCGTGGCTCTTTAATTCTGAAAGATACAAACATGCTATAAGGTAATACTTTAAGTTTTATTATGAAGTTAATAAATTAAAGAAATGCATGTAATACATTAGGAATGCTACCTGACTCTGTTCTCCTGATCAAGTGGGCTCACACTATTCATATTTAAGCCACACAGCTCCTATCCCTCAGCTATAGTGCACATGGTACTTAGAAAAAAAGAGTAAGACTGGCTTGGAGAATACACTGCAGGTTCAAGCCAGAGAACTGTCAAAATGGATTGGTAACACGAGGAAGAAGGAAGGTGGTACATAGGAGCAAGTATGGCAGCCTAGAGACAAGAGAGCCAAGAGGACCTATTATGAATCCTTTTGATGGAGATGGGAAGAAAAGGTGGAAATCTTGGACCAATCCTAACAAGTCCATGAAGCTCTGGAGGAGGAAGTTTGTCTGAGCCATATGCTGAATTTTTTTATACCTTTCCATTGACACTATTGATGTGAGCGCAGTGGAAACACGTAATTTGGTCAAGGGTGAGGCAGAGCATCACTAAGCCAGACATATTTGTGATAATCCCCTCAAGTCTGTTCACTGGCATTGATTTATATGGCATCGATTTTGAGAGATTATTTCTTTCCTTTTCTCTTCCTCAATCTTTTGAAAGAATAGCACAGCACTACTATTTCAATCATATACAAGATATGTATCATATGCATACAGTACTTTAGTGTACACAGTGTCCCACATATAATGTCACATGTAGTGTGCCATAGGATGTGTTCACGTATATTCTATAAACAATGAATTTATGCAACATGCACCAAGAATGACAGATGTATGACCTTTCTTGTGGAGATGTGAACTAAAGTCCTGGTTGTGCCTGCTAGGGTGCTGTTGGAAGGTTAAAGAAGTGGTTCCACACATATCCGGCTTAGTGGTCTGGTGAGTTTTTTGGGTTACTTACAGAAGCATGTGTAACTCAAAGGTAGCTGTATGACCAGAGAGCCAGTCACTGGAGAAGTCCGCACCTCCCACTCAGTCCCTTCACTCCACCCTGCCCAAACCAGGACGTGAGGGGAGCTGTGGTTAAAAGAGACCTTGTGAATTTTATGTTTTATTTCCTTAAGAGGTGGGGCCTACGAGTCTTATTTACTTCCTGAGTCTTACAAAAGTCTCCTCCCCGCATGAGGGAATGTCTGAATTTGGAGGAAATAGCTATGTCACAACGATTTTGAGCCAGTTACCATAGTCTTGATTTGGTCTCAGAAGCTTCTAGTTCATACTGCTGGATTGAATAGTTTCTATCTGTATTCTTTGGGATCCAGTTGTTAATATGACCACAGTAGAATAGGACTGGTAGACTGGCCAGTTGCTAGCCTGGTCATCTGGTGGGCAGAGCACTGGGGGGAGGGGTTAATTTTAGGCTATTACCTTAAGCTAAGTCAGCCTCATACTATTTAATAACTCTATTTAAGTATATTTCAGAAAATAGACTTAGTTCTCCAAATAAACAAGGGCAAGTGGTTGACAGAGATACACTGAAGTCCTTGTCACGGAGTGAGGAAGTGAGCTCCCATAGGTTCCCCTGGGTCTAGCAGTGAGAGTAAGTGTCACAGGGCGCTGACACACATCTGGCACCAGCGGTGCAAAGAATGGAAACCACAGAGGGACAGTGTCTGGAAGTAAAACAGGAAAGAAGTAGAAAGGAGGTCGACCTCAGCAATGAGGCTGACAAAACAAAATGTATCCCTTCTGCTCAGAAAGGCAGTGTTTACACTAAAGGCCGACTCTTCGCTCACTAATTTTTCAGCTTTGACAACCAAACAGGATAATTGTGACCAAAAGCAGAAAAAACACATCCCTGAGTGTCATGAGGCAGTTTTTGCCTGAACTACATATACATATGTCTTGTTGGAGGGAGAGAGAGTTAGGGAGATCAGTTAGCCATTACCTGGGGACTTCTGGGCTAGCCAGAGTGATCTGATGCTAACATGATGGAAAAGGACAGTGCGGGGGGTGTTTGGCACAGAAACACCTTCAAATAGTCTCTTTGGGGAAATAGTTTGTGTCTTTTTTGTTTGTTTGTTTTGTTTTATTTGTTTTTTGAGACGGGGGTTTCTCTGTGTACCCTAGGCTGACCTAGACTTACTTTGTAGACCAGGCTGGCCTTGAACTCACATCGATCCACCTACTTCTGCCTCCTGAGTTTGTTTTGTTTTGTTTTTTATGGGATACTGGTTAGAAAATAAAATGCCGCTGAAGTTGCCTAAAATGCGCACATGTATGTTAATTGTAAATAAGATGCTACACATAGGAAAAACAGGATTTCTTAATAGTGTCTGGGAGTGAACCCTGCACCCACTGGCTGGAAGTGGACACCCACAATTCACAGCAACAGGGCAACAATTGCTACCCAGAACTTTTCCGAGCTGCGTAGGAAGGAAAGGTGAGCCAAGGTGCAGTAGCACATCCATTATTAATGGCAGGTCTGTGAGCAAGCTAGAGTTTTCGCCAAAGTCTCACAGGCAAAAGGAAGTGTTTCCAAGCATCAGAGAAGAGCAAGGAAATATCATTATCCATGATCTTAATACCACAGTCTCTGAGTTTTTTATTTTGGCCATGTGGACAAATGTCTTCCTCCCCACCCCCCATCCCCACCCCTGCCCCCTCAAAGGATCCTAAGACTCACAAGTATGGGCTGATAGTGAAGAGATTCGTGAGTGCTGTTGGGCAATAAAGGGACTAAGTCAGAAGACTTGTAATTATCTGAAAATGCCTTTGGAATCCAGCAGCTGTATTTGAGAGATACACTTAACAAAACAACAGTAGTGTGGTACATACATACAAAATTAAGTGTTTATTTTTGTTGAGAGTTTCTTTGTGCATAACATTTTCACTGATTTTTTTGAGCATGTGAGAAGAATCAAATTATGCTTATTAAAAATATGTGGGTTTCTGGAGGGATATGCGTTCCTATAACCTTCATTATGATGCTCTTAATTAACCAATATGCTTCATAATAAAGTATCTAGCTGTCACTAAAATCAACACTTTTCAGTTATTAATAGATTAAGGAAAGAATGTTAATTTCTTCAAGCTCCATTTCATTTGGTCTCATTACTTCAGGAGCCAGATGGTTACAGGGCTGGACCTGTCAACAGCTACTGTGAGGGAGAATACATTGAGAAACACCAAACCCGAGCACAAATAACAGGCAAAACTCGAATAAGGCGGTAGCCGTGCACCATGTGAAGGCAGGGCAGAAAGTTATTCTGAAAATAAATAAAATTATGAATCAGATGCATTCTAATTGAGGTTTTGAACAAATGCCTAACTTTTTCTTCCCCTGCCCCATAACATTCTTTTCTCCCCCAAATAACCACCAAGCAGGGCTCCAGCTGTGTGCCAAACCACTTGCCATTTTTCAAGCGCCTGACTATTTCTCTTATCTCTCTGGCTGCCAGCATCTGACGGTTCTCCTGCACTGTTGGTTGATTGATGATGTCAACTCAGAGGAGACAGTACCACCAGCAGCCAATTTTTTTCAAGATGTTTTCTTCTTTGATTTTTAAAAATTCCCTTCTGGGTGCTTTAAAAAGCAGTCTCTCTGAAGGGCACCTCCAGCCTGGCTTTTCCCAACTTCCGGTTCACCCTGTTTACAGACCACAACTGCGTGAGGCAACTACTTCTCACATTCTTCGCATTCGGTGAAGCCAACCCTGAGGTTTCCCACCAACCTCAGAGTGCACAGCATTCAGTAATTCAGGCATCTCACAGACATGTTCAAAGAAAAACAAAAACAAAAACAAAAACAAAAACAAAAAATAGATGCTGGCCTCGTAGACCACAGCTTTGGTGAATTTCTGTGCTCTGGCTAAGCCAGTTTCTGCTATCTGCCAAACAAGGTCACTGTGATCTCCTTTGTTCAAGTGTGAAGTGTTATACAACTTGAAATCCTACGCCACACTATTCTGTCTCTCCTCTTTCTCAATCACAGATGTGTGAACACCTGCCCCCTAGTGGACATTAAGCAACTTGCAAGCTGTTTCTCCCTTACACCAAACCCCACCTCCATACCTTCTTCCCCCCCCCCCCATTAATTAATTCATTTAATCACTTTAGAGTCTGGTTGCAGCCCCCTCCCTCCTCTCCACATGGTCCCACCTTCACTCCCTCTCTCCCATTCCCCCATCCACCTTTCAGAAAAGGGGATCACCCCATGGGTTAACACATACAGTTACTGCGAGACTAAGGGCATCCTTTCCCAGTGAAGCCAGATAAGCCAGCCCAGCTATGTGAAAGGAATCCAAAGGCAGGTAGCAGAGCCAGAGACAGACCCCACTCCATTAGAACTGCTACAATTCGTAGCTAGAAATCTAGCAAATGAAGACTAAAGATCCAGAATTTGAAGAACTCTTAGAGTTTTTCTGTCCAAACATGCATTTTACAAATCAAAAAGTCAAGAACACTGTCAATAGAATGAAACAACAGTCTACATATTAGGAAAAAAAATCTTCACAAATCCTATGTTGACAAAGAGCTAATAACCAAAATATATAAAGAACTCAAGAAGTTAAACACTAATTAAAAATGGGGCACAGAGCTAAACAGAGAATTCTCAATAGAGGAATCTCTAATGGCCAAGAAGCACTTAAAGAAATGCTAAACATCCTTAGCTACTAGAGAAATGCAAATCAAAATGACTCTGAGATTCCATCTTACATCTATCAGAATGGTTAAGATAAAAAAAAAAAAAACTCAAGTGGCAGCACATGCCGGTGAGGGTGTGGAGAAAGGGGAACATTCTTTCATTGCTGGTGGGAGTGCAGACTTGTCCAACCACTTTGGAAAGCAATCTGGCACTTCCTCAGAAAAGTGGGAATAGCTCTACCTTAAGACATAGTCAGACCACTCCTGGGTATATACCCGAAAGATGCTCCACCATACAATAAGGACACTTGTTGAACCGTGTTCAAAGCAGCTCTATTCATAATAGCCAGAATCTGGAAACAACTCGGATGTCCCTCAACCAAAGGATGGATAAAGAAACTTTGATGCATTTACACAATGGAATACTACTCAGCTATTAAAATCAAGGAAACCTTGAAATTTGCAGGCAAATGGATGGAACTAAAAAAGATCATCATGAGTGAAGTAACCCAGACACAGAAAGACATGCACGGTATATACTCATTTATAAGTGAATTTTCATCAAATAGCACAGGATAAACCAGTACAACGCACAGACCAAAAGAAGATAAGTAACAAGGAGGACCCAAGGCAGGATGCTTACATTTTACTCAGACAGGGAAATAGAATAGACAGAGGTAGTGGCTGAAGAGAGGGAACAAGGCAAGAGAGAAAGCACAGAGAGGTCAGAGGGTGGGGACAATGGGAGTGGAGGACAGAAGACCTGTAGAGAAAAGAGATACTATGGGTGGGCGCAGCTCTGTGACAAACTGGAGACCTAAGTCAGGGTAGGCTCCCAGGAGGATAAGTGAGGTACTGTAGCAGAGACTCCTAGTAGCAGGACCCATAAAGACTGAAGAGGACACCTAACTAGACAAGTCTTCTAATGCAGGGACGGGAACACCAACCCACTCTCAAAAACTTCATCGACTCAAAACCCACCCTGCCTGCAAGATGTTCAGGGATAAAGACAGAGCAGATAGAGCAGAGACTGAGAGAATGTCCAACCAGTGCCTAGACCAACCCAAGACCCATCTCATGGAGGAGAGCCAACCCTTGAAATTATTAGCAATACTCTGATGTGCTTGTAATTATTCTCCGAGAGGCTCTACCCAGCAGCGTTTCAAAACAGATGCTGAGACTCACAGCCAAACATTGGGCGAGGCATAGGGGGGCCTTGTGGTAAAGTGGGGAGAGGAGGAGAAAAGGACCCGGAGGTGAAGGAGCTTCATAAGAAGACCAACAGAGCCAACTAATCAGGACCATAGGGACCTGCTGAGACTGAAGCACCAACCAAGGACCTTGCACAGACTGGACGTAGGCCCCCTACATAGACGTAGCCAATGGGCAGTTCAAGCTTCATGTATGTCCTCTAGTAAGGGGAGCGGGGGATGTCTCTGACATAGATTCTTTTGCTAGCTTTTTGCTCACTTCCTGCCGACAGGACTGCCTTGCCAGGGGAAGGGGATACACTCAGCCCTAATACGACTTGATGAGTTGGAATGGATAAGAAGAAGGGCTCCTCATTTTTGAGGAGTAAGGGAGGGGGGATGGGAGGGAGGGTAGAACTGGGAGGTGAGCGGGGATGGAGCTATGACCAGGATGTAAAGTGAATAAATAAATGAATTTTAAAAAAACTACTGGATAATCCAAAAGGAAGGAAGAGGAGGGAGGAAGGGGGAGGGGAGGAAGGGAGAGAGGGAGGGAGGGAGGGAGGAAGGAGGGAAAAGGGAAGGAAGGAAGGAAGGAAGGAAGGAAGGAAGGAAGGAAGGAAAGATTCACAAGAAGTTATAGGGTCCCAGATCCTAGGTAACGTATAACCTGTCCCAGATCAGCAAAGGGAAGAGTCAACAAGATCCAAGCTGCCCTTTGACTATGAATCATAATAAATTAATCACATCCCCATCTCTTTCTAAATCTACAGGGTCACTCACACATCTAGTCTTGTCCTTATCATGTACTGCAGAGATACTATTATGTTCCAGGCAGCACAGCAGACACTGCGGACACCTTCAGAGACAATGTGTATCCATCCAGCAACATCTTTCAGCAATCTTTTCAACTTTTAGAATATGTCTTCTCCATACAGGGATAAAAATCCTTAAGCACTATTCTTTATCTGGACTGGTAATGTGTACTTTACAAGGAAAAGAATACAGGAAAAATTCTGGCAGATCTGAAGGGAACTATTACTTGTGTTTCTTAATGTTTCTCTTGGAAGTGCGTAAGCATTGCCAACCTGTTCTGTGTTTAGTTAGTCCAGGTTAGATGAGGCTGGGAGCCTCTACCTTTTAAGTTAGCACTCCTGATGCCTCAAATGACAAAAGCTGTTGTTTAAATTTGTGTCCTTGTCTTCAAAATCACTGGCACTAGTTTTCCAAGGAAATATAAAACAGGTAGTTGTAAACTAGCGACAGTAGCTGAGTATCTATTCCCACTTACCCAGGAAGCTGCGGCAGAAGGATCTTGTGAATCCTGGAGTTCTAGATAAGTCTGGGCAACATAAAAAAAGATCTGGTCTCAAGCAAACAATGAAGTAGTGGTCAAGTCCGCTGGGGGCGCATTCCTATTAGTGCGGACACTGAGGACATTAGGCCTATTCCATGCTTAAATTGTTAATGATGAAGTTGTTTTGTTTGTGATAAAGTTTTGGTTTTGTTTGTTTTGTTTCTTTTGTTTGTTTGTTTGTTTGTTTTTCTTTAAAAGCAACTTTCAAAACAGTGGAACAGTTTATGAGAAATAAATTGCTGCTCCTCTCAAAATACGTGATAATAGATCCATTGAGCACTTGGGAAAGTGGTGCACATCCTTTGCACTAGAATTACCTGCTTAATAGAAGAATGTGAAATTTAAACTTGCCGCTGAATTCCAAACACTAATATTAATCAAAAAGCCCGCCACTGTGGCCACTGCAAGTCCTTTGCTATTCTTTCATTGGGTGGCTGTGTTTACACGACTCCAGTGCTCATCGCTGGCATGGAAAGAAAATGCCACTGACAATCACACTTCCCTGGGTAAACAAAGGAGACACACAGGTCAGGCCCAGGAAGTGTTTATTTGTCACAGAGCCTGAGTAGTCCCCTGGGAAAGGTTCAATCTTCAGGAGGAAGAGAGCCTGGCATATTAAATTTGCTTTAGCAACGCACCTCAGCATTGGACAGCTGGTTTAATCTTAAATGCAAGATATTGTGTGTCACTTGTATTCTCCCAGCCAAATGACCTTGAAACCTAGAAAAAGGGGAGCTAGCAGAGTAAACCAAATGAGCTATTTTCTTAAAGGTCCCTAGAGTCATTGGAAATGCGCAGTATCTTGCATTATAATGAAAGCTAGGCAGTCTGCCACTGGGCAGCATTTGCCCACTACGGGCTACACCATTCCCACCAGAGATTTCAGTTGCCATCGAGCTAGGAGATACATCCTCTTTCTTTGGGGACGATATCAATCTTCCATAGCTTCAGGCGGCAGCCAGAGGCAGTGCTAGTCCAGCCTGTTGGTGTTAGACGCTCCAAACAAGGCACGGCATGGGCTCAGGTTCTCTGGGACAGGAACCTGCAGCCAGAGCAAGGGCAAGGAATCAGTTCAGAACTCTCCAAAGAGTACAGAGCAGAGACAAGGAGAATGGAAGTGGCCTGGTGTTCATTGAAACGACTCGTGGATAGAGAGAACAGATTCTCAAAGGCTCCTCCAACTAACGGCAGGAGTGGAGAAGCCATTCCAGCTCTTCACAGCCAGAAATAAGGCCGCTTTTTTTTTTAACCCCTCGGAAGATGAAACTTGGGAATTAAAGGCAGGACAGTGGGTAGTAGGGGAGCTCTTTGACAACATTTTTCAAAGGAGAGCCATGACTTTTGTATTTAGTCTGTCTCATACTGTCAGACACCGAAATGGCAACCCTAGCTTTTCATCTACCACGCTGGGACTGGGAGAGTCTTCACTTAGGTCTTTTTTGATGCTAAACTTTAAAAGTCCTGTGTGCGGTAGGTGCGTGCTGTCAGCAGGTCAGGAAGGACTTAAACTTCCCAGCACCGTCTGACTAGGTTTTTGTTTTTGTTTTTTTTTCTTTTCTGAGTATAGACCGTCTTCTTTTAGCTTTTGCTTAATAAAACCTGAAAATTATAAATTCTTTCTCTGCCTCCCGCCTCCCCCCACCCCCATGGAGATGTGAAATTTCTCTCAGCTCCTTGACAATTTTACAGTCTAAGAAGGTCTTCCTTAAAGCTCTAGGAAATGTCCCTTGGAAATGAAACCATCACAGAGGATGGTAGCTCAGAGCTCAGAGCAGAGCCACTGTCTCGGCTACTGCTACTTTGTGGTGACAGGTGTTCTCTAGGTGACAAAAGGGGCTCAGGAGAAGTAGGATTTAATTCTGGTTTATAACTAGGGGAAATGTGGAGTGAGACTTCACCATAGTGCATAGGCAGGAAAGATGCTGATCACACCCAGGCCTGGCTGGACACCTCTAGGCCTAGTCCTGGTTGCCTGTTTTCTCAGACTAGCCCTCACTTCCTAAAGACTCCGTAACATCCCTTAGACTGTGTCAGCAGTTGAGGATGTGACCCCCATGGGGAACAGTCCATATTCATATCAACAGTGACCTTTCCCCAGCTCTGTAGAAGGGGAGAAACCAAACGTCTGTGGCTCTAGGCACCAATCAGGGACCACTGATGGCCCAGTGCAACTGACTACCCTCATCTCTAATATCTTCTAGTACTTTCCCCTTACCTCACCTCAGTGTTTAGAACCTTTTCTTTCAGCACAACATAGTTCAAGCTCTCACCTTCCTACAGCAGCCTTGCACAAAAGTGTCCTTGTCCGTTTAATCCTAGCCAGCATACTTTTTTTTGTGCACTGAACCTTTCCTCATGTTTTGACTAAGAGGTGGCTGAGCATGTGACTTTTACTCTGTTCTGACTCTGATTCTCTCTCTCTCTCTCTCTCTCTCTCTCTCTCTCTCTCTCTCTCTCTTTCTCTCTGTTCTTTAGTGATTTTAAAAATATTTTGTTTTTAAAAATGTATTCACTTTTTAAAAATCCATTCTTTGGTTGAGGGACATCTAGGTTGCTTTCAGCTTCTGGCTATTACTAATAAAGTTGCTATGCACATAGCTGACCAAATGTCCTTGTTGTATGATGGAGCATCTTTCAGGTATATGCCCAGGAGTGGTACATTTACACAGTGGAATACTATTCAGCTATCAAAAACAAAGAAATCTTAAAATTTGCAGGCAAATGGAGGGAACTAGAGTCAATCATCCTAAGTGAGGTAAGCTAGACCTCCAGAAAGACACATGGTATATACTCATTTATATGTGTATATTACCCCTACATGGGTGTCCTCTGATAGATGACTGGGGGCGGGGGGAGGCTATCCTCTGAGAGATGGCAGGGGTGGGGAACAAGGGCTGGAGGTGGGAGCTGGACAAATACTGGGAATCGAAGCTGGACTCTGGGCGAAGCACTTCGAGTTGTATGGAAGAGTTGGGGGATGGAAGGGTGTTGTCAGGAGCTCCACAAGGAGACTATCAAGGCTGGCAGATCTGGACCCAGGGGTACCTGCACAAATTGATGCACCAGTCAAGCACATTGCAAGTAGAGAACCTAGCCCCCCTGTTCAGATGTAGCTGATGGACAGTTCATCCTCCATGTCATGGGGGGTGGGGCCGCAGTGACTCAGTGCCTCTGGCATGAACTCTGGTGCCTGTGATTTGATCACTGCCACTAGGTGGAGAGGCCCTGTGGAAACACAGAGGAAGGGGATGCAGGCTATCCAGATGAGACCTGATAGGCTGTGGTCAGACGGTGGGGGAGGAGCCCACCTGTCAGATCTAGGGGAGGGAAACAGGAAGATAAGAGAGAGAGGATCACAATCAAGATGCAATGTGAGTAAATTATAATAAAATAAAATTTAAAATTTTTTATTCACTTTACATTGCAATTGTAGCCCCCTCCCTCATTTCTTCCCTCTCCCCCCTCCCTCCCTTCACTCATATTGCCTTCCCCTAGTCCTCAGAGACAGGGAGCCCATCTATCAAGTCCCATCAAGACTGCCTGCATCCTATTCCTCTGTGTCCTGGTAAGGCACTCCGCCAGGGGGAAAGGATCAAAGTGCAGGCTACGGAGTCTAAGGCAGAGACAGCCCCTGATCCCCTTAATAGGGGACCCATATGGAGACTGAGCTTCCTATTGTCCACATTTGAGTAGTTGTCCTCTGAAAGACTCTGCCTAGCAGGGGATCAAAGCAGAAGCTGGGTCCTGCAGAGCACAGGGAGTCCTATGGATGAGTGGGGTGATAGAAGGTCCCAGAAGGGACCAGAGCTCTACAAGAAGACCAACAGAAACAACAAATCCGAGGCCAGGGAGGTAGGCAGAATTTAGATCTCTTGCCATGCTCTTCTGACCTTGATATTTAAAGACTCCTTCCTGGTTTCTGGGCTCTGGCATATCCTAGTTTTTATGGCGGGACTTGCTTTATATTTATTTGCCTATCAAAAAATTGCCTAGTTCTTGGCTTAGGTCTCGACCTGTACCATATCTTGATGGATAGATAGGGTTCCATGGTACCTGATGCTTGTGTGGACTGACACAACACACTGTGCTATGGCCTGGGAACACCCTTCCATCCTTGTAACATCCACAGCTGAGTCACTTCTCCCTGGACTCCTCCTATTTTGAACCCTTTCAGATCTCAGCTCTTATCTGCCTGGCTTATCTCGTTGTGATCTAATTAAATTATCCTCATTGTCAACCAGGGTCTTCTGAACACTGGTGTTTATTGGCCTCTAGGCTAGCCTCAAGAAAACAGATATTTACCAAAACACCTTTAGAATGTTATCAAGTAGGAGCATTGCTGTGCTCATTCAATGATGAGAAACAGAGACTAGCAAGTTATGAAACTTGTCCAAGGACACCCAGCAAAGGCTCAGTACCTTCGCTGAACTCTTCCCTTCTATATTTGTGCATTGAAGCAGTCTTGCTATGCAGCCTAGGCTGGCCATACTTGCCATCCTCTGCCCACAGCCTCCCTAGTGTTAGGTTATAGGCTTAAAACTTCAAAAAATGCTGATTATGACCAAGCTTTCCATGCTCTAGGATGGTTCACTCTTCCGCCTCTATCACACTGACTTCCTTCTGGTTACAGTGGTCTTAATGAAGTACCATCACAAATTCTCACAGGGCAGTGTGAAATTTGACTCAGCAACTTGGTCATACATGCTTTTAGTGGAGTTTACCAGCACACTGAGGAATTTCTGTAAGACACACCTAACTATGTTAGAAACCATTAAAAAGAGCCTTTGGTGAGTCTGTAAATATTTATGAGATTTTTACTGCTGTTTTTTTTTTCCCTCAGAACTTTTGTTTCTGGGTAAGGTATTTTTCCTTAGCATCTGCTTTGCTCTCCCCACTGCACGAACTCACCCACACAATTTACTCATGCCACGTTGTCTTTATAACAAATATTCTTCTTTCCCGCTGAGCTATTTTCTAGGGTTCCACTGTCACATCAATCACATTTGAAATCCTAGGATGAGATCTGACATGCCCACATATTTTTTAATTTATATAAATAAATCTGAGCAGTGGGATAGGGGTCTGGGTCTAGTATATATGTGGCTTTTTAGTTTTGAAGAATGAATGGCTCCCACTCTTTCCCATGGCAGGTCAGGAAGCATGAAGAATTCTACTTACAGGCTCAAGTTTCTTAACAAATATATTTTATTATGAACTTATTAACCAAGAGTACCTCACTTATAACCCAACTAACCTAAACAATAGGAAAAGGAGATTAAATAATACAATAATGAAACTGTAAGGATATCAGTTCTGAGGAATGATTCTCCTGGCGTAATCAGCAGGATTTCTTCTGCTGGAACCTGGAGCAACCAGAACCTGGAACCTCAGCCAGAGCCTGGAGCGAAGCCTTCCCTCGAGAGGTTCTCTCTAGGAGCGTCTTGAAGCGGAGTGATGAACAGCCAAAACTATCCCAAGTCTCCAAAGGCCCCGCCTCTTGTTTCTGGCTCATTTTATGCCTCCTCTCAGAATTTGTTCAAGGATGTTTTTCAGCTGGTTAACAACCAATCTCCCTCACATGGTGGTTCAACTTCTATGGGGATAAACATCACCTGCTCTCTCACAAGTCTTTTTCTCATCCTTTTATCTCTTTTATCTCCCCTTCATTCTACCACAGAGTGCCATGCTTATCTCAAATTGTAGATCAAAGGCCTTGGCCATAGTTTCCCAGAAATGTCTTGCTCACCAACTCTCCTTGTTGCTTCAGTGGTCAGGCCACCCATAGAATGGAATTTCCTCCCTGCTGCTGCTGTAACAAATTGCTACACACTTGATATTTGAGCACAGCACAAACTTCCTTTCATATGATTCTAGATGTCAGAAGCCCAGTATGAGTTTTATGGGACTGAAGTCAAGGTGTAGGTAGCCCTCCTGTGTTCCCTCTGGGATCTCCGGTGGTGGCAAATCAATTTCCTTCTCATATCCAGATTCTGGAAATCCACTTTGGCTCTTTTGGCTCATGGTTGCTTCCTTCAACTTTAAATTCTAGTCTGTAGCATTTTCTCACCACCTCTGACTCCCTTTTCAGGTCTTATTTCTTCTTCATCTTGTTCTTATGATGACCTATATGATCATACAAGTAGTCCAAAATGATCCCTGATCTTAACTGTGTCTAAAAAGTCCCCTTTACTATCTAAGGGGATTAAATGTGCACACCATGGAAGACACTGTTATCCTTCCACGAATGATCTCTTCTCCCATACTGACGGCAAAAGTGGTTGGAAAACTTGTCCTGTTATCCTGCCTCCCTCTCTTGATTTCTTGCTTTCCACGTGAGATCTGATGGAGTGAGGAACTGCAAACTTCAGGTCCTAACTGGAACTCTCGATGTCAAGGAATCAGAAAGCTTGTTCCCTCTCTCTCTCTCTCTCTCTCTCTCTCTCTCTCTCTCTCTCTCTCTCTCTCTCTCTGTTCTGAAATACAAATGTGATGGCTGCATCTTTAGTCATCAAAATGTGACTCAACACCCAAGTCCTCTTTGAAGGACATTGTGGACTAAAATGAAGGCAGAGCAAAGGTCATTGGGAAGATTTTCTAAAATTTACACTTAATAATTTGAATTGTTTTAAAATGGTTTGCTATACAATCTCTCATTCCAGGAATCCCAAGAAATATAGTTCTCTCATGGTAAGAAAAATACACAAACTAGGTAAGAACAGAAAGTTATCATTAGGACCCTTGTCTCTATGTCAAATACTGAGAGATTTCAGCTAAGCTCAGAGTTATTTTTTTGACAACAAAGTATACTCTTTCCTAAATTTTAGCATAACTTAGAGGCAGTCAGCAGTTTCAAAAAAAGTGATACAACATCTGCAACTGAATGTGTTCAGACCACCACTTCTTCCATCCCTCCCCCCCCCCCCCCCCCGCAATAGACAAGCACAAAGATCAGTGCAGCTGTAAGTACGGCAGGTCACTTGGAACTTTAGAGTCTGAGCAAGGAGCTTTTCCCATCCATCCTAGTAGGATGACTAATAGGATACTCAAAAGGACTCTACCTGCATGCATTTGAAAGTCTCTGTGTCAAAAGAAACTCCTCTGCCTTTAATATAAACAGCAGACAAAATTAAATGCAAAAGAGTCCGCTAATGTGATATTGAGATTCTCAGAGGGGCATCAATTTTCCCACATTCCACACATTCTGAATATTAAGCCCTCACATTTAAGAGACTAGCTGGTTCTGGAAGAAAAAAAAACAGGGTTCACAGCAGAATGTGTCCAAATTAGAGGAAGGGTGGTAAATCTCACTGTGCCACTGTGTGACCACAGTGGAGGCAACTCTTGATTGTGCAGGGCCTAGTCAGTGAGCGTGCATGGCCCAGGCCTCTCATTTCCCCTGCTTTCTTACAGCCTCTTCCTCTAAAAGGGCTTTAAAGCTCACAGAGAAGTAAATGAGAGTAGACAATTTGGTCCCCAAACCCATGGGCTCACTTAGCAGCTTAGGAGATACGGATGTGGGACAGATCGAAATGGTCATTAATCAGGAAAGAGTAGCTTGTCTCTTGAGTCGCTACCCAAGAAAGTAGGGATCTGAAAGTAGGGACCTGACCTCATTCTGAGGTGACCTCCCATTGTGAGAGGTCCAAAAATGACCAGTAAGTTGATATCTTTTCAAACAACTTGCACTGCTGAAAGATCCTGGATTTGGCTTTTTCATTCTTGAGATAGCTCACACATACCGGAAATGAGATAGAGACCAATGTACTGGGCAGCTTACTGCAGGTGAATATTATAGGATATAATCTATACATGCCTACTTTACCACCCTTCCCTGATTTTTGAGAAAGGCCCAGGGAATTTGCAGTAGGCATGTTATTGAATAACAATAGCAGCCTCTGTGTTTATTCGGCTCTTTTTTTTTTCAGAGAGTTCAGAGTGCTTTATAAACAGTATCTCATTAATCTTCACACTTTCTCTATATGGAAGGCGGTTTCAGCCATCATCACTCACGTCTTTATCAACACAGTAACAGTTGCCTGTGGAGTGGCTAAGCACCTTGCCCAAGGTCACTGAGGGAGTGAGTGGCAAAGCCA
Organism: Acomys minous; assembly: GCF_964271855.1. NCBI lineage: Eukaryota > Metazoa > Chordata > Mammalia > Rodentia > Muridae > Acomys > Acomys minous. The sequence continues at coordinate 16,038,963 of NC_140494.1, read as the reverse complement.
AGAATAAAACTCAGGGCTTTGACCTTCCCCGTTCAGTAGTCTCTCCAGGAGGCCACACCAAAGGAAGAACAGCTTCTTACATGCATATTCATAAATCTCCCAAGAAAAAATTGACCATTTTTCAATATTTTCATGAGCCAAGATTTTATGCTAGCTGGTAATGGTTTAATATAAACCACAATAGTTTAAAAAAAAAAAAAGATGCATGGGGAAGTACTGAAACCCTACTAGGACTGGATTCAGACCTCAGTCTTTAAACCTCATTAGTCCTCTAGTTTACCAGCAGTTGTCGGCAGGCACTCATTAGGTGAACCAGGTGAAGGAAAGCTAAGGAGCAGCAGTGACCACAGAGACTGTGAAGATCCCACGGAAACCACTAAACTCCCAGTTCTCTCAGAATTGGGGGTGGGAAAAGGGCCAGATGCACATCAGAATACATCACCATGTTTTCTTACAGTTATTGTTTATTGTTTGCTAAGCACATGTATACCTATCCTAGGGTAGTGGCAGGGAAGCATAGAAATATATACACTAAGTGTCGGGGGAGGGGAGGAATCCGTGGATAACCCTGTCTGATGTCATTACACAAGACCAGACCCAGCTTCACCCTTCAAAGATCTTGTCCAACGCATGAAGCTTGATTTCAAATACAGTGTTTCTATTCTTGGGCCTCCCCTCTCATCTACGCAGTGGAGACCTTCCAATCGCTAGCTACGCCTGAGTATATATGTGTATATGACTTATTTATGTACTGAGAGATGGAAAAGGACAGAATAAGAGAGGTGAAGTTGCTAGTGTGATGTATTAATAAAGCAAAGAAAGTGGTATAGTACACATCTTATCTTTGGGGAGATAAATTCCAAAATCCCCTATAGAGGTCTGGCACCAGATACAGCTAAAAAAAAAAAAAAAAAACCTATCCATAAATAGCTGTGATGGTATGTAATTTATAACTTTGAAGTGATAAGATAGATAAAAATTCATTATGAAATATAATAATTATAATAAATGGTAATAAATATTTTAAATATGAAACTTACCTTCTTGTGATAATGTAACATAATACCTACATGAAAAGGTGAAATGAGGTGAATGAAGACACATTATTATGGAGATTTAGGCAACTATGTAAGAGGTTATTGAACAAAAGCAATATGATCTAAGGCTGGTCACCTGATAAGCAAAATGTCTCCTGAGTGATTAAAGGTAGGACAGCACACACACAACATGGACACACTGGACTCAGGTGCGATTACCATATCAGCCAGAATGAAATGAGATTTATTATACTATTCGAAACTGTATAATTTAAAAGACTAAGCTGGTCATTTCTACAATGTTTCCAAAGAATGACTGACTGTGGGCAACTGAGTCCGCAGAGACCAAAACTACTCCTATTCAGGTTATGGTTCTATGGTGTAGCATTTTCTAGCATGCTCAAGCCCTGAGCTCACTTTCCAGAACTGGAGAAAGCAAACCAAAACTCAGGATGATTAAAAAAAAAAAAAAGACTACTGAGGAACTGAAAACTGAGATATCTAAGTTCAAAAAGGTAAATCAGTCTTGGGTATTTCTCCTGAGATGGGAGATATAAGGAAAAGATGCAAGAAGAAATGTTGCCACGGCACCCGGAATCATTTCATAGCGAGCGTTTCCCTAGTCCTGGCTGAGAGGTCAGCACTGGCCCTGCACAATTGTTGATCCCAAGAAGCAACTCCAGCGTTGGGAAGAGTAAGTTAATGGTTATTTTGGCCCATGACTGGACAGTTGCTAATGAAAGCTACAGGAGAAGGAGAGTTGATGGGGCTAGTAAAAAAGATGAATCAATCAGTTAAGAATGAAAGCTGTACTGGATAAATTAAATACACAAAGGGGGAGGGGAAAGACAGCAGTGCTTAGGGAGAGAATTCAACACAGCAGCTAGATACACAAAAGCGCAAGGAAATAATTTTAGGAATGTATGAAAAGTGACAAGACCCAGGGAAAGAAGCTGGCATTAAATTAGGGTGGGGATCTCAATATAGCACGAGGCAGGGTTACCAAGAGGGACTAGATTTAAAGATGAGGTCTTGTTGTTAGATACACCCAGGTCCTCCATATATGGAGTCTGATTTCTTAGAAGAGACCATACAAAGCTGTGATATGCCTGTGTGTATGCTGGAATTCCACAAAAGAGGCTGCCTGCCTCCCCTTGCTTGGTAGCTTGATAGTGTTGAATAACTATCAAGAAGCCCTTTGTCTTTATCTCTGACACTGGTTGGCATTCTCTTAAAGCAATCCACAATTTCTGCCAAAATATGTTCAGGAAATATGAGTCGCTGCAGCTTGTGACCCCGCCGGATAGCCACAAACTGAATCACGGCGAACAGTTCAGCTGAGTAATAAAATATAATCAGATTGGCAGGCCGCATCAGCCTGGGCCACACACACAGATCTTCTTTTAACCCAGTTTAACAAGTTGGTCTCCAGAAGTTATTTATTCCACCTGTCAACAACGTTCCTATTGTGGAAATGACAGCCGTCAGGTCTCTTTTAGAAGATTGTGATTCCATTCTTTCCTCTTGCCCCAGGTAGTGAAAAGCCTCAGAGAATCAATGTTCTTTAAGACAGCTAAGTGATTTGTTTGACATTGATCATTTGCTTGAAAGAATAGCTATTACCTTAAAAAAAAAAATAAATGCAATATTCCTATCATTAGCCACTGAGTAAATTCAAAATAAATATCTGTAGCTAAAATTACTTTGAAATCTTATAAGGGCCGGATGGGTGTAGGCAGCTGTCCAGCCAGCAGTAATCTGCCATCTTACTTCAAAATGCATAATAAACTGTCAGTTATGGTTGCTGCATCACCACATGGCAAGGTCAGGCCGGATTTCACAATTCATTTGCAAGCTCATTCTTAACAAACATTTGGAGCTAGTAGGGCCAAATAAGGGCAAAGGCTTGGAGGACATGACCTTCGATTTGGATCTCCATAATATTTAACAGCAACAAAAAGAAGAAAATACCAAATGGGTTCCCAGATGAAGACGATAATGAATAATCGGCAATCAATAGTCAACCAGAGTCTCTCTTAGGCAGAGTTCACCTAAGATCTAACCAAATGTCTTTTATGATTCGATTTTCATATAAATAAGAATAGGCAACACTTCTTACTAGCTCTGGGCCATATATTTATTGCTCTTGGCAATAGTTTTTATTTTTATTTATATGTGACATATGTTACCATATCTTATCCTATAAACAAGGAAATTTAAGTGGGGGTGTTAAATCATCATTTTCAGAGTGATTTCCCCCAGAAGTTGGGTATGTACCATCGGGTGCTTAAGGTATGAACCTGTCTGTATTTCTGCTCAGCTCTGTGTACTCTTCCTGTGCTCAGTCTCAGCCGTCTTTCCTCCAGCTCTATTAGTCTTTAGTTTTTGACTGAGATCATAACTATGCCATCCCTTTACCCTGAAAACCTTGACCATTAAGAAGCACGCCTTTAATCCCAGCACTCGGGAGGCAGAGGCAGGCGGATCGCTGTGAGTTCGAGGCCAGCCTGGTCTACAAAGTGAGTCCAGGACAGCCAAGGCTACACACAGAGAGACCCTGTCTCGAAAAACAAAACAAAACAAAACAAAAAAAGAAGTTATTTCGCCAAACACTGTAAGATTAGCTTCTTGGTTCCTATGTTAGGCATATTCAAAACCTATGAAGTGTTTTGGGGGAATACTTGCTTTCTATTTTTTAATAACCAACGAGCCTTATTTTCTATGTATCCTAAGAGATCTTCCTCTACTACCTAGGTGTTTCTTGGCTGCATCTTGATATACCATACAATCCTACTTTCTTTTGCTATAACAGAATATCTACCTTAGAATGGATAATTTATAAAGGAGAGGCATTCACTTTGGCGAAGAATCTATGAGAGCCTTCTGCTTCTACATCTCCTGGACGGAAGTAGAAGGGTAAACATATGCAGGTGGAAGAGGCCAGCCATGAGAACGAATTCAGTTTATATTAATCCATTGATGCAGAAGTTATGTTTCATAAATACAAGAGCTCACACAGGCAAGGAAGTCACGTATTGACCACTGGGGGCTGCATTGTCATACCCCAGACACTACCCACCAGGTCCCACTAGGTCCCATCTCTCAATGTCACACGGGGCCTAAGCCAAAATATGCATTTTGATGAGAAGTCCCCTTCCTGGGTAGCAATATGAAGATGAGTAGCTTCATATGCTTTAGTGAAAGCTAGGAGGAATTATCATCAGATGTTCTTACAGTCTGTAGTAGAGTCTTTTAGGAGACTTAGTAAGTTCTGTGTGAACTGAAGCAGGTCTAGGAACAGGCTAAGGAGCAGCAGCTTCTAGTCAAGGGCCAACTCTCCAATCAAATAACAGAAGCATTTTGGGTCATGTGCTAAGAAATTCCCTGGTGCATTTTGTTTTAATTTTATCCCCATGAACAGCTATTATCCACTTGATTGGGTAGAACAAGAGATCTGTGCATCTTTGGAAATTCTCAAGGAAACTAATGCACCTGTTCTGTCGCAATATTGAGTTAGCCAGAGCCTCTTTGTCTAGGGTCGGCCTCCTACCTGTGCTGTGCCAATGAGACCCTGATCCATCAATTACATCTGCAACTGCTTCTGCCACAACCCATGGACCAGACAGAGCGGCTTGCCCAGTGATTTAAAAAAAAAATTCTAATATTTCTCTCACCAATATACTCCATAGGGATGTTTTGCAGTACATGGAAGAAAATAGAGAATTCAGGGGCAAAAATTACCCTTGCAATTCTAGAATAAGCACCATTTGATTATATTGGATCATTTTTTAATATATAATATAGTTGGATTTCAGCTTCTTGTGTTACTTAGGATTTTAACAGCCACCTTCACAAATGGATTATCAGAGTGTTTTTTTTTTCTCTCTGTGCTTGGTCAAGTTATGAATAGTTCCATTTTGTGGCTCGAATTCTACTCCTTAAAAATCACAAGTTAATTGGATAGGAACCACTCATTAGACTCGGTGGGAGGACTGTTTTGGGGATGACATCATGACAAATTCTCAATTTTATTCAAGATTTATGTTTTTTTTTTTGAGTAAAATTTTATTTATATCATTTATTTAAAAAATGATGATTTCTCACATATACCAAACAGCCATGAGTATTAGTTTCTCATGATTGTATCCTCCTAAACACCTGTTCTCACAGTCTGTTTGCATTTGTTCTTTTTTAGATTTTTCTGTGTTTCTCTGCTTTTTAGGCTTTATCCTCCCATGCAACATAGTGGCTCCTTCCTCTTTTCTGCTATTACATTATGATTTTATTTTCTCATAATACAATAGTGGCTGATGCTTTATTATATCTTTACAGTTTATCACTTGGAGATTTCATACATGCATACGATATGTTCCAATCCCATCTAAACCCTGATGCCCCAATCTCCCACTCTATTTAAACTCCCTTCCAACATGGATTTTAATTACTTTTTTAATTCATTTATTCTCAACAATGAAAACATGTAAGTGTTCAATTTTTCATTAATATGGTTTAAAAATATTCTATACTTCTGAAATAGGACTTGTAAAATGTTTGCAATAAATCTTGTCATGAGCAAACATGTAGTGTTTGCTGAATTGGTGTCAACACTCACTCACTATTCCTCGCCTGCCACCCAACATTTATTATTCTCTTTTTTGTTCTAGGGTTCACAGCAATGCCTCCAAGTTTTAGTATGGGTGAAGAGGAAGATCAGTTTTCACAGATTTTATTCAGTAAACTTATTGTGATTTATAAATTAACCTACCAATTTATTTTAGTTTTCAAATCTCTCTCTCTGTGTGTGTGTGTGTGTGTCTGTGTCTCTCTCTCTCTCTGTCTCTCTCTGTCTCCCTCTGTCTCTGTCTCTCTCTCTGTCCCTGTCTCTCTCTCTCTCTCTCTCTCTCTCTCTCTCTCTCTCTCTCTCTCTCTCTGTGTGTGTGTGTGTGTGTGTGTGTGTGTGTATGTGTGTGTGTGTGCATGAGTTTGGGTGTAGTACAGGCCATAGGTTGAAGACTATTATCTTCCTCAATTTCTCATCCCACTGAGCTCAGTGTGTTAGCCACTCTGTCTCGTAGCCAGAGAATTCCCAGGATCCTCCTTGCCTGTCCTGCTGGCATTGTGGTTATAGATGCACACCATTATATCTGGATGTTATGTAGATGGTGAAGATCCACACTCAGATCTTTGTCTTTTCTTACAAACACATTTGACCCACTGAACCATCTCCACAGCCTCTAGATCTTCTTTATAGAACCACTGCAAATTAATTAAAGGAATGCCATCCAGGGCAAACTCTGTTCGAGCTGTTATTAATTAAAATTAGCTGACTGACAACCATCAGCAGCTTAATATTGGGACAATTTTTTATTATCCCTATCTGTGTGCTACTAGTTAGTGGTGGCTATCCAAAGTATAGAGATCTAGAAAATCACTTGGCACTCACTCTCTGATTGCCTAGAGCTGTGAATCCTCTAAATGCCGCTGAGGGTCAAAGGAGATAGTTATGGAAAACAAATCCATTATTTCCCAAAACACTGGCCTACAAATGACATGAATCCTTTCCATTGTACTGAGAAAACTGGCCATGTAGCCATTCCTGTCTGCAATGAAGAATGCAAGAGTGACAAGAATAGTCTCTGTGTGGACATGCAACACCCTTCCGTCGTAAGGAGGCTATCAGATGATGGTTGACAATACACAAACTGAGAGAAGCTATAAAGTCTGGTAGAAAGCCATCAGCCAGACTCTGGGAGGCCCTCTTTAGTTATTTTTCAGACCGACCCCAGCAGGAGATGGCATGGAATACATACGTAGGCAACGAGCTGTAGCCAAATGGCCCTGCTTTTTCAAGAACGAGAACTGCTCCCATGGAAGCCAAGGCTCTCACATCCAGAAGGCATTCATTCTTCTACTGAAGTCCACCGCCAGCCATAATTTTGCCACTTCAATCAGCGTCTTTGTCTTCCCAGGAATATGACAGGGAGGATGGCTTTTGGTGAAGGAGGAAATGAGGCCCAGCTGAGGATGCCAAACATAAAGTCCTTTATGGTGAGCCGTAGACAAGCAGAAGCACGTGGCAAGATGATGTTGCTGAACAACTATTTGGCCTTGGGGTTTTTGTTGTGGTGGTGGTTGTTGTTATTCTGAATTTCTTGTTATATGAGAAAATTATTTCTCTTTTTACATAAACCACTATTGCACCATTGTTTTGGAGTTTCGGTTACTTAGAGATGCAATCCCAACTGACAGAATTAATGCTATTTCCCACATTCAGGTCACAGTTTCTTGGAACAAGAGTTCCAAGAAACATACTCTTATGTTTTGAGGCAGGGCCCCATGTAGCCCAGGCAGGCTTCGAACTTGCTATGTAGCAGAAGATGACACTGAATGCCTGGTCTTTCTGCATCTACTTCTCAAGTTCTGAGATTGTAGGCCCTACATCACCATCCTTGTCTAGAATGACATTCTTAAAGTAACCATCTTCAGCTATTCAAAAATCATTAATTAACACTGTCTCACAAGACCCCCCAAATAGCAATATGTACATTTAGAACCCAGCTATTTCAAGAAAGTTGTCACAATAATTTGGTGATTTATCCTCTAGAAACTTAAAAACTAAACTTTGTATCATCGGTAAAAACAACAGGAAAAATACACAAGAAGAAAGTAAAATTTAAACAACATGTGATAATGTGGCCATTGTATATAATCAAAGGAAGTATACCAGAGGCAGGGAAAATAAGTATTTAATTGAATGGGAATAGGAAATGTTACATTAAAAAAGCAGACTATATTAAAGAGAAATGTAAGAAATTTAGCACACTATATTAACTAACTTTCTCAGTGCTGTGATCAAATACATATAAAATGTAAGCATGGAAGGAAAGAAAGAAAGAAGTAAGGAAGAGCGGGTTTGGAGGGTGGACCGGCTTGGAAGGGATACACTTCATCATGGCAGGAAAGGCATGGCTACAGGAACAGGAGGGGGCTGCTTACGTTGCATCCTCAGTCAGGAAGTAGAGTGGTCGCTGGTGCATCTTCTCCCTTTCCCCTTCACGTTAACTCTACACACAGAATGGCACCGTTCATTCGTGTTTATGCCGTGCCCTCCTTTTTCTGCTGGGCTTTGGAAATGTCTTCACAGACATGATCAGTGGAGTGTTTCCTGGGTGATTCCGAACCCTGTCGAGCTGGGGAAGACTAGCCATCACACAGACAAGTGGGAGAAGATCAACAAATGAAACCATAAGGTAACTGACGTGCCTTGTCTAGCTAGCAGGTAAGGAAGTGATACAGCCAGGTGGGAACCCAAGAGTGACTTTGTGAATAGATTTCCAATAGACTCCCCCCTAACTGACTTCCTCCCCCACCTTATGAGCAGAGAAGAAATAAGACAAATGAGAATCGCTTCCAAAAATTCCTCAAAATGGATGCCACAGATACATTTCCAGGCAGTGTCCATTTTTCAATTTGGGGATTTGGGTATAATTTTTCCACGTCTACTGTAGGAAGAGTCGTCCCCACTCCCTTTTATTTCTTGTGATGCTGATTCATTGGTTTTATTTTGGGGCCTCATCACTTACAGACTGACAATATGTGGAAAAAAGAAAATTCATTCCCTTCTGATTTCCCTGGCTCAGGGGGCCTTCTATAACAACATAGAAATAAAGCATGTATTGCAAATATATTTTTAAAAAGTCAATACCATGCTTCCAACAGCCTCTCATTAGTGAAGATAAGTCTATAGTTTGGATATTAATTTTCTGATAGTATGAGGTGAATCAATTCTGTTCTACTTCTTGCAATTGTAATTTATGACATTCTAAAGTTTAGAGCCTTGACGATCCAAACTCCAGAAACATGATTGGTGGGAAAACAGGAGTTCACATAATGAAATGACTACATTTTCCTGATGTATAAAGTTATTAAACATTTTATTTTTTTTAACTTTTCACTTAAATAAGCACTTCTGCTACCAGTGGGATAAAGTGTAGCTTCTTTGCCTACAGAGCTGCTTGTTAAAAATATGAATAAATGTTACCACATAATTAGAATTAATGCATAGAAGTATCTTTGGCATATAGTAACTTGAGGAAATAAACTTCAGGTGTTGCTTGCTCAATAAGAAATTTGTGTTTCCTTTCTCTTTTCTGTGAGATTTAGATAGATAAAAGAAATCGGTCCAATTTTTTTTTAATCTTTGTGAACTTCACTGATATCCACAGAGTCTGATTAATAATATGGAAGGGGGGGAAAACTGGAAGGACCAACAACGAGTTTGAGTGATCCTTGGCAAAATTAAAATATAAAGTTATGCTTAAAGTTGGGAGACAAAACCTTAGACAAAGTGTTAGAGCCAAGGTCACTTTATTTATTATTCACTTTAGAATGAATGGAAAATAATTGAAACAATATTTAAACACATCCATAGACACACACATACTTTTTCAAGGCAAATCCACAGATTACATGCAACTGCCACCAAAGAAGATAATAAAAATCTTACAATATATTTAATGTAGAATCAGAGAACTTATATAGCTGATAAACACCTTCAGCAAAGTGGCTTGATACAAAATTAACTCAAAAATGTCAGTAGCTCTTCTTATACAAATGACTAACAGTCTGAAAAAGATTAGGGAAAACACACCCTTTACAATAGCCACAAATAATATAAAGTATCTTGGTGTAACTCTAGCTAAGTAAGGGAAAGATATGTATGACAAGAACTTCAAGACTCTGAAAAAAGAAATGGAAGACGATATCAGAAGATGTAAAGACCTCCCATGTTCATGGATTGGTAGGACTAACATAGTAAAAATGGCCATCCTACCAAAAGCAATATACAGATTCAATGTGATTCCCATCAAAATACCAACACAATTCTTTAGGGAATTTGAAAGAACAATTCTAACTTCATTTGGAAAAAAACCAAGATAGCTAAAACAATCCTATACAATAAAAGAACTTCTTGATATATCACCATCCCTGACTTCAAGATGTACTACAGAGCAACACTAATAACAACTTCATGGTATTGGCATAGAAACAGACTTATTGATCAATGGAATTGAATCAAAGACTGAGAAAAAAATCTACACACTTACAGACACCTGATTTCTGACAAAGAAACCAAAACCACACAATAGAAAACAGCATCTTCAACAAATGGTGCTGGTCTAAGTGGAGATATACTTGTAGAAAAATGTGACTAGACCCTTACTTATCAGCCTACACAAAACTAAAGTCCAAGTGGATTAAAGATTTCAACATGTAAGTAAGTATATACCATTTGAGTCTTTCTGCTTCTGGGTTAACTCACTTATTATGATCATTTCCAGTTCAATCAATTTGTGCATAAATTTCGGGAATTCCTTGTTTTTAATGGATGAGTAGTATTCCATAGTGTAAATGTACCACAAGTTCTTTTTAAAATTAATTTATTCATATTACATCTCAATTGTTATCCCATCCCTTGTATCCTCCCATTCCTCCCTCCCTCCCATTTTCCCCTTACTCCCCTCTCCTAAGACTGTGACTGAGGGGGACCTCCTCCCCCTGTACATTTTCATAGGGTATCAAGTCCCTTCTTGGTAGCCTGCTATTCTTCCTTTGAGTGCCACCAGTACCACAGTTTCTTTATCCATTCTTCTACTGAGGGACACTTAGGCTGTTTCCATGTTCTGGCTATTCAGGACACTAGCCCAAGGGGCATGTCCCAAGAAAGTCTTCACTTGCCAGGAAAGTGGGACAGAGGGAGGACATCCTATTTGGTCTCTAGGTGAGAGAAGCATGGGAGAATGGGGAAATAGAAGGATCCAGAGAGTCCTAGAAACCTACAAGAAGAACATTATGATGGGCAGATCTGGATCCAGGGGCCCTGCTCAAAATACAGCACTAGCCAAGGACAGTACATGCAGTAAACTTCAAACCCCTACCCAGATCTAGCCAATGGACAGGACATTTTCTACAGTTGAGTGGAAAGTGGTGCCCCATATTTGACCATGTCCCCATGATGGGGAGGCCTGGTGGCACTCAGAGGAAGGATAGCAGGCTACCAGAAAGAGACTTGATACCCTATGACCATTTACAGGGGGAAGAAGACCCCTCAGTCACAGTCATAGGGGAGGGAGTAAGATTAACAATTAATAAATTGGATATCATGAAACTGAAAGTCTTCTGTAAGGCAAAGAATACTGTCAACAGAACAAAATGGCTGCCTACAGACTGGGAAAAGATCTTTATCAACCCTATATCCAACAGAAGGCTAATATTCAAAATATATAAAGAATTCAAGAAATTAGAAACTAACAAACCAAACAATCCAATTAAAAATGGGATACAGAGCTAAGCAGAGAATTTTCAACAGAGGAATCTCTAATGGCTGAAAAGCACTTAAAGAAATGCTTATCAGGGAAATGCAAATTAAAACAACTCTGAGATTTCATCTTATACTCCTGTCAGAATAGTTAAGATAAAAAAAACTTAAGTGACAGCACATGCTGGCAAGGATATGGGGAAAGGGGAACACTCCTCCATTGTTGATGGGAGTGAAAACTTGTACAACCACTTTGGAAAGCAGCCTGGTACTTCCTCAGAAAACTGGGCACAGTTCTACCTCAAGACCCAGCCATACCATTCCTGGGCATATACCCAAAAGATGCTCCAGCATAAAACAAGAACATTTGCTCAACTATGTTCACAGCAGCTTTGTTTGTAATACCCAAAATTGGAAACAACCCAGATGTACCTTAACCTAAGTATGGATAAAGAAACTGTGGTACATTTACACAATGGAATACCACTGTTAAAAAACAAGGAAATCATGAAATTTTAGGCAAATTGATAGAACTTGAAAAAAAACATCCTGAGTAAGGTAACTCAGACTCTGAAAGACAAACATGGTTTGTATTATCTTATAAGCAGATATTAGCCATATACTACAGGATAAACATACTACATTTCACAGACCTAAATAAGCTAAGTAACAAGGAGGGCCCAATGGAGGATGGCTGAATTTCACTCAGAAGTAGAATAGGCATCAGAAATGGTTAAAGAGACATAACAGGATAGGAGAGGGAGTAAAGAAGGAAACAAGGATAGTGAACAGGTGTGTATGGGGAGTGTGGGAAGACAGAGGGCTTAGAGAGAGAAGAGAAGCTTTGGGCAGGGGCGTTTCTGAGACAAGCTGGAGACTTGCAACCGGATAAGCACCAAGGAGGGTGTGGGGTGACTCTAGCTGAGACCTCTAGTAGCAGGTGCCATGGAAACTGAAGAGGCCACCCTCTAACTAGACAACTAGACAGGACTCCCAGTGGAAGGAGGTAGAACACCAACCCACCAACAAAAACTTCAACATAAAAATTACCCTGCCTACAAGATATGCAGGCATAAAGATAGAGCAGAGATGGAGGGAATGTCCAACCAATCTCTGACCCAACCTGAGACCCTATGGGAGAGAACCAGCCTCTGACACTAACAAGGACACTCTGCTATGTCTGTAAACAGGATCCTAGCATAGCTGTCTTCTGAGAGGCTCCACCCAGCAAAGGTTCCAAACAGGTGCTGAGACTCACAGACAAAGATTGGTCAGAGTACAGGGAGTTCTTATGGAAGAGCTGGGGGAAGCATAGAAGGACCCTCCAGAGGGGATGGGAGCTTCACAAGAAGACCAAAAAGCCAACTCATATGGTCCCAGGAGGGCGTGCAGAGACTTAAGCACCAACCAAGGACCATGCATGGACTGGATCTAGGCCCCCTACACATATATAGTTGATGGACAAGTTGGTCTTCTTATGGGTCCCCTAGTAAAAGGGAGCAGGAGATGTTACTGACGTGGACTCTTTTGCATGTTTTTCGATCACTTTCCCCTGGAAGGGCTGCCTTGCCAGGCTACCATGGAAAAGGATATGCTCAGTTCTGATGTGACTTGAAGTGCTGGGGTGGGTTAGTGGAGGGGTGAGGGCTTTCCTGATGGGTAGGGGATGAGAAAAGAGGGAGGAAGGGTGGGGCCAGAAAGAAAGGAGGATGAGGAACTGCGATCGGGATGTAAAGTGAACAACTAAATAAATAAGGTTTTTTTTTAAATAGGCATTTTGTACTAAAAAAAATGAATGAATAATAAAGATAAGAATAAGATTATTTTGTCATTTTTCTCTATCAAGTAGTCATTTAGTAAAATACATCCAAGAAAGAAGAATTAGTACTTCTTATTCCAGAAAGGAACAAGATTATAATATTGTTGGTTTTCTATAGTGTAATCTACCATTTACACCCATACAAGTTGAGAGCTTTAAGGTTGAGTAAATTTTTGAAGGGCTCTATTTAGACAATAATTTCTTATAGCTCCCATGTTGATGTTGCAGCAATTAAATATAAAATGTGATATTTTTACAAGAGAGAAATCGACACTTAGGAAAATAACACACAGTCCAAGTCTTGGGATTATGAACTTCCAGATCTTTGTCATGAATATTAGAAAAGTCTTAATGACACTTTTTACTGTAGTGTGCAAAAGTGGTTATAACAACAATCAACACAGCAGGCTAATAATGTAAGAAGTATAATGTTAATAATCTGGAAGTACAATTCAAAAGTAAATTCACTGAAAATTCTCATTTCAAACGACAACATTTCCTGCTTTTACTTTTATTGTCTCCTTGCTTGTCACCAGCTGTATTTTTCTATTTTTCTTTGCCAGAACACAAAATATATATACGTGTTATAATATTTATTGAATAACAAAAAGAGAAATTGTACCAACTTTTAGATCAATTCCTCTTTTCTAAGGTCCCAACAATAATTGGCCATACTTTCCCTGGAGGTTCTGACCCATCAGTTATTTGAGTTAAGCCCCTTAAGTATTTATGCTAAGCAAACAAGAGTGTTGCTTAACTAGAGCAAAGTGGCTCAGCCATTAGTTTTGATCAATTGCTTGGTGGTCCCTTTCATTAGACTGTTTAATTTGAACCACAATTAGAGTTTATCCTTTTAGAAGATAAAGTAGACTCCCCAGCTATTAACTAAAGGTTCTGACTACAGTGCATCTCAAGATGGATGTTACATACCTCTACTGATAGTCCAATTCAGCAAAAATGGTCCAGTTCTCTTTGGAGAAGCTGTTCTTGCAACTTTAATATTGAAAACTTAGGTTTCTTTCTGAAGAATGTAGAAACCCATGAGATACGTGTACATGTGTCTCCTTAGGATACAGATCACCTAAATAAAAAGGATATAAATACATACATAATTTACAAATTGGGGTAGGAATATTGAGCAATGCTTCGATGTCGCTTCTTTACTAAAGTGATGCAAAGCAATATCAGCTCTCAATTTCTCCAGCTCTTAGTGACCTATTCATCTCAAAGGCAATGAGTGTAATCCTGTGCCTTGCAATTACTGATGGTACTGGGGATATATGAAATGAAACATGCACAGAACAGAAAGTATCAAATTATTTCCCTCACTTATGATATCTAAAATGTTGATTTCATAGACATTAAGAATGAGAGGTAGTCACCAGAGGGTGCAGAATATGGAGAGGGGAGGAAGGTTTTGTGAGAAAGTGTTACATTACAGTGACAAAGGAGCAAGAATGTCCAGTGCGCTATTGTGAACATAGGTTGCAATACTGTACTGCACAGTCCCCAAAACTACAGGCAAGCCATAATTTATATGCAAAGATACAAGAAGTATGGATAAATCTGACAGATTAAAAGTTCCAAGTGATTATAACTGGACACCTGCCCAAGGGGCATGTCCCATGAAAGTCTGCACCTACTAGGAAAGTGGGATAGAGGTGAGGACATCCTATTGAGACTCTAGGTGAGAAAAATATAGGGGATAGGGAAGTAGGTAGATCCAGAGGATCCTAGAAACCTACAAGAGGAACATTATGATGGGTGGATCTCAGCCCAAGGGTTATGCTTGATCTAAGGCACCAACCAAGGACAAAACATGCAGTCATTATCAAACCCCTACCCAGGTCTAGCCAAGGGACAGAACATTTTCCACAGTTAAGTGGAGACTGGGGTCTGACTTTCACACGAACTCTGGTGCCCCATATTTGGCCATGTCCTCTTGATGAGGAGGCCCAATGGCACTCTGAGGAAGGATAGCAGACTACCAAGAAGTGACTTGATACCCTAGCACCATATTCAGGGGGAGGAGGTCCCCCTCAGTCACAGTCATAGGGAAGGGGGATTGGGGTGAAAGTGGGAGGGAGGGAGGAATGGGAGGATGCATGGGATGGGATAGAAAATGAGATGTAATATGAATTATTTTATTTTTCAATAAAAATGTGTTAAAATAGTAAATACATATTTTAAAATAAAATAAATAAGTGAATTGCAAAAAAAAAAACTCCAAGTGATTTCAGATGGTGTTGAGAAAACAACAGCAGCAGCAGCAACAACAACAACAACAACAACAACAACAACAACAACAAAGTTAAAAACCTACCAACCTAGAATCCTATGCCTGGCAACACTGTTCTTTAAAAGTGAGGGAAGAATAACCACCCTTTCTGACAAAAGAAAATAGAATGTATCTATAGTAGACTCACATTTCAGAAATAAAAGAAATTACTTAGAGAGAAAAAACATAGTACAGATCAGAAACTTGGATCTACACAAAGAAAAGAAGACTGCAAAATGGTCAACTGGAGATAAAAGAAATCTTTTTCTTATTTTTAATTGATCTAAAAAGACAATTTGTTTACAAGGTAATGGCAAAATTTTATTAAATTATATATATATTTATAATCCCATACAAGTAAAATCAATGACAATGACACAGAGTTAAGAAAGAAAAGTTTTGATTACTGTGTTAGTGTAAAGAATTATAAAGTATTCACACTGCCTGTGAAAAAGTCTAGTGTCCTTTGAAGATAGAGTCAGAGTATTTGCAAATTTATATTAACAATTCTAATAAAATAACTTAAAAGGTCTGTTTTATAATTTTTGACAATTTTGCACATCCATTCAATATATTGTGAACTTTCACCTCGCTTAGCCCCTTCTATTTGGTCCACACTCTGTGTCCCCTTATTCTCAAACAATGTCCTTCCTATTCTTTTATATTGTTTCTGTGGAAGTCTTCTACAGGTAGCCACAGCCACTGTGTGTTCACAGATACACTGGCCATGCCATTCTCAGGAGAGAGTTTTATAAGAAACACTTTCTGATTGGATTGAGGCCCTCTCTGTGGGAACACATACCTGCCCCAGCAAATCTAGGCAAAAGCCTATGACTGGAGATTTCATGGGACCTTTGGAGGAATTTACTACTGAGCTAAATGGATACATGACCAAACTTCTTTCTAAATATATATATTGACATTCTAGGACTAATGCAGCTATTTGCTTGGCCTGATATGATTTTTTAAATGGGCAATTGTAAATAAAAAAACAGATATTTTTGCATCAATGTCCAAAAGAGAAATTGGTCTGAAATTCTCTTTCTTTGTTGGGTCTTTGTGAGGTTTAGGTATCAAAGTGACTGTGGCCTCATAGAATGAGTTTGGTAACGTTCTATCCATGTCTATCTTTTGAAGTAGCTTGAAGAGTCCTGGTATTCGCTCTTATTTGAAGGTCTGATAGAATTCTGTGCTGAAACCATCTGGCCTTGGGCTTTTTTTTTTTTTTTGGGTTGGGAGACTATTAATGTCTGCTTCTATTTCAATTTGTTTATCTGATCTTGACTCAATTTTGGCAAGTAGAATCAATCAAGAATATTGTCCATTTCATTTAGATTTTCAAATTTTGTGGCATGTATGCCTTTGAAGTAGGATCTTATGTTATGGTATTTTGTATTCCTTCAGTGTCTGTTGTTATGTCTACCTTTTCATTTCTGATTTTATTAATTTGCATAGTGCCTTTTAGTTAGTTTGGCTAATGGTTTGTCTATCTTGTTGATTTTCTCAAAGAACCAGCTCCTGGTTTTGTTGATTCTTTGAATTGGTCTCTTTGTTTCTAATTTATTGATTTCAGCCCTGAGTTTGATTATTTCCAAACATCTGCTCCTCTTGGGTATTTCTGCTTCAATTTTTTAGGTTTCCAGATGTGTCGTTAAGTTGCTTATATGGGGTGTTTCCAATTTCTTTATAAAGGCACTTAGCCAAATATATATTCAATGGAAAAAGGATAACACCTTCAACAAATGGTGCTGGTCTAACTGGATGTCTACATATAGAAAAATGCAATTAGACCCATATTTATGACCATGCACAAAACTCAAGTCCAAGTGGATTAAAGACCTCAACATAAAACCAGAGATATTAAATCGGTTAGAGGAAAAAGTGTCAAAGAGCCTGGAACACATTGGCACTGGAGACAACTTCCTGAACAGAACACCATCAGCCCAGGCCTTAAGGTCAACAATTAATAAATGGGACCTCATGAGGCTGAGAAGCTTCTGTAAGGCAAGAGACACTGTCAACAGAACAAAATGACAGCCTTCAGACTGGGAAAAGATCTTCACCAACCTTACATCTGACAAAGGGCTAATATCCAAAATATATAAAGAGCTCAAGAAATTAAACATCACCAAACCAAATAACCCAATTAAGAAATGGGGCTCAGAACTAAACAGAGAATTCTCAACAGAGGAATATCAAATGGCTAAGAAACACTTAAAGAAATGTTCAACCTCCTTAGTCATCAGAGAAATGCAAATCAAAATTACTCTGAGATTCCAATCTTACACCCATTAAAATGGCTAAGATCAAAAACTCAAGTGACATCACATGCTGGTGAGGATGTAGAGAAAGGAGAACACTCCTTCATTGCTGGGGGGAATGCAAACTTGTACAACCACTTTGGAAATCTGTCTCTTTCTCAGAAAACTGGGAGTAGGGCTTCCACTAGGCCTAGCTATTCCACTCCTGGAATATACCCAGAAAATTGCTCTGCCACACAACAAGGACATATGCTCAGCCATGTTCATAGCAGCCCTATTCATAATAGCCAGAACCTGGAAAACAACCTAAATGTCCCTCAGTCAAAGAATGGATTAAAAAAAACTGTGGTTCATTTACACTATGGAATACTACTCAGCTATTAAAAACAAGGAAATTCTGAAATTTGTGGACAAATGGATAGAACTAGAAATGATCATACTGAGTGAATTAACCCAGAAGCAGAAAGACTCACATGGTATATATTCACTTATAATTGAACATTAGCCCAAAAGAGATGTCCTATGAAAATCTTCACTTACCAGGAGATGGGATAGATGCGAGGACTTCCTATTGGGACTCTAGGTGAGAGAAGTATGTGAGAATGGGGAAATAGAAGGTTCCAGAGGATCTTAGAATCCTACAAGAAGAACATCATGATGGGTGGATCCGGACCCAGGGTGGTCTGCTCAAACTATTGCACCAACCAGGGACAATACAGACAGTAAACATTGAACCCCTACCCAGATCTAGCCAATGGACAGGACATTCTCCACAGTCAAGTGGAGAGTGGGGACTGACTTTCACATCAACTCTGGTGTCCCATATTTGACCATGTCCCCATGATGGGGAGGCCCGATGGCACTCAAGGAAGGATAGCAGGCTACCAAGAAGAGACTTGATACCCTATGATCATATTTAAGGGGAGGAAGTCCCCTTCAGTCACAGTCATAGGGGAGGAAAATAGGGTGAAAGTGGGAGGGAGGAAGGAATGGGAGGATACAAGTGATAGGATAACAATTGAATTGTAATCTGAATAAATTAATTAAATGAAATTTAAAAAAAGAAACAGATAACTAATCAAAATATTGAAAATAAAGCACTCTTAAATTCTCAGTCCTAAGCAGGCCGTCTACCTCATCCCCTGCAAGACCCAAAGATTATCATGGAAAAGGAAGCAAACAGAATATAAGGCCAGAGCTTCAAGATAGGAAAGAGACCTGTGAAACTCTGTCTTTGCATCAAATATAATATTTTAGAGGACATATAACTTAGAGAGGGTGATATAGATGTCATGTTTAATTATCAGCACTCAAAATAAAAAATTCCTCTCAGCACTTTGCCTAGTTATGATCCTCTGCCTTAACTGACTCCCACTGCAAGAAAGAAGTTCCTCTGACCAAGGTCGAGAGCAGTACTGATCTATGTGTATAAACACAAAAATTAAGAAGATAGTTTAATAACATGTCATTTAGCAAAACAATAATTACACTGTCCTCTCTGTCCCCACCAGGATCTATGACATAGGACTTTTGGCAGGGTTTACAGTACCAAGTATGGCTTCTCTCCTGTGGAGCAAACAAAATTGAACCAGAAGGTGGTTGTTTACCTCCATAGTAGTCCTGCCACTACTGTAGAGCACATCTTGCCTGGCATATTAGTACTGTAGCAAATAGAGTCCACATCTGGGGAAGACTATTGATGAATTTTCTCCCCCAGCCAGCTGCATAGCACATTCAGACAGGATGAAAGCAAGCCAGCAGGGAAAAAAGTTGTATCTCAGTTCCAGATTGATTTTTCTCTTCCTTACCATCAACGTATGTGCTATTTTCAGCAATAACATCATCTACTTCTGGCACACAACTTGGAGCAACACAAATACCCTGTATGGTTTTGGGAGTCTTTGGGACCTCTTTGTGGTGTACTAATAGATATAAACCTAATAGCTCATCAAGGAATTTTTAAACATAGGTCATATACTGCAAAGTTGATTAAACTATTAGAAGTAAAAGTAACCAAACATAACATTACAAAGAAAATATATTAAGAGGCTGATATGAATAATTATAGTAACACATTACCTTGAGTTATATGCATAATTTTTAAGAAAATTAAATGTTTAAAACTAACCTGTGAAAAAGTAAAATTTCTAAATGGTAAGACTCAAAAAAAAATCTCTTTCACTCTATTACCACTCATAGATTTGAATCGTGCATATTAATAGTGTTATGTAAAAATATGTAAATATTTTGTTAATATTAAAACAGCACATCTTCATAAAAATAGGAAAAGGTATTCTTTCTGTAACAAATCATTTATTGGTAATACTGTAACTGTTCCTATAAAAGTAGACACAGTGATGGGTGAAGAAGAATAGTCATGGCAAACTATAATTATTGAAACATTGTTGCAAACAATATAAAAGAGAAAAGAATTAACAAAGGAAACATAGTAATGAATAAAAAAATAACCTGTCCATCCTCACTGTTACATTATCCCAGAATGTTAATCGGTTTATTATTAGCATTCTTTGCCATTGTGATTCACTGTACTCATATATTAAATTATTTACTAGCACATTAAAGAAAAACTAACCTGTTTAGTAGATGTAGTAAAAGCACATGATAAATCTCAATATCCATATATGATTTTAAAAAGACACTGTCTATGTGTTAGGAGTGAGAGAAACTAGTAAAATATACCTTAAAATACAAAATTCAGCCTCCAAGAAATGTGTTAAGTTGTAAAACATTTAAAATTCTGCTTGGGCTAAAAATCAGAAGTGCTAGATTTTTAATGTTTTGTGAAAAATTCTAATCAAAATGCTAATTAATGTAACAGGACATGGAAATTTTTAATATCCAAATATTTTTTTTTCTTTTGATTTTTTTAAGACATGGTTTCTCTGTGTATCCTTGGCTGTCCTGGAACTCGCTCTGTTGACCAAGCTGGCCTTGAACTCATAGAGATCCACCTGCCTCTGCCTCCCCAGTGCTGGGATTAAAGGTGTGTGCCACCATGCCTGGCCAAAGATAATAATTTCACAGTATTGCAAATCTATTAGAATGGGTTAAAAAGAAAAATATAGATGTGTGTGTGTGTGAGTGTGTGTATGTGTGTGTATGTATGTGTCTATATGTGTGTGAATGTGAGTTCGTGTGTGTATGTATGTGTGTTTATGTGTATGCTTCTGTACCTGAGTATGCACAAGTGTGTGTGTGTATGTGTAAGAGTATTTGTGTCACATGCAAGTCCCTAGATTCAATCATCAGTAGCACTGTGTTTGTGTCTGTTACTGATGATTTAATCTAGGGACTTGAATATGATAGACAAGCATTCCACCACTGAGGGACACTAAATTCAGTCTTGAGTGGTTTTGCTTGTTTATTGTTCTTGAGACGGAGTGTAGATTTTCTAGAAAGGTTTCCGGCATGGTGATCCTCCTGCCTCAGCTTCACAAGTGGTTATAGGGCTATGATACCAGGACTGGCTGTTAAAGCATTTTGATTTCATAACAAATGAAATTAAAAGGTATTAACATCAACATATAAGAAAATATTTGCGAAGTAATCGATAAATTTTAGTCTTTAATTTGCAAAGCTCACTTAGCAACAAATATTAAGCTATAATAAGTCTTTTCCAATCTAAGGATAATGAGTATAATTTTGATGTTGTCTTAATTTCTTAGTTTCATGCAAAGTAAAGTATTTTTAAAACTAATTGTGTCACATACATTTTCCCTTTCCTGTGTCACGTGTGTGCATTTTTGCTGGTTTTCCTTACTGGGCTGTAGAGCCAGGAAACATTGCTGTGTCAACTAGTTTACGCATTTCCACTTTTAAATACATCTAGCTGTCCATGACCATCTTTTGTAATATTTTTAAAAATAGAAATGCGTTAGTTGTTGTTTTATTCATTATTTGAAATTTTTGTGTGAACACTATGATGTACTTTGATGGTATCGATTGCACAGGACTCACCAATTCCAGTCAGTGCTGCTCTCCTGTGCATGCATGGTGGGCCACTCCTGTGCATGCATGGTGAGCCACTCCTGGGCATGCATGGCAGGCCACTCCTGGGCATGCATGGCGGGCCACTTCAAACTTGATGCTGATGCTTCTTTTGCAGCTTGTTTAGAAACCTTCCCAACTCAAAACCATATTTTTTTATTTTAAATGTTTGATCTTTTTTCACCAAACTTTATTTGCATATTCTTGGTTCTGTCTTTTATCTAAAATTCTGAATGTAAATCAATTTCTATTATATCTCATCTTTATCAACTTAAAACATCAATCTAGACCTAAGAACATCTTAACCCCTAAAAAACTTCATTGTAAAAGTAAACTATCTGATCTTCAACCTCATCAGAGACTTGAGAAGGAATAAAATTAATTACCTGAGTAGACAGGAAGTGCAGGTTAGCAGCTTCCAAAATGAGAAAAGGACAGAGACAATTTCGTGCCTGCTCAGTCACCCCAAATTTTTCTTTTACTAGCTCTCTGCTGTATCCAATACATATATATATATATATATATATATATATATATATATATATATATATAACCTATATATATATATATATAAAACCTATATATATATATAGCCTATATATATAGCCTATATATACATATATATTATTTATCATTACAGCTCACTCTTTCAGTTAGGGTTAGTTCCTGTTCTCTTTCTTTAGGCACCACATTTTATTTGCATATATTTGCATATTTCTGGCTCTGTCTTTTATCATGATTTTTCCAGTCCTCGATATGGGGTTCATGTAAAAGTGGTTAAGATTCTGCTTCAGTTCCCCTCGTTTTTCACGATGTCAAACCCACACACCAATATCAATTTACCACACTTCGCTTTCAGCCCCTTAAATAAAATTTTACAGTTCCTCACATTAAAGTCTCCTTCCCCTTTAAAAATGTCTACAGTTATAGCTTAGCTGTACTGGAGGTCCTATGTCTATTTTAAATGCTGTTTTAACATATACAATTGAATTATTATGTTGTAGATGTGACATGGGTCTTTGTACAGTGACCTTTCCTCTTTTGATTGCTCTGTGACAAAAAAGCACTTTGCTCCTGTTTTCACTGTGGGGAAAATAAATAATGTCTCCATCCTAGCAGTGTTTGATGAGGAGAATGAACCGGAAACACAATACACAAACTATCACTTCGCGGGAACCAAATTATATCTCTCCAAGTCACCTGTATGTAATTTCCTCCTTAAAATAAAAATAATTTTCTAATAAAACCAATAGTTTCAGTAGCAATAAATATGGTAATAAATTAGTCAGTCATTTAGCCATCCCTCTGTGAATAAAGAAAAGCTGGAAGAGAAAGAGGTGATTTGGTTATTTTATATAATCGTTTTTCCTCCGATTGTGAATTATTAAATGTGTTTCCTGAAAGATTGCTATATACTTGGAGCTGATGAAGTAAAAAGTCGTATCTTCATCGTCTGAATTTTTTAAATCCCTTAAGAATATGACCGCTTACTGTGTATCTCATTTCTTTGTCCACAAAGTGTGATTAATGGCACTAATCTGGGGACAATTTACAGCCAAGATGCAAGAGACAGAGCGGAATCTGAAAGGTAATTTTTGCCCCTTATCAAGGGGATCCTGTACAATAAGAGGCTGCGTTGTGCACTTGCTGAATGGCCCTGGTGTTAAACATCACTAGAGGGCACCATGTGCTGCAGATAGCAAGTGGTTCCCTGTGTAAATGCCACTTTTTTTTTTCTTAATTAATACTTTGTTTGGAAGGAGAGACAATTGAATCAGGTACCTCAACATCATCTCCATTATCTTTCACCCACCCTATTTATAAATGCTTTGCTCCTGGCTCTGCCTAATTATCTTCTCAGGATCCTGTGTATTTTTTAATGCCGCTGAAATAATGAGCATATTTCAAACCACTGATTGCTAACCACAGCCTCTTGTTGCCCTTGGAAAAGTTTCTGTTGTACTGAGTGGCTGGTATTTAAATTCCCATTATTTTTCCCTGTGTAGCTAAGCTGCTAAAAAGTAAAACAGAGCAAAGAGGCAATCTCCATCAGATTGATTTTCATTACTGAAAAAAAAAATTGAGAAAGAGCACATGAAGTAGCCCTGGACATGGAACAAACATATACAGATAGTTTTACTGAAGAGGCGGGGTGATGGAGCTGGAGAGTCATCTCTATGGTTGTGAGTATACACTACTGCTCTTGCAGAGGACCAGAGTTGGTTCCCAGCACCCATGCAGGGCAGCTCCCAACTGCCTGTAACTCTAGTCATGGAGAATATAGCTCCCTCTTCTGGCCTTTGCATGTACCTGTATTCATAAGCAAAAATAAATTTAAAAATAAAATAAATCTTGAAGAAATATGTAAAGATGATAGATGTGTCTGTATCCGGTTTTTAGAAGACCGATTAACTTCCAAACCGTACAATAATCTAGATACATGAGTGTTTTTAAGAGGATCTTGAAAGACAATGCTGACTCTTCAATTTCTATCACTTTCTTTCAATGACTGGACCAGCGCAGCTAGTGGTGTTTGAGATCAATCATGTTTCCAGTGTATAGGCATGAAGGAGAGACCAAAATTATTAAACAACAACAGAAAATGCTTGATAGTTTTGAGGATTGAATACATATTCATTAATATATGTATTATCACATATATATATAATTATAACAATAATAAAAGAATATAAGCACATCTGTGTTTAATCACAGTCATCATAACTGCTATTCTTTGGGGGACTTGTATAATTTTAAAAATGTATAATTAAATTAAGGCGTTAAGGATGGTAACTTCTAGAGATTGATGCACCATAACTGTAAGCATTAACTATCATAAGACACAGTAAATGTGGGACTGTTTTTCATAACTACTAATAGGGACCACCTTAAAAACCAGCACTAGAAGTGAAGAAAAACAGCACAATTCTCAATATCTTCATATTTATGGTTTCAACCACATTTAAGCTACAGTAGGGAATTACAACTGCTTCTTTCAATTGATAGAGTCACTGAGTAATTGACCTGCTGGACCATCCTGTGCCAGGTTGTGTTTGCTGTGTTTAGCTTTAGTCTTTTATGCCTGGTGTATAAGAGTTAGCAAATACAAATATCCAATCTAGCTGAGAAAATGCACATTCATCTCATACTGAAATCACTTCTGGTTCCAGGAGCAATACAAAGGGTCAAGTGGAGCTGTAAAACTGATACGCTCTCATTCAAACCCCCAAAGGAACCACAGAGCCGAGTGGGTTTGCTTCATTATCTGGTTGAGCAAAGGTCGGGCATCTTTAATCTCTTACGGCCTCAGGAACTATGGAAAGGATTTGGAATAGGAGAAATTGAGGAGTGAAGTGTTGCAGCTCAAGCAAGAATTAAAGAAACTTCTGCAGGGACTGTACATTGTACAATTCTTAAACCAGAGGAAAGGAAGAGACTATGGCTAAAAATTGGAGTAGTCCATAGGCCAGCAATACTTGAATTGGGAATCAATAAAGGAGAACTCCAATTTCGGACACACACCCCCAAAAAGAGAAAATACAGACTTCAGACTATTGCCTTCAGACTTGAAAGGTGATATACAAAGAGAGTGATCACTAGGAATTCAAAGGACATGGTAGAGGAGTCAGGAGTAAACAGTATAGCACAGTGTAACAGTGCTTAGGTCTCAGTGCCCTTCCCAGGCCACTTCAAGGGGCTGTGTGTGAACCCGTCACATGGCGCCATCTTCAGAGAGAGAAGATGAAGAGGATGAAGCATTTACTCAAGCACATTAAGTTGATTGAACAGAATGGTTTCAACTAGACAATATGGAAACATCTAAATGGCAAGTGCAATGATTTTTCTCCTCTATTTCCAGCTCTAATAGGGCAGTTCTTTGGAGGAAGATCAGGACAGTAGCAGAAAATGGACCATATTTTCTTTGCACACATAATAGCTAGTCAATGTCTTTTACATTCTTTGTTTCCCTTCTTGACCTCCCTTCATCCTCCTTTCTTCTTTCCTTTCTTCCTTCTCTTCTTCTTTCCCTCCTTGATGCCTTTTCTCTTCCATTTGCTGACCCTTCACTAAATCAATAGCTAATACCCTCCTTCCATATGTCTAGTACTTTAATAAGTTCATGGTATAATAATTAAAAAAAAAAACAGCTGCGGGTACTTTCTACAGAGTCACAACAAGGCAATGGAGTGAATGAATAAACTGTACTTTGAAAGGAGTATTAACCAACACTGTAAGAGATTAAACTTCCTGCTCACGCAAGTGGATGACTTCCCAGTTTATTTTTCTAAGCGTACCAAGCCAAACTCCAATGTTTATCAATTGTATTGTTCTATCTGTGATTGCATTTTGGGAAAGGCAATGCTGTAGGTGCAGGAAATAGTTGTAATAGTTTCCACTCATCTTGATGTGTTAACTCACCTGCCTAAATTTGGGTTCTGTCTAAGAGTAAATGTAAGGGGTCAGTGCTGCTGGTCTGATGTCACCTGAAAGATTCTCTGTCCATCTGTGGCCATGATAGCTTAAGCAGTCTCATTCTACTGATTATGTAACCCCTGTTCTAGAAAAACACAAAGCCCAGTTTTATAACAAAGTTTTTCCTTATAAAGGCCAGCATCTGGCCTTTTCTGTATTACCATAATCATTTTCTTTCTTCTGATTTGGAAATAATTCTTAGGAATAGTACAAGCAGTAGACCTGTAAAACTCGCAGACAGGAGGCAAAAACATCAGAGAAAAGACCAAGTGCAAATTAATAAAGCATAAAACACTTGTACCATATAAAAACTGGAAAAACATCATTAGTCTTGCAAATTACTGGAAGAGTAATTATCCCCAAGATGTTTAGGATCTTGCTACATCTCTCTTCACTGCAAAGCAGTGACGTATTCTGGTAAGGAGATAAAAATATTGCCCCTCAATGTTTGGAGCATAAAGGTGGGAACAGGACACAAAATTACATGTACAAATGAATTCTGTGATGATATAATGAAAACGTGTATGTTTGAGGTATGTGTGCTGTGGTTCATGTACTTGAGTGCATGACATAGATGACCTTATCTTTCTCTAAAAGCAGGAACAGAAGATTAGCATTTTCTTCAGATATTTCCTTTTGCTTTTCTTTCTTTCTTTCTTTCTTCCTTCCTTTCTTTCTTTCTTTCTTTTTTTCAAGACAGGGTTTCTCTGTGTAGCCTTAGCTGTCCTGGACTCGCTTTGTAGACCAGGCTGGCCTCAAACTCACAGAAATCCACCTGTCTCTGCCTCCCGAGTGCTGAGATTAAAAGCGTGTGCCACCACGCCTGGCTACTTTTCTTTCTTTTTTCTTTCCTTTGCTTTTTTAAATTTTAAGTCAGAAAGACCCAGGGGCAATCTATGTGTTAGAGGTTTGACTATAGACGTGGTGTTTGGATTGGACTAGCATCCTTGGGGTTAGAGGTTCTTCATAAGCCCCTGAGATGAGGCGACCCGTGAGCCTCCTTGATTCTCCACATTGAATAATCATGTTTGGAAACATACCGTATGTTGTGAGACTCATCCTAACCCCTTACACACCAACTTAGGGCCGGCCGACTGTGGAGAATTTTAATACCCCTTGACCCTATCATGAAATCTCATTTCCATTCAGTTGCATCTGAGGAGCTTTTAATAAGAATAACCTAATAAATTCTGAGGACAGTTATATCATGGTCCTGGTCTTCCTAGTTTTCTAAATCATTTCCTAACTGTAAATTATGGAAACCATACTCTCATTCTGTCCAGTGAAAACCAACTACTCGTTAATTTCTATTGCCTTTAAAAGGTCAGCAATATTACTGAGGTTGGGGAAATGGCTTCTCATTGGATTCGTCTGTTGGTATAGTACAAAATAAGAATTATTAATATTTACATAATCTTGTCTTACACAAAAATTGCAATTATATATTCTCCTTGATTTCTTCAGTCAACACTGAGAAGTTTGGTGGCATTTATATTATAGATGAGGACACTAATGAGCCCAAATCAATGTCCATAACACTAGGACTGGATTCACACCAAAGTCCAAAGTCCAAGATCTTTCTGGTGGGTAAGCCAAGAGCATTTGCCATCTTAATGTCCTTGCATAGAAGGATAGAAGTGATAGCAGGCTCTGAGTCCAGCACATAAACGAGCCGAGTGTCATCCCTGTACTTATGTAAAAACAAAAACAAAACAAAAACTGTCAGGTGTGAAGGCAGGAAGGTCTTTGATGCACCCTAAGCTGCCTCCCTAACTACTTGGCAAGCTCTAGGCCAGTGAGAGACTATGTAAAAAAAAGAAAAATCAGACAAACGATGCGTGAGGAATGCATGTACATCTCAACACACATGAACACACACACACAGTTGTGACCTCAGCCATCTTGTTGTTCCCCACCCCCCAAAAGAAGTCTGAATCATACTTGAAGCCTCATTTTGTGAGGCTTAGAACAAAATAGTCATTGAAAAGTGATGAAAGCCCATTGATGTTGGATGCAAAGGGAGCAAAGAATGAAGGGGAACTCTGAGCTGGCAACCATAAGGTTTGGAAGTCTAGATAAAGATGGAGCAAAAGAGACACAGCTCGACAGGGACATGTCTATAAAATAGTTTTTATATGAATGGTGTTCAGCTGAAAGGAAGACCAATATGTGTGCATTAGCTGCAGCCATTGTCCCCACTACCATGTCACAGGAGAAAACAAAGAAAAGGAGGCTGTCTTCTGCAATGGCTACCCAGTGAGCAGCAAAAAAAAAATTCTGTTGCAGTTTGCTATGTGCTACACAGTGATAAAACATGACATTTAGACTTAAGAACTTTAAATAGTCCCTTGGGCTATGTTTGGGGCACAGAACAGCTGTATGTATAATTAAATAAAGCTAATTTAAATAAATTAGATTTACCAGAAAATCACTCAAAGTTTCCATTCAAGAAAGTTTATTTTTTAATGTAAGGAGCTATTAACGTTATTTGTTAAATTTTTGTATTTTGAAAAACCATATATTCTGGGACCAAAAAAAAAAAAAAAAAAACCAAAAACCAAAACCAAAAACAAAAACAAAAACACAAAAGTAGTAAAAATGGGGAATTTTTTTTTTTTTACAATTTCATCTCGAAGGTGTAATTTTAGTGTGTTTTACACAGAGGAATTGCAGGTGGATGTTGGCAGTACAATTGTACTGGTGCACCGAGAAAGTGAAATTGAATAAAAGCATTCTTCTTTTAGTTTCTCTAACGGTGTGTGTTCCACATGCCACACATGCATTTCGGGGACACTATTACTCTCGTCTCTGAGCACACATTCACATCAGTATTTATGGGAGAATCTATATTCAAGAAATTGGTCAAATGTTATATTTGGTACTCAGCTGAAAAGAGGGGAGTGGGTGTTGCTTTAATAAGGCTGGGAATTTTTTAGAATAAAAATGAGCAACGGATGAGCTTTCACATTCCGGGAGGTGGTGTTGTTATAATGTCACCACCGGGGAGCAGGCGATCGTTTTCATCACAAAGCCCCGAGGGAATATGCCTGAGAACCAAGGTGAATTAAAGCTCGACCTTTCTCAATATTGTCTTGCTCGGCACTGTCTCATAGATTTGTTTTTAGGTTTCAGGAATGGAGCACCACGTTGTTTCTGCTCTTTGGGGTCTGTGCTTCACCAGCCCTGCCGCTGCTCACTCTGTGGTACGCATGACACCAGATGCGTACCAGGTGAGGACGCCGGGCATCACACCCAACAAGGAAAATTGCTCACTTAGTCCCCATTTCAGAAATGAAAGGAGATGCCGTCTGAAATTGGTGAGAGCCCAATATGAAGAAATCTAATATCTAGCCACTCCACAAGAAACAGTTTTCTTTCTTTCTTTCTTTTCTTTTCTTCTTTCTTTCTTTTCCTGGCCTTGTCTGTCTCCCTGTTCTGTCTCAATTCTTTTTAGGACCAGCCTAGTGCAAGTGTTTTAAAAACGGTGCTGCCTTCTAAAGATGGGTTGACATGTTTAGACTGCTTAATCCTATTCTAGAGCCAACTGTCCAGAGGAAACGGGAGCAACTAAAGTGATTTAAGAGAGAGAGAGAGAAAGCAAACCACTTGTATGGTCTCTCGCCAGTGATCAGTGACCAGCATGGTTCCCCTGAAGCAAAACCATGATATTATGTTCTCCATCTTCGTTAGTTATTTTAAGTGTCATGGATAGAAAATAAATGCAATAATTACAGACCAGGCATTTATCAAGACACATCCTTTGTCAATACAGCTCATCCAAATTGAGCTTTCTAAAGTGCTCCTTATTTTATACAGCATTGTCACTGCAGCTGAAGAGCCATCTACCAGTGTGTCAAAAGCTGGGTGCTTCGCGTGATGTGAATAAATGTTTTATATAGGCATAATGTATAGATGTGGACTATAACACAGCATATAGAGAAGCTAACCTTGAGCATCTGATCAGCATTAAATAAAGATGTCTTCCAAGGCTTAGAAATAGCTCGAAAGCCTTTGCAGTCTCTTTTAATTAGAATATACAAGATAGACTTTATTCTGCTCCCCTCAATCTGAATGGAGATTTTCTTTTCTTTTCGTGATTAAGATAATCCTCACATCTTCATTCTCTCCTGGGCTGTGCTTTGTCTCATAACCTGGGGGAGGACTGTCATGCTCCACTTCTCTTTGTGCTCAGTGTTGTTGGAGCCAAGTACTCCCGGTCAAATGTTCTCAGAGAATGAAAGTGTTTACTATCGACTGGAAGGAGACTAGCAGTGCTGACTTCCCATTTCCAGTGTGAGGATATTTGGGCCCATATTTTATCAGACCCTTGCAGCGTGGTGCTCATCCCTCAGTGTGTTTGTTGTAAAGACGTCCATCTCTCATAGGTCGAGGTGGGAGTTGGTCCATGCTCCATCTTTTGGAGGACTTAATGGCAATTTCATTGATTATCAGAATGTATCCATATGTCATGCTGAACAGGCCGATAAGCTTCTAAGTAAATGTCTAATATTTTTAAATGATATAATCAATGCAGCAATTTCAACTGCAGCCATTAACATTTTAAAAACGGGTGTTTTTTTCTTATCTTTAAATGTCTACTCATTTGTGTCTACCTGTGATCCCTGGTCAAGATACAAAAAAATACATTTAATTTAGAAGCAAAATTTCACTTTTGTTCCTGGAAGTTTTAGTTATACTTTGCCATGCTGTCATAACTGCCGTAAGTGAAAAATTATACCTCTATGAGCCAACCTCGTTGACTGGTAGGCCAACACCATTACCTTTCCTTCAGTCAATATATAGACTAACAAGATTTACATTAAAAATAGTATTATTCTGAATGTGGAAATACAGACTGCCATCTTAGCTTGTGGAGGGCTGAGGCAGGAGGATCGTCAGAAGTCTGAGGTTAGCCAGGAATGCATAACAAGATTGTTTAAAAAATATTGCCACAAAAATATTTTCAGCTTTAAAAACTACCAATCTCAATCTCTATAAAAGGCTTTTAAAAAACAGTAAACATTTCTTAATGAGGTTTATAAAACTTCCATTTCACAGGACTCCAGTGGCCTAGAAGTCAAACCCTAGGGACCACCCTTAATGCTATGTCCAGAGGAAGACTCCCCTCCTTTAAAGCTGGGACCCAGAGACTCTCACTGTAAGAGCAAGCCTGAAACAAACTCATCAAAGGAAGAGATTTTCATAAAGATTCTTCTTACATTGGACCTCTGTGTAGTCAGGGACACCAGTCACGTAACATTGCTAGGAGACTTTTGTCACCAGAATTCATATGACTTTAAGTCCCCAAAGTGTCCAGGAAAAAGTGACTGTGGACACTAAATGTCTCCAGACTTGTAAAAGAATTCACCTTCATGCTAAGAAACAACCTTGTTTACCTACAACAAACTAGTCTATGGCTAATATTAATTTCTAGTAGCTCGTGCTGATTTCAAGAGGGTACTTTCTTTTTATATTGCTTGCTATGTACATCATACCATTGGGTAAGTATTTTTTTTACATAGATCTCATTGGAAATAGTGTCAGTTTTGATTTCATAGTGCCCACACCGTAAGACTCTTAAAGATTTTTTTATTATAATCTTGACCAGCCTAAGTTATTGTCTGAAAGAAAGTTCTAAGGAATTTGAGCAATTCACAATAAAATCAAATAAATCAATTCATAACCAAACATACATGAAAACACTCCCATTGTCAACAA
Organism: Acomys minous; assembly: GCF_964271855.1. Classification (NCBI taxonomy): domain Eukaryota; kingdom Metazoa; phylum Chordata; class Mammalia; order Rodentia; family Muridae; genus Acomys; species Acomys minous. The sequence goes on along the minus strand of NC_140494.1, from coordinate 16,007,051 downwards.
ATGCTAAAAACACAGTGGGGAGGTCAAGGTTAGAAGTATATTCGACCTCAATGACAAACTCAAGACCGTAAAATATCATGTGTGTGCATAAAAGAAAAAAAAACATTGAAATGTGTAAGGAGGAGAAAAGCAATGATAAAACCCAAGCAAGCAGAGATTACTGATGCTGTAGACCAGTGGTTCCTTTCATAGATGCATCTACATGGGATGACATGAAACAGCTTAGGGCAGCTTCCTTTTGACATGAGTGATGGGAAGAAGACACTGGCATGGTAGCAAATAGAACCCTTATTTGGTGTTTTTCAGAGCACTGTAACAGAGAGTGGGGGAGAGGGAGAGAGGGAGAGGAGGGAGGGAGAGGGAGAGAGGGGGAAGGGAGGAAGAGAGAGGGAGGGAGAGAGACAGAGACAGAGATGGAGAGACAAAGAGAAAGAGAAAGAGAGACAGAGACAGAGACAGAGAGGAGGAAGAAGAGGAAAAGGAAGGGAGAGAGAGGGAGCGGGGTTATTTCTACTTAAAGCTTCAGAGGCAAGAGTCCATCATTGTGGGGAAAGCACAGAGGACCATGTGGATGATGCTAGGAGTAAGCTCCAAGCTTTGTTTACCTCCTGGCTAAAGACCAGGAAACAGAAAGCAGCTGGAACCAGAAGGAAATATCAGCTTCAAGACCAGTCCCCAATGGCTCACCTCCACCACCCAAGTCATGTGCCCAAACACATTCCAAACAAAGTTCCAAACCTCCTCTGTAAACAGTGTCACAAGATGGGGGCCAAGTGAGAGTTCAAGCATATGAGGCTGTCAGGGACATTTCATATTTAAAACTCAACAGACCCTTATTTTAAAATATAGAGAATTAGGAGAGCAGAACAGAATAGAGGGGCAGATGGCCCCCAGACTGTCAGGGCACAGAGAAAATAGGACTGAGACAGAGAAGTAAGAGAGGCCCAGAGGACCCACCTAACACTGGTCTCAGCACCAAGCAGAGTGCAGCCTGCTGAGGAGGAAATCCTGGAGTCTAGAAAACATTCCAACTCCTTGGCAATTTTTTTTTACTGGTGTATTCATGGCTATAGCTGAGACATCATCTTGACAGGGTCTATGATTTTAGGATCAGTGGTCTTTTCATTGAGTAAGTCTCTGGGACCTCCTAGCGAGGATCTGGAGCTAGTATGATCCACAGAGTGCTAGCCTGGAGAGCTGGTCCGGCAACAGAGGAAAAATGATGCTGGAGTCACAGGGACTGTGGGAACTGCAACCTGTGTGAAGCCATCAAATAAGACAAACAGCTCCAGGCGAGGCAAGTGATGGTTAGGTAGACCGTCTAAGCTGTAGAAAGTGAGAGACTTGGAGGCTTGCACAGCAAATGTTCTGCCTTGAGGCAAATTCCTGCCTCAGGGCTTCTCCTCTGAATAACCATGCAGGCACTTAGGGGACTAGCTGTTGGAACACCCACATCTGTCCTGTCTGGTCCAGGCAAGCAGGAAAGCAGACAATAACTGCAGCAGGCTCTGCCCAAAAAAACCATGCCCTCTGGTTGCCAACTATACACCAGGGAAGAACAAAGGGGCAATCTGACTGCCCACAGAAAGCCATGGCCGGTGGTACAGGACAGAAGCAGTCACTTTAAAAAAGAGGCAGCTGGCATAGATTGGGGTCATTTGTTGCTTCCCCCTCCCCCAAAGAGTGATCTCAGAATGCAAAGCTGTATTCTGTTTCTAAAAATAAATATTTTCTCTTATTGAAACAATGCTGGTTTTTTCCCCCCACACAATATATTGATTACAGTTTCTCCTCCAATTTCTCCAAAATCCTCCCACCTCCCTTCGCATCCAAATCCACTGCTCTCCTCTTAGAATACAAAACAGGCATCTAAAGATTAATAATAAAACAAAACAATAAAAAGCAAAACACAAACAGGAATAAGCTGAAACAGACAGAAAGAAGAACAACAACAATAACAAAAAATCACAAGAAACAGTATAAAAACACAAATCTGGAACCCATAATATATAAACAAAAGACTTATAAGGTTTAAAAGAAAAACACTGACGAAATATTATGAGACAGAAACTGCGAAATTGCCACTGAATTTGTTTTATGTTGGTCATCTGCTGCTAGACGTGGGACCTGCACCTGAGAGTAGTTTGTATTCCCAGTGGGACAACACGGGAGAGAACTAATTTTTCATTCGAGTAGCTATATAATGGTGATAGTTTCTGGGCTAGGGGAAGGGGTCACGTGTTCACTTCTGTCAGCACAGGGATGCTCTCCGGCCTGGACCGCTGCAGGGAACTGTGCACACCGCTACAATCTCTGTGAGTTCCTATGTAGCTATCCCTGTTATGGCTAGAAGGCCGTGTGTGTGTGTGTGTGTGTGTGTGTGTGTGTGTGTGTGTGTGTGTGTGTGTGTGTGTCCTCCATCCCCTCTGGCTCTTAGAATCTTTTTGTCTCCTCTTCTGCAAGGTTTCCTGAGCTCGGAGGGGAGGGAGTTGATGAATTCATCCCATTTAGGACTGAGTATTCCAAGGACTTTCACTCTTTGCATAGTGTCTGGCTGTGGGTCACTGTATTGGTCCCCATCTGCTGTAAGAGGGAGTTTCTCTGATGATGGTTGAGCAAGTCACTGTTCTATGAGCATAGCAGAATGCCATTAGAAGCATTTTATTGTTTTTTTTTTTTTTTAAAGAACAGGAGTATCTGATTTTTCCCCCTAGGTCTCTGTTCTATCTGGCTTTCTAGTCCTTGGCTACCCAAGCAGTATTGGAGAATTGGAGATGGGGGGGGAGGGTCCATCTTGTGGACTTGGCCTTAAATCCAGTAAGATAGTGATTGGTTACTGCCCAAAGCTTTGTGCCACTGTTGCCTAGAAAATCTTACAGGCAGGTTCGCATTGTAGATCTAAGGCTATAGCTGGGCTGGGTGTTTGCCTTTCTCCTTTGGTAGCATGTTGGGTAACTTCTAGTACCTAGTACTAGTAGGGGTTAAGGGTCTAGGTGTTTAGTGGGTTGTGTGGATGTTATTTTTAATAGGGCCTTACTGTCAGTTTGTGGAGAGCAACCAACAGCCTTGGCGATAGCCAGAGTTGTTTGGTCATTCCCATGGGGCCGCTTTGGCCAATAGCCCTATTAGATGTAACCCATTCCCAGTATTAGAAGCTACATTTGGTGACAAGAGATGTCCAGTTAGGGCTCTGTTTCCCCCATTATTTGACATCTTCATTGTGATTACCTTCATGAATGTGTATATGTTCGGGAAATTCTACTGCATTAGGTTTGAACCCTTCAAATGGCCCTTAGCTTTAGCTGCCTCTCTCAAACTCGCCCCCTTGTCTCCTCCATCTTGCATCCCCCTCCTTGTTTTAGTCTTTCTGTCCTTCTTTTCATCCTTCCATAACTATTCTGTCACCCCTTCCTAGGGAGATCTACCTTCTCTCTAGCTCCTTACTCTACACCTAACCTCTGTGGTCATATGGAGTGTATTCTGTTTATTGAAGACTTAACAGCTAACATGTACATCTAAGAAATGCATAGCATGTTTTTCTTTCTGGGTATGGGTTACCTCACTCAGGTTACTCTTTTTTTTTTCTAGCTACATCCATTTATCTGCGATTAATTTTACTTTTTTTTAAACACTTGAGCAATATTGCTGTGTAAATGTAGCATATTTTATCTACTCATCCATTGACAGGTATTTGGGTTGTTTCCCATTTTTGGGTTTTATGAATAGAGTGGCGATGAACACGGTTGAATAAGTCTTTCTATAGTAGGACGAAGCATCCTTTAGGTATATGCCCAAGAGCAGTATTGCGAGATCTTGAGGTAGATCTATTCTCAGCTCCCTGAGGAACTGCCACCCTGATTTCTGTTGTGGTTGTACAAGTTTATGCCTCCACCAGCAATGAAGGAGCATTCCCCTTATCCCACACCCTAGCCAGCACGAGCTGGCACTGCTTTTAGTTTTGCATTTTGTTTTTATATAGGGACTTTTTGTTAAGACCAATGTTAAATGTTTGCCAAATTTTTTTAAACTTTGAAATATTTTTTAATCTATTTCCTTTCATTTTCAGATATTGCTTTTTCATTCTTTCCTTCCATTTTGTCTTGTTTTGCGACATAGACCCCTATCATAGTTACCAGGCTGGCCTCAGGCTTAAAATCTCTCTGCCTCAGCTTCTTGGGTGTTGGGATTGGAGTCATCAACTACCACATCCAAGTTCAACTTGTAATGTCTGAAATCTAATCTTTTATTTTCTCTCTCCTTTGTCCTCCTCCTCATTTTTATTCATTAATCATGTAAATTTTGTCTCTCTGTTGCTCCCTCTACCTCAGCACTCCCTCCCTTTGGAGTTCCCATGACTTTTCCTCATTTTGTGAGCCAGTTGTCGTTCTCTGTAGTTGGATCTTCTCTCATTTTTCTGCCTTTCCCTCTTCCCACTCTATTTTTTCTAGCATTATTCTGTATTTTCTTATTTTTCTACCTTTACCATTAACCTTCTAGTTCACACATCATTTCTTCTAAGGTTATTGGAATTTGATAATAATTGCTTTTAGTAGGCCAAAATGAAGGTGTGTCTTCATTACCGTGGCTATCGATTTTATTTATTGAGAGAACTCAGATGCATCACTCCTGGATATATTCATGAAGGAATGCAAATTACTGTATATAATATCTATGTGCCATGTTATTGCAGAACCACAACAGCCCACACGTGACATCAGCCAGGGTGCCCGTCAGTGCAAGAATGGATGAGGAACATATGGCATATATTCACAATGGCGTACCATTTAGCCAACAAGAAGAAAGAAATCAGGCAAGTGTGTGGCACATTTTATAATCCAGGATTTCATAGGATGCTAGCAGTAGTCTACATAGTAGGATTCTTTCTCACACCTCCTCCTGCCCAGCCAAATAAAAATAAAAATGACATTAATAAAATTCTGTAATTTGCTTGAAATAAATGTGACTAGAGACAGTCACATTAAATGAAGTAAGTTGGATTCAGGAAACTAAGCATCAAGTATTTTCTCTCATATAGGAAAATAATAATTTTATGAAAGTAGAAGGACTTGTAGAAAGCAGAAAGGGCACCACAAGGCTGGGGTGTCGGTTTGGTGCTTGCCACATACTCAAGCAGGCTGGAGTCTGGATTCACAGAACCCATGTACAGGCAACATGATAGGCAAATGATCTGTAATTCCATCCTCAGATGGCAGAGCCAGGGATTCCCCTCAGCAAGCTGGCTAACAAGATGAGTGATGCCTTCTACTACACAGCATAAATCAGGACAATTGAATTGACTACCTCTTCCTGGAGACAGAAGTCTATCAAGCCTTTTTATATACTGTTTTTTTTTCTTTTCTGGGAATTTTCTATATTGGTTTTCAGCTATATTTACCACATTTATTTAAGTCTAAATCTATATTTATCTGACTGACATGGTTCCACAGTTTCCTCTTTTAAAACACTTCCTTCTGGACTCATTTTTTGGTTTACTAGAGTATAAAATTTGAGTAAGATTCTTTTTAGGAAGATGTAAGGGTTTTTTTTTATTTCAGGCCTTAAATTTCCAATAACATCTTTCTTTTCCTTCAAATGGGTATCACATGTCTGTGTAGAATTCTTGAATAGCAAACGTTCCATTCAGTTTTCTGCTCATTTTGGTTATCCTCTGATAGCAACCTGATCATTGTTGTAGGTACTTTTTCTTTCTATTATATCTATTGAACTCTTTAATTTCGACTATACAATTTCCTTAGCTAGATTGACATATAACTTTTTTATTTACACATCTATTTATTTTTATTTTCCTGTTTATTTTTTGTAAATAGATTAACATTTTGATATATGACTTTAAGTAATTTCTTTGACCTGGAAAGTCTGTTTTTAAATATATAAGTGAAAATGTCTTCTCATCTTTTTCATCTGATTTCCAAGAAAGCCTCTACATTGTAGTCACTACTCTATCCTGGGCTCAGGGAAGCTGACCTTTAACCACACAGATTGGTAAATATTTCACTCCCCCGCTGTGAGTCCAGTGCATTTTTCCAAATTCTATTATTAGCTCTACCTCTGTGCGGACTGAAGGAAGATCTTAAAACTTAGTGCTGCTCTTGGATCTCATCAAAGAACCCCCTTTATGCCATAGGCAGTGAAAATACAGCTAATCATACCTGTACAGAGAACACATGTCTGTGGGTCCCTCAACCACAAATGAGACAACCGTATCACTCTCTCCGTAAGGCTCAGAAACCGTCCTTGAAGAGGAGAAAGAAATACTGTCAGAGCCAGAAGTTAGGGAGGGCCAAAGAAAAATGGGTCTTCTGGACATGACAAGATGCTGTACTCTTGAACGCACAGCGCGGGACTTGCACATGATTGAGCCAGTCAGCCTGGTAGCACACAGAGAGATGAGGTTTGTCATCTAACTGAGGAGCATGGAATTAACAGCTTCTAGAAGGAGAATGTCTTCTCTAAGTGTGCAGCCCCAGTAGGTCTACCATGCTGCAGTGGATGGCCTCACACCCAAGAGTATGTGGGCAATATTATTTGGACTTGATGATTTTTTTTTTAATAAGACATGAAATGGGGTAGGGAGTTGAGAGTAGATCAGGGAAGGATTAGGGGGAGGAATAGAAGATGATGACGACACAAATACATTGTATGCAATTGTTAATGAAGACATTTTTAGATGTTGTAAAATGCATAAATTACTATTAAAGCGCACCATTGAAGGATGGGATATATTTTACTTCTAGGACAGTTACAAATTATTAATAACTGCCCAACTTTAATGAAATGGATAAAAACAAAGTGAAGTTTTCTGCAAGGCTCAATGGGGCAATTCCTACAGATCTGCAACCTTATAATGGTCCATCACTGGTCAGTAAGTGACAGAGTATAATGTCCCTCCAGTAACCAGTTGCCAGGAAGTTAGAACTAAATCAACAAGTGTGTGATGATAAGAAAGTTCCTACTTTGAGAAACACAAAAGTCACTTTACTGATGGAATTAGAAAAATGTCTCAAAAAATTAGGTTCATATTATGTATGTCTTCTAAAATAGTAGAACACCAAAGACAATAAATCTTCAGGTTTTTCTGTCTTTGATAACACTTACATGTGTGGGCTGGGAACAAAGTTCATGTCCTCAACAAATCAAAAAAATAAAATTGAATGTATAATTCTGTGCATGTAAAAAAATATGTGGGGGTGTGGGTTGAGGTTAAATATATGTACTTTTTAAAAGGTTTACAGAGGACTCAAATCTCTTAGACCTATGTGTTGAATTATGCTTTTAGTGTTTCTCCTTCAGTTCTAGAATTCTTAATTTTCCTCTAAAACATTGCCTTTGACATTACAAGTGTAGCTTTTCTGGCAAACTCAAACTAATGCACCAGCAGGGGTTTGTTCTTCAACCCCTTTCAGCTCCACGCAGTATCCCACTATCAGTGTTTTCTGCTGTATTTTCTTGCATCACATAGATAGCACGCATCAAGAATTGTCCCCTTGTCCATGTCCAAGCAAGGCACCTCCATTTTTGCTCCAGGCCTGGTAGCTCACGCATCTGGCATCCTTACAGCATGAGAGCTTCTGGCTTATAGCTGATTTTGACACTGAAACGGGATCTGTCGAGTACTGATGTGGCGCTCTGCCCAACTCTTTCACATCTCCTCAATGGGATGTAAAGTGTCATCACCAACTGACAATACAGCAGCCGGAGGAAGCAGAGCGGAAGCTGAAACCCTGGGCAGCCCCGGGCAGGCCTGAGTCTTGCTGCTATTCACCTTGCTTAGGAAACCGGCATGCTGGGTCCCAGCCCTGAGGATAACATTTCAATTTGGCAAGTCCAGGCCTCCGTATGAACTGCAGCGGTGCCTGGCTACAGTCATGGCCCACATCCTCTGGTGCTGTCATTGGATTTGCTATAGCCTTTCTTTCCAAGTACAAATTCAAGAATCACTCCCAGTAGTAGGCAGTTCCTCTAACAAACCGCATGATACAGGCAGAAAGCCGCCATTGCTTCACCTTTGCCCTCCTCTGTTTGACACGATGCTAGTTGGTTTCGACCAAGAGCACCTCACTTGCTTTACTGAGATGCTGTCCTTAGAAAGAAGATTTTCAGATTAGTTTTCCACAGTGTCTCCATTATATTTATTTAGTTGTTTCCATGGAAATCTGGGAAGTAGCATTAAGAAAAATCTTTATTTCTTTTTTACTATTTTACCGAGCTATAACCCTATTAAATTCAACGCTGGCAGAAATGCCAAGCTACATAACCATGTGGGAGCTGTGGTATTTAAGTGGTGGCAGGTATAACCATTGCCTGGAAGGTGGGGCCCAGAGCCCACTCTGTCAGAAGCACTTCAGCACCCCTGGAGAGAGGGGACATGGTCTCCATGTCCCCAGCCCCGTAGAAGAAGGTTCAGTGCAATGACTGCTTTGAGCCTGTGGCTCAGTGATCTGGTAGACAACTTCAGAGTCAAGGAAGGACATGTCTCAAATCCAAGGGAAGTGGGCTCCTGCCCTGGCTATTTCCCTTCTGGCTTCAGTGGCCCTTGGGTAGAGGTACATGACACTAAAACAGTAAGTCACTCGGTGCAGGACACTGAAGCCTTGCTGTTGGCCTGTAGCTTGTCATACACCCTGACTGAGGCCATACCTCAGCCACAGCAGCACTGTGACCTGAGGTCACTGCCACGCCTTGTTAGACAACACCCGTAGACTCACTTAACACTACTTTACTGCTTTATTGTCTTTTAGACAGGATTCTCTTGCTCCCTCACTTCCAAAAAATCCCAGAGGCTGACAACCACCAATAGGGACTGACTGTTCTTGCCAACAGGGCCAAAGCCTCAAAGCCTCTGGTGCAGGCAGCCTTCATGGGGACCCAACCTCTCCCAGGTGCCTTGAGGCCAAGCCAGCACCCATGGGCTTCCACTCCTCGGTGCTCTTGTCCAGCAACTCTTCCTGGGAGGTCCATGTCATTCCTGCCAGGGCCAGGACATGAAGCTATCTTCTGTGTGGGCTGGGACATGATTATAATTTAAGTGATTGTTTTAATAAAAAATTCTAAGCTGAAAAAAATCCAACACTGGCATCAACTTGCTGTAGATGTCATTTGCTTTACTTTTGTTCCTTTTTTTTTTTTATCTTCCAAGTACACCAAAATTTCTCTAGAGACTTGAAATCAAAGCACATTGCCCTTAGAAGCCAAAAGACCAGAAGTTAAAAAATTATCACATGAATTCCTGAAATAATTATGACAGCTTTTAACAAGCACACTTTGTCCTTTTCATTCAGTTTTCCATGCAACAAATATTTAGTCAACACTAACTACTCAGGTCACACACTAGGAATTAGGACTCGCGCAGTAAAATATCAAGCCTTATTAAAACATCATGAAATCAAGGTAGCATATCAATAGACAGTTATTATTGAGAGTATAAAGAGAAATAAAGGGTGTGGTTGGAACTGCTAAAAAGGGTGGTCCTGGCAGAGTGGTCCGGCACAGGACTGCCATAAGGCAAATTAACACAGAATCTTTGCATCTTTGGTTGTTGGAGCAAAACTGTTCACTACAGGGCCAAGAAACAAAAGAATTAGGAAGGAGGTACATGTTCTACCTCATCCATTCAGCCTCCCAAACCAACTTATGTAGAGAACACAGACAAGACAGTTTTTTTTCAAGGTTATTCAGCTACTAAACGTATGAGTCCAAAACCCAACCTAGCCCTGCTTGACATCACAGCCCAGTTTCTCCTACAATCTGTCTATCTGCTTCAAGACATAAGCTGTGTGGATTCCGTTTACAGCAAGGCCCCTTTCTTCATTGACCGTTCTAAGCTGAATCAGACTACTGTCTTCTGAGTGCCATTAGAAGTATTCTGTAACTATGAGGCAGTCACAGACCCCTACTAGGCACCTGTGATCTCAGTTTTACATAGAATTTTTAAGGAAAAGCTTGTCTCTTAGAAACTGAGGATGGAACAGTAGTTACAAGAGGAAATAGAGAGTAGAAAGGATGACCTATGTCAGGTTCTGGCCTAATTCTGTACTTAGCTAACCACATAAGGCTTGTCAGTCTAAATTAACAGTATATAGTAGATTATATCATATTTTCCCTAACATATCCCATCTCCATTCAAGACCTAAGGCTCCAGTATGAAGAAAATGGAATATATTTTCTAAAATTTGGAAATGTCAATTTCCCCAGAACTCTATTTCAGATCCCCCAGAGCAATGCTGAAGACCAAAGGTTCCCTGAAGTTTCCAGAAATAGTGATACCCTGTAGACAGACAATGAGACCTCCCTGCCCCTAAGACAGCACACCCTCCCTTATATAGACCTAACTCTGTCCACCTAAGCAGGAATGATCCCCTCATGAAGGACCAAATCACCAATTCTCTGCAGCTTTCCAGAAACAGAAATGAGACAATGATCACTCCGCCCACAACTGGACCAGAGCTGTTTATTATGCACACTTCTTGTACGCACCATGATTCCTCCCCCTTTTAACCTTGAAGCTCTTCTTGGTACACCCAAAAGAAGATGCTGGCCCTGACTTGCCAGTTCTGCTGTCATAACTAAAATCCCCTCCTGCCTTTATCTCTGATCATCTCTGTCTCTGGCATCTTCAGGTGAGCGGCAGAGCTTTGCCTATTGAGATCCTCAAAGCTGGAGCCTTTAAAGCCTAAAGCTCCAATGACAAGATTTCATCTGCCAGAATGACCTTTTACCTAAAGGATTGCTAGCAAAGAGCCTACCAACCTAAGGGAAAGCCCAGCCTTGTGACCTTGTGCTAACCCTTTTAATTCTCCAGCAGCCGAGTAAGGGGGAAAGCTCTTTGGCTTATGGTCATCCATCCATGCCTTGGATTACAACGAGACTATGTATGCTTGCGTAAGACTTCCTCTAGAAGCAAGGGGCTAAGTGACAGGCAATGAAGACATCCAACAGCAGGTGGTATGGGGGCCAGTCCATTTGTTCAGAGCCACTGGGAATTCATGTGAGGGGTCTGCTCTTCTGTTCCATCTTAGAAAGTGGGGGAAGCTCTCTTGAATAGTATCAACCGATAATGGTGTGTGTGTATGTGTGTGTGTGTGTGTACTAGGTGTACACACCTGCTTTATGATGACTTTCTTTTTCCCTTTGGTGCTATAGAATGATTTGCCACATACACAGGGGACTGTGCTCTGGATTTCTAGCAATCAGCTTATCAGCCTCCCTTCCAGCTCCTATTAGAACTTCTTGCTTTCCTATGGGAGTCCAGAGAGCAGCGAGAACAAACTGAGCATCCATTGAGGACAGCTCAGAGGCTAAGGTCACAGTCTGAAATCCATGAACAAATGTATCTGGATGCTCAGAATAACTGCTCAATTTCTCTCTACGCTGCTGGATGTCTGCCACCAACAAGGACACTTGTGTCCTATTTGACCCATTTGTTCCACTTGCTTCTCTTCAGTAACACTTGTTTTTGTTCCCGGATATGGGGTTGTACTGCAGGTATGCTGGGGACTTAGAAGGACAGGTTCAGCTTTGCCTTGTGAGCTTCAGAAGGGACATTGAGAGGTGCTGAGGAGGAGGCTGAAGTGATTGTTCAGAGAGGCAGGGTAGAGAGAGGGCTGGTGATGCTCCTGACAGAAAAGGAACTTTGAAGTAAGGGATCATCTAAGGTGTGTGTAAGGGATCATCTAAGGTGTGTGTGTGTACTCTTTAACAATTTCATATGTGTATACAGTATGCCCCATCTTTTTAAATATATTTTATTGATTTATTCATATTACATCTTAATTGTTATCCCCTCCCTTGTATCCTCCCATTCCTCCCTCCCTCCCATTTTCCCCTTACTCCCCTCCCCTATGACTGTGACTGAGGGGAACCTCCTCTCCCTGTATATGTTCATAGGGTATCAAGTCTCCTCTTGGTAGCCTGCTATCCTTCCTCTGAGTGCCACCAGGCCTCTCTCCAACCAGGGGACGTGGTCAAATATGGGACAGTATGCCCCATCTTATGACGACATTTAAACTCTGCATTCTAGTTTTCTCCATTGCTTCCTTAGGTCTTCCCTTCCTAGCCTCGTGTGCTGCTTGCTTGACATGTCAGCAGCACACAAGGCAGCTCTGAATCTGGGGCCTAGGGAAGAAAGTGTAAGAAGTTCTGCAGAGGTTCTGGGATCTGAGTTTGTTCAGCAAGCTGGTGCACCACGAACTGGTCTCATGCCAGGAGAGGAAGAGCCTCCTGTGCTGTCTTTTTCCACCTTGCAATGACACTGTGCGTTTTTTTTTTCTGCCTTCTCTACAGCAGACCATTCTTCGTGGCACTTCCCAATGCTCCTTCTCCCCCAAGGCTCTAAGAAGGTCTATGTGGAAGTCATTGTGAATTCAAAACCACAAATAATGCACATGAGCTTGAAGTTGTCTATAAATATCATTTAAAGACAAAACCATTAACTTTAGACCCATCACCTACGAACCACCTTGAAAGGACTGGTCTGGAATTTTCCTAATCTGAGATGGTCTTGACTTAAAGCCGTTCCAGTTTATATTTCCTGTCTCTTTGCTCTTTCATTATGTAACTATGAATATCGATCACCTTGTATTTCTGTAACTATTAGGTAGTCACAAACCCTGGTCAGGCCCTTGTGATCTTGGTGGGCCCTGCTCTGCCCCCAAGGCCTTTGTGAGGAAGAGTGGGAGAAGCCTGGACAGGAGCTGTGTGTCTGAATTTAGAGGTCAATGGGGTGGATAGTCTGAAAATTTCACACTTTCCTGACAAAATCCTCCTTGAGAGAGACAAGCGTAGGCCCTTCCAACTCCCACCCTGGGCTCTGTGGCTTATCCAGTGTGGTTGTTTTCTTAATCCTCTGATGCTTTCCACACTGTGCCCGAGAAGCAAACTTATTTTCAAAAGAGACTTAAATGCCATGAACAGAGGAATAACAGGATAAACATCTCAATGTGGGTGGGCAACCAGCAGTGGCTGCTGACTGGTCCCTGATAGTACCGCTATTTGGGAAAGGCTTAAACTGAGAGAAAACTGGTTATGAAAACTTTGAGTGAGACAAGACGTGGGCTGTGAGATTTATCTTGTACATCTCTGTTTAAAATGCAACTTTGTCACCTGGATGGCGATAGCCATGTGCCAGCCATCAGTTTGTTAATGAAGTGGAAGACTATTGAGCCAAATGATTGAATAATCACGTTTTATACAACCAAAACAATATTGCTTGTAATCCCAATCTCTCTTCTCTCTTCTCTGTCTCTGCATCTCTTTCTGTCTCTCTCATTCTCTGTCTCTGTCTCTGTCTCTGTCTCTGTCTCTGTCTCTCTCTCTCTCTCTCTCTCTCTGTCTCTCGCTCTCGCTCTCTTCTTTTTTCCCTTCAGTATCTGATTTGAACTAAACTATACCCTCATCCAGTGCCCAGTCTCATGAATACTGAAGCTACCGTTGGAACTGGAACTTGTAGTTGCAGAGGTTTCCAGAATTTGTGCATGATAGCTCTTGCTCCAGCTCTTTCTTGATTTCAAGAAGGTCCCTGTACTCCCAAAAGTATAAATTTGTGAAATAATTATAAAAAAAAAATTTTCTGTCCTTAGAATTAATGTTCCCAAGGACATAATAACCCCTGCCTATAGAAATGGGTAAACGAAAGGTTGAATGTCAGTCTGTGGTCTAAATGCTTCTATGCACGTTATGGACTAGACACAGCTTATTGGAATATCAAAATAAAGTGTTCCCTTCCAGTCACCCTCTGGCCGTAACATGTTGACCAGACTCTGCTGCTTTCTTTGGCTCACACACTTACTTGAGACTTCTTATTATATTACTTACATTGCAGGAGAGTTGGCTTTAAACATTCAATTCCACACATGCAGGTTCCTGAAAGGGCCACTCTCCACTTCTCAGGCTTCTCACACGGGCAGCTTCGTCCTCCTCACAGAACCCTCGGCTCAGGCAGGTTTTCCCATGGCTGCTAACAAGGTATCTCAAGTGGAATTCCAGGAAGTTGTCTCATAGCACAAATCTCAATTTCAACTTCACCTGTGAAAAATTAAACAGCTTTACCACACCATAATTAGTGGGGAGGCAAGCTGCGGCCATACTATACTCATCACCGGAATCGCCCCCGGCACCTTCCAACCCCGCCCCCACTCCATCCCGACCCCCGCATCGAGAGAGCGCACTGAGGCTATAAAACAGACCAGGTCAGTGGAACAGAGGTGAGCCCAGTGTGACTTAACAGCACTCCACGTGGCTTTCCTGGAGCTGGCTTCCCAGGCCTTCAGGAAACAGAACGTCTTCTTTTTCCTCTGAAAGGGGCGGTGACGTCAGGATTTATATAAAACTCCCTGAAGATCATGAGTGTCTAAGGAAAGCCTGAACGGCTGATTGTTTTTCAGGTAGGAACAAGAAGATGAAATGGTAAGGAGAGGTGAGAACACATAGATTTCTAGTCATAACCAGAGGACAAAGTCTCGCTCCCGTTGTACTGGTTATTTCAATGTCAGTCTGACCAGAAGACCTGACAAGAACAAATCAAAGAAGGAAGTGCTTATTTTGGCTCACAGATTTCATAGTCGGGAAGGTGTGGTGGGATGGCTCAGTGCTTCCTGTCCTCAACTTGAGGTGGTTTGTTCACATGGAAGCAGATAAGAAACAGAGAAGGTAGAGCCCAAACCAGGATACCTTCGTAGGCCTGCTCCACCACCCAGGCCCTATTCCCCAAAGTTTTCACAATGCCAAGCAACATTTCAGATTTAAGCCACAATACCCTCCAAACCCTTTTGATGTTGTTAGCAAAAATCAGTTATTCTTCTACTGACAGATGCCATCCTTTCATTTGACGGAAAGATTTTCAGAATTGCCCTGGCCACTCCCTGGTTGTTAAAAACTTGATATGTTCACTATGTTCCCAAGCCTTGCTGCTATTTTTGTAGACGCTCTCTTTGATGGCATGCGTTAGCGTTATCATTCCCACACCTGTTTACTTTCCAATCCCAACAATGTGGTTCTCTGTGCCTTCTGTGGCACAAGGGACTTTGGTGGATGTGATTAAGTAGAGGATCTTAAGGTAAGGTGACTATCACAAGCAATCGGTCAGACTCAATGCCATCACAGGGATCCTCTCAAGAGGGTCGCAGGAGGCAGTCACCATGGAAGCAGAAGTTAGAGGGGTGCTCCTCTAAGACTAATGACATTGTAGCTTCTAAAAGCTGAAAAGACTAATGACATTTGTCACCTCTAAAAGCTGGGAAGAAGTAAAGAAAGTATCTGACACTACAACTTCAAGTGGCATTTATGGTGGCTCCCTGACCCCTGCTTATTCCTTGTAATTAAATAAAACCAGATAAGAGGCCACCTCACTGTGTCCCCACAGATAAACACCATCATCGCATTGCATGTTCCCAACCAAAGCCAAAGCTCTAAGTTGCCTGTGTAGAGAGGGCAGAGGAAAGGCTCAATGCTCTCTCACACTTAAACTAAAATTCCGCAACACAATGGCACACTTTGTTTAGATACCTCAATTACTCTAAGAAATATGTATGTGCGTACATATATATGCAGATCGATCAATGCATCAATCAGTAGCTACATTCTTTTGTATATTTAATTAGACAATACATCAAAGCTATGAAAATGAATACTTTGGCAGTGCTTTTCAATTTCCAACGCCGCTCAGATTCCTACAGAGGACTCCCTCCCTTCATAAATACTGTTGAACTTGGGTGGCCACCCCCAAATTCATAACCTTTGACAGATTAGCAAACTCTGGCAATTTGTCCTGATAGCTCAATCAAACTCCTCTTCTACTTTCAGTCTGAAGATGTTTCTATCACTCTCAACAGGAACTCAGAGTCCACCACATGTGCTCACTCGCCCGCCTGTGCTCACTCGCCCGCCTGTGCTCACTCGCCCACCTGTGCTCACTCGCCCACCTGTGCTCACTCGCCCACCTGTGCTCACTCGCCCACCTGTGCTCACTCGCCCACCTGTGCTCACTCGCCCGCCTGTGCTCACTCGCCCGCCTGTGCTCACTCACCCGCCTGTGCTCACTCGCCCGCCTGTGCTCACTCGCCCGCCTGTGCTCACTCGCCCATTCTATGGACTTCATAGTTTAGCTGTAGATTTGAAGGGTAAAGGAGAGGGGGTTGTGATCTAGAACATAGTGCCTTCTTGTTTTACTTACGGTCTCCTTGCCAGGATTTCTTTTCTGCTTTTACCGCCTTTCTTCCTAATACTGCTACAAGGTTTCTCCCTTGCCCTTGGGAGCAAAGCTCAAGCCTTGTGTTATCCCATGATTGTATCATGGTTGACTTAACATTTTCTCAAAATGAGCATGGTGCCTTCCCTCAGAAGAGCATGGGCTAGTGGAGACATTCCGTTCTGCCTTTGACACACACACACACACACACACACACACACACACACACACACACACACACAATGTAAGAATCAATCATACATCTACTGATGTAGGAGAGAAGCTGCCCTTTCATTTCCTTCCCCTTAATTGCTATCGTAGACAAAGATAGATGGCCAAGTCCCAGCCATGGAGACTGCGGTGCAGGACACTGGATAGGAAGTGCAGAGATCTGTCTCCACCATCAGGTGCTTCTTGGCTTTGATGGATTGTGTAGCTTCAGAGTCCCAGGGCATCACAGTGTTCCTGCAAGATCCAATTATCTTGTATGCATGGAAGAATGTTGAAAAATGCACAACTATTCAGGTGTGTGGGGACTGTTCCTGTGCTGCCCATGTAGAGCAAGAAGCAGACCATGTATGCTTGGACACAGTGGTGGGAGAAGACAGAAGACTCCCAGTCTGCACTTGATAAGCTTCCCAGACTTACAAATAACTTGGCTGCCTGTTCAGCCAGGAAACTCTGAAAAGATCTGTTTTCTGGGGAGAGACTGAGGACTTCCTTCTCTTTTTAAAACTCAAATTAGTGAGACTGTCCTTTCTGCTTTTTTTTTTTTTTTTAACAAATCCACCTCCAGTCCAGATGGCATAAGGAAGCACAAGTTGCAGGACAAAATAACAAACAACAGTAATTACACTTTTCAAATATTCGTCCATTGGTATGCAATTCATGAGACTGGGCAATGTTTGAGGACAACTTCAAGGATAAACAAGATGAGCAAAGTATAAGATACCTGTGATTCAGAGGCAGGGGATAGGGAAGTGACACTTATTTATGCAGGGCTGGGACAAATCGGTTTTAATTTTGAGTTCGCTCTGCAGCTTCCTTTAGCTGGGACCTGCAGGAGAAAAGCAAAGGGGGAGCAGCGTCTGGACGAGAAGTGTGAATTTGGAAGGATGCCAGCATCAGAAGCAGCCAGAATGGGCTGAAAGGCTGACAGCAGCTGACAGTGACAGTCCAGGAAGCAGTGACTTGGTTCTGTCCCTTGATCCTTTCTGCATATTTTATTAGTCAGGTCATTGTCCTGATAGCCACCATGATCTCTCCTTCCTGAGGTCATCAGAAACCTGGTGGCTAAACTCAGCTTTCTCCATCCTCACACTCCTTTCTCCACAAAGTGGAGCATCAAAGATCACCACTCTGTGCCATTTCTGCTCCCACGGGCTTCCAGACCAGTTCCTCTCTGGACGTTTGCTTGCTTCTTCTGCTCTCCTCCTCCTCCTCCTCCTCCTCCTCCTCCTCCTCCTCCTCCTCCTCCTCTTCCTCCTCCTCCTCCTCCCCCTCATTCTCGTTACCCTCCTCATTCCCTCCTCCTCCTCCTCCTTCTTTCTCCTCTTGCTCCTACTCCTCCCCTTGCATTCTTCACTGATTTGAGATCGTGGCAAATCTATAGACCCACTTGTCAAGTCTATTGCTCTCAAACACTAGAGCATCAACCCCAACTCCCATCCCGCCCTGCTTTGACCAGTTTCCACTATCTACTGATGCCCATCACCAGACTCTTGTGTCTCAACCCAAACTCACTGTGTTTAAAACTTAAACTCCGTCCTCTTCTCTATGACCCTCTTGTGATTTATGTCTGTTTCTACCTTTATGCTCTCCTTTCCATGCCTACTTCCACCCAACCACTCCAATGTCCTTTTTTTAAAAATTTTTTATTAATTTATTCTTGTTACATCTCAGTGGTTATCCCATCCCTTGTATCTTCCCATTCTTCCCTCCCTCCCATTTTCCCCTTACTCCTTTCCCCTATGACTGTTCCTGAGGGGGATTTCTTCCCCCTGTATATGCTCATAGGATATCAAGTCTCTTCTTGGTAACCTGCTATCCTTCCTCTGAGTGCCACCAGGTCTCCCCCTCCAGGGGACATGGTCAAATATGAGGAACCAGAGTTCATGTGAAAGTCATACCCCACTCTCCACTCAACTGTGGCACTAGCCAAGGACAATACAGGCAGTAAAGTTTAAACCCCTACCCGGATCTAGCCAATGGACAGAACATTCTCCAGTGTCCTTTTTGACCTAATATTAATGTATGGTTTTATCTTTGATCTTTTCACCTATCTTCCTACCTCTTTTGCCTTTCCTTCTTCTCCTTCTGCTCCCTTTTCTGTCTCTCTGTTGTCTCTATCTATAACTTTTTCTCCTCTCATTAGCTAATCAAGTGCCAAGACATCAGTTTATGCCATTTTAGTCTCTTGAGTTGGTTTCCATTGATCTATTAGAATCATCATTATTCTTCTCCCCAATTATAAAATATTTCAAACAAGCAAAGGTGGAAAGATGAACTTAATATTTGTGAAAACATCCATATATTAAAATAACAATATTTTATCATGCCACTACAGATTATTCTAAAGAACATAAAACATTAAAATGTGTCATCCCGTGCTACATCCTTCAAGGCTTGGCCCTGGAAAGCTGACTAGGGCAACTAGGGATTAAGAAAGGAGAGACACTAAAAAATAACAGACACATATACAGAAAAGCTATGATGGGGCAGGCTGTGCTCACTCTGATGGAGGGTGCCTCCTATGAATCAACACAGAAAGTCAGCATGCTTATGAGGTACAGCACTAGAATGCAGACTTCGCTAATCTCAGTAGAAGGTCTTTGTAGGACATCAGGTTAAAGCTGCAGTGATCAGGAGGAGGAGCTGAAACTGCAAGTTTTGCACACACACGAAGCAGAGGAAGTTTTGCTAATTCCCTGAGCATGACTCTGGGAAGGCACTGTCAATTCACACAAGACTGAGGCAGTGAAGTTTTTGACATGGCCATGCTCATATCAATAATACACATCCATTTACTCGTCATCTGCTCCCTGTACTCTCTACAACCAAGCATTCTCTCCATTCACAGAAGTCACAACAGCATTCTGACTTTGAAAATTGTAGCTATTTTTTTTTTACAAACCATTCATAAACATGGGAACACTAATTAAATAGAGTATGGTTGTATTTTCTTTCATTTTATGAGTGATGTTCTATACCTATTGTTTTGCAATTTTCTCTCATGGAACTGGAGGTTGAATGAAATGCCTTGCTATGTCACATTATTCCTGGGAAAATGTAAACAAAATCTACTCCCTTCAGACAGCCAGATAACAACAGATAAAAATCAACTGTGAAAGTCAAACTTGGTAAACCAATGAGTATATTGGTGTTAATTATAGAAATATGAACAAGAGGCTGCTTACAGGAGTGCAGATAGCTCAAAGGCATCAATAAAGCTCACCCCAGCATGGGTGACAACTCACTAAATCTATAACCTTGAAGTTCTCTGTACAGTATAAAGGCAGCTCCATGGGTAAACGTGTTTTTTTTTTCTCCATAAAAGTCCTGACTATTCACATAGCCTTGCGATGGATGAGCATTGTACATTTGATCAGTTTCAGGGACTTCCTTAGATTTGTGAGTTGTTTACTTCCTGAAGCTTACAAATCCTCCCTTTAGAACTTCTTGAGTTCATAAGAGCCTCTTCCAAGAATGGGGTGTTTCAAATCAAGGAAATTTTCTCTTCAACATTTTTACACCTCAAGGGTAAGCAAAGCAAGCACTTTACTGTTGAGTTACATCCCAAACCCACGTAGCTTTCAAAAAACCTTACATAATACTAAGCATTGAAATAAGTCTATGGTTATTCTTCTTAGTTGATGTTATCTATTTCATTGAATAATTATACTACAATTTATTTGTTGCTCTACTGATGGCATTTAAATTAACTCCAGTTTTTTCATCGAAACAAGTTCACACTAAACAACAGATGGTATTGTTAGCGTTCTGAAGCATGTTGATTTGATGAATGCAAGATTGAAACTTTTCATGATTCACATTACATTTGTATGGCCTCCCAATGACAGTCAATATCATTTTATACATTTATTGGTCAGTTAAATATTCTTTTTACATAGTTTCTATAAGCATCACTTTTTTGAATAGGTTTCCTATAATCATCACTTGATATTTTTATTGAGTTATATGTGATCTTGATTTTAGACTTATTTCTTACACATTCCAAGTAAGAGCCTCTTTCGGTTACATGCTGATGTATGTGGAGACTTTATGGTCTATTTCTGTTCTTGATTTTTTAGCTTAATTTGTTCTACATTAAAATATTTTTGTGTGATGTTTGTTCTCATACATTATTTTCTTCCATGGTGCAAGATGCCTCCCTTCATATCCAGATCTCTCTGAAAAGAATTATCATTTCATGCTAGTGAGTGGAAGAGGCTAAGTGCCCATTATATTATATCATGTTTTATGTGTTTCACATAATTCTATGTTGACTGTTGACATGTTTCATTACTCAGAGAGAGCAAAGTCTCCCAAAATTTTGAGCATGTGCATTTCTCTTATGAATATGTAGAATTTTGTTTAGGTTGTTTTGCTGCACTGCTTTAGGTACCTACTTGGTCCATTGCTCTTATATTGTTGAATAACATTCTTCTCTTTATTTCTCAAAATATTGATTTCTAAGAACTTATACCTGTCTCATGCAATAGTCAGCTTGTCCTGGTTGTTTTTTGAATGAATGGCTTTATAAACCCCTTTCTTTTTTCACTTGTTGCTTTTCATTTACAGTGGACTAATTGTTATACATTGTTGAGGCATTTAACTTTAGTCCAATATGGCAATGTCTATTTTTAATTAATAAACAATATGGTTTGGCTTCAATGTAATTGTCAATAGCATATAATAAAATGTGCACTCATCTAGGTTGTTTTCTACATGCCTCACCTTTTCTTCAGACTTTCTTCTCCTTTTCTTACTCCATATTGGCATGGGCACTTTATAATTCTGCTTTTATCTTCACTATTAGCTTTTTAATTTATGATTCTTTTTTTAAAAGGTTTGTATTATGTTAAATTATGTGTACATGTTGTATCTTCTTTCCTGCATTCAGGAAAGATTATGATTTTATACTTTACAAGTTTTGGTTATAGGGACAATAATCTTATTCCTTCCAGCTTTCCATGTTTTATGCTGAAATCTCTGAATGTTAGACATGCAATTTTCTTTTAGGTTATAAGATATTTTTCCAGAATATTTTGGAAAAAATGCAGAGATAGGCTAAATGCTACAGTTTGCAAATTCTTGCTGAGTGGCCACGACTCCTACACCATGATTTAAAAGGCATTGTAATAAAACATGGCTGTTAGGTAAAAGGTAATGATTATGGCTAATATTTATGAAGTAGTTAAAGTGTGAGGCGTTGTACAGTGTGTTTCAAGTCTACTCTCACTTAGGTCACTCTTTCTGTCCATGTGATGAAGGAGGTGAGGTGACTCCCCTGTACTTCAATAAGAGACTGACATTCTGAAAGTCAGTGAGTGACTTCCCAATGTCACACAACTGTAGAATCTTCTGTCATGTTCCAGATGTCCCAGTCTTTACACTTTGCTATACTGTTTTCTTCTAGTATCCCAGGTTATTCTTTCTCTTCTTAAGATAGTCTCTTTCCTTATTTTTCAGTGTTTCTTCTTTTTAAAAAAATTTTTTTAAAAGAATAAAACTGTTAAGAACATGGTGAAGGGTAGGCTGCAAGTATGGCTCTGTGGAGATCTGATGTGCAATTGTGAGGGCTGGAGTTTAGATCCCAGCACCCATGTAACAAGCCAAGTGTCCAAGGCATGCCTGTGAGCCAGCTCCAAGATGCATAGAGACAGGGGGATGGCTGAGGCTTGCTGGCTGTCAGCCCACCAGAGAAAACACAAGCCCCAGGTTCAGGGAGAGACCCTGCCTCAAAGGAATCTTATGCTGTATAAGAAAGGAGGACAGCCAACGCCCTCTACTGGGCCCCACACTGTGTGCACAGGTGCAGGCACCACACACAAATGTGCATACATTCATACATGGAGATCGGGCCAGAGGTCTCTCTACCACTGGCTTAATTTTTACTTTCCTGCTACAGAAGATTGATGGATGGTGTGTCTGCCTTTTAAACCTCACACATCAGTTGCTGTATGGGTACACTATACGAATCGGCCATAAAGGTTATAAGGGTTTTGAAACAGGGGTACAGAGAAACTCCCTGATTTTACTCCAAAACTCATGCGTTTGTGTCTGTTTTAGGAGCGTTGGCTTACTCATAAATCTCATCACTCTCCCGATGCTATTTCTGCCCAGCAAATTATTTCTTTATTCACAAGGCAATAAAAGGTCACTGGAAAGAAGAATGTAATATTCACTCTCATAAAATAAAGTTAAACAGTATTTAGCATTTATATCTTTCCAGTATAGTAAACAAAATATGCTTTATTGGACTCCATGAAGACCTATGATATCAAAAAAGATAAATGTAATGATTTGCTTGAACACAGGAAGATAAATCTGCCACGGCGTGCCCTCGGTGGTAACATGCTGCCCTGCCCTACTTTCTGTGAAATTAGAGAGAAAGGCACAGCTGGGCTGGATTTGGGTCCACAGCATCCAGCTACGGCGCCAGGGTGACAGTCTGAAGAGCCCGGCGGAATAAGTCAAATTCGAGTTTTGTTGGCTTGCTTTGTTTTTCACACTACTTACTGAGACAATATTGACATGGTGTTTTATACTCACACTAGAGGATACGAAAAGTAAAGGTCAATTGCTCTTTTTAATTTGCTTTAATTTCAGGGGGTGTCAGAGAGAATGTAAAGTTTCCTGACCTTTCTTTATGCATATTATGAGATAATTATTTCCATTTTTCTAGACAATCAGATCTTTGGTGGAAAATTTAGGCAAGTGTGTTATTAAAACTCAGTTGGGATTTAATATAAATGCAAATTTCTTATTCTTATAAAAGTTCTATACATTTAATTTGTTAAAAATGTCACACAAAATCATGTTGATAAAATGCTTCTTTATAGTTTCTAATCAGTTTTGTCTCCATAATTAAAATCAACCAGCGGTAGTTCATTAAATTAGTGTTTGTCCACAATGTAGACAAAAACCAAGGTTTTTCTTGCCGTCAAATGCATGTGTTGAAATCTCCCCATGCAAAATTCTTCCTCAGAGGCAGACAGTGAGTATGAAATAGAAAAGCCAAGAACCCAGAGCCAAGTGATGGATACACGTACAAAATCTATTTGAGTGAGTTATTATAGCCTAAATCAGGTCATTTTCAACAGGTTTTTATGCTTTTCCACATCAAAAAATATAAGTTTCAATATGTGCTTGTTTCTGTTGTGTTTAATTTATCAGTATGGCTTAATAATATTTATTATCAGCCCTATAATTATTATTCCAGCGGTATTTTCTAACCTGCTAGCAATCAATGAAAAACAGACACCTGTTATATTTTATTTATTTATTTTTAAAGATTTATTATATATACAGTGTTCTGCCTACATGTATGCCTGCACACCAGAAGAAGGCACCAGATCTCATTATAGATGGTTGTGAGACACCATGTGGTTGCTGGGAACCAAACTCAGGATCTCTGGAAGAGCAGGTGGTGCTCTTAACCACTGAGCCATCTCTCCACCCCACCTGTTATATTTTAAAATAGCCTTGCTTCACCTTGGGCAGGGCATATATTAATTCCCTAAACTACCGTCTATACCTGCCCCAATCCTATGCCATCTGGTTCTAATAATTTCTTTCTAGCTACCTCCCATCCATAATCCCAAATACTTGCTAATGTTCTTCATCTTGGTCAAACCCTCCATCCACACTGGCCATGTGCTTCTTACTCCACCTCACCCATGGCATCTGCCTTCTTCCTCCTCTTCCTTCTCTAGTCTCTCCGCACAGCCCCAGAACCTTAGCCATGCCTATCTGCTCATTAGGGCAGCACCCAGACCAATCTCCAACATTGGTTCCTCTAAGATTATTTACAAAATAAAACAGTCTAATTACATTATACCACTTAGTCTTTTTTTCAATTTCTTTTCTTTCTTTCTTTCTTTCTTTCTTTCTTTCTTTCTTTCTTTCTTTCCACAATTTGTCTTACTTATCAAATAAGAGTCTAACTCCTGTTTTTAATAATCCATTTATAAAAGATTCTTCCTTGAACAACAGAGTCTGGCTTTTTCTTTTCTACTGCTTTAATTAAAACTTTGCAATATGGGGGAGCCTCTGGTTAGTCCTCAGCAAATGGCATTTATTTTGATCTCCTTTTGTATGGCAAGACAAATGATGAAGAGGACAGAAATGTCCTGGTCCCTAAAATTAGATATAAATTAACTAATATTCAACCTACAGGAATCTTCTGGGTCTTCACAAATGACACCTACTAATTTATTTTGACATAAATCAGCTTGTATTCAGTGTACTGCTCAATTGTGCTGGGCTCCTGTTTTGAAGGAAGTTATTGGTTCGAAATTGTTCATGCCTCCTGGAACATTTTCTCTTTTTACTGACTCTTTGAAGTTTGAATCAAAGACCGCGCATCATAATATAGCTCTGCAGCTTAGCAGACTCATCCTTGGGGCTGCCATTTGTGTTCTACAGCTTAGCGGGCTCGCCATTGGGGCTGCCATTTGTGTTCTACAGCTTAGCAGGTTCACCATTGGGGCTGCCATTTGCGTTCTCCTTCACAGTCAGCTCAGCCTTTTTGTCAACATGGGAGTTGGGATATGAAGACTTGGGTTTCATTTTGTAGTGCCATCTTTTGTTTTTGCTTTGAATACAGTGTCATGTGCTCTGTTAGTAAAATGGCAATCAGGAAATTAAAAATTGGGAACTCCGAATATTGTCATGAGGTACAAGATCTTCCTGCACACACATGAGGGCCTATGTTTGAACCCCTAGAACTCTTGTAAACAAAAATGCAGGGTGTAGCCTCATGAACACCTGTGACCCAGCACTGGAGGACACTGGATCAGGAGATCTCCAAGCCAGGTTCAGTAAGAGACCTTGTCTCAAATAAAGTCTAGAATGATGGACAAGACACATGATGTCTTCCTCTGGCTTTTGGGCATGCATGTACGCAGGCACACACACACACACACACACATACGCACACACACGGGGCGGGGAGAGAGAAAGAGAGAGAGAGAGAGAGAGAGAGAGAGAGAGAGAGAGAGAGAAGAATAATTGGGTTCAGATGGAAGAAAGATAAGGAGAGATTGTATGATTATTTTATGATCTCAAAAAATAAAAAATTGTATAAACGAGTATTTTTAGGTTTTTTTCTGTCTCTTTGGGCATAAATGAAGCCATAAGTAATGGACACACTGACCTAGTAATAGCTTTATTGTTTAGATGAGAGATATATTTGGCAAACTATATAGTTAATATATGTTTAATGAGTATTTATAAATATTATGGCTGCTTGAGTGTTCATAGGATAATCAGGATGAGATTTTCAGGCCATTTAATTTCTAATATAAGAAGATAAGCCATTCATATATATTAGATATAGATATAGACGTATTTAATAAGTAAGTGAATATATGTGCATATATATATATTGAGCATTAGAATACATGATAGCATCAGATGACATAACACTTGTGCTACGGATGGCTTGCCTGCCAGTTAGTAGCTACTGAAGAAACAGTCTCTCCAGGACTCACAGCCCTACCCCTAGCTGACACATGACTGGGAGTGATGGATGCTGGGGAAGAGAGTCAGTTTTCATTAAAAGTGTGGTCTGTGGTGATGAACGGAGTGAACAGAGTTATGTGTGTGGGTAGCACAAACTGGACTCGGTGGATTAATTTTGAAAAAGAGAACCACGAAGTTGGGAGGAGAATGGGTGGTGGAGTATGAATTAGAGTGGCCCGGAGAAGTTGAGGGGGGGGGTGTGAGGCAAATATGATCAAAACATTTTATATGCCCTCACGGAATTCTAAAGAACTAATTAAAATATTTGCATCAAAAATAAACAAACAAACAGAAACAACACTCTCTTACAAAAGTTAAGGATTAACGCAGTGACAGTGGACACTGTGGGATTCAGGGGCTCACCATGTAGCAGACTTTTATGGGTCAGGATGCAGTTTGTTGTCGAAAGTAATAACATATGTAACAAAAGTAAAAGGGAAAAACACAGAACGGGGGGGCCAGAACAGAAAAGATGCCTCAGTAGTTAAGAATGCTGCTGTTGCAGAAGACCCAGGTCCAATTCCCAGCACAGACGTGGTGAGCCACGCATCTGTAAGTCTAGTTCCAAAGCCTGACATCCTCCTAAAATCCTAGCAGTATATTTCTCAGAAAGAGGAATCCTGTCACCCTAAAATCATACAGAACCAGAGAGGATCCCAAATAAAGAGTTCCCTTAAAAAATAACTAAGCTGGAATAATTCCACCCTTGACTTTGACCTATGTTCTTCAGATCTACAGAAATATAGCCCTACCATAGAGGCTCACACATAGGCCAATAGAACAGGAGACAGATCCCAGACCGAGCCTCCACATGTATGCCTGGAGTGAGAATTTGGGGATTTTGGTTCCTTTAAAAACAATGCAGAAATATAAGAATATGTTTTCATAAGATTCCACAAACGCCACCTAATGTTTGGCTGTGGGTCTCCAAGAGAAAGCATGTGATGGATCTACACCCCCTCCGCCACATATGTAGTAGATGTGCAGCTTGGTTTCCATATGGGACCCCTAACAGAGTATGGGGCTGTCTCTGACTCTGTTGCCTGCCTTTGGATCCCTTTCCCCTAACTGGACTGCCTTGTCTAGCCTCAATAGGAGAAGATGCACCTTGTCTTACTGCAACTTGATATGCCAAGGTGGGTTGATACCCATGGGATGATCAACTTCTCTGAGGAGAAAAGGAGAAGGGAGGGAGGGATGGGAGATGAGAAGAGACTGAGAGGAGAGGAAGGAGGGTAACCTGTGATCAGGAGGTAAAGTGCATAAATTAATATAAATAATAAAATATGTTTTGTTTTCATCCCAGGTGTGGGAATATGGGACTGTTTCACAGAAGCTGACTATGATTTGCCCCTTGCTCCGGTAGGGGTGTGATTTTGCCGGCTGCAGACAGTTTCTGCAATTGTACGATATTTGGAATTCTGTGGACTTTTCAGAGGGTGCATAAATGCTCAGGGCTCCCGAGAGAGGGGAGTTTGTTGATTGGTTGTTAGTTGTTGGTGGGCACAGTTTGCTAAGTAGTCGTGTGCAAAGAAGAATCAAGAAGAAGAAATTAGATATCCTAATGGCGAAGATCAAACTTGACCCTCCTAATCAGCAGGGAGTAGTCTCACAATAAGGTCGCCCCTTTCCATCTCTTTCCTTTCCTCTCTATCCTTTTTCTCTCTTACCTAGCGCTGGGTGTTGAAAGGGAAGAAGAAAATGGGTGTGGAGAACTGTGGAAGAAAGAAGAATCCACAAAGTAGCTAACTACCGGCTACATACACTCAAACAAAACCTCTGCGATTTCTAATGAAAAGGGACAGCCTCTTCAAAAGATGTCCTTGGAAAATCTGGAGAGCCAAAACCAAAGAAACAGGAAACTGCCTTATACAAACTGTCAATTAGAGTGGACTAAGAACTTAAAACTGGAATCAGAAACTTACAGGAGAGACGGGAGGGGAGTTATGACACTGGCTTGGAAATGACTTCTTCTTGTGCATGACCCCCAAAACAGGAGCCACAAGTAAAACATAAACCAACAGGATCACACAAATCAAGCAACCATCTTCCTTGGAAGAGAAGTGCTCAATAAAGTGAAGAGAAAAACCTAAAAGTGAAGGGAAACATTTGCAAACATGTCTGCTGAGAAGTTAGTATCCAAAAGATACTATGACCGTTCTACAACATGATAGCAAAAACATGAAGCCAGTTTGTTTTTAACTAGGCAGAGGATTCAGATAGGTATTGTTAAGAATACATCTATTCAGCAAGAGGCATATGAAAAGATGCTCAACATTACTTTTTGCATGAAATGTGAATCAAAGATACAGATTTCATCTCACACTTTCAGATGGCTCTCACCAAAAGCGACAAATGCTGGTGAGGATGTGGGTAGGAGAGTAGACATGTAAAATTACGCAGTTACTGGGCACATGGATGGATTTTTTAAAAATTAATTCTCTGGTAGATTGCTCATGGACCCATGTCCATGGACATATAGGCTGCATTAGACTTTGCAAGTAAAAAGAAAAAAAAAGTTAAGAAAAAGTTGGAAAGAGGCCCAGCATGCAGGGAGGCAGAGGCAGACAGATCTCTGATTTGGAGGCCAGCCTCCAGTGTTTCAGGACAGCCAAGATTACACAGAAAAATCCTGTCTCAAAAAAAAAAAAAAGTTGGAGGAGGATGTGGTGGGACATCTGGAAGGACTTGAGTGGGAAAGTAAGGAGTGGATATGACCAAAATATATTGCATATTTGTATACATTCTCAGAAAATAAATTAAAAGTATTTTAAAAATCAAAAAGTAAAAAAAAAAATATTGCCCTGATCTTATGACCTCGAGATAATCTCAACAGAGGGTGTGGTTTGAGTATGCATAAAATTGAAATCAGTATCTTAAAGGGCCGGCTGGACACCACGGTCATTGTATTAGCAAAGAAAGGGAAAAAATTCAAATATGCATTGATTGGTAAGTAGATTAAGGAGATAGCATGCACAAAGCACTGGAATTTGCTTGGCCTTTAGAAAAGAAGAAAATTCTGCCTCTTACAAACATTTAAGAACGCGTTGGACATTGCTCAGTGACACAAGTCACAGAGAGACAAACCCTGTTGACTCCGTTTGCACTAGGAGGCTAAAGTAAACTCCCAGAAACAGATTAGAATGGTGAGTCCAGGAGATGTAGGAGGTGACTTTTTAGGGAGGGTAAAAAAAAAAAAAGTGACTCCTTCCCAAACTAGAAAAAGAACTCCAATGTTCCATCAACTGTATGTATATGTGTTGTCTATATACATGTATATACATATATGTTGCATGAACATATATACATGCATATGCATACATATGAATTAAAATCAGTATAATTGAGAAATGCATATGCTAATTATGCAAACTTTTCATTACAAGGGATACATAGTGCAGTGCCATACAACACACAAAGAATATGTAAAATTATTTTATTTCAATTAAAAAATTTTAAGAGAGCAAAAAAGGAAATATTGGGCCCTTGCTGTATTTATTTATCCATAAATAACTAAGAAAAATCTTGTATTTACCTGTAACTCAATGCAACTGTCCACCTATCCCAGCCCCTGATTCACGCCCCATCTGTGTCAAAGACCTCCATCTACTCAGCAGGCAGTGGCTGGCAGTCAGACTGGAAAGAACTCTTGCCTATCTCAATGTTGCTCAGCTGAACAATTGAGCGCGTCTGAGGAGGAAATGAGTCACAATATGTGGCTGTTAGGAAGTCTTTAGGGTTCAAGAAGGAGGCCACCCGTGAAATGTCCTGATTGCTCATCCCCACGTGTGGTTTCTCACGGGTCCCTGGGAAAAGATGCTGAGGTCACTGAGGCAGGCTTTGCTGAGATTGTTTTAAAACAGGTGAGCCCAGTCATCCCAGGGACAGTATGTGTAACTTTCCTGGTGCCTGATTAAATTTCCCAGCCTTTCCATTCATGCCTGGGAAAGCACAACTTGAAGTAAGAGCTGCTGGAAGGTGCCTATTAACCCTGCTAATGAGCAGATAGAATTTTTGTCACTTGCAGATGACACTCAATATGGCTCCGGGCTTATATTTTGGAGAATGTTTCCACATGAGGTTCATTGTAGCTGAAACAATACTTCGCGACTGTTGACCTGAAGGACTAGCCAGGGGGTGCGTGCTCCACAGCAGATGTGAAGGTGGCCTCCATCCATCCTGGGGGGGTTCATGAAAGCAAATTTTCTAGCTGAGAGACTAATCTTTTGTGATGTTTGACCATGCCTAGATGTGGCAAGGGCATCGATGTTTCTGTCTGTCTACAGCTCGCTTATCTGTAGTCTCACTTACCCAGAGAGAGAGTTTTGGGGAACAGATTGGTATAGACCAATAGGTTTCATGGAATACTGAGCTATTCAAACTTTGCTACAGAATTTGTGATGCTGTCAGCACTGATAGTGTTGACAGAATACACTATGACAGATTAGGGTAGCTTCAGAGGGA
Organism: Acomys minous; assembly: GCF_964271855.1. Taxonomy (NCBI): domain Eukaryota; kingdom Metazoa; phylum Chordata; class Mammalia; order Rodentia; family Muridae; genus Acomys; species Acomys minous. Next base: position 15,976,639 of record NC_140494.1, on the reverse strand, counting down.
GTGAAAAATAGAATTGATAAGGATGTATCATCACTCAGTCATGGAAGCTCTGACCCTTATTAAAGTAAAATATTCCCATGCTATTAATGAAGCAATGACCTTCTCCTCCCCTCCTCCTCTTTCTCCTTTTCATTCCATTCCAGACCCCAGGAACATAGCAGAGTTTAAAAATGGGCTTGTTAGCGTTTGTGTTTTTTATAATTGCTGTTTATAAATTCCTTGTTTAGTTAGCATACAAAAAATTAAAAAAAATCATTGTGGTGTCACTATACTTTGTTCTTAATCATCCCCTACCCAAACGCCCTCACCCATTGCCCTTGTCCCTTTCTTTCTGGTCTCTTTTCCTTCTGAAATAGTCTTTCACTCCTATTTTCAGGTCATACATGTTCTCATTATTATTATTTTCTGTTCTTCTAAAATGTCTTCTTCACCTCTCATGGTTCCCTTTTTACTAGTGAGACCTGACAGACAGACAGACAGACAGACAGACAGACAGACAGACAGACACACACACACACACACACACAGAGAGAGAGAGAGAGAGAGAGAGAGAGAGAGAGAGAGAGAGAGAGAGAGAGAGGACATTTTATATAATCATAATATATTACTTCACATATTATAGGACAGACAACAGTATAACATATATTTTAAATACAGAGTCTGCATAGAAAAGAAAACATACAGGATTTGTCTCTCTGCCAGGCTTATTTTGTTTAACATGATTTTTTTCTACAGGTGAGATGATGCCTTTAGAAACAGGACAAATTACTTTCCCCAGTAATTTGAAACTGGAAACAAAGAAATGGAAGGGACAATCTAGACCGTGACTGCTGCACGCTCGTGCAAGCATTGGTTTTCCTGAGCAGCAAACATTAGAGAGCAGAATCCAAAAGAAAGGGTCTCTATTGTAAAACAGAAAAGAAAGATAATACGGAGAACAAATTCAAAGAACCCAAGGAGTCTCTTATATTTTGTAAATGCTTAAGGATCTGCACATTCAGGGGAGGGCTTCTTGAGATGTAGTCTCACTGTAGGGCTAAAGAGATGGCTCAGCCATTAAAGGCTAGGCACACAACCAAAAGATATAAGATGCAGTCTCACTATATAGCCTTGGTTGGCCTTAAACACAGAGATAGGGTCTGCATTTTAAATTGCTTCCCATGTTAAATAACGGTGAGTTTTATTCATCATAATCCTTATTTTTTATACAAATGAGAGACACTCTATGCTTAAGAATTAAAATCATCAGTTGAATCAGCGGTAGTTTCAGGGGCATGGTCATCATGTATAGACGTTTAGATACAGAGTGAACTAACAGCTTAGAACTTGATTCTAGACGTGGTTGATTAAAGCACTCAGATCAGCCAGCAGTTACTCAACACATATGGACAATGGATCTGGATCAGATCCATTCTCAACTTACATCTGACTTACAAATACCAAAATATCCTCAACAGAAGGTAAAATGTAGCCAGTGTCTGCGAAGGTAAAAACACACTCCTTTCAGACCACAAAGGCAGGAAACTGCATCGTGTCCAGGAGAACCCGGGCAGTACTTATGAAGAAGTGGTGATTGAGTTAAGCCTTGAGGAGTGGCTACGTTACTTAGATGGAGGAGAGTGCTATGGTGCGCGGAGTCGGGTTTCTGGAGTGGAGATTTGTAGAGTAAGAAGAACGAGAGGTGTAGCCAGGAAGTACATTATCACTATCTCGAAGAAATTGTCCTGGAGCCTGTTAAGCACCATGACCTTTATAATACAAGCACTAAGGAGTCACTGGGAACTATTCAGCAAGGGAGGGACTGGATCGGAGATGTAACCTGTGTACAACGTAAAACTGTGTGAGGCTTGGGACGCAGAGGCCCTAGGACAGAGGCAAGGCAAGATGTCACAGACACAATGAGACCAAACCAATCAGTGAAAACATTAAGAGTCGTTGGGAGCCAAGGCTGCCTACAGGGTGAAACGCATTCGCCTGTGTTTAATGTATGTACACTCATGTATTAAGTCAGTGAATATTTACCGAACAATTGCTCAGGGGGAGCCATTCCAGGTAAGAGTGCCGACTTGACCATGCAGAGCTGTGTGGTCTTTGCTCCTATAAGCTTATAGTATAGGACTGGGTAGAGGCAACTGGATGTGTTGTACCAGTAACTCTGTTGCTTAATCCTGATTGTCAACTTGAGAGATGCTCTGAGATTAGTAGAGTGCGTCCCCGCGTGTGTCAGCGCATCTTCAGAGGCAGTTCCCTCACGAGGGCGAGGGCTCTGGCCTATGAAATGGGCTAATCCACCAGAGGTGTCTATATGTGCATGGGATGCTGGGAAGAATTCCAGGGAGTTGGTGCTTAGCGAGAGAAAGCAGGCTGCTGAGACATGCCTTGAATGGTGTATCTCATTCCCAGCCCCTTCCAGTTGGTCCTCTCGCCTTTGTGACACTATGTGATGAACCATGCTCTTCTCTCGAGCCCTGTTCTGCCATGAGGCTGCCTCCCCACCATGAGCATAAAAAACAAGAGAGGCAGCCCACCTTCCCAGGCTTGAAGCATCTGAAAGCACGGGACAGCGCCAACCTTTCCCATTTTAAACTGTTCCTCTCAGGTATTTGCCATAGAAACTAAAAGCCTGACTAATGGAACCATGCACGCATAAACAGATCAATGATTTAACTACAGAGACAGGATGCTTCAGGAAGAAAGGCGTGTGCAAGGGCCAGAGAGGAAACAGAGTGGAGAAGCCTGCATGGCAGACAGCAGAAACTGTCGTAAGGAACAGCCTGTGAGCATGAGACACAGGATTAGAACTTTTTAAAATTTGTACGTGATTTAAATCTGACTATCACAAATGTGGTGGCTACCACCGTGGGAAGTGAAGCCCACTGGATTGTTTTTAAGTGGCTGCCTCAAAGTAAATGACAACTTCTTTTTCTTTGAACTGTCAAAGACTGAGTAAATTTTTTTCTCATTTTTGGAACAGTTCACTCATCTGCATGTTTTACCGTGAAATAGATTTAGGATGGACAGAAGGAAGGAAAGAATAAAGTGCTGGTACGTAACTCAGTAGTTAAGACTAAGTATTGCTTTTACAAGGGACCAGAGTTTAGTTCCCATCACCCATGTGAGGCAGCTCAGAACCACATGTAACTGCAGCTCCAGGGGACCTAAGGCAAGCACTCACTGTCATATGCATGCACGCATGACAGCCCACATACACATATAGGTAAAAATAAATTTAAAAATTTAAAGAGAATAATGCAATTGTAATAATAATAATAATAATAATGAGATATTAAAGGAATCTGGCATCATGAGAAATGCCACCACAGACTCTGGGGCTTGAGCTACTCACTCGTGGCAATGAAACAGAATGAGGAATGAGCCTTCACTCACCTAAGCTGTCTCCCGGTTCTAGCGATACGTGTGCTGTGCTCGGTGACAGATCGCTATAGAACCACAGAGCTATTTAATAAGTACAGAAACCCCAGGGAATTCTACTAGAAATTGTTGGTCTATTGTAAACACTGATCTGGATTTTTTTTCCACTGCTCCATTCTTTCTGACTTATAACTAGCCTTTGAACTTCATTTTACACTTGTTTCTTAATCGTGAATTATGTTATACATGGAAAAATACTGGAGGCCACTTTACACATTCCGTTGAAGTGTTTAAAAAAAAAAAGAATGGCATTTCCCTTTTTTTGGAAATAGAAAGCAGGCAGGTGGCAGAAGTCAGCCAGAGGCCACAGTGCTGTGGTGGAAGACAACTATGGCGCCGCTACGATGAGCAAATATGTGGTAGAGAGATGAGAGAGGAAGAGGAACAGAGTTGTTTGTGAGCTATGAAGAGAAGCAGAACTGGAGACGCTAATGTGGTGAGGAACAGCCTGATGTGAGAGGCCTGTGTTGCCACCTGATGTCCGGCCCAAACTGCCACTGAGAGTCATATCTGGGTCTGTGATCCTTCTGCAGCTAGGGCTTGTGTTGTTGACTGTGGTCTCTGTTACCTCCAAAGTCTATGCGGATGTCCTTGGCCTGTACTGCTGCCGGAAGCCATGTTGACGTCTAAGGGTTGCACTGAGCTGGATCCACTTCTCACTGGCCACTGCAAGATGGTGCCAGCGAGACCTGAGCTCTGGAGAGCTGGCCCTACCCCTCACTGGGGTGGCTGGGAAGGGCTAACCCCAAAGGTATGGGCATGGAAAAGTGGTAGAGCTGTCAGGTTGGTGGATTTAACTACCACCCAGACCCAGATCCATGACTTTGAGTTGGTCCATCCCAACATCTACCCCATCTACCAGCTGCAGGAACACATGAAGGGGCCAGTCTTGTGGATCCATAGCCACAGGATACCCACCAACAGCAGACTATCTGAGAGTCCCTATGAGGGTCCAGTATTGATGGTGTAGCAGAAGCCAGAGGCCTTGCGCTAAACTAATGACACCTTGTGATGAAAATTGAAAGTCAAGCTGTTTAGGCAAAGGGTACACTTGGTGACACACTGTCAATGCCACTGTGACAAATGAATATTTGATGGAAAACAGAGAAAGGTGGAAGAGCAGGATGGTACATACATAGACGACTTTGGCTGGTAGAAGAGCAAGTCATTTCCCAGAAGGGCCAATGAGGTTTTTTTTCTTTTCTTTTCTCTTCTAGTCTTTATTTTTTTATGTTCTTTTGGGAGTGAGGTTACAATGGCGAGGGCAAAAATGGAAGGACTAGGAAATGAGTTAGATGGGGTGCATGATGGGAAATTCCCAAAGATTCAATTTTTTAAAACTATATTTTTTAAAAGGAAATACAAAGCAACTAAAACCTTCGGAGTAGCCTGTGTGGGCCTCTCTAACTGTATGCTCACATGTTCCCTCTGAAGTAAACAATATTCCATGCTGGTTTTCTCTGCAGTGTTGTTTCTTGGGTGTATCATTGAAGCATTTTTGTTGTTTCTCCTTGCTTCTGAACTGTGATAAATGCAAACAGGTCTGTTTAGTTCTTTCTCTTAACACAGAGTTCAAGCATGACTGCGAGAGCGCAAGCTTGATTCACTTTTAACCCATGCATAGTATTTCTTTGCTCCAATACTCTACATGATGCTTACCCGGGCTTCTGACCTGGAGCCCTCTGCTTTGGTTTTGCTTTGTTATTATAAAGCATGTTGTTCTGAGCTGTTGGGCTCTATTACTTTTCTCCATTAATCTCTCTCTCATGGTCAAACATCTAGGCACTAACAGCAATTTGCTCCAGTCCCATCATTTCAGGGATATTTGCTTAAGATAGCGATAGTCATTTGCTTATGACCTAATTTATTTGCATTCACCAATAATAAAGACAGACGTATCCCCTCCAAAGGCATCTCAGAGTAGTAAAGAGAAAAATGCCTCCATCTTCTCCCTAGAGGTCTCTGCTCACATCCCTTCTTAATAGCATCATGCCACTCTCAAGCCATGGGCAAGTTTGCCAGGAGCCTCCACATTAAAGTAGCATCTTCTATCTGGTCCCTCTCCACAGTGCACTTCCATTGCTTGTGCAGCCCATACACAGCATGAGTACTCACCAAATCAGAATCAGGACCCTGGAGCTACAATGCTACTCAGCCTGTCACTTCTGCTGTCAATAATGCATGGTATCTTCTTACACCCTGAAACCCTGTGTCTTTCTGCTAGCATCTAGGAGACCTCTAATTAATCTGCCATCTTGTAATCAGGATATAAAATCAGATGACTCTGCATAAGCTTTCCTGTTTGTGTCTCTTGAACATTTCTGTCTTTATTTGTTGTGAAGAGACTCTATGACCAAGGCAACTTATAAAACAAAGAGTTTAATTTGGGGCTCACATTCCAGGGAGTGAGTCCATGGCCATCATGATGAAGAACATGGCAGCAGGCAGCAGACAGCAGGCAGCAGACAGCAGGCAGCAGACAGCAGGCAGCAGGCAGCAGGCAGCAGGCAGCAGGTAGCAGGTAGCAGGCAGCAGGCAGCAGGCAGCAGGCAGCAGACTGCAGGCAGCAGGCAACAGGCAGCAGGCAGCAGGCAGCAGGCAGAAGGCAGAAGGCAGCAGGCAGGCATGACACAGGAGCAGTAGCTGAGAGGTTACATATTGAGACAACATCCAGGAGGCAAAAGAAAGATAGAAAGACCTAATTGAGAACGGCATGGGCTTTTGAAACCTCCAAGCCCACTCCAGTGACAGGCCTCTCCCAACAGGCCACACCTCCTAATCCTTCCTTGCACAACTGAGAACCTACAGAGGATTCTCACTTAAACCAATACAGGTTGTTCAAATTTTTCTTAGGGGATACATGTAAAAGCAGATTCTCCAACTTTTGACTTTACTATATAATGCCATGTTACTCTTCTAAGTGAAAGAAATATATATAAAGCTCACATCCCACTTCAATATTAGAGGTTTTTGTTTATCAACAATAGATGCTTTCAGCTTATTAAATCATCTTCAGACATTTTCTTGTGGAATGGAATAATACGGTGCCCTTTCTACCTAACTCCCTAATCAAACTGAATAGTGTTCCCTCTGTGGCCACTATTGTGTCTCTTTACAAAAACAACAACATCAACAACAAAACCTCAGTTTGTCCTTTAGTTCCGTAGCCCTACTATACTGGTCATGTTTGTCTGTTTTGTTTTGTTTTTTTTTCTCATTTCTAACCAAGATGAGTTATAAGTATCATGCTTGCCTTGCTTTTATACTTAATTATCTTACCAGGTTCCTTGATAATTAGATATTTACCTTTGATGCAATAAAACTAAGTTCTTGCATCATTTTTCTTTTTGTATCTTTAAGCTTAGAGAAGTATCTTCTACTCCCTGGATTATAAAATTATTTTGTGTATTATCATTTGAATATAAAATCTTGTATTTAAATATGAGCTATCCTGATTTAATTCTATGTCTGGGATGGGAAATACTTCGTTTTTTCCCATCTGCATTAGGCATCATCACACTGGTCATCAGTTCTCCCACTTGCTACAGCGTCAGTTAAGTCAGTTGTCAGACTTTGCATAGGAGCTGTCTGCTCCTAGGCTGTTGCGTTGTGCTGGTGTATTTGTCATCTCTGCCTTCATGCTAATCACTGTACATTATATTACCATCACCACACAGCTGCTGGGCCACCACAGTAAGTCTTCTCAGCTCATATGACAGGTTTCAATCCCTAGCTCTTCAAACATGTTGCTTTTCCAAAGATATTTTAGACTCAGCCTGTCAATTTGCATGAAACAAAGCCACCGTCTTAATTAGATTCCAAGTAGAGAGGTATCCAACCATACATCAATTTGAAAAGAAATGTCATATGCACAATATTGAGTATTTCAAACCACAAGCATCTCCTCTTCGCCTCTTGTTTGGATCTCATCATGACAACATCTTGAGCATCGTTTGTTAGATTTATACTCATGCATTTGTATTTTTATGTTGTTGTTGCTAGAGCAAGAGACAGCTTTTTTTTTAATTGAATTTTCTAATTGGGTGTTTATAGAGAGTACAAATATATTGAATTTTGATATATTCATAGCGCTGGACCGTTAGTAGTTATTATAATTTGTCGATTTCTAAAGAGACTGTTGCGTGTTAGTAGTTACAGACACTAAGGAAAAGGAAGTGTGGGGAAGGCTGGTCGATAGGTGCACTAAGTTCTGGGTAGCTAGGAGCAGGAGCATATGGTGTGATACTGACAGCAAGGTAACTACTGATGACTTTAATGTCCCGTACATAATATACATTTTAAAAAGCTAAAAGGAAGGATAAAAAAAATCTTTAATTAAAATATTAGGAAGCAAGTATGATTGCATGATTGACAAACAAGCAGAGTAGCCACTCAGTAAAAAGGTACAGGTTAAAGAAGGAATACTTATTTTGTAGCAAGTGAATACAGAATTAAGACAATATAACAGAAGGGAAATATGTAATAGTCTGAAGATTTTAAAACTCACTAGGTGAAACACATACACTTCCATTGCAAATTACAGCTATGTGTTTCATGATAATTGTCTTGAGAAATAAATCTCTGATCTTTCAATAATTTGACATTTCAAAGTAACATGGTAACTTCTTTGTAGAGAGTAGTGTCAAAAACCTCCAGAACATTCTCTCATTACTATCTTCTGACTCAGAAACCCTCTGATCTGTGTGGATATTTAAAAATCACAAACCTTCTATAATGTTGGGTATCTTGACGGTGGTAGTTGATCAAAACTAAGAAAACACTGTATGAGGCTAAAATGAGTAGATTCCTAATCTAGCAGCTAGTAGTCCTCTTCAGTGATGTCCACACTGGCTCCTGCAGACACCCACACATGAGATCCCGTTGTATTTACTGATGATGAGAATCCTTAGAGCATTTCAGTGACTTTGGCTGAAGGGAGTCCACGTCACGCTCGATCCATCTGAGTGAGTAATAGTGAAATCAGGAGAAGGCTCCCTCACACTTCTTCATAAATCTGGCCCCTTTGTTTATCCACTGGAGCTCAGTCCAGCCCTTCTGAGGATGGGCCTGTCAGGGCTACTGACTTTGAATGACAAAGCCTTCCCATAACCTTCAGGCAAAGCTTTGGTCCAGGGCTATTGCAGGGAATCCCTTATCAGCTATAAATGTCTCGTAATCATTTTTCACCGGCTAACAGCTTGGCTCCCAGTGTTAGCAGGAGATCTCCCACATCTGTATCACACTTTAAATACTTCCAGTTTTTTTTCTCAATTATTTTTTTTCTTTCACCCACTTATATCCTTTTCATTTCAAACCTCCTAGGTTAAGGCATCCATTATAAATAACTCCTAATTATTTTCACATCCACCTTAATATGAGTTTTATGAAGTTAGCCATCTATAACAAATATATTTATTTTGGCTTTGGGATCACTGTTAGTCATTTGGTAGCATTTTGCCATTAAAGTGTGATTATAGAAATTGTGATAAAATAGTTTTCTCTATGTATGATAAAATGTATTTTAAGAGAAACAGATTTTTGCATAACAAGGTTACAATAAGAAAATACTAAGTTAATATGAGATCTGCTCTGCACCACAAAGATCAATTTTCTGTGGAGAGTTGTGGTGGTATTCAACTTAACTAAGTTATGTTTTTATTTTTCCATGAAAGTCATAATGACTCTGAGTTGGATTAAGAAGTACAAGGCTAAGTATCCTCTAAATGAGCATAATTATACTGAGAATATAATTTTAAAATAAACTCTAAAGTCAAAATACTCTTTATAATAAATTATGATTAATTCACGTGGGATGTTTTAATTTCAGTATGTCTTCTATATAAACTAGGAACACAAAAAAGTCTTGTGACTGGCCCATGCCTAGGTTTGTTATGTAGCAGTTTTCTCCAAGACTGAAATCCTTCATCTTGCAGGAGATCTTATTAAGACAGGAAATAAATGACTCAAAAAGTCCTCCAAGCCCACCAGATCACTTAGGTTCCTCCCTCCCCAAGAGGATATAAGCAGTAAACCTTCACCCATATTTCTGTAAGTAACCCCAATAAAACTCCCTGGTTCACCGAATTGAACTTTGATAGTATCTGTACTTTGCTGTGTTTTCTATTCATATCATCCAAGAAATAGTGTCAAGGAATAATTAATTCTTCACAATGGCTGCACTAATTTATGTTTATTTGCATTTATTTTGATGTTTTTATCAAAATAATTATAACTAGTCTGTTTTATAATTACAACTTGTATGTTACAGATAATTACTGATACTGAATTTACTTTTTTTTTGTTCAGAGGGAATAAAACCCATCTAAAAATTCATATAGATGATCAAAGTGTTGAGCAACAACAGTCAAAACAATATTGCAAGCAACAAAGGTAGGGAGGGATCTCATACCTCCTCATTTCAAAACTTATTACAGAAATAAATTAATCAGAGCAATATGGAGTTGTCATAAAGATAGAAACTGCAAGAATTGACTACTGAGCTCAGAAATAAAACTTTACACCCTTAACAAATAGTGCTAGATTGGGACTTTAGGTGAGAGAAGCATGGGAGAATGGGGAAGTAGAATGATCCAGAGGGTCCTAGAAACCTACAAGAACAATATTATGATGCATGGATCTAGGTCCAGGGGTCCTGCTCAAACTATGGCACCAGCCAAGGACAATATAGGCAGTAAACTTCGAACCCCTACCCAGATCTAGCTGATGGACAGGACATTCTCTACCATTGAGTGGAGAGTGGGGTCTGACTTTCATGAGAACTCTGGTTCCCCATTTTTGACCATGTCCCCTGGATGGGGAGGCCTGTGACACTCAGAGGAAGGATAGCAGGCTACCAAGAAGAGACTTGATATCCTATGAGCATATACAGGGGGAGGAAGTCTCCCTCAGTCACAGACATAGGGGAGGGGAGTAGGAGGAAAGCAGGAGGGAAGGGGGAATGGGAGGATACATCTAACAATTGAGATGTAATATGAATAAATTAATAATAAAAAATAGTGCTAGAGAAACTGGATACTCACAGGCAAAGGCTAAAGACAGTGGCTTAACTAGCTCTGTAGGCCAAAATTGGCTCAATGTCGATCAAGCACTTAAACATGAGACCTAAGTCTAACTTCATCATGGATGAATGGAAAAGCCAAACTCACAACATTGGACTTGAGTGTGATTTCTTGAATGTGGCAACTTGAAGTTCAGTGCCACTGATTATCAGGAAAACATAAGTCATAATTATAAAACATCTCCTTGGGCTAGTTAGAATATCTTTATAAAAATGACAAAATAAGTTCAAATAGATGCTAAAAATAAAACACAGCTTTCCCCACCCCCAAGAAGACAAATTTTTAAATCTGTATATCAAAAGATAGTATCAAGATGTATGAGATTATTAAAGAGCACAAAAGAGGTAAGGAAAAAAGTGTAAACAGAGTAAAAAGACTTACCAATAAAATATTGAATACAAGATGATAATCCAGGCTGATGAAAAGTCTTCAAATTTAACAACTAGAAAAAGATCACATTAAATGGGCAAAGAACTGGAATAAATCCTTCCAAACGGAGCACAGCAATTGCCAGTACATACTTGAAAAGAGATTAGCTGCACTAGTCATACAACAATATTCCACTGTATGGCCATTGGGAAGACACTGGGTTAGCATCTTTCCCTGTAAAAAGTAGTCATCTCACAGGATGAGGCATAGAGATGCAGTTTCATTGTTCTACATGTAGCTATCCAGTTCAGCACCATTTTGTTGAAGATGCTGTGTTTTCTTCAGTGTGTATTGTTTGCCTCTTACTCAAAATTCAGGTGACTCTAAAAGTAAAGGCTGTATGTGGGGCCTCAATCCTATGCCATTGATCAATATTTCTGTTTTCATTCCAACATGATGCTGTTTTATTTTTATTACTTATAAGTTGGCAGGATAAGTTGAAATCTGGCATGACCATATCTCCTGCATAGGAGAACTTCAAGAAAACTAGTTTCTGGACATAACAAGAAATTATACATATGAACTCATAATAGTTGTGGCAGAACACATAAGACCTGCGCAAGATGAAACTGGGTTATATCCCATCTTGTAAATGAGAGCTGGATGAGAAGCCCCACCCCCTAGCTGAAGGGCTTTTAGCAATAAGTAGCTACTGGGATGCGTAGAGTAGGTTTTCACTAAGAGTGCAGCCTCTGATAGTTCATATCAGGCCACATGCCTAAGAGTATATGAGCACCCCCAAGTTGGACTTAGTGTCTTTTTAAATGAGGGTACAAAGTTGGGTGAGAGGGGAAAGCAGGATGGATATGGGAGAAGTTGAAGTAGGGTGATGACCATGATCAAAAACATAGAGTAGGAAATTCTCAAAGCACTAATAAAAATGAGGAAAGAATCCTTATATTAAATAACAGTAAAAATTTTGCCTATGTCAATAACCCTTCACTGAATAAGAAATAAAATTTAGCACCAATGTCAATACAGCAATAATCAGAGCTCTAATTAAATTCATGACTGGCTGAATCGATGGTCTTTGGAAGCTTTAGAGAGTTTCCGTTGAGACAGTAACTTTCCACACAGCTCTCCTGTCCCTGTCTTTGGAATTACCCTAGGACTGACTGAAAATAATTTGAAGAAGGCTTTCATTATCTGCACTGTCATGCCTAACACTGAGGTTCCAGAATGATTATCTTAAAAATTATGCAAAATGATAAAATAGTTGTTGAACTAAAGCCAATTTAAAAAAAATACCCAAAGGAGAACACAAAAGAAGGTCACATATGACAGACAGGGTTTATCATAGAGTATCCAACTGACCTTTCAAGGCAATGTCTAAACACAGTGGCAAATCCAGCAGTATTTAAAAGATTACTAGCTTCTTTCGATCAGCAGCAATATGAATTTTAAGCCTTTTGGCATTTCTGGTAAATGTAGCTCTAAAATGTCATAGTTACAAGAGCTACAAGTTACAAGAGACTTAAGGTCAAGGACCTGAATGATGTCTATATCAAACTATATTTGTTAGAATTGTGTCACTATGACTAAGTACTTCACAGAGCCAAGTTAAGGAAGGAAGGATTACTTTGGCTATCAGTCCAAGGGATTAAGACTACATCTCAGGGAGGAAGGCTAGGTCCATGGCGGCAGGAGCAAGTATGGCAGCTGTTTGTTACAAAGCAACAACCAGGCGGTAGAGATTTCAGACCAGAGGGGGAGCATGGCTATCATCCTTGAAGTCTGACTCCCCGCCATAGTCCTGTAGCTAAGCCTCACCTCCTGAAGATTAAACAACCTCACAAAACAGAGTCAAAATCTGGGGGCGCCAAGCATTTAAACATGTAAGCTTATAGCAGACATTTTACACCTAAACTATAAAAATAGTGTTTTGTATATTATCACTGCTCAGTCACTTTGTGAGATAGGCTGAAGCCAAGGTCATCATATTCAAAAACCAAACAAAATATCTTTTCCTCCAAAAAAGAAAAACTGGAAACTTTGCCTTCATGATGTATGTAAAGTTCAGCATATTTCCTGAAGAAATCAGAAATTAGACATTGAGTTAAGATATAACACTGACAAAAAGAATGACAACTATCCACCCTGAGGGTATTCTGGCAGAGCGATGATAAGACATCTCAATACAACCACAATGCCCTACGAATAAATTGTATTTTTATTTGGTTTTGTTTTTTACTAAATGTAAATTCTTTAAATACAACACATGGGTGTTACTCATGCATAGGTCTTTTGTGTGCTTGGATGAAAAGCATTTTCAGCAACTGTCTGTTGAATGATTAAAAGGAAAACACGACCAGCCCACTTCATAGTGACAATAGGGAGGGTAGACTTAAGATAGCTTATTAACTATTACTTAGAAAGATGTTAGGTAAGTATCTATTGAAAGGATTAATAGGCCTTGGGTAACTTGATGATACATAAATTTCTCAATCAGGTTCTCTCACATACAAAGCAGAGTATCCACTCTGAAAAATCTAAAGACATTTTTGAAGTATTCAATGCTGATAACTGTCACTTCTGGAATAGGATGGAAACCTGTTTTAACATGGAAGAGTGAAAATCAGTAAGATATGGCCCTGTCCTAGAAGCATGCAACAGGGACTCACACAGAGCTCCCATTTCAAACAGCGTCCCCTTCTTGATCTTCCTTTGCAATGAGCTGCTTTAGTTCACCTCAGAGTTGGTTGTTGAAGAAGAGACAACAATTGATCCAAAAAATGATGCATTGAACATGCAAGCCAAGAATTCTGATTAGAATGTGACTAATGCGCTCCTTCCGCGCCCCCCCCCCCCAAAAAAAAGAAAAAAAAAGAAAAACCTCCAGACATTTAAACTGAACTTTTGGAGGAAAAAACAGAAAAATTCAGGGCTTCTTGGATTCACCTCAGAAACTTTTCTGCCTGTGATGTTAAGGTGTGTCCAAATATTCCCTCTTCCAAGATTAGACAGACTGAAAATGGGTATTCAATGGGAACTGCTGGGTCATCTTCAGGGACCTTGAAAAGGGTTTCTATTTGTTTCCCAAAGATGATACATAATTCATTGAACAAAGTAATTTGCAAACCATATTAGCTTAAACCTGTAGAATTTTAGGAATGAGCGTAGAAGCGCTTCAAACCCAGCAAAGTGTGTGTTGGCTTTCGATTCTAGCTGCAGCTGAAATACGGGTTAAATGCATGCCATTGAAGAAACACAAGTACCCACGCCCAGAGTCCACACAGCCAAAAGAGTGAACCAAGTTCTAAGAGGAGGTAGCCTTGGAAATAAGTCTTCAACGTAGCATACATTCACGACTCTTTGTAGCTCAGAGGAGCTATGTCAAAATATCATAAAAGAAGGAGGGAGCAGCTTGATCTTGCAGTCTCATCTTAAGCTTTCTTCACTTTGTGGGACAAACCATTGTCACTGATCCCAGGTTGTGTAGGATAAATCATTGTTATGTATCCAGATTGATCATGCGTGACTTCATAATTTTCTTCATGACAAAAGGGAACAGGAGCTTGAGAATCTGTTCTGTGGGATTTTTGCTGCCTGTGTGAAGAGTCAGCTTATGGTTCTGTGCAAGAAGAAAAGTTTAGGTCAGTAGCCTTAAAAGTCTGACTCAGCCGCTGACATAAGGAGTCCCCGAACGGCAAGACGGTGAGGAAGGAAGATGTAGGCAGGGGTGAGGCTAGCAGCTGGTTGTTTATTAGAATAAAGTTGAAAGAAACAAGGACCAGTGAAAGTAAAGCTCAAAGTTGTTTCCCTGTGTCCCCATCATCTTTCCCTTTTCCTATAATAGAATTCTAGGGCCGGAGTGTTTTTCAGCCAATACAAGAGGAAATAAAGAGAGAAGCAAAGACACTGGGGAAGATATCTTTTTGAAAAAGAGAAAGGGGCAAAAGGGGTGGCTCAGTGGTTAGGAGCACTTGCTATTCTTGAACTGGGTTCAGTTCCCAGTGTTATTCTGGTTCCCCAAGTACAAAGGTTGCCATTTCTGCCTCAATTACTGTGGCTGCTTAGAGATTTCTTTTCCTTCAGAACTGGAACACGGTCATTGCCAGACACTTGTGACCAAAACAGGACTGAACGACAGCAGACATATTCGCTTAATTTTTTTAAAAAGATGTACTTACTTTTATTCTGTGTGTATGTGTCTTTCACCTGCATGTGTGCCTCTATATCACATATGATCAGTGGCCACAGAGACCAGAGGGCATCGGGTGCCCTGAAATTGGAGCTACAAGTGGTTGTTAGCCACCATGTAGATGTTAGGAACTGAACGTGGGTCCTCTGGAAGAGCAATAAATGTTCTTAACCACTGAGCCATCTCTCCAGCCCCAAGAGTTGGCACGTTTCTAAATGCTTACTTGAAGTTTGCATAGTGGGCCAATCTCCCATTGTTATAGCACAGAGACATTTGAAATTTTTTTTTTACAAGAAACAATCTTTTCTTGTTGTTTTTGTTTTCCCTACTAGTCTGAATATTTGGGCATTTAGTTTTTAAAAGGCTTTTCCTTTCATAAATGCAATAAACATATTTTACTCTTTCAAGTATAATTTGAGAAGAACTTTACCACATGAGTTGAGCACCATCCCCATTCCTGAGCATCATCTCAATACAGGAAGTTAAATCTGACTGTGAGCTTTGAGGTTCTAACACCCCATAACTGACTTTATCTTTTTAAAATATATATATTTGGCTCTTCGCATTCTTTGATATGTATCTCTATAAGCAATAAAGAATACAAAATGAAGTATATTAGGAGAGGGAAAAAAGCAGGCTCAGTATTATTAAAGAGAAAAGAACTCTAGATTAGAAGGGCTGATAGGGTGTAATGATGTCCCTAAGCAATGGCGCAGCCACACAAAGATAAGAAGGAAAGATGTTTTCTTCAATAGCCAAAACACTAAGACTGTCACATTTTTATAATTCCGGATTGTGCCATGGCTCTTCTTGCAATAGGTAGTTTGTTTGTATGTATGTGTAATAATAATATAAATATATGTATAAAAAAATAATAAAAAAGAAAACAAACAAACAAACAAAAAGATCATATAACCCACGCCCAGGGCAGTGCTCTGACTCTTCCTACTTTCTTTGGCTCCGGCACTCAGGGAAACATATTTCATAGCTCTAAGATGGGACCTGCAAGCACTCACACCTGTTCATCATGGATGGACCCCAAGGACAAGTCTAACATCCCCGCACCCTGGTATGGGGCACACTCGTCATCCTCTGCTAAATCAAAACAGGTGTTAGACTGAGGTTGGTTTGGCTACCAATATATCCATTGAACACCGGAGACGTGGAATTTAAGTAGACTAGACATTTACAATTTTACTTTAGGAGCTTAAATGTTTTTCTTTTACACATTTGCAATTTTATAAGGAAAATTATTATAAGATTCAGATACGTACTGTTAGGAGACAACCGCCCAAGCCCAGCCACCTCAGGAGCAACCACCATCTTGCTGTCAGCATGAAAACTGAGCTCAGGTTCCCAGGCACTGTGACCTACTCCTGCCCTGCTGCACCAGGTGTTTTACATTTGTCTGTTAACCAGTAAAGAATGTAAAGAAGGAAGTTGCCAATTATCTAATGAGGCACACAAGTCATGCATGTATTGCCTGTCATGACTTAAATCTGACTACGTGCAGCTCGCCCACTCCTCCGTTCCCTTGTCATTCTAAACTTCTGGGCCAGAAGTCCAGGAGGGGACCTGACTGCAAAAGCTGAGTCAAGGATCCTGAAACCGGGCGACCCAGATAAGACTCAGTCACCAACGTTGACTTCCTTGTTCAATCCGTCTGTTAAAATATGATTGGACAATGCTACAGTCACCCCACTCCCCTTTGCATCCATCCTTTAAAAATGCTGTACAATTTCTCTTGAAAGGTTTCTATCCTTTAAAAAAAAATGCCATGCCATTTCTCTTGAGGGGTCACAGGTGAGTTCCCGAGGCTGTTCTCTGACCCTGATCCATCAGTAGTAGACTGAACACAATAAAACTTTGCCCTCTGCTTAAATACTTACTGAGATGAACATTCAAAGATGCAGTCAGTTCCCGAGTCTGTGCTGTTGTCCTTGACTGGTGAGTTTTTGCTGCCTAATTCAAATAAAGATCTTGCTTTCCTGGGTTCTTGTGATGGCTTGGGTTGTTTTGGTTTTTCAGATCTGAACATTAGCAGATACATAAACAAACAGGAAATGTTATTACAATATAAATGTTGATATTCTTAACTATTTCATATAATACAGGGTAATTTTTTCTTTTTTTTATTAAGTATTGAACTCTGGGCCTTGTGTATGCTAGGCACACATCTACTTTTGAGCTATATCAAAACCCTGATTTTCATTGCTGATTGTTTGTTTGTTTGTTTGTTTGTTTCACTTGAAGCCAAGTCCTCACTCAGTTACCCATGATGGCTTTGACTTTTCAATTCTCCTGCCTCAGCTTTCTGAGTAGTTGGGACTGCAGGCCAGTGCAATGAGGCAGAGCAGGATAAGTGATGTTTAAAGATGACTGTAATGGTTTCCATGGAGTGGTGTCTGGGAACATCACCAGGGAGATTTGTCTATGCTGCTCATGCTACACGATACAGGTGAAAGGTTCAAGGTTAAACAAGACCACGGTTTGCCAATAATTCATACGTCATCTTGACCATTTTCTGGTTTAGTTCCTTCCTGTAGAAAACTGAACATTGAATTACAACAGCTTCATTTAAAAACTACATTGTAGAACATAGTTTAAGGGTAAATTTAAATTTGAAAATTTTCCTCACCCGACTTCAAGGGATGAGATGAACTTGTTCATTTGTACAGACATCTGAGGAGGGTCTAAAGGTGCTCTGACCAGGGAACATATGAAAAATCATGGGCCAATAGAAGACAAGTGTTTTGTTTCCATGACGAGGTGTGAGAGGCAATATGGCATAGGACTCTTGAATGCCACCCAATAGAGAAGTTTCTGTGTTGCCCACAGATAAAAAAGATTTTTTAAAAAGCACTAGAAGTGTTCCCTTTACAGTCATCTCCTAAGGCTGTTTCATTACTTGCTTCAACTTCTCCTGGCCTTATGCTGATTATATGATAAAGTTTTATGAGGAAGTATAAAAGTGTAGCTGCCACATCAGTGAGGTGGGCAGGGGAAGCCAATGGCAAGTTGAGCTTCAAATGACCTGTTTAAAATAGTACCACAGAGTTATAGGCAAAGGTCCCTAAAAGATTAAAAAAAAAACCCATAAATACTTTAAGACTACGAGTGATGGACATTTTTGCAGTAGTGTGAGCAATTTCAAAACAGGTAGTATATATCTTTTTTTCCTCTGTAGGTAAAAGCTATTGCTTAAGGCTGGAATGATGGGAAATTCCCATTCTGGAGGAAGATTCAGTGTTGGTTGGAATGTCTGAAGGAAACACATCTTTTGGTGGATCTCACCTAAACAAAATTCGCTGTCATTTCTTTTCACATATTTCATGTATATAACACGCAACTCACTTCTTTAGGCCTTATCGAGGCCTGTAGAGTGAAAACTGAACCTGTGTGTTAGCAATGCAGTAACACCCTCACATACCTGGAGGTCACTAATCACGGAAATCCAAATATCCGGACACACTAACTATCTGACAGTCATAAAAACATTTGAGTGGACAGATTTTTACAATTTCTATACTCACTAAAGAAGTCTTTATGTCTTCACTCACAGGACCTACTTTATAAAGATACAATTTTAGTTGGCTCATTTCTTTTCACCTGCTGTCTATAGCAAATTAGAAGCAATAACGTAGACATCAGAGACACTGAAGGCAATAAATAGGCAACAGGAAAAGTCTGTGATCTACAGCTTGAACATAAGGGAAGAATCTGAAAATATTACAGTATAAACCCAAGACTTCAAAGAGAAGGGCGGGGAGGTGGGGTGGGTGGAAGAAGAGCAGTGCTTGGCATGCCACAGAAGCCCTGCCTGGCTCAAAACAGGAACACTCCATCATTGATAAGTACAACTGATATGCACAATAATCATTAATAACTAGTTATATGAAAGGTTCTGTGGGTAAAAGTACTAAACTCACACATTCCAAAAACTCTTGTGAAATAATCAAAAATTGCAAAGTCAGTCAGTGTTAAGAAAAACTGTTATCCATGACCAGGAGCCTTGAAGAATTTCTGCTCCAACTGACTGGAGTGCTGAAACGGAAGCGAGGGAGGTAGAAGCCAGCTGGGTAGCCCCTCTCCTCAGAAGAAGAGTTTAGCGCAGGAGCCAACATAGCCTTGTTAGCTCCAGAGCCTGAAGAGAGATTGTTTACTTGGTGTTTGGAGGAAATGATTTTTTTTCTCCTAAACCAAACAGAAATAAGTAATCTACAAATAGAAGAGAGCACTGGCTTGGTTGTAGAAAATGGACAAAGCAGTTCAGGACAGAGTGAAGCATCTGTGGGTGCTGCTCAGAGGGCACGGATGGCACCTGGCAGTGTTTAACTCATTTTGCCCATCATGCCTCATTGAATCCATATGTGCACAGAAAGGAAGGGCTTTGATTGATTAAAGAATTACTAGCTGGCGGGAGCTTGAATATCGTGTTTTCAAGCAATAAACTACACATAGGGCTGGAGAGATGACTCGATGCTTAAGAGTACTTGCAGGTTTGGTTCTATTCTAAGTACCCATGTCAGGTAGGTAGGCCACAACTCCCTTTGACTCCAACTTCAACTTCAGGGGATATGGTACCTTCCTCTGGCCTCTGTGAGCACTGCACTCAATGTATTCACACACACACACACACACACACACACACACACACACACGCGCGCGCGCACACGCACACACTTAAATAAAAATAAATGTTAAGCAGCAAGATACACGACTATTGAGAACTATAGACAGGTGAAAGTTTTTATAAATATTTGTGTTATATTTTTAATATACATGATAATGATTCTTAAGTGGGTAAGAAAAAAGTGGCTATTCCATAGAAAGACAAGAGAGGCAAACTGCTCCCAAAGAGGTGAGAAATGGTACACCTGAAACATCGGGGAACTTGCACTGTTCACTGATGGAAAGCAAGCATGCATAAGACCCATAAGCATGCTTATTGACGGAAAGGTTGAATTTGTTCATTTTTTCCCCTAGGAGGCAATTCATTTTTTCTTTTAAAAATAATTTATTTTATATTTTGTAGGGGTTGGGTATTTTGCCTGCACTTATGTATGTGCACCAAGTATGCACAGTGCCCTCAGAGGCCAGAAAGCATCAGATGCACACAACAAAATAGATGGATCCCAAGGTAATTATGCCTACTGATAGAAACAGGCAAGAAGAGCAATACTGTACAATTCATTCATAGGAAATGCAAACAACTCCACAGTGACAGGAAGCACTCAAAGGGCTGTCAGTGGGCTGAACTTGGGCAAAGAGTTAGGAAGGAGTAGACAACAGGTGCTTGAGGAAGCTGGGACTGCAGCTAGCCTGCTCAGCACCCTGACTGCGGTACATAAAACCTCATCTAACTGTGCTTTAAAAATGTGGCTCACTTATTATAGGTCAATTATACCTCAATGAAGGTATTTGTTTTCTTCTTAGTTACTCAGGAAACATTAGAAATTAGGCTGAGCTTTGTGCATTCTAGAAACACGTGTAAAGTCGCAGTGACCCCTGAGACTGACCTACACAGAAAGACACCCTTGAGAAAGTTAACTTGAGTCTAAAACAGAGAGGAGGGGCCAAGTCTCAACCTGTATCTCAATCTCCTGATGAGCACTCCTGTCCAGAAACCCAGGAGACTTGATGTGGGGAACACACGCGCTCCCCTTGGGGGCAGATACATTGTGGTTACTACACAAGATTCCCATGTCTATTAATCTTCTAAAAACAGGTCCATTATAAATAAAATCCTCCTTGCTGGTTTTAGTGAATTAAAGATCTACAAGTCTAAAGGAATGCTAAGCTGCCCTCCCCCCATCCTCCCCCTCTCCCACCTGCCCCGCCACACCTGAGGCTCTGAATCAGAATCTCAGCCTCCTCCCTCAGTCCCCAAACATAACCATTTCTCTGGAAGCAAAGCTTTGGGTTATTTCACAGCTCTTGCTGTCTTTTTCCTCCCCTCCCCCCTCCCCTTTTTTTCCTCTCTTCTTCTTTCAGAACTGTTCATTCTCTAAAGGAAATCCTAAGAGTCCCTCCGCATTTGCATAAGACAAAAACATTCCTTAGCAAGTTGCAGAGTGTGATATTTTTACAAATGACCCAATTACTCTTCTTTTAGAATCTTTAAGCATTTCACCATGAAAGAGTTTCTGGTCACATATACAGACATTTTTTATAATTATGGAGGAAACAAAACTTGTCATGTGAAGCAAAAATACGACTTTTGACTCATAGCAGGCCGAGTTATTTAGGACATACAGTCCTTCTCTGATTTCTATGGAATTTTATATTCTGTTTGTTTGGGGTTTTTGTTGTTTTGTTTTGATTTGATTTTTGAGGGAGTCTGTGAAATTCAGCATGAAGGTACAATTTCCAGACTAAAACTAGTTCTAAAACATTTATAAGTAGAAAATTTAATATCTTTGTATCTTTCTTGCTTCAAAAATGTTAACTAAATCTCTTCCAGGATTTTTTCCTTCAGGGCACAATAGTAGGTACCTATCAAAGTGTATGAAATACTAATGTCCACATCTTCATACCTAAAATGTGTTTAATAAACATAATTCTTATTTACTTTAAAGGTATGCCTGTAATCCCAGCACTTGGGAGGCAGAGGCAGGTGGATCTTCGTGAGTTCAAGGCCAGCCTGGTCTACAAAGTGAGTCTAGAACAGCCAGGGCTACACAGAGAAACCTTGTGTCAAGAAACCAAAACCAAACCAAACGAAAAAGCAAAAAACAAAAAACAACAACAACAAAAAAAAACCAAGCGTATAAAAAGCAAAAGAGTATTTATCTCCACAGAAATTTGACATAATGACTCACCCCTGAGGCCACAGCACTCAGAAAGCTGAGGCAGGAGGATTGCTGGGAGTTTGTGAGCCACCTGGAGTATATATATGAGTCACATGCCAGCTAGATCTACAGAATGAAAACTTCTTTCAAAAACCAAAGTAAAAATAAATGAGGTGGTGTGCTAGAGAAAGGAAAATGGAGGGACACCTCATTATAATACTGCTACCCAGTCTTTTTTTTATATTTTAAGATATTTTTATTTAATTAATTTATTCAGATTACAATTCAATTGTTATCCCATCACTTGTATCCTCCTGTTCCTCCCTCCCTCTTTCACCCTATTCCCCTCCCCGAGGTCTAAGACCAAGGGAGGCCTCCTCCCCCACTATATGGTCATAGGCTATCAAGTCTCATCTTAGTAGCCTGCTTATTCTTTCTTTGAGTCGTCGCAGTCTTACTCTTGTTTTTGTTGTGGTTGTTTTTTCTTGTTAGGGATTTTAGGGGAGATTGTTTGGTTTTTTGTTTCTTTGTTTCTTTGTTTTGCCAGTCATACACCAAAGACTGTACTCACAGAGTCTCAAAGAGTGAGCACCATACTCCAGATGCAAAGGTATATGCATACCATGCTGTTCACAACGTGAGAAGACTAAGCCCATAAGCGTAGAAGAGGTAGACCTGGTATTCACTGATAACTCAACTTCACCTGGATGCTCCCTCCAAGAACCCCTCTCCTAGGATTTAAAAGAGAAAAGTTCACTGGTTAGAAACCATCCATTGAAATAATTTGATGTACAGTCAGCATAGTGTCTTCCCTAGGTAGGGTTCTAAACTGCAGATCTAGAGACTGAACTCCAACAGCGATGGTACACAGAGCATGGCAGATCTGAACATGCCATGCCTCCGCCTTGGTTCATTCTGGTTAGTTCTGCTTGTCCCCTGTGTGTCAGCAACAGAAAGCGAGCTATAGTTTATTCTGGCCAGTTTTAATGGTTAGTAAAGCCCTGTGAATTTCTCTCTTGCCTCTGCCATTCACTAGTGCACACGAACTTCTCACGTGTCACTTGCCTCTCAAACAGCCATAAGAACGCACACCAACCTGACATGTGGCAGAGTGTCGGCAGGTAGATGCTGTCACCAAAATCATTTTCATGAAGGCTTTACTCCCTGACTATTTTTGTGACCCCCAAAACACATCCTGACTTAGTGAACACTTAGAAGTTTCTTTAGATGATTTATATGCCTGTAAAATGAAGCTAGCAAGCCAGACAGCATATTTAAATAAGAGATAAACATTACACGCATAAACTACTAGGAAGCCCTTGATGAGAGCCAGACATTCTGAATTGCTTCCTCCATACTTCGGTGGAAACAAAATGCCACCTTGGGAGCTAGCTTTTTCCCCTCTTTGAAACATGAAACACTCTTCTGTGAGATTTAGTGTGTTCACAAAAGTTTACTTTATTGCCAAGAGACAGTTAAAAGCAACACACAGAATCCACGGCTGAGAAAGCAACCATTGTCACAGATAAAATTCAAAGATCAGATAAACAGAGAAGTAACTGGTTCAAAACAGTTGCTGTTTGCTGGAATAAATGCTTTACTTCGGCACGTTGTTTCACTCTTCTTCTACAAGGACCCAATGATTAAGGAAAATTATTCAGAATTATCTATATTTTGGCAGCCATGTGTGGTGGACAATTCGTTGTGAATAGAAGTGCTTTTAGATGAACTAGTTAAAAACTAATGGCTAAAATAATAAAAAGAAATGTCAACAGGCTCATTTTGTAGTCAGTCTTCCCATGACGTCAGATCAATTCATAAAACATTCAAGCCCTTCCAAATGCGCCTGACACGTGCTTCAAACACATCTTTAAGTCTTACTAAAAATTAATATCATAATACAAAAAAAAAAGAGAGAGAGAGAAAGAGATTCATTAAAAGATTGGGGGCCTAAAGAAGAAAAAGGTTTGCATTTCTTCCAGTTTAAATAAAATTCAGAGCTAACTAAGGAACATTTCTGGCCACCTCAGCCTAATGAGAGGACAAAAGAGTAGAGGCTACAAGCACTGACCTATAAGATTAAAAAGGAGTCTCTTTGTCACAATTTTATCATCACTTGTAAGTGATAAAGTACTGAGAGACAGGCTGGTGGCAGCAGCAATACATTTTCTTTGAGACAGTAAAGCCATCAGTGAGGTGTCTCTACATGTATAACCCTACTTGAATATGAAAGCAATTTTCCCAAGCCCTCTAGCTCACTTCTATTGTTTTCATCAGGAACGAGTATTCTAGCTCATGGGTTCTGGTGAGTGATTGGAACAGACAGAGTTTGACAAATGAACGAGCCAGCTCCCCAACTGATTACAGGACAAGATTCCAATACTATCTACCGCAATATCTGAATTTCTTCAAAAGAGATTAAATGGAACCAGGATAGCTGTACACTGGTGTGCACAACATCTTTTACATTCTTCTGTTAAAGAGAGCACAAGGTTGGGACGCAACAAAAAGTAAGAGCATCTAAGTAAAACAAACCAAGCAACAGATTAAAGAGACATTATACAGTCTATAAGGGCAGGAATATACAGATAACATTGTGTAGATAATGTATGTATTATACCAAAAAAAAACCTGTTCCATTATTTAGGAACAAAACAACTCCACACAAAATACAAATATCAATTACATCAAATTTAACAGGTTCACTTTAAGCAGTTTCGAGGGGGGAGGAAACAAGTTCTTGGTCTTGTTACATAGTCTTTGATGACCTAGACCTCATTGTGTAAACCAAGCTGGCCTCAAAATAATAGACATCTAATTTTCTTTGCCTTCCAAGTGCTGGGATTAAATGTGTGCCACCATACCCAGCCCTTGTTGAAGTCTTAACATTTTACCTTTTAGCATTTAATCAACTATGATCAAAGGCAATTTTAATTATTTAGATTCCTCAATAGTTTTTAATGAGTAATTTTACAGCCATAATTACTGACATAACGGTGTTGTTTAGAAAAGGGTAATCACTTTTATGTGTGAAGAAATAAGTAGGCTGTCAAAAATCAAGTTTTAATTTATCTCTGCTCTTTTGTACCTATTTGTATAATTGGTTAAGCTAACACTCTGGAGAGAGGTTTTTGGTGTTTGTTTGTTTGTTTATTTTTGTTGTTTATCCCTAGGAGACTCGCTTTGCTAGTTATTACCATGTTGGGTATATCTTGGGTACTCTCAAGTCAGGCTTGATGGTGCTCAGTTGGTGGCGTGCATAAGCATGCTGCTTAAGAAATTGGCAGGGTGCTTGAGTGGTTGTTTTAGAGTACACAGGACAGCAGCCAACAGGGAATTTGGGGAGATCGTGGGACACTGGGGAAGTGAAGGACAGAGTACAACAGCCTGAGGACTTCAACCTAAACATGCTGGCAGACACAGGGAAGAAGAAATCATGCTATTCTCAGCCACAATACATGCCATCACTATTACTTGGTAGCCAATAAGGAAATAATACTTTGTAATTCATTGTATTTTTTTTGGAATGATAAAAAGAAAGATATTCAAACAACGACGTTGAAACTGTTTCAAACATGGGGCGTGTTAGTGTGTTTCCAAGCTTTGCTTACTCATATGATCTGAAGGTCTTGAAGAGACTCATTAAACACACCAAATACCACGATAGATGCTGGATCCATGGAGAAATAGCACAAGAAGTTCACTGTAGCTGGAGGAGACCCACAGCACCCCAAGCAGTAGTTACTAAACCAGTCCACAGCATTATCTTGCTTTTTGAGATTTTTATTTCTGGTCTTTTAATAACAAGACTGGGGGAAATGGCATTATTTATTGGGTGTTCCTCTCTTAAAGGTTTTGCTTAGCTGGAAAACATGAAACACACATGATAGTTCTTGCTTACATAGGAAGCAACCATTAATGGGAAGCTTAAAGAATAATACTGGTTTGTTTTATTTTTTTCAAGTCAGTGACTAACATATGAAAACCACAGGATCTTTCTCCTTAAGAATCTGTAAAGCAAAGGATACTGTCAACAGAACAAAACAACACACTACAGACTGGGAAAAGAGCTTCACCAGCACTACATCTGATAAAGGGCTAATATCCAAAATAAATAAAGAACTCAAGAATTTAAACACCACCAAACCAAATAATTAAAAAATGGGGTACAAGAGCTAAACCAAGAATTTCCAACAGAGGCATATCAAATGGCTGAGAAACACTTAAAGAAACAGTCAACATCCTCAGTCATAAGGGAAATATAAACCAAAACAACTCTGATATTCCATCTTATGCCCATTAGGATGGCTAAGATAAAAAACTCAAGTGATAGCACATGCTGGCCAGGATGCAGAGAAAGGAGAACACTCCTTCATTGCTGGTGGGAGTGCAAACTTGTACAACCACTTTGGAAATCAACTTGGCACTTTCTCAGAGAATTGGGAATAGTGCTACCTCAAGTCCCAGCTACACCACTCCTGGGCATATACCCAAAAGATACTCCACCATTCAATAAGGACATTTGCTCAACTATGTTCAACTATGTTCATAGCAGCTTTATTCATAAAATCCAGAATTTGGGAACAACCTAGACGTCCCTCATGCAAAGAATGGATAAAGAAACTATGGTACATTAACACAGTGTAATACTATTCAGCTATCAAAAACAAGGACATCTTTAATTTTGCAGGCAAATGGATGGAACTAGAAATGATCATCCTGAGTGAGGTAACCCAGACCCAGAAATACATACGTGGTATATACTCATAAGTGGATATTAGCCCAACATAGATGTCCTCTGATAATCTCCATTCATCCGGGGTGGTAGATGAAGACAGATGCTGGCACTTGCTGCTGAACTCCAGGTGACAATGGTATGGAGGAATGGGGGATGGGAGGACCCAGAGGGTTCAGGATACCCATAAGGAGACTGTCAAGGCTGGCAGATCTGGACCCAGGGGGCCCTGCACAAACTGTTGCACCAACCAAAGGCAATGCATGCAGTAAACTGACACCCTTTGTTCAGATCTAACCGATGGACAGCGCAATCTCCACAGTTGTGGGGAGAGGCAGGGACTGCCTTTGACATGAACTTTGGTCCCCCAATTTGATCACTTTCCCATGGTAGGGAGGCCCAGTGACACTCAGAGGAAGAGGAAGCAGGCTATCTGGATGAGGCCTGATAGGCTGTGGTCATATGGTGGGGGAGGAGGTCCCCTTCTGTCAGATGCCTAGGGGAGGGGAATAGGGAAGAAAAGGGAGGGTGGGTGGGAATGGGAAGATACAAGCAAGGGAATAACATTCTCAATGTAATCTTGATAAATTATAATAAATTAAAAATTTTTAATTAAAAAAAAAGAATCTTTACAAGACATTGGGCAACAGCCTGGCTAGGCTCATCTAACAATAACCAGGTAGTTCTAGAAACAAAAGAGAGCTGTCAACCCTGCTTTGTGCTGTAAGCCACAGGGCAGAAATTTAATGCCACACAGGGAGCCAGGGATACTCCTAAATTTCTCCTTGTTCACTGATTTCTCACACCATTTCCTCACGTTTGTTCTCAGACTTTTTAATTACACCAAAGTTGGTAGGAGTGATGTCTCCACACTAAAGTGTGGTTCAAAGGTCGAGAGGAAGAAGCCGCCATGTCCTCCAGCCTACCTTTCACTTCCGCCTTCACAGTAAAAGGAAGCAAAGCAGAAAATAAAGTCAGCCTCCTGGAGACAGACCACACAAGGCAGTGCTGCCCGCGCGCAGCCAGAACTTTAATCCCACCCTTCTTCCTGCTTTATATACCTCCTCTTCTTATAAGGACAGAGATTCTGAGTCAGGCTGTGCATTAGAGCTCTGCTAACAAAGCCTCTCCCGGTAAAGAGTTCTTACTCCTTCTCACCTGGATGACATACATACATCCCATCATACTATGGCTGTTCTTTTCACTCTCCTCTCCATGGATATCCCACATCAGGAAGGAAGAAAAATCACCCCCATGCCAACACACCGTGAAGGACTCAACTCTCAGGGGCCAGAAAGTGACTGCGTCCCCATTGCAGAAAGTGACCATGAGATAGGAGGGAGTTGGGACCCGTGAAAGGGAAGTTTTCTGCTTCTAGTTTAAATGCTGTACTGTAGAAATTGTCTATTGCATTTCTTTTAGTGCATTCCTGATGATGTCATTTTAATTATTTTTGTCTTGATATGAGTGCATAGAGTTTGGGAAATAGTGTATCCAGGAAGATCTGCGTTAATGGTAAAAGGACATAATACAACATAAACGTATGTTTCACTTTACCAGTTAGTAGAAAATATGATGAAAAGCACAATCAGATATTAAATATATGAATGAACCTTCCAGGCTCCCACCACACCATACACAGCCAAAAATATTTTGGGGGTTGGATATAAATTGGTCCAGAGTCAAGCATCAATACATGTAAAAGTACTGGAATAGTATAACATATTATAAACAAGTAAATACAATTGGTAAGAAGAGGAAAATTAGTAAATTCACAAATAAATGGAAATTAAACAATATTCTCTTTAATAACCAATATATCAAAAATCTCAGTGAAAATTGGAAAAATATTTTCAGCTGAATGAAACCGAAGGTACAATACACCCAAACTTATAGATGTAGCTGACACCGCACTCAGAGAGAATCTTATAGCTATAAATTAATATAATAAAAGTAAAAATTCTCATATATTAACCTAAATTTCCATGTAAAGAACTATAAAACTAAAGCAACCTAATTTCAAAGTAAGTAGAAGCAATAAAATGGGTATTTTATCTCTAAGATAAAATAACATGTTGCCATTGCCACAATATTGATGGAGCAAGTGCATATTATAAGTGAAACAAGCAAAAAAACAAAGGACAAAAAGACAACAGATGATTTTGCTTACATGTGAAGTGGAAACAGAAGGGGGGACCACAAGAAGCCACTGGAAATGACCCTGCAAGCACTGGCCCCAGGAGTCAGCTGTGGAAGAGCAGTTACCTAAGTCTGTCTTCTGGGACACTGTGTTTCTCTCCATTGTTGTTATCACAAGACAAACACCTTCAGAAATACCAGATTATTCACACAAAAAAGTCACAGCTTCAGACTACCTACCTCCCCATCCTGGTGTAAGAATCTGACAAATTTGCTCATACCAAAATGTACCCATAATGACTTCAAACTCAATGTTAACACAGAGAGAGAGAGGGGGGGGAGGGAGAACTATGTGATATATCTCAAATATGTATATATCTCATATATAGAGAAAGATGAGATGGATAAATAGATTGACAGATGATAGAAAGAGAGACTGATGATAGAATAGAAGAGAAAACTGAAACTACTCAGATACCTTTGCATATTTATTTTCATTATATAAAGTTTGCATGTATATTCATTGATGTTCTAAACACCAGTATAAACATGCTTATTTCAAATATACATATATGTATATATATGTGTATATATGCATACATATATATGTGTGTGTGTATATATATATAGGCATACCTTTAATCTCAGCAGTCAGGAGGCAGAGATAGGTGGATCTCTGTGAGTTCAAGGCCAGCCTGGTCTACAGAATGAGTTCCATGACAGCCAGGGCTGCACAGAGAAACAACACTGTCTCGGAAAAAAAAAAAGGCAGAAAAGAATATACATTTAATTTGTTTCCCCTTTCTTCATGCCTTCCTCTTTGCTCATATCAAACTTCTTCCATAAATAATTCACACTAACAATAAAAATGTTGTCCCTTTTTCTCTGTATTCCCACAGTCCTGTGTTGTTGTGTGAAGGTCCATGCTGGAGATTGTCTTGGTTTTTGTTTTGTTTTGTTTTGTTTTGTTTTTTTAAGGAATGAGATCATACTGTAATTTTCTGTCTCTTGACTTTTATGTTGAAATGCCTTGTAGAAAGCCAGCATGGTGTCCTGACATGGAATCCCATTACCGGAGAGACTGTGTTAATTACATTTCTGGTTTTCTGATAGAGCAGTCTAGTCAAAAGCAATGGAAGAATTGAAAGGTTTGTTTTGGCTTAAGGCTCCAAGAGGACAGAGTCCACCATGCCAGTGATGGCACAACATGGTGCCAAGACAAAGACGCTAGCTGAGCACATTTTATCAGCACACCGGAAGCAGAGAAAGCAGAGTGTGGGTCAAGGCTATAAACCTTCAGAGCCTGGCCAGCACCCTTCTTCCTCCAGCAAGGCTCCACTTTGGAAAACAATTCCACAACTGATCTGAAGCAACTCCACCCAGAGAGCATCAAGGCCAGCCTGGGCTGTACAGAGAGGTCTTATCTCAAAAATTACAACAAACACCTTATGGTAATTCCTTCATGTCACGTGATAGCACCTTTACTTCATTACTTCACAGCTGCAGCCCTAACTCCCCTGCTGTAGCTAAGGTGTCTCCCATCAGCCGTTACCCTACTCCTGGACTCTCATCTTGCTTTTATGTTTGGGCTGCTATAAAAATATATTGCAATAACCAACCTCAATTCTTTGAAATATGTGACCTATGAATGCTTTTGTTCCTAAGCTTTAGAGTCCCAGGCGTGAGATGAAAGCTAATGGAAGCTTCCAAAACCGCTGTAAAGCTTTCGATCTCCACCTTGGTGTGTATACATACTTGTTCCACACTCACTACAATATGATTTTTTTTTTTAATTTAACCAAGTATATATTATCTTTTGAGTTGCTTGAGTCCAGACAGCATAAATTTTATTTTTTATTTTGAATTTTTAAAAATGTTTACATAATACATTTGTATTATTACACATATACACAATAAACTACATACAGCAATAACTACAAAACAATCAGGAATTGTATAAATGTTACATTCGTAGTATTTTGGCTATTTGTATTTGGCAACCTTGATGAAAACATCTTTCCTATCTTGGTGAGTCTAAAATTATGAATGTAAGTCAATAGCTATCATATCTCATCTCTATCAACTTAAAACAACTATCTAGACCTAAAAAATCTTAACCCCTAAACAACTAAGCTTAATTGTAAAGCTCAACTATTTGGACTTCAACCCCTTCAGAGACTTCAGAAGGAATAAAATTAATTACCTGAGTAAACAGAAAGTGCGGGTTAGCAGCTTCCAAAATGAAAAATATAACAGAGACAGCTTGCTGCCTGAACAGTCATCCAAAACTCTCAATAATGTTGGAGCATCCTCTTCAGCCTTCTGGCCCTATGTATCTGACAGAAATATTTGTGAGGCAGAAACTACGAAGGATTTGCTTACCCTGTCTTGGCAGAGTTTGGCCATGAACTCTGCCTGCATCAAAGCTTTCCCATCTTTAGGCAAAATTCTGTCTGTGGCCAAAACAAGGACTTTGTCCAGTGGCTGGTTTGCCACAGAAGTTCTTTGATGCTTATCATCTTTAAGGTAGGCTGGGTGTTCCCAGGAGCTAACCTTTCTTATTGTCAAAGAATCTTTAAAACATCTTTAATTTTCATATTCTGTATGTCTCTGAGGCTTTTGAAGACCTTATCTATTTTACCTTATCTAGCTATAGAATCATATCTATCTATTAAACCTAGTATGCATATTTTTATGACAAAAAATAGACTAGTAATTGATATGACCATGATTTGATCAACTAACAACTAACTTGTATTACTTGATTATGCTAGACAGCCTGCAATAGCACTTTCAAAGTATTGGAAATAAATCTTGTATTATACTTGAGTTGTATGGGTACAATACCACATATTAGAGTAGAAATATATATAATGTATGTGGAAAATAATCTTAATTCTATACCAATGTATCAAAATTAAGCTTATTTTGCTTCAATATACAAAATTCTATACCAATGAATTAGAAATAACCTTGTGGGTAACAGTTAAGGCCTTAAGTTGAGGAGTAGATTCAATAATCTACTTTTTGTCCTGTCATCTCCGTATATTTCTATATTCCCCTTCTTTCATTTCAATCCTTACCTCCAAACCTAAAAATGTAAGATAAAGAAAAAGAGACACATCCATGAGTCCAATCTTGTTTTCTCTCTGAATAGGACCAATTATAACATAACCAACTCCCAATGAAAATAAACATCTACAGTCCAAGAAAGCAACCAAAATCCTACCCCAACCCCCCTTAAGGAAAATAGGGCATTGTTCTCTTAAGGTTTCTTCTGGCTGATTTGAGATGAATAATACCTTTGTAAGGGGCCAAAATAAAATTGGGGAAAATGGTTAAACAAGCTAGGAATAGAATTTGTGGTCCAGTTTCTAAATGTTGAGCAATTCCAGGCTTAATAGAAGTCCTGTGTGGGAGGGTCTGAAATGCTGGACCAATTGGCATCAGAAGCTTTCTTCAAAGCTGTCCCAGGAACTGTCCTGTTCTGACGAATAACAGCAACTGAAGCACTTGGCACTTGAACATAAAGGATGCAGGATGTTAATGTGCAGCATGCTCAGAGGAATGAATCCTGTCAGGTGTGATGCAGCATCAGTGTCCAGTTCTTTTGTTCTGAAAACATATAATTTCTCACAAGCATTATACAGTCCTAAAACCATAAATGTATGAGATGTATGGGGTGCAAAAAACAATTAAGGCTGGTTCTCTACTCTTTGTATGAGCAGAAGAAAGACATCTGTAAATCTTCATTCTTGCTATATGAAGAATGGCATCTAATAATAAGTCACAGGAATTCTGTAACCAGCAAGAGGCTTTATCTATGCATAGACTTTCATGTCTCAGCCAGTCTCGGGGCTATTCCCATGTGGGATTAGCAATATGAGTTACCTGCTTGTTCTGCGGTTTGAATTCTTTACACCCTGATTCTAGCCCCCTCCCTCATCACCTCCTAGTCCCACCCCTCCCTCATCCAGTCTCCCTCCCTCCCGCAGTCCTCCTAAAGGGGAGCCCTCCTACCCTAACATCTGACTTCAGCCTGTCGAGTCACATCTGTACTACCTACATCCTCTACCTCTGTGGCCTGGCAAGGCTGCCCTGCCAGAGGGAAGTGATCAATGTTGGGGGGCCATAGTCCATATCAGAAGTAGCCCCTACTCCCCCATATTATTAGACTCACAAAGACTTACTGCCTATCTACTACATATGGACAGAGGGTTTATGTCCACATCATACATGGTCCTTGATTGATGCATCAGTCTCTGTATTGTAGTGTGGCTAACCTGTATTATGTGGCTAATATCCACTTATGAGCGAGTATATACCATGCATGTCTTTCTGGGTCTGGGTTACCTCACTCAGGATGGTGATTTCTAGTTTCATCCATTTGTCTGCAAATTTCAAGATTTACTTGTTTTTCATAGCTGAGTAATATTCCATTGTGTAAATGTACCGTAGTTTCTTTATCCATTCTTTAGTTGAGAGACATCTAGGTTGTTTGCAGATCCTGGCTATTATGAATAAAGCTGCTATGAACATAGTTAAGCAAATGTCTTTGTTGTATGGTGGAGCATCTTTCAGGTATATGGCCAGGGGTGGTATACCTGGGTCTTGAGGTAGCACTATTCCAAATTTTCTGAGAAAGTGCCAGATTGATTTCCAAAGTGGTTATACAAGTTTACACTCCCACCAGCAATGGAAGAGTGTTCTCCTTTCTCCACA
Organism: Acomys minous; assembly: GCF_964271855.1. Taxonomy (NCBI): domain Eukaryota; kingdom Metazoa; phylum Chordata; class Mammalia; order Rodentia; family Muridae; genus Acomys; species Acomys minous. The sequence continues at coordinate 15,943,171 of NC_140494.1, read as the reverse complement.
TCCTCACCAAAATGAGGTCACCTGAGTTTTTTATCTTACTATTCTGATGGATGTAAGATGGAATCTCAAAGCCATTTTGATCTGCATTTCCCTGATGACTAGTGATGTTGAGCATTTCTTTAAATTTTTCTCAGCCATTCAGTATTCCTCTGTTGAGAATTCTCTGTTTAGTTATGTTCCCTATTTTTAATTGGGTTATCTGGTTGATGGTGTTTAATTTCTTGAGTTCTTTATATATTTTGGATATTAGTCCTTTGTTGGATGTAGGGCTGGTGATGATCTTTTTCCCAGTCTGTAGGCTGTCCTTTTGTTCTGTTGACATTGTCCTTTGCCTTACAGAAGCTTTTCAGTTTCATGTAGTCCCATTTATTGTTGATCTTAGATGCTGAGCTGTTGGCGTTTTGTTCAGGAAGTTGACTACTATGCCAATGTGTTCAAGGCTCTTCCCTGCTTTTTCCTCTAACAGATTTATCGTGTCTGGTTTTATGTTGATATCTTTAATCCATTTGGACTTTAGTTTCGTAGAGGGTGATAAATATGGATATATTTGTATTTTTCTACATGTAGCCATCCAGTTAGACCAGCACCATTTGTTGAAAATGCTATCTTTTTTCCATTGTATGTATTTGGCTACTTTATAAAAAATCAAGTGTCCATGGGTGTATGGGTTTATTTCTGGGTCTTTGATTCAATTCCACTGATCAACCACCCTATTTGTATGCCAGTACTATGCCATTTCTTATTATTGTTGCTTCATAGTACAACTTGAGATCAGGGATGGAGATTCCTCTGGAAGATCTTTTATTGTACATGGTTGTTTTAGCTATTCTGGATTTTTTGGTTTTCCATATGAAGTTGAGAATTGGTCTTTCAAGGTCTGTAAAGAAATATGTAAGAATTTTGATGGGAATTTCATTGAATCTGTAGATTGCTTCTTGTAAGATGGCCACTTTTACTCCTCCAGATCTGTGAGCATGAGAGATTGTTCCATCTTCTGATATCTTCTTCAATTTCTTTCTTTAGAGACTTGAAATTTTTTCACACAAGTCTTTTACTTTCTTGTTTAGAGTTAGACCAAGAGACTTTATATTAATTGTCAGTATTGAGAAGGGTTTAGTTCTCCTAATTTCTTTCTTGGCTTCTTTGTCATTTGTATACAGCAGTGATACTGATTTTTTTTTTTAGTTGATTTTGTATCCACATACTTTGCTGAAGGTGTTTATCAGCTGTAGGAGTTCCTTGGTAGAACTTTTGGGGTCCTTGATGTATACTATCACATCATCTGTGAACAATGATAATTTGACTTCTTCCTTTCCAATTCATATGCCTTTGATCTCGTTTAGTTTTCTTATTGCTCTAGCTAGGATTTCAAGTACGATAGTGAAGAGATAAGGAGAAAGTGGACAGACTTGTCTTGTCCCTCATTCCAATGAATTGACTTAAGTTTTTCTCCATTTAGTTTCAAGTTGGCTATATGCTTGCTGTATATTGCCTTTATTATGTTTAGGTATGTGCCTTGTATCCCTGATTTCTCAAAGACTTTAAACATGCATGGGTGTTGGGTTTTGTTAAATGCTTTTTTGGCATCTAAGGAGATGATCATGTGGGGGGGGGGAATTCTTTCAGTTTGTTTATATGATGGATTACATTGTTTATATGATAGATGATGTACAATATACATACATTACATTGTATATTGAGCCACCCCTGCATGCCTGGAATGAAGTCTACTTGATCATGTTAAATGATACTTTTGATGTTTTTTTGGATTCTGTTTGTGAGCACTTTACTGAGTATTTTTACATCTATATTTCTAAGAGAAATTGGTCTGAAATTCTCTTTCTTTATTGGGTCTTTATGTAGCTTAGGTATCAAGGTGACTGTGGCCTTGTAGAATGAGTTTGGTAATATTCCTTCTGATTGTATTTTGTGGAATAGTTTGGAAAGAATTGGTATTAGGTCTTCTTTAAAGGTCTGGTAGAAGTCTGCACTGAATCCATCTCACCTAGGCTGTTGTTGTTGTTGTTCTGAGAGTTTTGATGACTACCTCTATTTCCTTAGGAAATATAACACTATTTAATTAGTTTACCTGATCTTGATTCAATTTAGGTAATTGGTATTTATCAAGAAAATGGTCTATTTCATGTAGATTTTCAAATTTTTTGATATATAGGTTTTTGAAGTAAGCCCCAATGGTTCTTTGGATTTCCTCCTCAGTGTCTGTCATTATGTCCATCTTTTTACTTCTGATTTTATTGATTTGAATAGTGTCCATCTGCCTTTTAGTTAGTTTGGCTAAGGGTTTGTCTATCTTGTTGATTTTCTCAAAGAACCAGCTCTTGGTTTCACTGATTCTTTGAATTGTTCTCTTTGTTTATAATTTATTAATTTCTGCCTTGAGTTTGATTTTCCAGATATCTACTCCTCTTTGATGTGTCTGCTCCTTTTTGTTCTAGAGCTTTCAGGTGTGCTGTTATGTTGCTAGTATGGGATCTCCCGAATTTCCTTATAAAGGCACTTAGTCCTATGAACTCTTAGCACAGCTTTCATTGTGTCCAGTAAGTTTGGATGTGTTGTACCTTCATTACCATTGACTTCTAGGAAGTTTTTTATTTCTTTTTTTTATTACGTTTCTTACTCAGAATAGTGAATTTTTCAGTCTCTATGAGTTTGTTGGCTTTCTGTTGTTATTGAGTTCCAGCTTTACTCCATGGTGGTCTGATAAGATACAAGGCATTATTTTGATTTTCATGTATCTGTTGAGGTTTGCTTTGTGAGAAAGTATATGGTCCATTTTAGAGAGGTTCCATGTGGTGCCCAGAAGGTATATTCTTTTGTGTTTGGGTGAAGTGTTTTGTATATATCAGTTAGGTCCACTTGATTCATGATATCTATTAGTTTCATTATTTCTCCATTTAGTTTCTGTCTTGATGATCTGTCTTTTGGGGAGAGCTAGGTGTTCAAATCTCCCACTATTATTGTGTGGGGTTCAATGTGTGATTTAAGCTTTAGTAACATTTCTTTTACAAATGTGGGTGCTCCTGTATTGAGGGCAAAGATGTTCAAAATTGAGATATCCTCTTGGGTGCATTTTTCTTTGATGAATATGAAATGTCCTTCTTTATCTCTTTTGATTAGTTTTGTTTGAAAAATCTGTTTTATCAGATACGAGAATGGCTACTCCAGCTTGCTTCTTGGATCTGTTTTCTTAGAATACCATTTTCAGTCTTTTACTCTAAAGTAATGTCTATCTTTATTGCTGAGGTGTGTTTCTCGTAAGCAACAGAATTATGGGTTTTGTTTTCACTTCCATTCTGTTAGCCTGTGTCTCTTTTTTGAGGGATTGAGGCCATTGATACTGAGGTATATTAATGATCAGTGGTTGTTGGCTCCTGTTTGGTTTTTTGTTTTGTTTTTGTTTTTTTGATGCTGATGGTGGTAGAGTATGTGCGCATGTTTTCCTTTTTTGGTTTTGTGGCTATGGGGTTATTTCTTTTGCTTTCCTGGGTAAAGTTAGCCTTCTTTGGTTTGAGCTTTCCTTCTAATGTCTTCTGTAAAGCTGGATTTGTGGTTACATATTGTTTAAACTTGTTTTTGTCATAGAATATCTTGTTTTCTCCCTCTATGGTGATTGAGAGTTTTGCTTTGTATAGTAGTCTGGGTTGGCATCCATGTTCTCTTAGTGTCTGCGTGACATCCGTCCAAGCCCTTCTTGCCTTCATTGACTCTGTTGAGAAGTCTGGTGTGATTCTGATAGGTTTGCCTTTGTATGTGACTTGGCCTTTTTCTCTTGCAACTTTTAAAAATTCTTTCTTTGTTCTGTACATTTAGTGTTTTGATTATTATGTGGAGGGAGAATTTTCTTTTCTGTTCCCAGACAACATAAATTTTAAAAGGAAGCTTTCAGACTGGTTTACCAAAATTGAAATTTAGACACCATTATAAACCTTTGATTTGTCCCTTCTCTCTGAGCTCCCCTTTCTCTGTGTGGACCTCATTCTGAGACTGGCTGTACATACCTGGTCACAAATGGCTGGCAGCAGCTCTTCATGCTGTGTTCTTCCAGCTTTATGTGTAAGCAGGAAAAAGGCCTTGCTATTTTCTTGCATGTTCAGCAACAATTCTGATATACATTGCTGCTTGGTCAAGTGTTGACAGCTTTTTTTTTTAAACATAACACTCTGTGTTTGGGAAAACATGATGCCTTAATTAGCTGGGAAAGGGTGTCATGCTCTATGCTACATGAAGTATTGGGGTCTCAATGAGACTACCACACAGAAAGGGGAACAACTCACCCCAAATAACCAGCCAGAAAACCAAGATATCAACAAACATCCCTGCATCACTCTTAATATGTAAAGTGCTGTGGCATCTTATTCACATTGCTATAAGTTATGATCCACACCTCTAGACAACTTAAAATGTCAAAATGATTTACAATTGCAAATGTGCAATTCTCATGAAGATTTAACTAAAATGCATCCTATCTCAAATAATCATCATGTCATCATATGCTATTACGCCGGTGATATTATCGGGAACCTCTATTATTATAATTATATTTTAATATATTTAAAGCCTGTGAGAGACAAGAAGCTGTTAGACTTGTGGTGGGGGATGGGCCAGTAAGCAAAGCACTTGGCTTGCAGGCACAATGACTTGAATTTGATATTCAGAACCTAAATAAATGTGTTGGATATGTTGGTATGTGTTTGTAATCTCAGTGCTAGGGAGGCAAAGAAAGAGGATCCCTGGGGCTCATTAGGAAGTAAAACTGGTGCGCTCCAGGCCGAAGACCCAGTCTCCAAGGAGGTGATTGACCTTCCTGAGGATGACACCTTATGATGTCCTCTGTCCTTCATGCAGACACACACATACACACAGTGCTTTAAAAATACTTTAACATTTAAAAATATATATATTTAATGATCTTTCCATATTAGTTATTTCTTTCTTTCTCATTTCTTCTTTCCTTGGATACCCTTTATCTTTCTACTTCAAGTCTCTGTATCTTGAAACCTGTCATGTAAATTATGCAAATTGTCATGGAAAGAGACAGCTGGGCCTAAGTGCAAATCTGGGGACCCTTGCATTAGAACAGTAAAGTAACGTCAGCGCAAAGATGCTCAATCAGGCTGTCAGCTCTGATCTCAGCTCTTATTTATTGAACAGATAAAAATTAGAGTACCTAGACTTTCTGATTCTTAACTCCAAAACAGATATTTGAGGTTACTGACTGGCTAAACTCCACATGGGCGGGGTTTCAATGTGTATGAATCCTATTCTCCAAATGGTTGCCCCCCAAAATTCTTTGCCAAGAGGATAACTAGCCAGATCATTCATCTTTTTTCATTCTTCATCCTTCAGCCATGTAAGAGCACAGCAAGAAAACCCATGCCAGATGTTTAATACCATACCTCACAGCCTCTAGAACTGAGAGGAGAAAAAAACAAGTTCAATATAAATTACTCAGCCTCAAATATTTTTATATAGCAGCCAAAAAATGCACTAAGATGAAAAGATAAATGAGATTCTTTAAGTCGCATGCAAACATCTATACAAATGTGTATATACATATATAGACAGACACAAAAAACTTCAATTGAATAATTCAGTAGTGGCTTAATTTCTTTAGTCTCTTATTTTCTGAATTTGGATTATATTTTTTTTCCTATTTGTCAGCTATTTCTTCCACTTACTTATTATCATGAAACAGCACTTCCTCACTTCATTTTGGAGTGAAACTGGTGATGCCTCACTGCCTCACTATGTCCCCTAACGTCGAATTTTATTCTATACACTTAATAAACTATAAGGAAGAAAAAAAGGTACAGAAACAAATATGAGAGAAAAAAAACTAAGATACCCTGCTCTGTTCCAGCTCCTTCCAGTGTAAGGTAAGAATCCTGATGCACAAAGCCTCCCCAAAGTCTCCTCGTGCTGACTGAGTCTCTCCTATGGCAGACCCCATGCATTTAGTTAGAACCAACTTCTCCCACCCAGTAGCTCCTGGCACACTTTCTATGCTAGACAGACTCTATTACAGAGCGAAATGCTGAAGTTAAGCGCACAGACTTTGGAATCTCCCTAGGTTCAAAACCTCTCCTCCTTGCTAGCTGCAAGATCTTGGATGATAAACTAAGCCTTCTTGTGCCTTGAGGCCTCTATCTACAAAATGATGATCATGTTGGATGGCTATAGGAGTATTAAATAAGTGCTGATGTTTGATGTGCTCGGTTAGTAACCATGGCTACCAGTGCCTCTGCCTTCTGACAACACTGTGAGCAGCAGTGCTCTAGTGCCTAGACCAGTGTCTGGCGCATGGCTTGTGCTATGCAGAAAGGTAGAGCTGACTGTGGAAAGTGCTCAGTGACTTTTGTATGAGTTTATGGAGCTACACATGCATATTTATGCCATCTGAAGTGCTGGTGTTAAACATTTGCAGGAATAAGAATCACTAGGTATAAAATGCAATGAGGCTGTATGTCTTGGGTCTATAACAACGTCATCATAATTCCTGAAAATTCCCCAGAGGAGCCCCTGGTTGGAGATCTTTTTGTTGTTGTTTTGTTTCCACTTAAGAGACTATTCATTTTCCTAGTTAAAAAAAAATCTTCTAGCAGTATTTTTGCATAGAGATAGCTTAATTTTCAAAAAGGGGGAAACTAAGAGGGACGGTAATGTTCAATGGTGGACAAAAGAAATATCAGGATTTATTTCATTTGTAAGAGGCTTTTGGGCTCTGATTAGAGTGCTTCAGGCTTTAAATAACATCACCTCTAATTCTCTGGGGACCCCCTCCTCTGATCATGCTGGCCCTGGATGTCTTTGGGGTGTTTCCCACCACATTTTATATAATATTTTCTTCCCCCTGTACCCAGACTTCCCTGGCCCTCAAAAGTGTTACATTTTTTATGCAAAGTAGAAAAGTCAAACAAAAGGCAAATTGAGATTAAACAGATGTGCTAAGGGACCAAGCTTCACCTCACCTTTGAATTCTCTTATTAATATCCATGTCATGACTCTTGTGAAGAGACAGGTTTAGTGTCACTGTCCTCAATCAGGGCTCCTTCGTTCGCTTTCATTAGGGGCCATGTTTTCCTGACAAAGGATAACAAATGGACACTGTTGGTCCCTAATGTGCTTTTGACTACAGATTCTGCACCATTTCTCTGGGAAGCAATTGCAATTATTTGTCATTTTAATATGACTTGGCAAGGAGGTCTGAAAAACACGGCTATTATTCATCAATATGTATATCTTGTACTTATATTAATATTAGAACATCGTTATTACTCTTCTCACATTGCATGAGCAAGATAAAATTATACCATGCAGAAAATGCACTATATGCTCTTCGACTGGACTCATAGCAAAATAAAGGTAATTTAAGAGCTTATACCATTCACATGCTAAAATATAGCATTTATTATTATTAGCAAGGAAACACTTTTACCTTTGCACTTCAAGAAAAGATACCAATGTGTTTTCACTATTAATTAGAACTAATCTATCTAATAGTAAAAAACAATCTTTCTAAAGTGTTTCTACCCATCGTTTTATATCCTGAAATATTCATGTGTCTATTTTCAGTCATATTCACACATGATTTAGGGTTGACAGTCTAGTTCTCACTTCTTTGGCTTTTGCATTCTCTTGTGGGGGGGAGCGGATATTGAAACCTTTGAGGTTCAGAAACCAGATTTATTAATAAGTAGCAATAGTTTATCAGCCAACCCTCTCCCCACAGGTGTAGTTAATATTGTACCATAACCATGATGAATCCAGCAAATCCTCCATCCAATTCTGGGAACTTTAAATTCTTCTGAAATTGTTTTCAATTCTTTTGCCTTTTACCAAGCTAGAAGTATACAGAAATCAAAGGCATTGAAAACAAATATGCAGATAATAAATTTTTAAAAGATCGCTGCCTGCTAAGTGAACAGAAAGCAGGGGAGGTTATTAGAACCTGAGCCTCATGATTACGGCAGAGTTTCATGATTCTGTACAAGGGCCAGGGGATGTACACAGAGCCGACTTTTATGCTTTTCACATAAACAACACTTGTATCATCAGCTTGCCAAGCAAAAGTAAACCTTTAACTTCTCAATAATTATTTACATGGGAAGAAGCTGAGTGTGTGTGTGTGTGTGTGTGTGTGTGCGCGCGCGCGCGCACGCACAAGATAACATAATGAGTTGGTTTCAGCTCCTAAGGCCTAGGGAAGGTAGAGATCCAGCATATAGCCTCTCATCCAAGACAGAACACAAAAGGCAAAGCAGAAAGTCCGGCATCCTTCCATCATCACTCCTGTTTGTTGTTGGGTATAATGAGAAGGAAGGAAAGAGAAGGAAACCCAGACGCCTTGAGCTGGCAGTGGCATCAGCAGCTCAGAACCACTAGTCCTGCCTCAGCAAACAGATGCCCCTCCAGGATGTTGCTGAGGACTATGATAGTTGACATGTGCTCTTGAACTAGCCCGCAAATGTGAGAAGATGTGAGCTTATTTTCTCTGGGAACCCACTAAGGACCTAATCATGTTCCTCCTCCTCATACAATCCCAACTACATAAAGCAAATGCTGCTTCCCCATGCAGGACCGCCCACGGGAAACAAAGGAAACAGCAAAGACAACAGAGTCCAGATAGCAGGACAGCCTGGCAGCCTTGAGTACAGAGCCATGAGCCTATGTGTTAATATCTCACCAGCCATTTTCTTGGTCATTCATAAGAAACAAACAATTGCAGTTACACAGTGAGAAGAGACTTTACAGTTGAACACAAGATGACACTTGTGTCATTGTTTATTATTATTATTAAATTTTCTTGCAAATTCAGGGGCTGGAAATTATTTGGAAAAAGAACTTGGAATGAAAATTACGTGAATGAAAACCCGTCTCTTTCATATGGGAGCCCAGAGCACTGGTTTTCGCTTGATTGTTTCTTATCTTGTGTGTTTATGGAGTAGTTGATGCTCAGGGTTTAATTTTCTCAATCCAGAAACACTCTCTCCCTGGATATTATAACTGTGAGCTCTTACATGTATAATACATAGTAAGATGCCTACTGCGAGCATTTAAAAAATGACCATAGGACTGAGAATGGTTTTTAATGTCTTAAGCTCAAGATATAGAGAACCCAGTGGACCACATGACGTGTGCGGAGAGTGTTAGACCACATTTCTAGTCTTGGTTTTGTCACATGTTGAAACAGGAAGAACATGAATGACTTAACTTCTCAATACTATTGTCATCCCCGTAACACACAAAAGCAAACATCCGTCTCATGGCTCAACGACAAGAACATTACTCTTCCCAGATTCTTCTTGTAGAAGTAATGGAAGTTCCAAAAAGAGAAAAAATCCTGATGCTGTCACCAGGAACCACGAAAGAGCACTTTCTGAGTCCAACAACAAAACTGGAGAATTGCTCTAGGTTTCACAGCACCTTGGTCCAGATTAATGAGATCCTTCCCAGGGCTTACATGGAGCCCTTCCTCAACAGGAGACATCAGGATACTGTGAGGGGAGCGCTTCTCTAAGGGAAACTCTAAAGGGACTTAAGGACCCCTGGATTCAGACACAGTCCACATGGCTATGATGGCAGCCCTGGGCCACAGGCCAGCAACTGCCTAGGTAGTGCAGGGCCCCAGTGTATGCAAGCAGCAGGCTCAGTATTCACACCCACACAGAAAGGAACAATGCCAAGTGGTTTCTCTCTTGTGGAGCAGCATTTTATGTAACTTTGTGTTCAACATTTTAGAAGAAAAAATAAACATTTTTTCTTTTGCTGGCCTACGGTTTCTAGAGATGTATGTGTTCACATATACTTATAAGCAAAGGAGACAAAAAAAGATACACAAATAATATAGACGATAAAGTAGGAAAAAGTAAAAAGATACTTGGCATTCACTAAGTTTAGTTCGTTATAACAAAAGCCAAAGTCTAGCTGCTTCAGCAAGGAAAAGAAGCGTTTTCAGAATGGTGCCTGAGAGCTCACAGGATGCAAGGAATGTCTGATGGACCCAGTGAAGATGGATGGAGGAGGCCATGGCTAAGGGGCTCAGAGGCCAGCGCCATCAGCCCTACCTAGACCCTGCCCTGGAAGTCCAAGGAAGCTGCTGTTTTGCTTTTCATTTCTGGAGTGAGCAGCCCGGGATTTAAAAGCCCCATGGGAGCACCCGACCTAAAGAGAAAATGTGTCTTCTCCTGGCTGACCCAGGGATCCTAGGCAGGACACATCTGAATCTGCTGGGAGGTTGAGTGAGTTGGGTGTGTCAGGTTTGTAAATGGATCGTCATGGGAAGTCTGCATATCTCCTGGTGAAAACATTTCTCAAAAGAGAACCCTGAATCTAAGCACAGAGAGAGGCCCTGAGAGTCCAGGAAAGGACAGATGCCAGTAACAGTTTCTAAGTATGACCAGAACATGGGAGGGGAGGATGTGGGGTGGATACTGATAAACAGTATCTTGGTTAATGTTTACCAACTTGATACCAACTAGAGTTATTTGGGAAGAGGAGCCTCAGTTGAGAAAATGCCTTCAACAGATTAGCCTGTAGGCAAAGTCTATAAGGCATGATCTTGATTAATGATTGAGGTGAGAGGGCCCAGCCCACTGTGGGTGGTGCCATCCCTTGGGCTGGTAGTCCTGCCTCATATAAAAAGCAGGCTGAGCAAGTGCTATCTATGACATGGACTCTGTAGACTGCTTTCAATCATTTTGCCCTTACTGGGCTGCTCTACCTGGCCTCAGTGGATAAGGAGGAGCTCAGTCCTGATTGTGCTGGGGTAGGCTGGCGCAGTGGGGGGCTGGGCTCCCCTTTTCTGAAGATGAGTGGAGGGGAGATAGAGGAAGAGGATGAAAGGGAGGGACCGGGAGGAGAGGAAGGAGGGGGCTACGATCAGGATGTAAAGTGAATATGTAAATTAAAAATACATTTATAAAACAAAAGCAAATATAAGCGAGAGTGAGCAAGCCACAGATAGGTGAGTCAGTAAGCGGCACATGCATGGTGGTCTAAAGACAACTTTCAGGAATATGTTCTTTGCTTCCACTGCTTATTGGCTTTTACCAGCTGAGCTAACTATTGGCCCAGTAAGTATTTCTTTAGGGAGTGATCTTAAGTACTTCCAGTCTTCTTCAAAGAGGAGATAAAAAACAAAGGTCTCTGCTTCAGTTCCACCATCCAGGTTCCATCCTTGCCCTCCCTCACTGACCTGCGAAGACCAGACATGCAATCAAAATAGGCCCTTCCCTCCTCAAGTTGCCTTTGGTCATGGTGTTTGTAACAGAGATAAAAATCTAGCTAAGACCATGATATTTCTGCGTCTAGAGTCAGACTCTAGGACAGTGTCAGGTGTTCACATATATTCACAGACACCTGAGGAAAGATCAGTCATTGTCACCTCTTGGCAATCACACAAGACTGAGGCCCAGAAGAAATTCCAAAGCTGGGCATGGTGGTACACACCTTTAACCCAAGCACACGGGAGGCAGAGGCAAAGGCAGGTGGATCTCTGTGAGTTCAAAGCAAGTATGGTCTATATAGTGACAGGACAGCCAGAGTTACAAACACACACACACACATACACACACACACACACAGAGAGAGAGAGAGAGAGAGAGAGAGAGAGAGAGAGAGAGAGAGAATATCCAAAAGCAAGACAACACGCCAAGCAAAACTGAGATCTAATGAAATGCCTCAAGGTATTTTTTTTAAATGAGTTGGGCTGTGTATTCTGACAATATGTTGAAAAGCAACAAGTTATATAGTAGAGTAAACAAAATAACACATTTCTGTAAAATAATACACAAGAGATAGATACAAAATATACATATACACAAATGTAGTCATTTTACCACTAGGTCTACCACTGGGATGAGAAAAGGTTTTGAAAGCTATGAGAAAAATGTATTTTTTTTCTTTCTCCCTTTTGGATTCTGATATTTGAAATAAGCATCTAATAGTTTTCTGTAAAATTTTGGTTATTAAAAATGTTTATAGTTTTTTCAGTAATTACTCTTTTAAGAAATTATTATAAAAAATAAATTGAGTTATAGGAAAATGACTATACTTTGTGATATTTGTCCCATTGTTGCTGGTAAAATACAGGATTTAGTTAAATTAAATATAGATTATGTGTAAAATCGATCAGATAAAATTGTCTCAAAAGATTATAGTTATGAAAACATTTAAAGTTGTTTCCTAAAAGTATACTTTCAAATATGAGAATGTAAAAATACTTCTTAAGAAGACACTGCAACATAGGTATATCCATGCTTAAACACGATGTTTAGTCAGTGACAAGATTATGGGTGATTTTAATTTTCTCCTTGATACAATCTCATATTACCCAGACTTTCTACAAGGAATATATTACTTTGTTTAAAAAAAAAAGTCACTTAAAGGCCTACTGAAATATTAACTAGAAGATTATTTTTTAATGTGTAGAATTTAAAACTTTTATTTTTACAACTCAATAGTGAATAAAATTATGATTTTTTTCTCGAGTTTATTTGAAAGCTTAAATCTCTGCTAAAGAAACTTCATCCTTCTCTAGGTTACTTGATACATTGACATTTAATATTTTAAAGAGGATCTGTATAAAATCTAAGAAATCATGGAACCTCTGGAAAATGTAAGAAGGATGGTTATTTTTGAGGCAAACAATAATAGCATAATCCAGATTTAAAACAAATTAGGCCAGTCACAGAGTTTTGTTCCTGTGTCAAGTCAGAAATACAGATGGATTCACAGAGTCACAAAGTGGGTGCCAATCTGCTGGTTTTAAATGTGAAAGACATACTGGATTGGAATTCAATTCTTAGATCCTATTTCCTTTATTTAGTGATGTTTTATATGGTACGGGACCAAAGTAAAAAACAACCAAAAAATAAGTAAATATAACACCAAAATGTAAAGCTTTTGTATTTCAAGGAACAACATCAAAATCATAAAAACATAACCGGTAAAATTAAGAAAGGTTTTAGAACGTATAGTTCTGAAAAAAAGAAAAAAAGAAAAAGAAAAAAGAAAGAGAGAGAGAAAAAAAAAACAACTCAGAAGAGCCCATCATGGATTCTCACAGCACACCCCACTGAGTCAGAACCCACCATGGATTCTCACTGCACACCCCACTGAGTCAGAGCCCACCACGGATTCTCACTGCACACCCCACTGAGTCAGAGCCCACCATGGATTCTCACTGCATACCCCACTGAGTGGGAGCCCACTGCGGATTCTCACTGCACACTCCACTGAGTGGGAGCCCACCACGGATTCTCACAGCACACCCCACTGAGTGGGAGTCCACCACGGTTTCTCACAGCACACCCCACTGAGTGGGAGTCCACCACGGATTCTCACAGCACACCCCACTGAGTGGGAGCCCACCACGGATTCTCACAGCACACCCCCCTGAGTCGGAGCCCACCACGGATTCTCACTGCACACCCCACTGAGTGGGAGCCCACCACGGATTCTCACTGCACACCCCCCTGAGTGGGAGCCCACCACGGATTCTCACTGCACACCCCCCTGAGTGGGAGCCCACCACGGATTCTCACAGCACACCCCCCTGAGTGGGAGTCCACCACGGATTCTCACTGCACACCCCACTGAGTGGGAGCCCACCACGGATTCTCACTGCACACCCCACTGAGTGGGAGCCCACCACGGATTCTCACTGCACACCCCACTGAGTGGGAGTCCACCATGGATTCTCACTGCACACCCCCTGAGTGGGAGCCCACCACGGATTCTCACTGCACACCCCACTGAGTGGGAGTCCACCATGGATTCTCACTGCACACCCCACTGAGTGGGAGTCCACCATGGATGCTCACTGCACACCCTACTGAGTCAGAACCCACCATGGATTCTCACTGCACACCCCACTGAGTGGGAGCCCACCACGGATTCTCACTGCACACCCCACTGAGTGGGAGCCCACCACGGATTCTCACTGCACACACAACTCAGTAGGCGCCACCATGGATTCTCACTGTGCACCCAAACGTGTGGCTAAAATGATTTTTAAGGCAATAAGAAACTTCCATACTGATTTTAATAATGTCTCTACTATTAAATAATGAAATTGTTGCTTTATATACCCCTCCGCCCCCCAAAAAACCCTGAAAATATAAGGAGTGTTGAACAGAAAAACCTATAAAAGTGTCAGCACTCCAGAACTCTTAACACACTACTGATGGGGTCTCAGAGTGGTGCAGTAGTCTTGACAAACAGCCCGGGATTTTGTTAAAACACTTTTCATAAAGATATTTTATATCTCAGTAACTCGACTTCTGGGAATAAATCCAAGAAAAATAAAAAACTGCACACACAAAAACTGCCTATGAGTGCTGATAGTAGTGAAATTCCTAAAGCCCATCAGTTTGTGCATGGATAAATTAAATGTGGCATATCCGGACAGTGGAATAGTGGTAATCAACAGAAGGAAACAAGGTACTGATGCATGTAGATGCACATGCAGATCATCACTCTACTTGCATGAGATGGCTGGTGTCTCTAACAGTAGCACCCAGAAGGCAGAGGCATGAAGGGCACCTGTCAATCAAGACTAGTACATGTCTTAACATGCTAAGATCAAATTAACAAAAACCAAAAACCAAAACTAAACAAAAAGTCTTGTACTAAGTGAAAGAGGCCATGTAAAGGGCACATACATTACCTAACTACATGCTTATGATGCATCTAAATAGATGAGTCTCCAGGAACAAAACATAGAGTAGTAATATCCTGGAGTTCTCTAGTTAGTAATATAATTTCAATTCAGTGAGGATAGCATTGGTTAAAAAAAAAATCTTCATCTGACCTTTTTCATCCTGACAGCAGGAGTCCTATATATCTGTTTAAAATGCAAGTTAATTAAATATCTAAAGATCAAAATATAAGGCCAATATGTAGAAGGAAATGATAGCACATTTTTTGTACAGCAAAAAAAAAAAATCTTTGTAAAATAAGAGACAGAACCAAAAAATCCACAGAGAAAAAAATATTGAAACAGTGCATTGTGTAAAATTTCAAGTGGTGAATACAGCATAAACTCCAGTCACAGGCAAATCAAATGACAGACAAAGAGACACAAGCTTCATATATAATTAGCTGTAAATCAAGAGTGCACAATGACAACCCAGCCTGGCCCAGTGGTGAACTCTTGTGAGTCTAAAATAATGTGGGGCTGAAGCAAAAAGGATCACAGACCTGCCTGTGAGCTTAAGGCAAACCCTGCACACTTAGTGACACTCAGAAAGAAAATACAGCAAAGTTATCAGAATGCTCACCTGGCATGTGTGAGGTCCAGGGTTCAAAACTCCCATACTGAAAAGCAGAACGACAACATAGCAGAAAACTGAAGAATAAAAAGAGACATCCATAGAAAAGTAAACACAAAATAGAACATCAAAAGTAAGAGACATAAACGTCTAAAGCTGGAGAGGGCAGATGGAAGCTAACAGATCCAGCAAGAGTGACAGGCTTCAAACCCTGATGACGAAGCCATGACTTACAGCATCCATTTGCTTCTCCATGGTCTTTTCTAGCCCTGAAAATCCAAAGATTATATTAAGGTTATTTCTAATATTGATCCTGTCTCAAGGACACACAAGACACACAAAAGACATAAGTCTTCCATCTCTGAATAATATTAAGCTCGTTCTACACTGGTTGTGGCTGAAAATAAGGTACAGACTTAGTGCTGGGATTTAAAATGTGCTAGCATCACATTCAAAGACAATTGGAGCATTGGAGCCTTTTTAAGGTCTCTCTGTGTCTCTGTCTCTGTGGTGTGTGTGTGTGTGCGTGTGTGTGTGTGTGTGTGTGTGTGTGTGTGTGTGTGTGTGTGTGTATGTGTGCGCATGCGTGTGTGTTGAGGGGGTGGGGTATGTGACCAATGTGCAGTACCTGCAGAGGCCAAAAATAGTGCAGATCAGATCCCCTGGAGTTGGAGATGAAGGAAGTTGTGGGCTACCAAACATGGGTGCTAGGAACTGAACTTCGGTCTTCTCCAAGAGCAAGACACACTCTTAACCACTGAGGCATCTCTCCAGCCCCAGGGGGAGATTTTATTACTGCACATGGTCTATTAGTGTACATGGTCTATTCAAAGCAACTTCTAAGAGGAAAATAATGTTTTGATGAAGTTAATCTGTTTCTAGTAAATGTGTTTATGTGGGGCTCGGGGCGTGTGACTGCTATGGCACACATGTAGGTTTCAACAGACAATCTATGGGAGTTCACCTCTCTCCTTCCACAATGTGGGTACTGGAGGTTGAACTCAGGTTGTCAGCTTGGTGGCAACTACCCTTCCCCATTTGAGCATCTTGTTTTCCTTAGTAAAAGTATTCCCTAGCATTTTTAGGGCTTCTGGAATTGGATGGGAACATCTTATTAAATTAGGTGATAGTACTTGGACCTACGCGGGGAATAGGCTTAATAATTTTCTGTGATAAAAGAGGTCATTACCAAAGGTCTAATATCCAAAATATATAAAGAACGCAAGAAATTAAATGCCACCAAACCAAATAACCCAATTGAGAAATGGGGCTTGGAACTAAACAGAGAATTCTCAACAGAGGAATATCAAATGGCTGAGAAACACTTAAAGAAATGCTCAACCTCCTTAGTCATCAGGGAAATGCAAATCAAAACAACTCTGAGATTCTATCTTACACCCATCAGAATGGCTAAAATCAAAAATTCAAGCGGCACCACATGCTGGCGAGGATGTGGGGAGAGAGGAACACTCCTTCATTGCTGGTGGGATTGCAAACTAGTATAGCCACTTTGGAAATCTATCTGGTGCTATCTCAGAAAACTGGGAATAGGGCTTCCTCAAGACCCAGCTATTCCACTCCTTGGAATATACCCAGAAGATGCTCCAGCACACAACAAGAAACTTTGCTGAACCATGCTCATAGCAGCCTTTTTCATAATAGCCAGAACATGGAAACAGCCTAAGTGCCCCTCAATAGAAAAATGGATAAAGAAACTGTGGTACATATACACTATGGAATACTACTCAGCTACTAAAAACAAGGAATTCCTGAAATTTGTGAACAAATAGATTGAGCTAGAAATGATCATAATGAGTGAGTTAACCAGGAAGCAGAAAGACTCAAATGGTATATACTCACTTATATCTACATATTAGCCCAAGGGGCATGTCCCACGAAAGCCTTCACTTACCAGGAAACTGGGACAGAGGGGAGGACATCCTACTGAGACTCTAGATGAGAGAAGCATGGGAGAATAGCAAAGTAGAAGGATCCAGAGGGTCCTAGAAGCCTACAAGTAGAACATTATGATAGGCAGATTTGGGCCCAGGGGTCCCGCTCAAACTATGGCACCAGCCAAGGACAATACAGGCAGTAAACCTTAAACCCCTACCCAGATCTAGACAATGGACAGGACATTCTCCACAGTTGAGTGGAGAGTGGGGTATGACTTTCACATGTACTCTAGTGCCTCATATTTGACCATGTCCCCTGGAGGGGGAGACCCAGTGGCACTCAGAGGAAGGATAGCACGCTACCAAGAAGAGACTTGATACCCTATGAGCATATAAAGGGGGAGGAAATCCCCCTCAGTCACAGTCATAGAAGAAGGGAGTAAGGGAAAAATAGGAGGGAGGGAAGAATGGGAGGTTACAAGAGATGTGATAACCATTGAGATGTAACAAGAATAAATTAATTTAAAAAAGAGGTCATTACTTGACCTGTCATAAAGGCAAATTCAGAAAAGAATTTGCCTCTTGATAAGGATTTTTCAGATAGATTCAGTATCACTTGAGAGAAATTTAAAACATCAACTGAGATGTATTCTAGACATCCAATAAAATAATGCTGAGGGTGTGTCTTCATGGTTTATGTGGAATCATTAAAAAAGGGGGCTCTGTTAAAATATTTAATGTAGAAGCATAATACATATTGTATTGGAAGAATTATACAATTTTTAACAAATGTGTCACACTTAGCACTAAAGTCTTCTATCCTCTTAATGTTAGATTATTTTACATATCTAAAATATTGATGAGGATTAACGAAAGAGTTCACTGGCTCATTGGTACAGTGTTTGTCTAGCATATGCATAGAAGAGGGCTTAGTTCTCAGCACCAAAAAGTTAATTAATAAAGTACTAGTTAGGAAATATCAGCATATAAAGTGGATGGCCCCAGTGGAACACTGCCCGAGTGTTCACATATGCACACTTGCCCACACATGCACATCCACACAGATCATTTCATACAGCACTGCCTAGTCGAAGGTCCTAATTGAAGTCCTCATGTGTTCCTTAGAACTCTCGATGTACTGTTGAAGTCTTTACTTGGGTAACACTCAGGGTTCCTGTCCCAGATCACCTGCCCAGCATGCTTGTATTTAAAGAGACTCCACATACTCAACAGGACACATTTTAGAGCAAGACACATTTCTTCAGTTCCTCTGAAGATATGAAATTGTGGTTCCATCTCAGGCCAGGGAAATAATCCCTCACTCTGTACAAAACAAAGGCTTGGCTGGTGCAGTCAACTAAGTGATGTTACCATGGAAGAAAAACTAGCGATCAATTTGAGCAGCTTAGACTTCAGTTATGAACTTAGAAGGATGGGGGTAGGGGTAACATCCTAGCTGAAGCTTGATCCATAGCGTTCATGTGAAGGCCAGGTGGGCGTGGCTGCCAACCAGGAATCCCAGAGCGGGGGTTAAAGACAGGGCTTGCTAGGCTGGGTACGCTCTGCCTTCTGTCGAGGGTCCCTGTCTCCACATATTAACAGGGAGAAGAGTGATCACGGAACACCCCTGATGTTGACCTCTGGCCCTTCCACACATATATTTACATTTACACTTACACATATATATGCCGACACACAAGAGCACACATACACAAGTGCACACACCACACAAGTAAACATGCAAACACATTTTGGAGTCGTGTGTTTGTTTTTTTCATTACAGAGGAAGCAGCTTCTTAAGAACGCTCACTAGTCAAATATCACCAAAAGAGCTGCGTGTGGCTCACAGGGAACGTGTTCCACCACCGCTCCTCTGGAAGAGGTCAGAAGGAGCGACAAAGAAACTTTTCATTTCCACTTTATTTATTTAATTTTATTTTTTAAAGTTCAATGCCATAAAAGAAATTTACCACCTGAGTGTCCTTTGCTCCTCTTTAATCAAATGCAATATAAATCTTATTTTAGCTGTACTGAGATTGTTCTATATCCTTGTGGAAGATCATTAAATCCTAATTAACTTTTAGGTTATTTTTTAAAGCACAGAACAGAGGAATAGCATTTTGTATATATAAATATGGATTGAGCTCCCTATAACACTTTCAAAACCAACTGTATATATACAATAAAACATACACATGTAATTTTGTTTAAGAAAATTTTTACACTATAAAAATTAAGATACATGTCAAAGTTCAGTAAATGAATTTACTCCATTTACAATTAAAAAAATAATGACAGGTTAGTTCCCTTAGAACATAATTAATTCTCTTTTCAATCATCAGAAAATATAACCTGTAAAAATAGAAAAACACAAGAACATAAACACACAATTCACAGAAATAGGCAGCTGTCCCCATAGAGGCACTGGGCATTAACAGCATGTATAATTTAAAAAATGATTTGTGTGGACAAGGAAATTTTCCATTTAAATTAGCAAGGATAAAATGCGAAGACTCATTGCTGGCATTCAATACATCTACCATCAGTGGGTTGTTTCCTCTTATTTTATTGGCAAATTAAATCTATACCTACTTGGGAGGAACCAATTGTAGAACTTCAAATCCAGGTAGGTGTCTGCTCACACATGGGTCACTCGTTTGTGCTGAAAAACTCAAACTGCTTCCTGCTAGCTTTCATAGACCACTGTCTTCAGCTACAATTGCCTTACTGTGTAACCCGGTGCCCATTGGCCAAACACTCTCTTCTTCCCGCCTACCCCTTCTCAGCACCTGGTAAGCTCTGATGTTGGGTACGCGTAGTTTAAATCCTTGCAGTTGCACAACTGAGCTAAGCTACCAAGTTTCTAATGGGGTTCTGACAAGTTACCTTGAACTGGCAAAGCTAACTGGGAAATAAATGAACGGCATTCGTTCTATGTGTTTTCTTCAAAAATTACTGCTGTCACTAGAGTTTTCTTCCATTACACAAAACCATTTTTGTCTTATCAAAATGATTTTTTCAGAAGAATTTAAATGCCAAGCATAGAAGGAATTAAATATATTTAACAAACAGACAGATGAGAGGGGAGGAAGGAAGGAAGGGGGAGGGTGAAAATGAGGCAAACAGGAAATGGAGGAGGGAGGGAAGAAATAGGGCAGGATGGCATGGTGGATGGATGGATGGATGGATGGATGGATGGATGGATGATGGATGGGTAGATGGCCATCTAGATAGACAAAAAGATGGATAGATGGTGGGTGGGAAGATGATTGGCTGAAAAGATGAGTGGATGATGGGTGGATGGATGAATAAACAAGTAGATGGGAGATTTACAAATAATTGAATAATCTGATGTGTTTTACTACACTCATGTCCTCACTTAAAGTTAGTGTCTTTTGATTTTGGAATCTTAGATGAAAACAAATTCTGATTTTAAAAGACAACACTAGAAGTCAGGGTAAAATATTAATGTTAACTTTACGTAAAAACAGTCTTAGCTCCTTTATCTGAAAGTGAATATAAAATTAATATTTTAAAAATAAAACTAGTAATAGCAGCTGTACTTTCCTTTTCACATTAAAAAAAATCATGTGCGATTAAAAATGCAAATATTTTCAACATATAAGATTTCATTTAAGTAGGACCTAAGTGGACTTCCATATTAATAAATACTTAAATCCATTTATATCTCAGTTTACAATGTCCTCAAACATAATATGGCAGGGTTCAAGTACTTTGATGACTTTTCCTGTACTAAAGGAATTTAAAGTTTTCTCTAGAAGAAACAGTCAATAGGCTCTAAAATAAACCATAAAAATGCAGGCAACCTTTGGATCCTCATGGGCATAGTTTATTTGACCTTGAAAAAATACAGCAATGTACCTTTCAGGATGATTTATTAGGGGTTATTGTTACAGTGTTCAATATTGTTCAGTACTGAACTAGTATACCGATTACCACTCTCCGCTCTGTGTTAGTTCTATCATGTGCTTTTATTTACCTCCCCAGGCAAAAACATCTTAATTGGGTTAGAGAAGCTTGAACTCTCTTTTATCAATGACAGATTTCATCAAAATGGACTTATCCCAGGAGCTGCAGTCCCAGAACAGGAAAAAATAATCAAGATCTGTTTGGGGTTTCCAAGATTTAAGACTTAGAAACCAACAGTGTAAAAACACAAATAAATCTCAGTAAGCTGAGACATCTATCTGCATATATACACATTCGCCATCTTAAAAGTCCCCAAAAGGAATGTGCAGACACATGTGTCCCGTGTCTATATTTAAACACTATGTGTATGAATATACAGCTGTCCACCAGTAGAGTGGGCTAGTGGCTCCAGGAACCTTGGGTTAACTAGTCTACAGAAGCTCAAGTTCCTTGTATAAAATGTTGTAGTACGGATTGGAGAGATGGCTCAGCAGTTAAGAGTGAAAACTGCTCTTGCAGATGGCCAGAGGTCAGCTCCAAAAAACGAGCATCAGAAAACTAGCAGCAACCTCTAGCTCCAGCTCCGGGGGCTCTAGCTTCAGGGCATTTGACACCCTTTTCTGTCGTCTGTGGGCACTGCACCCACATGCTCTACCCCTACCCCACCCCACACTTCTAAAAGTAAAAATGAAAACAAATCTTTAAAATAAAGTTGTAGGGCTGGAGAGGCAGCTCAGTGGTTAAGGTCATTGTCTGCTCTTCCAGAGGTCCTGAGTTCAACTGCCAGCAACCACATGGTGGCTCACAACCGTCTGTGATGTGATTTGATGTTCTCTTCTGGCATGCAGGTGTACATGCAAATAGAGCACTCATATACATATACATAAACATACATACATACATACATACATACATACATACATACATACATATTGTAGTACTCTAAGGCAGGCATTGTGGCTCATGCCTGTAATCCCAGCACTCGGGAGGCAGAGGCAGGTGGATTTCTGTGAATTCGAGGTCAGCCTGGTCTACAAAGTGAGTCCAGGACTCCAGAGAAACCCTGTCTCAAAAAAAAAACAAAAACCAAACAAACAAACAAAAACTGTAGTATTTTCATATAACCTAAACACATGTTCTCATACACTTTTAATATTCTGGAACACATAAAATACTGACACAATGTAAATGAACAGTAAGCAGTAAATATTAAATGTTTTAAGAATAATGACAGGAAGGAAGTATATATATGCTCACTACAGAAGCAATTAAAATATTTTCAATTCTCATTTATTAAACTTCCATCCATGCCATGGACACATAAGGCCAGCTATAAACTCATATGCACCAAATGCATAGAGACATGTATAGAGCCCAAATATAACTTTGATAAATGTTAATTTGTATGAAGCAAATCAGAAAGTCTATAAAATGTGTAACACAGTTAAGTTACCTAGTTTTTAATACTAATTTAGAGAAAGTACACACACCTGCTTTGCACTTCTCCTGTTTTATTTTGTTAATAGGCTTGTTGCCAAATTATCCACAGATTAATTTATGGAACTCTGCAGCCAGTTTTGTAATGATTAGCAGCTATGGCAAATCTTGCTAACTGCATAAACTTAGGCTAATGGTGCATTATTTTAATGGGACTATATTTCTTTAAGTATTCATTTTACAGTGTTGTAATATTTATGAACAATACTCATAAAATAATTTGCTATGTCACAGACATTGTATTTACTTATTATGTTTTAGTTCCATACAGGCATCACTATTTCAAAGCCAGAAGTTAACTGCGAAGTTCTTTTCCCCCCAAAAGCCAAACATCTCTTGTCATATAAAACAAATATTTACCAGAATGATAGATGCCCTCCTTGCAAGTTTCCTTGTAATAATAATTGGCAGGAGATCTACTCTTTCAACAAATATTCAAATGTGCAAAGCAATATTATAAGGAAAATAACAAGTGTTATGGAGGGTGGTGGGAGCCATTGTACACTTGCTGTTGGTAGGTTTGCCAAGTAATGAAGCTGCCATGAAAACACACTGTAGAGTTTCCTTAAGCTCTACAGTGAGAATAACAACTCAGAAATAACAATCCCATGTACCAGTTATCCCAGGGAACTGAAGTTGAGATCTTGAAACCTTGAACATCACTCATGATAGCCAAGATATGAGACTAACATAAACATCCTATGACACGTGGCTGGCTGGCTATCACTGTTGCCAGGCTATTTGACAAGAGTTGTACACATGAAAACCAATACAGAAAAAGCCAGGCTGCAGTGAGGGACACAGCTTCCCCTTATTCTGAATTCTAATGAGGCTGGCAATATATAAATTCAGTGGACATGTGGCATATATAGAAGGTAACATGAATTGCTTAAGGTGGATACTAGCCATCCTTTCCCAATAAATCCTCAGCCTAAGATTAGTGACAGTTCTTCATAGACTTAAATTGTGGACAACATTTCACTGCGCTTTCCAATATGGGCTCATTTTTGTTTTAATCTCTCTTTTATATTGAGCAAAACTCCCAAGAACCACAGATGTTGACCTTCGTGTGTCGTTCCCCACCCCGGAGAAGTGGAGGCTTTTTCGACACAGGAGGTTCATTCTAAAGACAAAAGGCATCGCATTTCATCCAGTTTTGTTACAAATAAAGCTGCATTTTTTTTTCCTCAATGGGTTGGTAAAAGAAACCATTCTCTTTTTAAACTGTACATAGGCAGAAAGGTAAGGTCGTTTCTGCAATACAATATGAAGGATACAAGTAACGGGCCCTCGTATTAGTGACTATGTTCACATATCCAGTGTATTCACCTAACACTCCAATGCATGAAATACATGTGTACATTTCACACACACACACAGAGAGAGAGAGAGAGAGAGAGAGAGAGAGAGAGAGAGAGAGAGAGAGAGAGACAGACAGACAGACAGACAGACAGACAGACAGACAGATAGACAGACAGACAGATAGACAGACAGACACACAGACACAAGAGACAGAAACAGAGACAGACAGAGAGACAGAGACAGACAGAGAATCATTAGTAGCTAAACCAATCACATATTTATAAAATGAATACTCTGCTCACCTGCCTACCCAGGCATTATGAAACATGCACAGACTAAGCAGCACCAAGTAACATGGATTGAAAAACAAGATCAACTGAGGCTATTGGCTTGCTGTATATTGTCTTTATTATGTTTAGGTACGGACCTTGAATCCCTGATCTCTCCAAGACTTTCATCATGAAGGGGCATTGGATTTTTGTCAAAGGCTTTTTAAGCATTTAAGGAAATGATTGTGTGAGGTTTTTTTTCTTGGAGCTTGTTTATATGGTGGGTTACATTGATGGATTTTTTTTACATGATCATGTATTGATGTGTTCTTGAATTTGGTTTGTGAGTATTTTATTAAGTATTTTTGCATGCAATATTCATGAGTGAAATTGGTCTGAAATTCCCTTTGTTGAATCTTTGTGTATATCAGGGTGACTGTAGCTTCATAGAATGAGTTTGGCAAAATTCCTTCTGTTTCTATTTTGTGGAATCATTTGGGGAGTATTAGTATTAGCTCCTCTTTGAATGTCTGGTAGAATTCTACTCTAAACCTTCTGTCCCTCGGCTTTTGGGGGGGTTGGGAAGAAGAAAATTGCTTCTATTTTCTTTGGGGTTATAGGACTGCTTAAACTGTTTACCTGATCTTGATTTAACTTTGGTAAGTGAACTCTATCAAGAAATTGTCCATTTCCTTTAGATTTTCCAATTTTGTAGAATACAGGCTTTTGAAGTAAGATCTGATTTGTTTTTTCCTCAGCGTCTATTGTTATGCTCTTGCTTTTCATTTCTGATTTTATTAGTTTGGATGCTCTCCCTATGCCTTTTAGTTTGGCTCAGGATTTGTATATCTTATTGGCTTTCTCAAAGAAACAGCTCTTTGTTTCATTGATTCTTTGTATTGTTCTCTTTGTTTCTAGTTTATTGATTTCAACCCTGAATTTGCTAGTAGCAGGGGTCACAGAGACTGAAGAGGACACTCCCTAACTAGACAAGTCTCCTAGCAGAGGGAGGAGAACACCAACCAACCCACAGAAATTTCAACACAAGACTCACCCTGCCTATAAGATGAGCAAGGATAAAGATAGAACAAAGATTGGGAGAGCCTCCAACCAATGCCTGGCCCAAGACAAGGTCAATCCCATGGAGAGAGCCAACCCCTGACACTGCAGACAGGAGCCTAGCAGAGTTGTCCTCTGAGAGGCTCCACCCAGCAGTGCTTCAAAACAGATGCTGAGACTCACAGCTAAACTTTGGGCAATATGTAGGGAGTATTGGGGAAACAGTGGAGGAAAAGGGGGGAGGGGGAAGACCTGGAGGAGACAAGAGCTCCATGGGAAGGACCAACAGAGCCAACTAACCAGGCATCAGAGGAGCTTGCTGAGATTGAAGCATCACCCAGGGACCATGCACAGACTGGACCCCCTACAAAGATGTAGGCAATGAGCAGCTCAGGTTTCATGTGGGTCCTCTAGTAATGGGAGCAGAGGCTTTCTCTGACACAGACTCTGTTGCTGCTGGTTTTTTGATCAGCTCCCCCTGGTGGAACTGCCTTGTCAGAACACAGGGGAAGAGAACATGCTCAGTTCTGATGTGACTAGAGTGGATTGGAAGTGGGGCTCCTCTCTTCTGAGGAATAGCGGAGGGGGAGGGAGGGAGGGTGGGACTGTGAAGAGAGGAGGGATGGGGCTATAACCAGGATGTTAATTAAGTAAGCAAGTAATTAAAAATAGAGACAAATCTACCTGTGAAACCACATCAAACAAACAAACAAAAGAGCATGCTACTTGAAATCCTACATCCCATAGTCACACCCAGGGGACTAGTAGACTTTTTCTCTTTCTACAGCATACACCATTAAACCTTGCACATACTAGGCAGGCTCTTTGAAATTGAGACTACAGCCCCAACATTTACTGTCAGCAAATTTTATGTAAAAAGGCTATATGATAAATATTTTAGCCTTTGTAGAATATTGACCCCTGCCAAAGCTACCCGATTTTACTTCTATGCAAAAGTAGCCTTACACAATCCTAAATGAAAGCATATGTCTGTTTCAATGAAACGTTATTTATTTAAAAAAAAAAAAGCAGTGGCATGGAAATAAGCTGAAAAGATAGTTGACTATCACCAGGTCAATTCTGTATGTTTTTAAAAATTAGGTTAGCAATATTATTGGGAAAGGAATTGTTTGATTCAATTCTGTTATGGATAACAAGATGACTCAGAAGGTTAAGGTACCTGCAGCCAAGTCTAATGATCTGAGTTTGATGCCTGGGACCCAGGTGGCTTTTTAATTTCACAATGTCTCATATGCTACTGGGGTCTAATTCAAGAATTTCTTACGTCCAAGAACATGAGAGGTCCTTCCACCTCCTAGTGTTTTAATTTAATTTCTCTTGAGTGTTTTAATGTTTTCATTATAGCGCTCACTTGCTTCCTTGTCTAAGTTTATTCCAAGGTATTTTTAAAGTAATTTTGAATGATATTGCTTCTGTGCCTGTTTCCTCAACATGTTTCTTACTGGTATATAAGAAGACTACAGAATTTTCTAAGCTAATTTACCTAATTCTAAGCTAAGCTAATATCCTCCTACTTTGTTGAAAGATTTTAGTGAAAATTTCCCTATTGGCAAAAAAAAAAATTTGCTCTTTGAGAGTAATACAATAATATGGTTGCTGAATAGTTAGCAAACCATAGAATGTGTTAAAATCCGTGGATTCAGGAGAATAATTTTTTGAAGTGAAACACCTGGAAATATCATCAGCAACATGTTTAATGTTGAATTACCAACCAATTTTCATGGAAACCAGAGGAAAACTACACACAGATATCTCTGACTTGCCGTGGGGCCAGTGCTTCACAGTGACTAAATGATGCCTGCCAGTTCATGATGGAGTGCTTCCAGCCAACCCTAGTGACAGGAGAAATTAATTAGAAAGGAATCATTATTCTGTAATATCTAATGAAATTATATATTCAGGCAACAATTGCAAATTGGTTAGGGCCATGACATGAGTGACTGGTTGAGAACCGAATACATAACACCCAAGGACACCACATGGGTTTCTCAGACTTGTAACAGGAAATGTTAATGTACAGTGAGTAAAGAAGGCCGTTTCTAACACCCTGGCCAATGTTTTAGTGCTTTTCGGGGACCACAGGACATATGACATGTTTCCTGATTTTCACAATAGGACATCCACATCATTTTTCATACAGTCCACTACATACTTAGCATAATCAAGATTTTCAGGACCAAATTCCAGGGAACAGAAAATGCAAGGCATCAAATTATAAGTTAAATAACATTGTGAGAAAGAAATGGGACAATATCCTGGGAAGTTGAATATTCCTCAAAACAATTGCCCAAGTCTCTATGTTATGAAATGACTTGATCAAATGAGAGTTTTGTGAGAGACGCTAAGCAGATGAACTGCCGGGCCCTGGATTCAATAATGCTTGTGGTAGTCAACACACACACACACACACACACACACACACACACACACACACACACACAGGACATTTAACCAAGTATGGGACATTTAACCATGAATTGACCATTAGATAGCACTTAAAATAATATAAATTGCATTAAGCACGATTCTAACAGACTTTTAAAATGATTAATCTTGGAAGTCACATACCTGGGCAACATGTTGACAGTCTTTCATTACCTTTTCAACAGATGGCATCTCTGATTGAGGCTATCTAACAGGTTTAAGAAGCTGGGTAGCAAACAACTCACCCTACCTTTTAGCAGAAACATGCTGTTTTCTATATCTCCTGGGCCTGAGGTGAAGGTAGCTTATTTTCTGTCTTTCAGCTATCTGGAGAAAGGGGACCTTTCTTATCATTATAATTAAGTGAAGAGTTAACTATTCTCAATCAGCAATTCCTCATCAGTATTTCCCTAGATTCACAAGGTACAGAACATCCCAGTGAATTACAGATGAAAGAAACCCATATCTCAGAAAATCTGATTACAATGCATTTGTACCACCCTTGATGCCCACCTAAATCACTACGTTTCCTTACAATTCCTTACACAGCCTTTGTATTTCTAACACCCAGGGAACATGGTCTCTTTATAGCCTCTGTAGCCTTCAGTTTGCTAGATTTTTAAAGAAATCTTACCTGTTGACCCAACTACTTGTCCTTCAAACATTGACTTTGAGTAGCCAAGCAATAAGCCTAGGATCATGGTTACAACATCAATTATTTCCTTTAAAAAAAAACTCTTTATAATAACGAGATTAGAAAAAAAATACTGTCTTCATTCCAACTACCTCACACTGTACAATGCTTCCTATAATAATTCCATTCTTGAGTACAAGCTATATTGTGTTCCCCAAGGCAGTTTTAACTAACTGAAAAGACTTGAGCTGTTTGTTGGTATGCTGTTGGTTGGTTTCTCATCTGCCAACTCCAGAATAAAATCTTCTTTGTTGTAGTCACAAATGTCTGCTTATCCCTTGATAACATGCATGGTGCATAATAGGTGCTTCGTAAAATGTTAATTTGAAATATATATACATATACTTACATTAAATCACATTTCATATTGTATTCATAAAAATTGTGGATGGAAAAATCTGTTTTTCTTCGTTAGACATATGGCTTCCTGTGGAAATGTGTTGACAAAAATCGGGAAGGGGACACTTTTCATTTTCCATATGAATGCAGCTTCCACCGTGCAGTGTCAGTTAACAAAGAGAAAAAGCAGATGGAGAGGTAAGGGATTCTAACTCACTGTGATTTAAAATCACATGTGAGCATTCTGCTGTGCGCAGCTGGAAGACACCCCTGCGAAGTTCAGGGAGCTGAGTCTTGCAGCACCTGTTTCTGAGCTATAACCTGTTTACACTTTTCATAATAAGATGAAACTCGATGTTTTCAGAAAGCCAGTACATGAATGTTCTAAACATATCCTGTTGGAATTAAATCTTCAGTCCTAAAAATAAAGCTTGCTGTGTTCCGATGAAAGAAAATTAAAACATTTTATTTTTAAAAATGTGACACTGGAAATCATAATCCAAAGGAGCTGTTCTAGTGTGAATAGGAGCATCTTCTCTATCTACAGGAGGCATATATGATCTTAGGATCAGATTTAAATTCGCAGACTACAGAAGCTCTGGCTCAAGAAATACTAGTAGCAGATTTTTATCATATATAGAGATTATATCCCCTAATAATACAGCCATATGCTTAGTATTTTATTAGTTAGCATTGAAAATTTCTATCTTAAATAATAAAGGCCATTCAAAGAAGTCCCCAGGGTGATATGCCTAATGGCTTTGTATCTTTTGGATCCTTCAATATTTCTTTTCATATGGGGTGGTGTGTGTGCGTGTGTGCGTGTGTGTGTGTGTGTGTGTGTGTGTGTGTGTGTAAGTGCACACATACCAATGTCATGGTGTATGTATAGAAATCAGAGGACAACTATAGTGTCTGTTCTCTCTTTCCATCTTTACGTGGGTTGCAGCGATCAAATTCCATTCACTAGGCTTGACACCAAGCACTTTTACCCACTGAGCTATGTTGCTAACTAAGTGCTCTTCATGCTATTCAAAACATGGGGCATGATGAGCAAGTATCAGGCATAGCAACATGGTAGCTTTTCTGTCGACAAGTTACCAATTTTATATAACCAGAATTCTTCCCTAGTTGGGTTTTACTTGTTGTTCTTAAGCTTAGTTGTCTAAGAAATATAGAATCTATCTTCTGATCCGTACTCAGACGCGTTATCCATTGCGCCACTTGAACATGTCCCTTGGACGGAGATGCCTGGTGGCACTCAGAGGAAAGATAATAGGTCACCAAGGAGAGACTTGATACCGTATGAGCATATTCAGGGGGAGGAGGTCCCCCTCAGACACAGACTTAGGGGAAGGGAGGGGAGTAGGGGGGAAGTGGGAGGAAGGGAGGAATGGGAGGATACATGGGATGGGCTAACAACTGAGATGTAATATGTATAAATTAATAAAAATGTATTTAAAAAAAGAAATATAGAATCATATTCAAGGGAAAACCTGCACACAGTTGGGATGAAAACAATCTATCTCTTACAGTAGCTGCATCCCATCAACAGACTGGCTGTGTGAGCCAGGGAGATGGCTCAAGGGTTAAGGTACTTGATGCCAAACCAGATGCCATGAGTTTGATCTCCAAGACCCACCTGGTGGAATAAGAGAATCTATCCCTGCAAGTTGTCATCTGAAATCCACACCCACAAATGCACATGTACACACATGCACACACAAACACACACACATTTCAAGGTACATTTTCAAAAGAAGTGGACACTGTTGGAAAACTTACCTAAAATATGTAAATGCAAAAGAACAAATTAAAGCAATAAAAACACTAAAGGCAAAGAGGATCTATTCTAGAAATACAGGGAGATCTTAATTTAATGCATTGCTTTCAATTATATGGTTTTTGAGTAGCCACATTACCCTTTTAGCATGAAAGACATTTTCCTGACTTAAGAACACAACAAAACAATACTGAAGTTTATGAGTTTTCCCTATAATGTTTTCTACATGAGCAACAGTACCTATCTTCTAACTTTATCATGAGAATTAGATAAACTAATATTTAAAAGGAACTTATAATAGTGGTTGATATACAAAATAATTTAAATTTTTATACCTGAAAATGCTAAAAAAATTAAAAATAAAAACATTCTTAGGAGATTACACCAAACATGCCAGTGACCAGATGTAGTCCATGGACCACAGTTTGCCAACTCCCAGTCTAGAACTCCATTTCAAATAAAAAAAGAATTTCCATTAAAATTAATACAGGATTCTGAGAAGAATGGAAAGCAAGAAGCACTAGAAACTGCCTCCTCCCCATTGTGGGGTCAGGTCTCACTGATGCCCCCCAGACGACCATTGTGGGGGCAGGTCTCACTAATAACCTTCAGACGACCCTTTCGGGCACAGGTCTCACTGATGAAACCACTTTGAATCTCCTGTATCCACTGAAGGAGGCCACACCTAGAAAATGTCTTGGACAGTAAGTGTAGCTAGTTTTTGTCATGTCAGCTCTTGGCTCAACTGCATCTACTTCACCCCCAGCACCAGGAAAGGCACTGCTGGAGCAACCTATACCCAGCATGTGGCCGCAAACATGACCCTATCTACAAACGTGGGAGACTTGTGATTGCACCATCAGTTACTGCTATTGATGACAGGACAGACAAATGGGCAGGCAGCTGCTGGGGTTAGAGCTCCCATGATATTGTAAGCCATTTGTCTGACTATTTATTTCCAGGAGATTTAGAGTACCAGCTCCCATCTCCCCCACCTTAACTGTTTTCTCCTTTTGCAGAAGCTATGTATTAAACACAAGGACAGTCCAACCAACAATATAGAAGGAGAAAAGTAGGAAGTGACTACATATGCCCATGGAAAGAGGATCGATTGATTGATTTTATACAAGGTCACGTATTATTTCAAAGTTGTCAAGAATAGAACAATTGCCATGTCACATGAAAATTAATTTAAGTTGAATCATAAATATAAAATCTGAAACGATAAAGTCCCATTTTATATTTTATATATTTATATAATGCATATTTATAAAACAATATATTCACAGCCAATGACAGGAAAGATTTTTAAAATATGGAAAGAATTATGACAAGAAATAGCTTACATATAATCAAAATTTAAATTATCTAATTATCAAAAGGCATTAAGAAACTAAGAAATTATAAAACCGTGTATTTAAAATTGAGTAGAGAGAGCACTTCAGTTGCAAAATAAGTTATTAGTACATATATCTGAAAAATTAATAACCAAGAATTACTAAAGGATTCCAATAAATCAACTAGAAAAAAGTGTCATCCATCTGGATGTAGGAGAAAAAAACTTGAGAATTTCACAATAATACCGATAATACCAAAACCAATTGTCCATAATCAAAGTTTCTAAGACTCACTAGTCATGAGTGAAAGGGATATTAAAGACTAGATCCCCATTCTTAGCCTCAAAACGTAGAAGCTTCGAAGAAACAGCCAAAATTGAAGACCGCCAACACTCTATGGTTTTAAAGAAAGAAAAAAAACCCACATTATTCATGGGACAACTCAGTTGGCAAAGTGCTTTTGGGGTGGGGCGGGGCATGAAGTTCACAGCACTATAAGGTGTTGGGGGGGGTTGCTCCGGTGCTCTGTGTATTCAGACGCTAGATACTGGCCCCCAGGATTTGGTTGCTGTCCAGAGAAGCACGTTCTCACGTACACCAATGATGTCGTGTAAACTTTGATCGCCGATGTTCTCTGACCGGTTAAAATAAAGAAAGGCTGGAGCCTGGACCTCGGCAGAATAGAGATAGGCGGAGCTTCGGTTCAGGGCTGGAGAGGATCTCAAACAATTATGATGGAAGAGCAGACACTTGTCATTGCATGTACGTTGGCGCTGTAACAGCCACACCGGCTTTTAGAGGTAGAGATCAGAACAGCGGTTGTTTTCCAGACTCTAGATCAGAAAAAAAAAAATAATAATAACCCGAGTTTTCATCTGGGCTAGCCCACATTTGCTGCTATGAGAGAACAGACTGGGTAAATTGTCAACAATGGAATTTGGTTTCTTGCCCATCTGGAGGCAACAGCAAAGTCAGTGTTGGATGGAAGATGTGTCTTTCTGTCTTCAAATGCAGAATTCTCACGTGAAAAAAGAAACCAGCCCTGAGTTCACACAGCGAGCAAATGTGCCTTAGCACAGTTTAAACGGGTGTTTATCCCACTCATGTAACCAAGTCAGCGTGACTTAATCATTTCCAAGTGCCCCGCCTCCTAATAGGCCAGCACTAGCGTTTAGAAATAAATGAAATTTCAGAGACGATAGCAAAGTCTAAAACTAGACCAAAAATATTGTCAGTTTTCTATCTTAACACATTCCCTTTCTTCCTCCTCTGTCCTATGTAGATCTCGGCTCATTTGACCCTCATTTCATAGCTTGCAGAGATAACAAATCTATTCATGGTACAGTCATCCAAACACTTGACACGGGTTTCCTAGGCAGGTTATTCAATGGAGAAGGAGACATGGTTTACTATCCCTTAAAAAGCTTTAAGACAATGCAAACCCTCAACGCTTCTCTATAGTGCTCAGGACCCTTTTTTTTTTTTTTCTGGGATTCTATGACCCAGTTTCCAGATGTGCTCTGGGCTTCTTCAGTAATCGGAATTTGCCTCACATGCTCTTTTTTCTCTCCTCTTCACTCCCCTCAGTCCTTTCTCCTCCACCACCTTGATTTCAAGCACATTTCTGCCCTGAAAAGAACAAAGCCTCTGTAACTACCGTGGAAAGAGCAGATCACACTTGAATAACCCAGCTGGACAAAGCAAGAAGAGGTGAGGGCAGACAGACATACAGGGTAGTTACGCAGTACAATGAACGGGAGTATAGGTCATCTGACTGGGAGAAAGGAATTGCTTTTCTTGGGACCCTGCATGTCACGACTAAGGGTGAGCTGCAGGCAAACAGACCCTGTCAGGAAGTCCAATCCACCTTAAAAGCTTGTCAGACTCTGAAATTTCCCTGAGATGATCTCCAAGAGTAGAGCTCCCAAGGACCTGGCAAAGCCCATTCTTATGGGCTGAAGAGATGGCTAGGTAAGTGAGATCCTTTGCCCTGGAACCTACAGGAAACAAGCCTGGTCCCATGGTATATGTCTGTAGTCCACACACTCCTCCAGGGGGATGGGAGGTGGAGACAGGAGAACGTCTGGAAGCTAGGTGGCCGCTCCTATAGTAGGAAGCGTGGCAGAAAAACTAGAAAGACCCTGACTCAACCAAATGGGAAGAAAGAACCAATTCCCAAAAGTTGTTCTCTGACCTCCATATGAGTGCAATAGCACATGCTCACTTGCACTATACACACACACACACACACACACACACACACACACACACACACCTTATACACACACAATAATAATATAATAAAACCCAAACAAAAATGAAAGCCCTCTAAATAGAAAAATGATACCTTATTTTCAGTATTTTTTTCTTAAAGCAGTCCTGTGATTTCTAACACCCGGCCTCTAAATAATACCTAAGATCCAATGAAAGCGTGGCGCCTGAGAGAACACAAGCAGACGTTCATAGAACATATCCCTCAGCTAGAGACAGAACATTTTTAGCGTTCAGACCCAAGTGTATCACCATGGATTTGGCCTTGGAGGACCATCCCTGTCAACCTGACCTAAGACTCTACTGTAGCTGCCATGTGGTCTCTGTTAGCAGTGTTCCCTTCAGTGGTTATCACGGCACCGCACATTGTCTAGAGGGTCAAAAGATAGTTATTGGACAAATAGACTCACTGATGACTTAGGTGAGGCATTGAACGAACTTGGCGTTAAGCAGAAATATACTGATAATCAATAAGGTACATAGCCACATAAGTCAGTGAATAAAGTGGTATTTAATTTAAAATTAATAAGAGCTAGTGGAGCATTAAAACATACGTACGCTGTTCTGAGAATACACAGACTTTGAGAGCTCTATTTGGCCTTATTTTGATGTTGTCTGAGAATCCCTACTCCCACAAATAAGAGCACCAAAGCACAGACACACACAACGGTTTCCTTGGCTCCTGTGACTACTCAGGGTATAGGACGAGGATTCAGACGTGTGAAGTCAGGGGCCAGTGAGATGGCGCTGCGCCTATGGATACTTGTGAGCAAGCCTGATGCTCTGACTTAGATCCCTGGGCCCCACGTGGTGGAAGGAGAGAGCTCACCACAGGAATGTAGGAGGTTCAGATTCCAGAGGCCAAGCTTGTGGCCATTTCCTCTGACTATGTGGATGATGGTGGTGGATGCAGTCTTTAACCTCATCCTTTCAAAATGTTTCATTGGGACATAGTTCACTCTAAGACACAGCCAGCTTCTGTGCCCCCTTTGATTAAATGTTACTCTCCTTGAAGAGAATCTCATCTTTTAATTTTAAAATTGGTTTCCATAGCTACCTAGTTACAGCCTTTAGTCTTCTGTTTACTTTTAACCATATAAAAGTATTGATGTTCTGAGTATAGTATATTGATATTAAATGAGTTTCTTGTTAGTGGATTCCAATCAGTCCTACTTGTGACAAAATTTAACCCAGCTATGACACAAACTACTGAAATGACAATATGCTTTTTCACTTAAGGCTACTTAAGGTCACTCACATAAAACACATTAGCTGACCACACTAATATTTTCCATACAAATCCCACATTTTCAAGTTTAATATTCTACACTATGCAAAGATGTGACGTTGTTTAGAGTAACATAATCGTTGGGGCCTATCATTTCTGTGCATGGTCTACTGCTTTTTTAAACTTTTTTTTTTCAACGTGTATGAGTGTTTTGTCTGAAATATGTGCACTGTGCGCAAACCTAGTGCACTCAGTGCCCAACAGAGGGTGCTCTGTACCAGGAACTGGAGTTAACAGACAGTCATAAGCCACCATTTGGATGCTGGGAAGAGAACCCTGGTACCCTAAGCAGTGCTCTTAACTGCTGAACCATCCCTCCAGCCCCAAGTTACCTGATTTTTAAGCTATTAGTTTCAGTCAAAAGTCCACTTAATAGACTTTCTTATTTGATGACCATGGTTTCTTTGTCAGAAAAC
The DNA here is from genome assembly GCF_964271855.1 of Acomys minous. Classification (NCBI taxonomy): domain Eukaryota; kingdom Metazoa; phylum Chordata; class Mammalia; order Rodentia; family Muridae; genus Acomys; species Acomys minous. Next base: position 15,907,353 of record NC_140494.1, on the reverse strand, counting down.
AAAGCTATGCTTTCTGTTCTATATACACATGTTTTTTATGCCATTCATTTGTTCCAATTTTAGGAATCAAAAGTATACTTCATATCTATTCTGTGATAAAAATCAATGTATATAAAATCTTCTATTCTCAGATTTATTTAGACATCAATATTCTCTTTAGCCAGATATGTGAAATTTTGTTATCTATTTAAGTCCAATAGAGATGATATAGAGAATTTCCACAGAAGTAAAGCATGATTTACTTAGATTTAATTTGAAGGTGATAAACTAAGATGATACGGCATTTTAAAGCATGCACATTGTAGACAAGCCACAATGGATTCTGTTGGGGTACTCTCTCCACATTATTTTTTTTAAAAACTAATGCAAGATTTTAGAGCATTGAGAAATGCATTCCCTTATTAGATGAAATATTCAGCTAGTAGAAATGTGTCCTGGACTCTCATATGAAGGTAGACCTGGCGTCAAAGAGAATGCAATCCAGGGTACACAATTCACCCCCAACTGAGCTAATATTGTACAGTTAGAATCTCTCATGGGACTCCCATATCTTGCCATCCCATATAGGTCCTAAGGACCAGTTTTGCTTTCATTTCAGTTAAAAATAACTACACAGTAAGTCCAGCTACAGTGGGTATCTGCTTGCTGGCTCGAGGCTCTCTTACAGCAGCATGAACATCTTACAGAGGAAGCACCTTCCCTTCCTTATACCGACCAGTCTCCTCAATTTCCTTCCAGGTCCCTCTCCAATCTTCACTTTGCCTTGGGGGGGGGGGGGAGGGGAGGGAAGGGGAGGGGAGCGTCAACAGATAAGGCCCACAGGATAGGTAGGTTCTCCTGCTTCCCATGAAGTTTGTTCTTGGCCAATGAGAGACAAGAGTACTGTTGATGTGCCTCATGATTGTCACACTCTTCCATGAAGGGTGACAGTTTTCAAAGCATGTTTTCTCCTTCTGCTTTCCAACACCTTATTTTCACTCTTCCCATTGGCCCTGGGGTGACCACAGTCCTTCTGTTATTCTCTCTCTCTCTCTCTCTCTCTCTCTCTCTCTCTCTCTCTCTCTCTCTCTCTCTCTCTCTGTCTCTCCCTCTGTCTCTCCCTATTCTTCCCTGCCTGTCTTCCTTCCATGTCTCTACTGCCTGTCACCATCTTTATGAAATACTCACATAAGCACGTGGATTAATGCACCATCAGAATGGTCTTAAAGCTGGAAGATACTCAGACCTGACATAATTTAGAAGGAAGAAGTGAATTCCTAGAAGAGATGCTAGCATATAAAGTAAAACCCACTAAGGGTGTCAAAAAACCATCGCAGTGATGACACCTGTAATCCCCGAATTGGGGAGATGAGGCAAGAGGATTGCAAGTCCAGGACCAGCCTGAGCTGTGTATTGAGTCTGCTTCCTAAAAATTGAAGTCTCATAAACCAATAGTTTATCTTGTATAAAAAGTAAGAAATATCTTTTGTTTAGTTGGATGATGTAGGTAGAGTATTTTAAATTATTAAAATCAGTTTCTGGTGCTGCAAGCCAGAAGGGCTCCATCTCCACCTGAGAATTTATTACCATTCAGCCATCTGTGACCAATAATCCCCACAGAATTGTTCCAAATTTATTCTTCCAAGTTAAATCTATGAAAGAAGAAATCTGGCACCTTTTCAGCAGGTGAACAGCTGGGTTCATTTTGAGCAGGTAAAAACCAGATACCTGATATTTTAAATATTTAATGACCACAAGGAATAATGTCAAGATACATTATCCTATTGTAATAAAGTACAAAGAATTAGTTACATAAATTGGAGGAACATGGAAAGTGGATGGAAGGCCCAAAGGTCTACAAAATTGCACGTGTATAAGGGGGGAAAAGCTGCCATGGTGTGTTGTGCAATCTTGGATTAGAAGTCCTAACTTTTGTTTGTATTAAAATTTTATTGATCTAAAATTATTTCCCTGAAGGTGCACATTTAAATATCTGTAAGTTTGAAAATATACACAAGATACGGTTAAGAAACTGGTAGCATGGACCTCATTCTCTGCGAGCAAAATATATATTTTAAAACTATGGTAATTAACCTCCTCAGGCCATCAAAGCAGAGGAGGAGGAGCAATCAGGAGAACTGTGTTGAATCTACTACCGCTAGCGGTTCTGCAGCTAGTGAAACGCCTCACAGGTGTCTGCTTTCCCAAGATCCCTTTGTTATTTGACCACCCTGGGGATCGGTGTGGGTAGACACGGACTGTGTAACCTCTAAAGTTTCTATCTACCTCAACTCTTACTTGGACATAGGGTGGAGGAGAGGAGTCTGTCTTGCCAGGCTGCAGGAACAGGATAAGTGCAGGCCTCCTCCACAGAGGACTATGGGCCCATGAGACCATATGCAGAAGAGGGCAGAGTGTGGTGGAAGAGACCAGATCTCAACCAGATAAAACAACTCTCACCAGGGTATTGTCTTAAAGAGGCATGCCAATAGTATCTGAGGTACCACCAATATCAAGTAAGTACTTTACACTCTCAAAATTCTTATCTAATTGATAAAACTAAAACTACGTAGTGGTATGAATTGTATTTCTTTGTCAAAAGTGAAGTCCAAATAGTTTTAAGATTTGTAAGTGACTAATTAAAGTCACAGTTTTATGTGTGTGTTGCTCACTGAAGACTGTTGTTCTTCTGTTTGTATTTATTTATTCTAAGTGTGAATATTAGTGTGAGGGGAACACATGTGAGTAAGGCTGCCCACAGAGGCAAGAAAAAAGCATTAGACCTGCCCCCCTCGCCCCAGATCTGAAGTTACATGAAGTTTGGGGCCATGGTAAGAAGGCTGAAAGCAAAACTGAGGTCCTGTGGAATAGCAGCAGGCACTCTGAACCAGTGTGCCATCTCTGTAGCCCTGTGGCTCTTTAAAATGGACTGTATATTTTCAACTCTCTCTTTAATACCAATGTCATGTCATGATGCTTATGATGGAACTTGGCCATGAGTCTGTGTTCCTCAAGACTTCCCACTGCCACTGGAAGGCTTTACCGGTGGTGTACTATTCACATGTTGATAGGGAATCTGTGATTGGTAGCTGTATTTTCTTTTTCGAGATAAATGAGTGAAAATGCTTAAGAAATTCATGGAGAAACTCAAAGATACAGCTTAGTGACTGTGATGGCTTGATGAGAACGGCCCCCTCAGGAATGTTTGCACACTTCCTCCAAGTTGAACTGTTTGGGAAGGATAAGAAGGTGTGGTCCTGTTGGAGTAGGTGTGTGCTTGTTGAAGGTGTGTCTTCTGGAGGCAGCCTTTGAGGTTTCAATAGCTCATGGCAGGCCCAGTCTACCCCTCCGCCCGCCCCCCCCCACCTCCCACCCCACCCCCCCACCTCTCTCTCTCCCTCTCCTGCCTTCACAGCAGGACATAAAGCTCTTAGCTAATTATCCAACACCATGCCTGCATGCATGCGACCCCACCCTATTCCATGATGAAAAGTGACTCACCCTCTGAAACTGTAAGCAAGCCCCCAGTTAAATTCTTTTATATTATATTCTATATTTATTTATTTAGAGTTGCTTTGGCCATGTCTCTTCACAGCAATACAACAGTAGCTAAGACAGTGAAAGAGCACTTGCCTTGCAATCTCAAGACCTGACTCAATCAATCCTTGATCCTGCAAATAAAAGCCATGGAGCTCCAGTGCTGCCTTATAGTAACTGGGCTTGCAGATATTTACAATTAAGTATACAGAATAGATTTATTTAAATGGGGCTGTATTAGGGCAGTATTTTCTTCTTACTTTCCTTTGTGTCAAAGTAACAGGATAAACTCATTATTTTTAAAAATGTATAGTACTGGTAGCATCTTTTTATAATTTTTTGTCTTTTTTCATACATGAAACATCTTTTAAAACCATATATATTTTTTCTTCTAGAGGATCCATAATCATTTTTCAAGAGAATTTTCTTAACCTGCATAATGTTTCTTAACAGCTCAGGGAGATATTTTAAGGCACATAAAAATCTTTTGATGTTCCCTCCAATTTTTATATTTAAATCCTTAAATTTCTACTTAGTACACAGTTCTTTCCTTCTTTCTTACAAGGGCTTTCTTTCTTATTCTTTTTTAGAATGAATAAAAATTCACTATCAACACAATGATGCAATATTAATGCTACTGATTCAAAAGAAAATGCTGCATTTAAAAATAACTTAGTCCCATGTCACAGTCTGACCCTTTGATTTATTGAGCAACCATGACAAAATGACGCAGCGTTCTATGATCATGATATGAACAGGACAAGAGTCTGTGGTCAACGTGATTATAAACAGCTATCAGGCTTACCAAACAAAGATGCAAATGCCCAGTTAAATATGAATGCTAGGTAAACATATGTTCACATAAGCATGTCTCAACTATTTCAAGGTATATACCTGTACTAAAAAACAGCTCTTTATATGAAACCCTGTAGTTCATCTGGAAGTTTCAGATGAAGTATCTAATAGAATATTGAAATCCATTTCTTTTTCTAATGACTATAAGACAACAGTAGCATTGAGCAATGAACCTAAGCATACTGTATAGAAAGGCAGAAGACCAGAGACTCTCAAGTAAACAAGGATGATAGTATTTTACAGACGGTAGTCATCAGCTGTCTCCAAGAAGGGAAAATTACAAGCAATGGGCCCCATATAACCTGGAGTGCAATCCATTGAGCTGGGAAAGTAACACACACAAGGAAGTTTATAACAAGGCATAGCATAACCGTTTATTATTCTCAAGTTTAAATTGTGAGAGAAAAATACACAACATTACACTTCCTTTGTGTTAATTACAAGTCTAAGGGTTGTAAGATGTGACATTATTTCTGGTGGAAGAGCTATTTATGGTAAGAGCTATTGCTCCCTCTACTGGTGATAAGAAGGAAAGGCTTCCATTGATAGGAAAGACTGGTATAACATTTCATTATAAAACATTCGCTATTATTCAAATTTTTCTTGGAATACATTATTTTAATCTGTATAAGCGCTCCTTTTATAGAATCTACAATTCACGTATTAATTAGTGAGTGAAAATATACAACAAATTGAGGGATACATTTAAAGTCGTTACATGTTACAAGTCAAGTTGCCTAAATGAAGCTCATTAGAATCCTGGATTTTCTCCCCAAGGCTAGATTTCCTCCCTGTATCATCCAACTGAAATTCCCTGGAGAGAAAAATGTAAAAATCTGTTACTGAATACATTTTCTAACTACCTAGAATAGAGCTATGTATACATAAATAAGACTCATCCTATGAGCTTGAGTGGCGGCAGGGGCGGGGGGAGGGGGGCGGTGGGAGGTGGCAGGATGGGTTAACGGGGCGACTTGTTTCTAATCTCAAACCTGAAGAACACAAGCACCTCAAGAAGTGCTTAGCGATCCCCACTTGGAGCAGGTGCCCCCCAAGCGACTGTTATCGAGCCCGCTTGGGAAGCGCCTCTCCTTTGCCAGCGCTCCTTAATAAATTAAAGCTCCTTAGCTGCCAACTTGTTGCTGAGTGGCTGATTGACTCCTAAGTACCCTGAATTCATTAGCACCACCTGTTTGACAAATGGAAATTGTTCCCTATTGTCTATTAGATCAACTCTAAAACCTCTCTCTGTTGGAATCTTATTCCCTCCACCAGCTGGGCTTTTCTCTCAGCTCACATCCCTACACAGGGTCCTGATTTCAGAAATGCGTCCCTCTCATTGGCACCTTCTCTGTCATGTGTCTCCTTGCAGAAAAAAAAATGTGATTTCATCTTTTCTAAGGCCTTCCTCAAGTTTCAACACCTACCATACTAACCTCTCTACTTAGCCATGACCTTACTAACTTGCTACGTCCTGCACGTTCTTCGTAGTTTGGGCTTGTTCCTATAAGCTCTATACTAGTTCCTTGAGTCTTGTGAATTTATAGGCTGGTAATATATGCACGTATGAGGAGGGCTTACCACTGGCCACCCTCCTAAGCCTACTGGTTCACTGTTACTTCAACATGGATGGGTAAGACAGATGAGCAAAGTAAGAAGACCACAGAAGGACCACAGTGACTACTTCACAATTCCCCAAACTTACCTACCACACTCACCCTTGATGCCATCCCTACAATGTGTCCTCTAAAGAGAGCATCATCCCTTTCTGATCAAGGAACTACATAAAAAAAAAAAATACTCACTGAAGCCACACAACACACACCCCCTCAGGGAAGTTTTAGAAGGATCTTCTTGGTCTTGCCTTTTGATTGATGTTTATCACAAACTACACCTGGTGTAGACAGAGTTGTCTGTCTAGCATACTCCACGGTCAGATCTCCATCTATTGGTAGATCTTAGCTCTCACCTAGAATCCATATTCTGACCTTCCATCCATCCCCTGGGTTCTCACAAGTCACTGTATGATAAGGCTCTTGATGGGTATGTAGCGAGTTCACTATCATCATAGACAACCACTTTCAGGTTGCCTGATATATCTGCTTCAGAGTATTTAAAATGCTGTAGGCTCAGCTATTAATTACACTGTATTTCAGTTATCAAGATGCTGGGATATAATTCCTCTCAAAATATATCATCACATCAACAAAAGCATGATTTGTTAATGTTTTCTTAGAAAATCAGATGTTAATAAATCCATGAGTTACGTTTCTAGACTTGTGATGGACTAGCTAACTTAATAATAGAAGCATAAAATCATTAGAAAAGATAGTCATTAACAAACATATTTTGAATACAATAAATAGAATGTGAGTATATAGAAGAGAAAAAAATCAAATAGCCTTAAAAAGTCAAAATTTGGTAAATATTTAAGAAAGAATCAAGCAGAATATTAATTTGAAATGTATATACTTTCCCCTGCAACTTTAAAGCATTCTGACTTTAAAGCTATCATGTTCGCCTTTTGACATATATTTATCTCTGTCACTATGTCTCTGCTATTTATTACAAGATATACTAAGGTCTGACTGTCAGCCTGAACCCAGCACAGAGCACCAGACATGGACTATAAAGAGTAACAATGTGTGATTTGATTTAAATTGACTGCCCTAACCTGGTTAACAAGCATCAGTTTGACTTAGGAGCAATTATAAATTTAAAAAGACAAGTAAATTATCAAAAGGCAAGAGAGCCATGTTCATATAATTGATTTAATGCCTTGTTGTAAAGCAAGTTACTACAAACAGCAGCTTTAACGCTTTGAACATTTGTTTTGTCCCAAGTCGGTGGATCAGAAATCTAGAGTGACAAGGCTGAGGTGCTTCAGATCTCCGAAGATAAAAGCAAGGTGTCAGCAGATCTGTTTGGTATTTGGAAAGTCTGGAAGGATCCATGCCCAAACCCATGTGGGATGTCCCATTCCAGAAGCTAGCAGTGCTGGTTGTCAGGGAACCATCTTGACTCTGATGGCATCCTTACCGTCCAGAAAAACAGCAGAAGCCCCTCCACTCCTACCCCTTCAACTTTTCTTCTCAGACTGTTTCTCACCAGCTAAACTTTGCTTGCACAATACTCCTACTCAAGATCATACCCACCCAGGCAATTTTCCGTGTCAATATAAGATAGTCAATAGTTAATTTTCTATCTGTAAAATGAGAATGAAATTTAAGCCTACGCAGAGACTTCCCCAAACTCAAAGAGAAGCAGGTGGTACAGAGGCAAAAGTGTGATCTTTCAGAGACTTGTGCCTGGTGCACACGTCAAGCAGATTATTTCGTTGGTGGTGATGGTTTGCTTAAAAGGCTGAGCATCTATCAATTAACTAACAGCTCCAAGTATGTCCCCCATGCTACTTTTGAAAACTATGCAAATCATAGTCACACAGGCAACTTATTAATAACTCTTACTGCGGTAATAGGTGTAATACAGATGTGTAACCAGAGTAGTGATATAAAGGAGGGAGGAATGGGTTTGACTCTTAACATAGGAGGTAGGTGAACGAAAACAAAGAGACAGCAAGGTTCAAGTGGTGGGTCAGACGGCTGAGATTTTACTTCATTCAGTAATTGAAAAACACAGTGATTGTTCATTACTTAGCAAGAGAAAGACTCGAGATTTCTGCATACATCAGAAAGCTAGATTTAGCATTGTCAGTAGCAATAAACAGTTCAATATCACCTACTATCCCTGGTCCTGCACTGGGAGGTGAGAATTTGATAAACCTAGTAGCCAAACACGTTAATATAATTTTACCATCCCAAAGTTGCTAGGAAATCTGACTCAGCCTGGCATCTCTTCCATCAGTCCTCCCTGACAACTTCCTAATTTTTCATAATCTACTGTGTCACACTTCCAACATTCTGAGAGCTTCCCACCCACCCTCTGCCAGACTTTTCAACTACTCACAAAGAGTTTTCCTTTATAGGCCAGAGCTGAGGCTTTGCACACATTAAAAAAAAAAAAAAAAATTAAAAAAAAAAAAAACTCTGCACCTTTTATGCCTGCTGTTGCTTCCTGAGAAAAGGTTACAGGAATCACAAGTAAATTGTAATGAGTGAGCTTTTAAGTTCTCAGAACTGATTTATGTGGGGAAGAGTTTGAGATTTTATAGTTAAGTGCATGGTTGGCGTGAATTATCATGTAGATGTGCACCATTCCACAGGCATAGTCCTCCTGCTTTAAAGAGTAGCTCAGAAGAATTTTTAAATATCAGTGTTGGGTCTCTGCTAACTACAAAGCTCTAAGCACTTAGAAAAATCAAGTCCTACCCTTAATCCCAGCACTCGGGAGGTAGAGGCAGATGGATCGCTGTGAGTTCAAGGCCAGCCTGGTCTACAAAGTGAGTCTAGGACAGCCAAGACTACATAGAGAAAGCCTGTCTTGAAAAACCAAAAAATAAAAAAGTATACATGTGGAGGAAAGCCCACCCCCTGATTGACATGGAGGAAAGCCCACCCCCTGATTGACAAGGTGATCACGTGACTGTTTGCATTCCTTTCCCTACTTTGAATTCGCCTCCTGTTCTTTCTGCTCACGGACAAGTGCGTGCGTGCGTGCGCGACACCTGAGATTCTATTTGACATTTTATCTCAACCAGTCCCCTCCCAGAATGGAGTTTTCCGTCAAAATCCATGAAAGGAGGGAAAGAAGAAGCCTGAGTTCTCAAAGTTCCGGGTCGCTGAGAAAATAAATGAATCACTGTATATAAAAACAATGATCAAAATATGATTAGTAACTTAGAGAAGCACAGTTTCATCCCTCTAAGTGGCACTAATAAACAACTGGATCGGTAAATTAGTTCAAGAAACTTTAGATCTATAAATTCATAAAAGAAACATCTGAATTTTTTTCTCAAAAAAAAAAAGTTTGCTTTTAGTACTATTGTTTTTAAATTACATGTATTATCAGTAGGCCTGGCTAGCAATCAATTAAGACACAGACACTTGTTATATTTTAAAATAGCCTTAGTTAACCTGGGGCAGGGCAGATAACAATCCTCTAAACCACCTCCCAGAGTGGGGCGGGCATGGGATCTCTGTCTCAATCCCATGCCATCTGTTTCTAATAACGTCTATTAAGCTACCTCCCATCCATAAGCCCAAATACTTGTTAACGTTCTTCACCTGGGCTGGACTCTCCATCCACGCTGGCCGTGTGCTTCTCCTCCATCTAACCCATGGCAGCCTTCCTCTCTTTGCTTCAGGTCTCTCTCCTTTTTCCTCTTGGCCTTCCTTCTTCTTCCCAGAATTCCTCTCTCTCTCTCTCCTAGCTCCACCTATCTCCTGCCCTGCCCAGGTGGGATAGCTTTTAATTAAGCAAAAGTTGGGTCAAAGAGACAGCAAGCTGTAATTTGCATCAAAATACATCAGACCATTCCCCCAACAGAGTACCTACTGTGTGCATAAACTGTCATGGACCTAGGTGGTGAGATGGTGAGGAAGGCACCTACTGTGTGCATAAACTGTCATGGACCTAGGTGGTGAGATGGTGAGGAAGGCACCGTCTTAGACTCCACTTAGAGTCCTCAGCCATGGAGTGTGTTGGGAACCCACACCTTCTCCTGTCTTCAAATATTCACGTCTCAATCCACATGTGGGAACTATAGTAATCTTTCCTAGGAGATATTATGATGTCCTATAGTAAGTAATCAAATTTATTCGTGTCTCTTTTGAATCCATTTGTTCATTTTTCTTTATATTCAAATTCAAAATCAAAAGTCAGTTGTCTTTTTGTCACCATTGTCATCCCAACACCATTCACTATACCTTAACAGTCCAACGTCATGAACGCTAAAGCTTTCCAGATAAAGACTGTTCCAGATAAAGAACAGGAGGAGTCTACATCCGCAGAACCAACATAAAGGTAAAGTGATCATGGCAATTTGCCTATAATTCCAGCTTCAGAGAGCAGGGACATGGGATTTCCAGACAAGCTGGCTAATTGTGAAAGACTTGTGCAGCCGTTAGTGCACAAGTGTCTTCACGTTTGTGGAAGGGTGCTGGTCAATCTGAAATGTCCTTGTCCGTTACATTCAGCTGTTCACAAAAGCTAAGGCACAGTGAAGACCCAAAGTGCATGATATGGAGGAAGGGGCAAGTTATTTAGGCTTTCCTGAGTCTCACACACTGATTCCTGTGATCTTGTAGACTCATTGGAGAACCTACTACTTTCCCTTTTCCAAAAGTACCCCAAAACAGAAAGGTCATTGGATTGTGCAAAAACAAGATCCTGTTTTGTGATAAAATAGTATAAAATGTATTTTCTAAGATTTAAAGACTAGCTTACTGTTCCAAGAATACCTCTCCATCAGTTGGCAATCACAAATGCCAAGCCAACTTCTGTGTAATAAAACCCCATGTGCAATTTTGCAAGTTGAAAAGTTGACTCCTCCTTATCTTCAAAATACAACATTTAGATCATTTTGATCCACATGTATGATAATATTGAAGTCTAATCTGTTGGAGAAATAGGTTAATAAAGGAAATGCCTTCTGAAGCTCTGAAAATTTAAATAACAGCCTTCAAAATTAAAAATCGATTAATTTCATCTACCCACAAAATCCAAATTTATACACATGTGTGGAAGGGTGTCAGGCGTTGCCTCAGGTGAGGGCGGTCTTGGCGGGCTTTGCCCCTTGGAAACACCTGTCATAGCCCACTGAGATGGACATTGTGAGGAACTGAGAGGGGCCATCCTGGGTCCGGAATTGAAAGAAGCAGAGATGCCAACCCGGCTATTGTATTGCAAATCGACCATGGAGGGGAGGAGGGAAGTGGAGGAGAGTCCAGGGGGTTGGGCAGAGAGCCTAGAAAGAAGGCTGAGGTGGTGCGGATTGCTTCCTTCTGGCATTGAATCCGCTTACAGGCCAGGAGACCCTAAGGAATTTGCCCCGCGGAACTGATTCCTAGAAGGTTTATTCTAGTTCCCCTCAACCTCTTTTCCCTCCTGTATAGCATAGTTGGGTTGTATAATAAAGTCTAATTAATAAGAGCCAACACTCCCGACTTTGCTGGAAGCTCTATTACGGGGAAAGCAGCTTGTACTTTTTCTGTCAGGAGCCATGCAAGCTGGCTTGTGAACACTTTTCTTGGTTATATGACCCAACCTTGCATTTTGCACATAAATGTGGACATAGTGAAAGGATCCTTTGTGTCTATATTACGGATTCCGGTTTTGTGTTTTCAGGGGATTCTCAAGTATACAAACATCTGTGTCTCTGCAGCTGTTTCTGGTGCCTTTTCTTTGGTTCTTTTTTCTTCTGTTGTTTTGTCCTATTCTGGTTGTTTTGTTTTATCATTATTTAGATGCCTATTTGTTTTCAAACAAGAGAAAGAAAGGCTGTGGGTTCTGATAGAAGGGAAATTGGGGAGTTAGAAGAAGGGACTCTAATCAGAATATATTATATAAAAAATCTATTTTAATAATAAGAGGAAAATAACATAATTACCATTGTCAAACATACTATGTCATTCTAATATTTCAGAGTTCTCACTGGATCAATAAGCTTTTTAACAATGTTCTATTTTTACTTTAGTCCATTATTATTAATTATAATTAACATTTTAGAAGAAAATCTACAGAGCACACTGAAACAAAAACCTGATTCTCCAATGCCTAGTATCTGATATTTTCTCTTGGAATAGAAGTAAGCTATACATCCTAAGGCTCTGCTAGGATTGCATCATAATAGCTAGTGTCAAGAAGAGAAAAAGTAGGGCCAAGCAGAAGGCTCCATAGTTACAGCATGTGAGAACAGGAGGAGTCTAGATTCCCAGAACCAAGATAAAGGTAAAGTGATCATGGCAATTTGCCTAAAATTCCAGCTTCAGAAAGCAGGGACATGGGATTTTCAGACAAGCTGGCTAATTGTGAAAGTAACTTTTACTATCCTGATGTAATTGACATCTCAGAGGCTCTCTGCCTCCATCTGCTAACGTAGGCCTAGTTCTAGAAGCTTCTATCCTCCATACAATCTAATCTATGCCTATAATGTTTTCAGCCTCTGAGACTTACTGCCTGAATAAGCTCATCCTTTTTAGCTCTCTCTGAACTCTGGCTGCACGGTTCTAAAGCCGTCTCGCTCAAAACTCCTCTCCTAGCTGACTGACACAGACTGGCTTCTCTCAGCTTCTAGCTGAATTGCTCTGCTTGGACTCTAACTAACTCTAGCAATCTTTCCTAATCGTCTGGCTCCTTCTGATTCTCCAGCTCTTTCTGTCTCCACCTGTGTCTAGCTTGTTCTCTCTTTAGCGTATCTCTGTACAACTCTCCTGGTAAAACTGTCTCCTCCCTCCTTCCCCCTCCCTTCCTCCCCACCCCCTTTCATCCTTCTCTCTAAGTGACCTCCCTTTCCTGTGCTGTTTTTGTAAGAGCTGGGCACGTCCTATTCTGTTAAACCTTTCTCTGCTTCATCACTTGTTCTGCCCCTCAAACATGGGTACTTCCTTCTACAAACTAACTTTGCCTTCATTTTTTGGGGTTAAAGGTGTGTACTAAGGGCGTGTCTGCATTCCAGCCAGATCACACAGGCCTAGAAGGTCTTTGGGTGTGATCAGAGCAGCCATGTTGCTAGATGAGGCTTTAATGTCAGCAAGACATCCTTTGACTGCGAGCCCCTGCCTCCATGAACACAATCGGAAGAATGATAGAGGATGATTCCCCACATCAACCTCCAGCCTCCGTCTGCATATTCCCCCATGCTCATACACACAAAACACTCACACATGCACAAGGACACCCTAGGCACATAAATATGGAGGGGGATAAAATAGAAAAACTACTCTTGTATCGTCGTAGCCATTGTTTAATAACTTGACTTGAGGAATAATGAAGAGGAACAGTTAGTAGCTAAAATGAAGGGAAAAAAAAAAAACAGGGGAATGCAGCTGTTAAGGATAAAGAAAATCAGGCTGGAGAGATGGCTCAGAGGTTAAGAGCACTGGCTGCTAATCTAAAGGTCCTGAGTTCAATTCCAAGGAACCATATGGTGGCTCATAACCATCTATAATGAGATCCGGTGCCCTTTTCTAGCATGCAGGCATCTATGCAGGCAGAACACTGTGTACATAATAAATAAATCTTTTTTTAAAAGGATAAAGAAAATCACATGTTTCCTTGGAATATGGTGAAGCCCTTTAATGCTTCCCACATCAGGTAGTATATGTAAATTCTAAATAAAATAATAAAATCAGCTTATAACAAGATGTGTGTTGACCCTTTGTTATTGTGACAAATAACAGAATCATCCACCTTAAAGAAGAGGGGTTATTTTGGCTCACAATTACTGAGATGTTAGTCTGTGATCAAGTGGCTCCTTTGCTTTTAGTCTGTGGCTAAACAGCATGCCACAGCAAGAGCAATTCTTGCTGAAAACCACTTACATCGTGGCTATCAGGTAAAAGAGGGAAAGATTGAAATCCCACTGCTCCCAACAACCACTAGGCTCAAGTTCCAGAAGTTCAGCCTCCTCCCCAAAAGCAACAAGCTAAGAACTAAGCCTTTGACAAATGTGCCTTTAGAGGTGACCAAAAGTGCAATAAGCAAGAGTCCACAAAAGCATTTTTGTTTTCTTTTGTTTTGTTTGTGTAGCCTGGACTCACTTTGTAGACCAGGTTGGCCTCAAACTCAGAGATCCTCCTGCCTTTGCCTCCCTGAGTTCTGGGATTACAGGCATATGCCACCTCGCCCAGCTCACAAAAGCTTTTATTTCAGTACTTTTGTTGTTCTAGTAATTTGTATCCTACATGTGGCATATGTGTGTGTATATTTCTATGCACATGTGTATACAGGTAGAGTTATATATGTGTAGATAAGCTTATTTGAATGTATAGTGCAAATTACATCAGTTTGTTATGTACTAACATAGTAGATTTTGTTACACATTTATTAAACTCCATTGATTGTCAAAATTTTATGCAATGATGGAATTGCTTCCTGGTTGAAATTATGGACTGAAGAGACAGCTCAGTGATTAAGAGCACATACTACCACTCTTGCAGAGAGCCCAGGTTCAATTCCCAGCACGCAAATTGGATGGCTCATCACCCACTGTAACTCCAGCTACAGAGAAGAACTAGATGGCTCTGGCTACCATGGGCACCTGCATTTATGTGCATATATACCCGCCCAACACACAAAAACAAAATACACCCCCCCAAAAAAGTAAAACAAAAACATCACTCACACACACACACACACACACACACACACACACACACACACAAAACAAGCTTTTAATTAAAAAAAAAAGTTATCAATTTCCTTTATTGGTTACACCAGGCTTTTCTGTAATTGGAAACAATAATTAGGGTTGGTTATATGACAGCTACAGGCCTTTCTGGTTTTGCTTTCTACGTAAACCACAGCATTGCTTTTGTTTTTATGTATCATTGGATTTTTTTTCTCTTCTTAACATGATTATTTAAAACCACTACTGTATTTAAAGTGATCTGCTAAGACATCATAGAGTTGTGGTTTAAAGGCTTTAATATGCTTAAGATGAAATAATGTTACCACTAGTAATGAGTATGGCTTGCACAGGAAAAGTAGGTATTTATTCTCTCTGCCACATAAACTTTTTGCTTAGCAATGCATGCATATGTATTTAAATAAATAATTTCTGGTGTTAAGTTGTACAGTACTATACCAGTAGATAACCACAATGTACTGTGTCCTTCAAAAAATGAAAGAAAGGGTCTTGAGTGTTTTTCCACAAAGAACTCTTTAATTTGGGCAGATGGGCATGCTGATCTTAATGTACCCTTCTACTGAAATAACATTCAGGCTAAGAAAGAGCAAAATGTGTATTAACTTTCACAATATTTTTTTCAAGCAAAATAGTAGTGTTGATAATAAAGATGGAAAAAAAAGCCGAATTGCACTCAGAAATGTGTATAATTTTATGTGTCATTTAAGAAATAAATAATTAAGCCAGGTGGTAGTGCCTTATGCCTTTAATCCCAGCACTTAGCAGGCAGAGACAGTCTGATCTCTGTGAGTTTAAGGTGAGCCTGGTCTACAAAAAGAGCACAGGATAACCAGGGCTATTACACACAGAGAGAAACCCTGTCTCAAAAGACAAAAACAAAAAAACAAAAAAAACCCAAAAAATAGTAATTAATATCACATTTTCAAAAATATTGATGAAGAAACAAAAGCGAGAAAAAACAAACGAGACAAATATAGTCAATTTTTAAGTGTTCCATAATTTTACTTTCTGGGTGATAAGCAATATTACGATTCTGTTTTTTATATTTTTACCATTATTTTCACATCTGCGTAAGTGAATCATACATCATGGAGACAAATAAAACATCTTCAATTCTGTCTGTCTGCAGACTGTCTGGTGCGTACTGTACTGAATGATATTCTAAGAAATAAGGAGTAAGGACAGAAATAGCTTAAATGGCTTACATAGGAAGTGACAACAAAGGAGAATAAAATAGATCTGGGACATGGAATAAAAAGGAAAACTAGCAAAAATGTAGATAATCTAGAGAAAAGGAGTAAGCTTTAACTGATAATTTGACAGAGCCTGTGGCCTGTAGCCATATCTGTGAGAGACTCTCTTGATGAGGCTTGTTGTGGGAGGGCCCAGCCCACTGTGGGCGGCACTGTCTCTAGGCAGTTGGGCCAGGGCTGTATAAGACAGCTAGCTATACAAGAGCCTGAGAGTGAGCCAGCCAGCAGTCCTTTTCTATCCTTTCTATCTCCAAGTTCCTGCCCTAACCTCCCTCTATGATGGGAGTATAAAGGGAGTAACCAGGAAGTATAAAACAAACAAACTCTTACCACCACCACCACCACCACCCCGAGTTGCTTTTCGTCAATGTTTTATCACAGCAACAAAATGGAAAGAGGTGAGAGAGAAAATAGGGCATTGTAAAGAGAAAGACAGACAGAGAGAAAGAAAAGAAAATTTTCGGTAGGTGTTCAGCATGGTGACACATGCCTCCGGTCCCAACACGTGGAGACTAAGACAGGAGGATTGCAAGTTCAAGGCCAGGTAGTGTGCATAGTCTTTGTTCAACCTGTACAAGCGTGGGTTATCCGTGAAAGAGGGGACCTCAATTGAAAAAAAAAAATGTCTCCATGAGATTAGCCTGCGTGCAAGTTGGTGGGGGCATTTTCTTGGTTGATGATTGGTGTGACCAGGCCCACCCCTAGTCATTCTTCCCAAGCGGCTTTTGGTCCTGGTGTTCATCACAGCCATCAAAAGCAAACTAGGACAGGTGAGTTCCCAGACCACCCTTAACTACATATGGCCCCACCCCCACCTAACCCCTAAAATAAAATGTTAAGGAAACTTACTGCAAATAAAGATTTCAATGTCGTTCTCTTTACTCGACTGATGACTACCAGCCAGTTCAACTGTATATTACTATGTTTGCATGTGTATAAGATCCGGGGGAGCTATGTCCTGCCATGCTTATTCCTTATTTTGCTAGTAACAGCATAAACTCCCCCAAATCTACTGGGTATCTAGCAGTCCCACTTGCAATGGCAAAACTATTCCCGAGGCCTTGGGACCCTGAGAACAGGCATATATTTGTGTACCCTCACCCCAAGTCACGCCAAGAATACAGGACTATAATTTACAGAACGCCAAGTGGTTTCTGTCATATATAATATAGCTTGCTGTCATATATAAAGCTGGAGTCCTGGTGTCAGCATAACTACCACATGGATCATGGAATTAAACAGAGAAAGAGCATTGGGCGCCACTTACTGTTTTTTTTTTTTTAAGTATCTGTATTATCTGTAGGCCCAACTATCAATCAATCAAAACACAGACACTTGTTATATTTTAAAATAGCCTTAGTTAACCTGGGGCAGGGCAGATATCAATCTTCTAAACTACCTTCCATAGTGGGGCAGGCCTGGGATCCCTGTCTCAATCCCATGTCATCTGTTTTTAATAACTTTTATCAAGCTACCTCCCTTCCATAATCCCAAATACTTGTTAATGTTCTTTACCTGGGCCGGATTCTCCATCCACGCCGCTGGCCATGTGCTTCTCCTCCAGCTAACCAATGGCAGCCTTCCTCTCTTCCTTTCAGGTCTCTCTCCTTTCTCCTTTCTTGTGTCAGTCCTTCTTCTTCCCAGAATTCCTCTCTCTCCTAGCCCCACCTGTCTCCTTTGCCTTGCCCAGGTGGAATGGCTTTTTACTAAGCAAAAGGTTGATCACAGAGACAGTAAGCACTAATTAGCATCAAAATCCATCACACCATCCCCCAACAAAAGAGGAATGAAAGAGGAAGAATGCTGACAATTTTTTAATATCGTGGTTTAGTCCTTAAAAAAACAAACAAACAAACAAAAAGTCTGTGTGGTGTTGGAATCTCAATTATTTGATTAATTGTCTTTCTTCCCTTTCTTTCTTTCTTGGTTTGACTAGTTCAATTTGCCTTATTTACAAACACATTCTTAGTCTCTCTCTCTCTCTCTCTCTCTCTCTCTCTCTCTCTCTCTCTCTCTCTCTCTCTCTCTCTCTCTCTCCACACACACACACACACACACACATATACATGAACGGGAGGCAATCATGCACATGTTTAGCAAACTGAATTTTCTCATCCTGTAATATATCAGAAATATTTTATATTAATAAATTAATCCTTATATTATCTGCATTAATTATTCCAATAACTTGTTCTACATTGATAAATGGTCCATAATTTACTTAAAGAACCCCTACCCTGTGGGCTTTCTCTCATAAACAATCTTTGCACATATATCTGCATGCTTATTTGTAACTTTTCTTCAGGATAAATTTATAGAATCCCACATGCTGGATCTAAGGGTACGCACATTTTTTAAGGCTTTTGAGACATGGAGCCAATTTGCCCCCAAAATAGGAAATAATTTATCAAGAAATAGCCACATATATTTAATAGCTCATCAGGACTGAAGATAAGTATCTTGCTTTAAGGTTCAATATTTTAGTCACTAGAGCAGGACAATATTTATTCACACCTGAGTTACTTAATTTCTTTTGTAGTTGTAGTTGTGCATTTATATTCTGAATTTTTTTTATGAGGACACACAGCTTTTCATCATTATTGTAAATGTTATCCTAAATATAAAAGTGATACTTGCTTACTTAGGTATTGCACTTCTACAGTTTTTAGCAGGTTGATTTAATGACATTTGTTTTTAAATTTTTGTGTTGTTATAATGAAGCCAATCTTTACTTCTACATTTCTGCCTCTGGCCATCAAATTAGAAATTCTTCATGGCTTGGGAAAAGCTCAGCCCATAAAGTATTAGCCATGTAAACCTGAGGACCCAAGGGTTACCCATAGAATCCACTTAACAAACCAGATACCACAACCAGCTCTATAATCACAGTGCTGGGGATGCAGAGATGAAGGGTGCCCTGTGGCTTGCTGGTCATCAAAGGCAGCCAAGTCAGCAGGTACCTAGTCCTAGTGAGAGATCCTGTCTCAAAAAAACAAAGTGAATGGCTCCCAAGAGGCAACACCTCTTTTTGATCTCTGACCTTATATGCATGCATATGCATCTATGCCCAATCATACATGCACACACAGACACACAGACACACACACACACAGAGACACACACACACACACACACACACAATCACAATTTCCCTTGAGTTCCAAGAGTATACAACCATTCAGTGAATCCTGTTTAGTCTGTTTAGGAAGATATTGTTGGACTTTTGGACCACGCTGTTTATAACAACAAAGTGACTACTCTGTCCGGGGTTATTTAATGCACACTGGAAAGTTAAACTATTCTTTAGTACGTTTCCCCAATAGCTTGACCTATAGCAAGGCCTCATCTAGAGGTGGGAGAAGATTTAAGATGAGCGCCCTGGCAGGCAACTGTGGTTTATGGGCTTTGCCCTCCAAGTAGATAATAGGAGCACATACCCATCCCCAATTTTCTTCTCATCCCCAGGGTGAGTGGGTTTGCTCTCCCTCAGAGTCCTCTGATGAGGTGCCCGCTCTAAGGCCCCAAAGCAGTAGAGTCATTCTATTATAGAATCAAGAGCCGTGAGCCCAACCCAACTTTTGCCTTTTTGAGCTGATTAATACATCTTGTTCAAAGCATAGCTGTAGTTCTCTTTCTTCTTATTCTTGGACCTATTGATGAGGTAAATTATATTAACTGATTTTCTGATATTGCACCATTGTCAAAAATACAGTAATAACAGTATTTATTATCATTTTAAGAGTACTAAGACTTTTAATAAATGATACTGTGATTCAGATTATACTGTGGCTGTGACTATTTTTCAGGCTTATGGATATACTGGCTATAAGAAAAAATTCTAATATCACCAGTGGAGCCCTGTAACACGAGTCATCCACCCTCAAAGACAGAAATCACCTCTCTTTTGTTCTTAAACTTATGGTTATTATAGTGGGGAAGGTTCTTTTCATTTAAAAAATGAGTTTTACTTTTTCGTACTAGAAAATTTTAAACATACACAAAAGTTGATAGAAGTCTAGACTGAACACCCTGAGCCCTTCATTATTTGAAACTTCAAAAATGACCCTTTTCCCTCTTTTATTGAAAATAGATTCTTTTCTTATACAATATGTTCTGGTTATAGTTCGCCCTCCCTTCACTCCTCCCAGCTCCCCTGCATCCAGAACCACTCCCTTTCTATCTCTCCTTAGAGAAGAACAGGCTTCTAAGAGATAATGACAAAACATAACAAAATAAAATATAAGATAAAACAAAGACCATCACATCAAAGTTGGACAAGGAAAACCAACAGAAGGAAAAGAATTCTGAGAGGACAAATAAGAATCAGAGACCCATGCCGGGCCAAGTGGCGTAAACCTATAATCCCAGCACTTAGGGGGGCATAGGCAGGCAGAGCTCTATGAGTTTGAGGCTAGCCTGGTCTATAAAGCAAGTCTAGGACAGCCACAGCTACACAGAGAACCGCTGTCTCAAAAAACAAACAAACAAAAGAAAAAAAAAAAAGACCCACTCATTCACATATCCCAGAATCCCATTAAAACACTAAACTAAATTTTATAATATATATGAATGAAGAGGACCAGGTTCAGACCCAAAATAAATGGAGTCTTAGACAGCCTTGGTGGGGGAATGGTGAGCATGAGAGAGCAGAGGGAGGGAGGGAGGGAGGAAGGGAGGGAGGGAGAGAGAGAGAGAGAGAGAGAGAGAGAGAGAGAGAGAGAGAGAGAGAGAGAGATAACAAAGCACCAGCCTTTGTTTATAAACCTTGGGCAGTGGGGAGGGCTTTGAGGGTGAATGTGTCTGATTCATTGGGTCTAGAAGTGCCAGGATACTTACTTGATGTACTTGCCATGGGACAACACCTCACCTACATGCAGTAGCATGGGGTCCTACCACAAGAAGGAAAACATAGTCCTTAATTATCCTATGAATGAGGGAATAGCGTCTAGGTACACTTGAAGGTCATTTGCTGGAGACTAGGATCTCCTTAGCATAGGGTGGGTATCTCCAGGTGTTCTCTAAACTGGTTTCTTATCAGGAAAGGGTAAGGCCTATAATCTTCCCTGAGGGCTATGCATCCCTCCCTACAAGACCAGGCCACAGGGGAAGAGGATACATTCAGCCCTGATATGACTTGGTGAACCTGGGGGAGTGGGATGGGAAGGGAGGCTCCCCTCTTCTTAGGAAAAGGGGAGGGGATGTGGGGGAGGGATGGGGGGTGGGGATGGGAGGTGAGGAGGGATGGAGCTACAGACCAGGATGTAAAGTGAATGAATAAGTTTTTTTTTTAAAAGCACATGAACAAACAAACCCCCAAAAAATAATAATAAATAATAAAATAAAATATCAGGGTGGGGGGAGATCAGGTAGAGTGAGGCTGAGAAAAGGGAGTTCACCATCGTACACTGACCCAGTGCAAATGGCTAATCCGGAGATGTTGGATTTCAACCGTATCCAGCAGAATGCCATGTCTAAATAATGCAATAAGATGCAAACGTGATATTTATGCTTAGAGAGTTTCTTCAAGAAGAGAACCTTACCTGATACAAAGTCTATGGCCACTCCACTGCCTGAGTACACCCGATCATGTGGTCCTGATGTATGTGGACCAGTCTGTGCTTAGAGCACTTGGCAGAACTTCCTCACGCATCTTCTTAGTCAAACACATCAGAAATTGGTCCTCCAACACACTTTCCCCAACTCTCTTTTGGTCACTGATCGTTAGAGCTCTTAGCACATGCTTGATTTGTTCCTTCAAAACAAATCAGCTTTTCTACTCACAGCTTTTAATTCACTGCTTTCCACTTTTCTCTCTGGAACTTGCCCCATAGCTCTTGGATATATTTAATTATATGAGTTTATTAGAACTCGAATGCTATTTTTAGTTGGCTTCTGCTTGCACTTTCTTGTTTAATAATAAACACCAAAGCCAATAAACACCAAAAGCTAGTGTTTTGTACTTTATCTTAGAAGTTATAGAAAAAATATTTTAAGCAGTTAGCTTTTATTAACATATTATTGCTAATAACTATTTTGTGTCTTGGTTAAAAATATATCTAAAACAGTCTGGGAGGATGGTTTTGTCAGTTGAGTTCTTGGCATGGAAAATATTAGACCGTGGGTTCATTTTCTTGTACTCATTAAAAAAATAAAATAAAAGCCAGGTGTTGTGGCATGAACCTATAGTCCGAGTGATAGGGATGAGGCAGGGAGACAGGAGCTGCAGAGCGTCTCCAGAGCAAGCGGCTTCTGGCAATGTTAGTCATCTCTGAGTTCACTGCACAACTCTGCCTCCAAGAACGAGGTGGGAAGCAGTTGAGGAAGACTCCCCAAGTCAGCCTCAAGCCTCCAAAGCACATGTGCACGCGTGCACTCACAGACATGCAAACACACACATATCCATGCTACACACAACGGAGACACATGAGAGAAAAACTCTACATGCTAAAGTCAGCATCAAAGCCTGCTTCTCAGAAAACATTATATAACAATGGTATGGCCAGTACTGGACTCATAAAAAAAAAATGGGTAAGGGATTGAAGAGCAGGCATGTGCCATTGGCTAGCAATGTGGACCTCCTCACTAGTGGCAAGAAAAGCAAGGATAATCCAATAAATTTCATCAATGACAGACGAAGATGACATATTCATATTGTGGCTCACAGCCACCTCTACCTCCAGTAAGCATATTGTGCACATAAACTCATGCAGACACACACACACACACTGGAATTATTAATTAGTGAGTTAGTTAATTAATTTTAATATTGAAGGTCGGGTCTGAGAGAGCTGCCATGCCGTCTAACAGCCGAGCAGACAGTAAGGAGGCTGATGGGGAAACTACATGAATGGTATCACCTTTCTCTTGTGCGTGTACAAATTTTTCTTTAGAAAAAAAGAGATCTAAAATTATGTCCTTGCAAAGCTGAAAATTTCCTTCATTATACAATTCCTGAAAAAACAAGTAGCACACCTCAAGGTAAAACTATTTATTACAAGCTTATGACAACACAAAAATATCATGTCCTTGTAGCATTAGCTGTCTCAACCCTGTGCTTCATGCGCTGTGTCAAGATCCTGTGTCCTCTCAAAAGCCACTCTGCCACCATTCTGTAGTGAGACACCAAAAAGAATTAAAATCCTTATCTCAGGGTCACTGAGGCAAGGTTTTAAGAAATAGTCTTAAAGGCCTGGAAACAGCAGCAGGGAGGGCCGACCTTGCTCCATGCCTTCCAGCCCACTGGAGGTACAGTTGCTAAGAGGCCAGCCTGAAGTCCAGAGCCCTTTGTTTGTGATTCTGGCGCCCTCTCTTAACCTTATCGTTTTAAAACACAAGACACCCTTATGTATCTTAACCAATAGGCGACTGACAAGCTGGGACACCCGCCTGCTTCTGAGGCATTGGTGGAGGTAGGGGAGAGGGTGGAAGGGGGCCGGGGCACAACCTATAAGTTACCCTGAGACCAGAGTGCAGCGTAGACTCCGGATACCACTGTGCTGGTGACAGTCGTGGCCAGGCTCCAGGTACGAATAAAGATCCTTGTGTCTTTGCATCAGTTTCAACTCCTGGTGATTTGGTAGGTACCATAGTAGCAGCAAAGTGGTTGCATCAACTGGCTTAGGCTCCAGGTAGTTTCTAATTTATATACCCTAGTTCTCATAATCACAGAATCTCTGCTTACTTACTGATTTTTGGTTCAAGTCTAAGCCAATCAGAGCATAGAGAATCTCTGGCAAGAACTAAGGCTAGGGAACTCAGCTAAATTACCCAAATTATTAAAAACAAACAAACAAACAAAAAACTTGTTCACAGGCTGAAGAGGTGAAGGAGGAGGTGTCCTTCATTCCGTGACAAGAAACAGTTACTGAAGCATATGTTATATATACCAGATCGGGGGTGGTAGAATAGAGCTCAAGACATGGCGTCCAGTGTCTGTAAACTCGGCACTCAAGTGGCCCGAGGAGGGAGCATTGCCAGGATATCAAGGCCTTGATTACACTGTGAGTTCCAAGCCATTCTCAGGCTCAGTGTGAAACCCTGTCTTAACACGCATACCTACCTCTGGGGCTGGAGGGGTGGCCAGGTGGCTAAGAGCACTTGTTGCTTTTGTGCACAATCCTGGTTGGGTTTCCAACACCCACATGGCAACTCACAATCATTGGATCACTGCAGTTCTATAAGGAATCAACTGGCCTCTCCTGTCCTCTAAGGGCAGCAGGCTCCCATATGATGTAAATACATACATTCAGGCAAGCACTCACACACACAAAGAAATAAAAATAGATCCTTAAAACATATTGCATCTCCCCAAAGGAAAAAAATAATAATACATTCATTTTTAAATGACATTTTGAGTCATTAGATTAACTCATCCCAACCTAACAAACCATTTCCTATTAGTTTCAGCCACTTCACATTGATGTTTTTCTATGACTTGTAGGTGAAATCATTGATGCAGCCAATTATTTATTAACTTTTAAATTTTCAAATAAAAATTTCAATAATACCTAATGAGTACTTACTATGCCTGTACCATCCGCAATGTTCCAAGAAATCATTTTGGTACCTTTGTAGATCTTTTTTTAAACCTTATTGGAAATAATTTTTCATACATCTAGTGTGACTCTGGTTCCCCTCCCCAGTCTTCTACCAGATCCACCTCACCTCCTGACTCATCCAACTCTACGTCTTTTCTCTCTTTACAAAGCTTAGTCTTGGCAGTTACCTTTACTTTCATTCTTTATTCTTTGTCCACTCACCTAACAATGCTTTGTGAATTGCTTGAATCTTTCGTCTGCATTCCAGAAGGACGGCTTCAATTGGCCACTCCAAAGCTGAGCTGATTTCCTACACATCAGTCTCACACCTATTGCTTATGTTTCTTCCTATGATGTTTTGTCTTATTTGTAACCCTCTCCCTACCTTCCCCTCTTTTGTGACATGTCCTCCTTATTTTTTCATCCCAGTTGAAATTTTACCCAATATTTCCCATTCTTACGACTTTTTCCCTGTACAAAAGGATGCTGACGATGCCCTGAGATTCGTTTCCTAAATTCTTTTCCAGTACAATCGAATTGCCATCCTTGTAGACCCATAGGGCCTTCTATGACCTTCAGCCAGAGCACATGAAGCCCCCTCTTTTTATCTTTTGCTTAAGTTACATAAATTCCAGTTATTATGTGAAACACGTGTGTATTCCTATAACCACTTAGCTCAACTGTTCTGTATTAAAGAAAAAATGAACTGCATTTTTTCATGAATTAAAAAAGAATGTTTTCTACTACCAAAAAGTCAAAAAACAAAGGTTTGATCTAACTGAAAATAATTGTTCACTTCCTTACATAAAAATAAAAGATGAAACACAGACTGTGTAGTGTGTGTGTGTGTGTGTGTGTGTGTGTGTGTGTGTGTGTGTGTGTGTTGCATGCAAACAAGTGTTTGGGTCCATGTGCCTGTACATACACATACAGAGGCCTGAGTTCTGCCTGCATGTACACCTGCAGGCCAGAAGAGGACATCACATCACATCACATCACATTACAGAGGGCTGTGAGCCACCATGTGGTTGCTGGGGATTGAACTCAGGACCTTTGGAAGAACAGGTGGCGCTCTTATCCACTAAGCCATCTCTCCAGCCCCGAGTCTCTGTCTCTTTCTGTCTCTGCCTCTGTGTCTGTCTGTCTGTCTGTCTGTCTGTCTGTCTGTCCCTCTCTCTCTCTCTCTCTCTCTCTCTCCCTCCTTTCCTCTCTCTCTCTCTCTCTCTCTCTCTCTCTCTTCCTCCTTCCCTCCCTCCCTCCCTCGAATTTTCGAGACAGGATTTCTCTGTGTAGCCTTGGTTGTCCTGGACTCGTTTTGTAGACTAGGCTGGCCTCAGACTTACAGAGATCCACTTGCCTCTGCCTCCTGAGTGCTGGGATTAAAGGCATGCGCCATCACCACCAACCGGCTACAAGACAAAGTCTCTTGCTGAAGCAGAAGCTTACCGTTTTCACTTAGGGTGACTAGTCATGAAGGTCCCGGGATCACCCTGCTTCAGCCCCACAATGCAGGGGCTACAATGCATGCAGCCACATTTGTCAGTTTATAGAGGTCCTGGTCCCCCAAGCTTTCGGAGTGAGTAGTCTTACCCAGTGAATCATCTCTCCAGCCCTGGGTGGATGAATACACAGTCTATCACCCCAAGCAAGATGGTTTAGGGGCTGCACATTAAGAATATAGCGACACATGAGAATTGAATGTTAACAAAAGGCATCTGGGATTTTCTGTCATTCTCTTTATGTCAGGTAAAAGTGTATTTCCCTCTCTTTATATGTCAATTAAAGTAGATAGACAGACAGACAGATAGATAGATAGATATAGATATATAAATCCAGATCTGAAAGCCAAAGAGATACTGCTCCTGCATTTCAGTCCAATGAACACAGAGCAATATTGTGGCAAGGCCCATAGACAGCAACACATGATCTTTGGTGTCACTGTTTCCTTCTATTGTCTTTTTCTTTAAATTCCTTCCCTTACTCTGGCAGAAAGTACGCATAGTTGGTTAGAGTTAAAATTCAGTCTTCCCATGCATGTTGTGTGACAGAAGAGTACACGGCTTAGAGAGACCATTAACGGGTGTTCTAATGTTTCCTGTGAGTGCAACTTCTGAAGATGGGAAATGAGGGCTTTCAAAGAGCTCTACAACAAGAAAATTTGAAAATAAATCCCAAGACAGCAAAATTGAAGGCAGTGACTTTAAGATTTGTGTTGATAATTACATTATGTAATGTATAGTCTGTAACTTGGGGTTTTGACCCCTAATATCTCTTGTTCATCTGTTTCAAGACTGAATTTTCTATATTCTGACCTGTCCATGTAATTGATCCAAATGCTTCGAAAATCATTTTGGTTCATGTCTTGGCATTTGTACAGTTGACAGTTCTGGGATTGCTAAAGAACAATATTGGTTTCAAATACCCCAAATCAACAACACAGTGCTTATTAACTTGGAAGAGCTAGAGGTTTCTGAATTTCCCAAGGCTAACCACTAGCTAATCTCCCTATCTATGACTTGTACCAGCTCTTTCTCACCACCTTCTGTGGTCACACTGTGGCTTTGAAAATCTGCCTTAAAACAAACACCATTTCCTGTTTATGTAGGGCTGGGGGACGCAGAGCCCTGAGCAGGATAGAGCTGGTGTACTTTTCTTTGGGTTCTCTTTATGACAGGGAAGATGGGGGTCAGGAGTCCCAAGCTATCCCTGTGTGACTTGAAACAACATGAAAGTGTTATTCCTGGGAACACTTGACTACGAAGAGTTGTCTGGCAGAGCTAACACAAATATTATATTAAATAGCATTTGTAAAAGAAGAAATGTAAGTATGCATAGGATAGATTTTTTTCTCACAATGGAAATAGCACACAGCAATATTTTAAAAATCATAAGAAGAAAAATATGAGAATTATTATGACCTCTCATTATAATATATGAGAATTATATTACAGCAAATACCTGGCTACTTAACAACTTACTAAAATCTGGTTTTTGGTTGTTTGTTTGATTGGACTGGGTTGGGTTTTGGCTATTAATTTCTCTTTAGACAAAAGAATATTCACATATCCCTGAGTTTCTAGAATTATGTGTTGGGAGAATACAATTATGTCACAATATAATTTAGGCACACACATTTTCAAACTCTAAAATCAAATCTTGTTACAGAGTAAAGGCAGTAACTGAATCCTCTTTAAAAGCAACAGACTCCATTTTCCCCCCACAAAATTCAAATATAATCCAATGGCACCACCTGTTGTTAAGATGGCAGAACTGACCTAAATGGCAAGATTGCAAATGGAAACACAAAGTCAAAAGAAAGCATAGTCCTTTGCTGGGCAGATGATGTAATGAGACAGTTACATGGTGACCGGTCCATTCAGATGCTTCTCTGACCTTAGCTTGATGTAGAACTGAACAGGATGTCTTAAGTACCCATCATTGTATGAGCATAAGAGAACATATGATTAAGATTACTTGCCTCTTGTATATTTAAATATAAGCCATGGAAGATAATTATTGGTAACATTGATTTGTGTTTGTGCACGCATGTGTGAGTTGACATCAAGAGTCATTCTCTCTCATGCTCCATCTATCTTTTGAGACAAAGACTAACAAGCTCTGGGATCCGCTTGTCTCTCCTTGCTCCCAACTGTGATAGTACACACACACAGATTCACATAACACACACACATACACACACACACACACACACACACACACACACACACACACACACACACACCACAGAGACACACTAAAAACAAAAGACAAAGCAATGAATCAATGGGTCGAATTTTCCTCAGCTGTTCTGGGAGCTTGTGGGATGTTGCCGGTGGAAACTGACCTACTTTAGACCATACAGCCATGATGGAACACTGAAGAGAGTTCCATTGAAGGTGAGTTTCTGTCTGAAAATATTTACAAAGCCAACAAGGACACATTTTATCACCAGTAAGTCAGGAAATATCATAAACCCTCAGGCACAGTCAAAAAAGTTAGATAAAACTTATATCATCCAAAATTTATTGAAATTTGAAATTCTGTGAGTTGGGGATAATGTGGGGATAAAGAAAGCTAAGCAGAGACTTAAAGAAAGACTATTAAAAACAACAAGGGCAAAGAAATAGAAAATATGAATGAAATTGGTACATGGAAGATGGAATGAATAAACACAATGAATTATATTTCTAAAAATTAGCAGTAAACTGTATGGTTGAGGTAAATTACTAAAATTAAAATGGTTGATTTCTCCCAAAATCAATGAAAAACATGAATCTTGTCACAGAAAATGCCAAACTGCCCTCTCCTTCCTTACATGCCTCCCTTCTTCCCTCCTTCCCTCCCTCCTTCCCTTACTGCCACCCTGTCTCTTTCTCTCTCCTTTCTACCACAATGGGGAAAGCAGCTTTGCCCTACTATGTACTTGCACTATGGTGTTCTGCCTCACTGCAGGCCTCAACAGTGCAACCATGTGAGCCTGGACAGAAGCTTCTAAACTGGGCAACACAAATCTTCCCCCATTTGTGAGTTGGTTACTCCACAGCTTTCACCAGGGTGGTAGAAAGCTAGCAAAAACAACATATTTCCAACCTAAAATAACATATTTCTGACCTAAATATATGAAAGAGCAGCAGCAGCCTTTGTGTCTTGCTATTGCTGGCTTAAGATGACACTTAGGTGAGCTGGGCCATGTCCATCTGTCCAGGCTTCAATCTCACTTAAAACTTTTCCTCCTAATACTGCAGAGTGTGTGGATGAGAAGATCCAAGTGCACTGAGCATTCATCACCTGGCAAGCATGGCATTCTTTAAACAAAGGCCATGGTGGTGACCATCACCCCCACTGAACAGGGCGTTAATGATCACAGGCCTCTCTCTTCTCTAGTTTTTCAGAACATGGTCCAGCACCAACGTTGAGCCAAGTAAATTTGGCCAGTCCCATGTCAGCTTTTGACTGCATCAACACATAAATACTTTAGTTATCAACTTAAAAAGAGAAACTGTGTTTAAGAGATTTCTGGGCATTGTTGACTCGCTCTATTGCTTGCAGCAGAGTAACATATTATGCCGGAAGCCCAGAGAAATACTGCTCACTTCAGAAAGGTAGGAAGGAAGGAAGGAAAGAAGGAACAGAGGAAGAAGGAAGGAAGGAAGGAAGGAAGGGATGGATAGATGAATGGAGGGAGGGAGGGAGGAAAGAAAGGAGGAAAAATATACAGTATCCTAATGACTTAAGAATGTTGAACTAAGCACATTACCTAAAGGTTCCACTCTGTCCCCAGAGAACAATATTGATGACCAAACCCATCTAATGTGTTGGTCACTGGGACATTTAAAGTCTGAACTGTAGTGAGCTCCTACTTAACAGAACCAAGGCACATAGGCAGACAGGCGGAGAAAAGGCCTCTCAGTTAGAAGAGCAGTATTTGTTTCCAGCTCAGCGCTTGTAGAATATCATCTTCTGGCTGTTCAAGTCCATCCAGGTTCAGAGGCTGTGACTAGCGGAAATCGATATTCCTCCTCTGGACTATGGGAGGCTGTGTTACCACGCAGCTCAGTTCCATACATATTTAGTGAATCTTTAACCTGTCCAGAGAGGATGAGGTGTGAGGGACTTACACAGAGACAGTCCCAGCAGAAAGCATGAAAAGCAGTGGGAGAGGAAGCCCCTGAACACCACAGACTAATGAATGACAGAAACATGGAAGAGAGAAGCTGGGCAGGTGGCTCAGTGCTTGGAAGCATGCGCTGCCTCTGCAGAAGACCAGTTGGATTCGGAGCACCCACAGCAGGTGGCAAACAACCACCTAATAATTCTAGGTCCAGGGGTTGCCTCTTGTCCCGCAGACAGCTGTATTCCCATCCGTGTACCCACACACAGACACTCACAGCTACACACATTTAAAAAGAAATCTGAGCAGGAATACAGAAGAGGTACTAACAGCCAAACTGTGACATAATTTTAACTATATTATTATCACACCCATAATGGTAACTTTCTTTCTTTCTTTCTTTTTGATTTTTGTTTGTTTGTTTGGTTGGTTTTTTTGGTTTTGTTTGGTTTGGTTTGTTTTTTTGTTTTGTTTTGTTTTTGGGGGGACAGGGTTTCTCTGTGTATCCCTGCCTGTCCGGGGCTAACTTTGTAGACCAGGCTGGCCTCGAACTCACAGCGATCTACCTGCCTCTGCCTCCAAGTGCTGGGATTAAAGGCGTGTGCCACTATCACCTGGCTAATAATGGTAGCTTTCTATCTTGGTGTTATTTCCCTTCTTCTTCTTCTCCTCCTCCTCCTTCTCCTTCTTTGCCTTTTTAGGCTTCTTCATCCCCTTCATCTTCATCTTCCTCCTATCATCTACAATCCTCCTAACATTTACAATGTTAAAACTAAGTGAGTACTATGGACATCTTTATTTTTGTTGGTGGTCAAAAGGGAGAAATGGAATGTGGTGCTATCTGCCTTTATCCCAGACCCTGGCAAGCAGAGGCAGGCAGATCTCTGTGAGTCTGAGGCTAGCCTGGTTTACACAGCAACTTTTAGACCATCCAGAGCTACAGAGTGAGACCTTACTTAAAACAAAAAATATAACTTAATTAAAAAAATAATCTAAGTTTCTCCTTAAGTGTGACTTTGCCAATGTTTTACAAAAATTCCTTGATGCCTGTGATAGAATCTATGACTTGTCACTTGTCACTTAGAGTCCTCTCACTGATCCAGGCAGTCTATCCAACCCAGGCTACTGTAAGTTATTGACCATTAAAGTTTGACAATTGTTCATTTCTACAAAGAGTTACTCTTGAACAAGTTACAACTGAATGCTTTAACATTCCAGCTCAGTATTGGCTATTCCTATGACCTACGGATCATTGTTTTATGGCCTGTGGCAAGGTAACAAGCACAGTATGGTGAGAAAGAGGCAACCAGTTGATAGATGCTAAGACCGATAACAAAGACCATCCACTTCCTAAGGTTCAAGGAGATGTTGTCAGAGATAAAATGATGGGTTTGTACTTAGTGATTAGCATCCTAAGACAAAGTGTGAGATTTAAAATCTCCTTGGTAGCACCTACTAAGAAATGAGGAAAACTTTAAATTCATTTCTTGCAATAAAAAGGGTGAACATATAGGCTATAAAGCCAGCCAGAATTTACTTTTCAGGCTAGGAAACTATCAGAGAAAACTTAACTCTCATTGCCTAGGTCAGACAGGGCTCCATTAATCAAGCGCTCTTGGGTGCTGGAATGTGTATTTCTACCCTTGGCTCTTCTTCCTATGTGACTTCAGTGACCTTATGATATGGAGTTTGGATTCCAGCAAAACAAAATAGTCAAACTGTTAGGCAGAAGTTGCAATGTCTATAATGATCTTTTTCTAGAAGTCTCTTCTCATGGTTCTTTAGTATTGCACTGGTCGCATCATTCAGTGTCCTTATGGGAATAACTGTCAAAGTCATGCATCACTAACTTCCAAACTGAAGGTTGGGTGCCATGGGCCACCTGTTGGCCTGTAATTATTCAGATTCCATAATATTGTTTGTCCACTGCCCAAGAATCCCAAACATCTCATATTATTAATGTGTCAGCTTTAATTTGTTTTCCAAGCCAGATACAAACATGGATAAGCACCCTCAAGGGCAGTTTCTTAAAGAAGAGCCACAAAATCCTGTCTGCATGCCTAGCATGTTGGTAGAGCCGATATCTCCTCATCTGATCTTAAATATAGAGCATCCCATGGTAGCTGACGCTCACTGAAAGCACAAGTTCTTAGGACGTAATGGAGAGCAGTGGGAAAGGCTGGAGGGATGTGAGCTTACAAGGTTGCAGCTCACTTTTCTAGCCATCTTTGTTTTGTCTGGTGGCTACTAAAGAAAACACCTAAACTGGTGAGTTACAAACAACAAAACACTATTGCTTCTGGCTTTGGGGACGGGAAAGGACAAGACCAAGGCACTGACAAATTTGGTGCAATTATTAAGACATATTCCTGATTTATAAGTGGCATGGTCATTTGTAATTACATGAAAAGGAAGAGCAAGTTCTCAGTCCCTCCTCTTTCATGAGGACACCAATGCCAGGCAGAAGAATGCCACCTTCATCACTAAATCACTTCCTCCCACCCCCATCTTCTACTGTCATCCTTTGGTGGGGTAAAATGTCATCAAAAAAATTGGAGTAAGGATCAAATGAACATTAAGGTCACTGAACTAGCAGAGGAAAAGGTGACAAGTTAAGAGCTGCAGGAAGCCTTTTGAGGCTGGAAAAGAAAAGGAAACTCATCTGTCTTTTTAAAATGTAATAATTCAAAAAATTTGAAATTATACTTATATCATTTCCTTCCTTCCCCTTTTCTCTCTCCAACATCTCCCATGGATAACCCCTTGCTCTGTCTCAGATTCACGGCCTTTCTTTTTCTTTAACTGTTGGCCTATACATAGGCATGTATATATATTCATGATGTAAATACAACCATTGCTGGGCTTGTCTCTGAGGAGGACTAGTTCTCCTGCTTTCAGCATTCCTTCCTTCTTTGACTAGGTAGGATTCAGGCCCCGGGAGCTCTCATGGCCTTCATGTCTTCCTGTCAGGTACTGTTATAAAATACAAACATGATCTTCTCATACCATGGATTAAAAACTCTGCTCAGGCGCCTGTTATCTTTTTAAATGAAGTTTATATTAATAAACAAGTGTCGCTAGCTTGTCTATTGGTGTCTTCCTTGTTCTGGCCTTGTTTATGCAGGGAATCCTGGGGCAGCCTGAATGGGGGGTTGGGTGAGGAGGACCAATAGGGAGGGAATAACAGGGTACAGTGATTTAAAGGGGGAAGTGGAAGAAATTTGGGGCTTTAAATAGGGAGTGAGGAAGGGGTGAATCAGAAGGAGAGAGGCGTATAAGATAACAATAAGGATGTCTGAAAACATCATATGGAACCATTATCTACCTAAAGTCACATATTGGAGTGAGAAGTTTGGCTTCTTTAAAAACCCAGTTATGTTATGTGAATATGTTTTTGTTTTAATCCGAGGTGTCGGATATGGCGCTGCTTCAGATTGTCCACAGCCCCTATCTATGATTTGTCTTGTGTTCGGTGTCTGTGGGGAACATGGTTTTTGCCAGCTGCAGATAGTTTACATTTGGAATTTGGGGGGGGGGGGGGCTCTGGAGAGGGTATAAATAGAAGAGCCCTTAGAGAGCCTGGGGCGACTGCTGTCGTCCCCCGCCCCCCAGCTGCTGCCCTTGCTGCTGCTGGTCCCTGCCGATGCATTTGCTCTTGCAGCATTCCCGAGTTGCTGGATTGCTGGCTGCTATTTGCTGACAATGATTGGGCTTGCCCCAAGGAACTCGACCCCTCTAACCAGCAGGAACTAGTCTAAAGAGGTTTATGCTCCTTTCCCCTCTCACCTTCTTTCTTGCCTACTTAGTGTTCGGAAGTAGGAAGGGATTGGGATGAGCGGTAGATATAGGAACCCAAGTAAAGTAGCCAAAAGGCCTGACTGCAACATATAATGCACACAAGTCTGAGAATACATACAAGTCTGAGTATACATAGACATATATAGTTTAGATGAAATTCTCACATTTGGGCTAGCAACGCTTCCCCAAAGAGCCGCAGACTGGCTAACGAAGACACCACACGCAGGCATGAGCCTCTCCAGTCGGTCAGTCTGAAAGCCCGCAGAAAGCAGCGTGCACAGCGCTGCGGCTACACGGACTCCATATCCTCTCCAGGCCTATAGGTTTTCTTTACTTTCTCCTGTATTAGGATAACAGCGTCATGCAGTTCTCGTAGCTCCCCTGGCTAGGTTCCAGGGCCAAGAGACCCACCATAAACCTCAGCTTTCACACTGAGGCTTCAGTAAACATCGGATTTCAGAAATCCACGATCTAGTCGCTCAGTCCTATTTGCACACACGGAACCAGACAGGCCTGTCTATGTTCATTCCCATATCTGTTTTTCTGTCAACAGAGATGTTAATCATACTTTTAGGGGGAGTCATGTCTCAACTTGTTAATTAGCCCACAAAGGTCATCCATTCTGCCTCCAAAACGCCTGTGGAATTTGCCACTACCTAAAATCAGCACTGGTACTGGTCTAATGCAAGCCCTAAGCTCTTCTCCTGGGGCATTTCAGCCACTTCCTGACTGGCTTAGCGATTTCCCCACTCCCTTCTCTTCCTTCCGTGTCTGCACTCCTCCTGGCCAGGCAGCTTTATAGAATGTACGTATGATTGCCTCACTCTGAGGATCAGAACTTTTCTTAAGCTCCTTTTTAAATACAATTTACATTAGAACCAAGCAGTATAAAAGCAAACCTCCTGTCTTAAAACATCTCATGCTAGACCTGGGCATAGTACTTATACTTTCAAGAGAATTAGTAACTTACATCACAGGATGTGAGAGTTATGTATTGTTTTCTATATATGGATGTAGTACAGAACTGCATAATACCAAGGCAATAAATAGTAACTTCTGATATTCTTTAGGACAGTGTGTGTGTGTGTGTGTGTGTGTGTGTGTGTGTGTGTGTGTGTGTACACACATTAAGATCCTGACTCCTGTAATGATCAGCTAGCGATACCCTAATGAAGAATTTCTAACTAGTTGGCTTACACAGACATTATTTTCTTCTTACAGCACTGGAAGCTGGATTTCTAGCACCAAACAGTGCTAGGGATTGGCTTAGAGCAGTGCTTCTCAACAGTTCCTCATGTTATGGTGACCCCAACCATAAAACGATTTTCATGGCTACCTTACAACTGTGAACTTGCTACTGTTATGAATCATCATGTAAATATATGTGCTTTCCAATGGTCTTAGGCGACCCCTGTAAAAGGGTTGTTACATCCCACCACCACCAAAAGGGTCATGACCCACAAATTGAGAACTGACAATTTAAAGTGAAACTTCCTTTCTGGATCAGTGGTGCCTGACTGCATTATGTAGTTACATGGTTTTGTCTCTGTGAATAGGGAGAGGGAAGATGAAAGAAAAGAGGGAAAGGAGGGAGAGAGGAAGGGAGGGAGAGAGAGAGACAGACAGACAGACACACACACACATACACACACACAGAGAGAGAAAGAGAGAGAGAGACAGAGACAGAGACAGAGACACAGAAAGACACAGAGAGACGAGACAGTGAATAAATAAATGAATAGATGAATTCTGAGGTTTACTTGAAGAAAATAGAATGCTCATCCTGTTGAATTAAGGGTCAATCCTATAACCTCGTTGAACCAGAATTATCTACCAACAGGTCACATCTCCCAATGCCTGCATGTCTAACCTAAGCTTTAAACATGTAGAATTCAGAAGGAGACAGTTCTGTTCCTGTTTTTGTCTTTCTAGTTACAAAAAAAAATAAGAATTTTTCCACAATAGTATTTCACACCTAAAAGGCACATACATTATCCTATTATAGATATATATGCACACACATGTGTGCATATGTGTGTGTATATGTATAATATATATAAATAAAACTTTTCCTTTTAAAAATGTTATTGTATACATATTTGATGTGTGTAGAAGTGTGCGTGCCACAATGTTATGTAGACTCGACTCTCTCCTTTACATGAGACCCAGGGATTGAACTGAGTTCATCGTGATTGCAGGCAAGCATCTTTAGCACTGAGCCATCTTGGCAGCCCTTTCCTATTCCATAGTCAACATCATCTCTGGTCTGAATTTTTTCTGGTCTCCTCTGATCAAAATGAAGAACTAATTTTTATTTCAACTTTGATCCTTCTTTTATGTTGTTTGCTAAGTCGATAGGTTGTACAAGAAGGGTATTCTCACTGTTCATGTTTTTCCACTCAGTGTTCACTATTACCTATCACAATAATTTGTTTATCTCACATTGTTTCTCAACGTTCTTTTTCCATATGCTTTAAGTCAAACAGAAACAGTTTTTAGAATCATATTAGTTATAAAATCTCAAATGGATGAGAACCTGAGAAATTATCTAAACACAGTCTTTATTTTGTAGATGAAGAAAGCAAGAGACAGACAGTGAGGTGACGTAAGCAATACCACAGCTGGTGCCTTTAGACTTTCTACATACACTCTAAAGCTTCTTCTGCGACTCCACTGATTCCCTACGAGACTTTTCCAGGACACAAATTGTGCAAGAGATGTGACTCAAATGTGTCCCTTCAGTGCTGAGTGCATTTGCCATTCCTGGGGCCTTGCAGTTAAAATACTTGCTTAAATTCACTGTTTAGCAGCTAATGGCAACATTCCTTTTCCATCATGTAGCTCCATTGGTAGAAAAATGCTGGCATGTTGTGTTTCAGTATGTACCTGTGTTCCTTATCTCTCCAAGACTTTAAACATGAATAGGTGTTGGATTTTGTCAAATGCTTTTTTGGCATCTAAGGAGATGATTATGTGGCGTTTTTTTCTTTAGTTTGTTTATATGGTGGATTACACTGATGGATTTCTGTGTATTAAACCACCCCTGCATGCCTGGGATGAAGCCTACTTGGTCATGGTGAATGATATCTTTGATGTGTTTGTGGATTCAGTGTGTGAGCATTTTATTGAGTATTTTTGCATCAATGTTCATAAGAGAAATTGACCTGAAATTCTCTTTCTTTGTTGGGTCTTTGTGTGATTTAGGTGTCAAGGTGACTGCCTCAGAGAATGAGTTTGGCAGTGCTCCTTCCATTTCTATTTTTTGAAATAATTTGGAATGTATTGGTATTAGGTCTTCTTTGAAGGTCTGATAGAATCTTGTGGTGAAATCATCTGGCTCTGGTTTTTTTTTTTTCTTGCGAAACTTTCCATAGGGGATATAAGACTACTTAATTTCTAGACTCTAGGTGGAGGGTTGAGAGTCGTATGGAAAAGTGGGGGTGGGGTGGGGAATGGTGGAACCTGGAGAGGTCAGATGCTCCACAAGGAGACCATCAAGGCGGTGGACACAGGGGCCTCTGCACAAATTGATGCACCAACTAAGTACAGTACATACAGAGAACCGAGACCCCCTGATCAGATGTAGCTGATGGTCAGCTCATTCTCTATGTGGAGGGGCCAGTGGGGAGGAGGGAGATCGGGGACTACCTCTGGCAGGAACTCTGGTGCTCAGGATTTGATTACTGCCCCTTGGTGAGGCGATCGTGTGGGCCTACAGAGGAAGGAGATGCAGGCTACCCTGTTGAGTCCAGATAGGCTGTGGTCAGATGATGGGGGAGGAGAGTCCCCTCGCCCCCATTAAAGGACTAGGGGATAGAAATAGGGCAGGCAAGGGAGGGAGAGTGGTTACAGGAGGATATGAGCAAGGGGGGTAACAATCGGATGTAACAAGAATAAATTATTAAATAAATAAATAAATAAATAAATAAATAAATAAATAAATCTGGGGAGGCAGAAGGAAAGAAAGAAATGCTGGCATAATGACACCATACTTGAATGTGACCATGAGGGATCTGAAAGACTCTCATGCACTCAATATGAAAATTGAGATGAGTAAAGGCTAGGATTATGCAAAATAACATTCATTAAGATTTGTGGCTTTACGAGAAGGGAGAGTGTGGATGGAGGAATGTCTTGAGTGGATGTAACAACTGTCAAAGCACTGTTTAGCCGATCAGCTGGGCAGAAGGATAGGAAGTGGAAAGCAAGCGGGACTTCCTGCAGAGGGGGCAGAGCGAAAAATTGACAGTTGGAGGGGATAGAAGGCGGTTGACAGTTGAAGAGAAAGGAAGAAGAAGTGGCCCGAGGGTCAGATTGGCAAGTGCTTGGGATATATGTATGTTATGAGGTTTAGAACAGTTTGTTTTAATTTACAAGTAGATTAGATTCTGCCAGGCCGCAGTGATTGCAGCTTTAAAGTGCGCTTCAGTCTCTCTGTGTCCGTTTTCAGCTTCCTAGGCCAAACCGATACAATTTGTTGTAACAAATTGGTGCTCAATGTATTTAGTGTATCCACACCCTTGAAAAAGGATACTTTGTTATAGTTTGGTGGGGGAAATAGACTACTATGTTTCCCCTCCAACTCACTATGGCAGAAGGCTCTCTTGGATCCTTTTTGGCCTTTTCTTGGCTGTTGTTCAGGAAGAAAGGCAGAAAGCTGAGAGATGCCAGAAAGCTAATTTACCAACAATGAGAAGAGAAGAAGGAACCAAACTCTTATCCATAGAGTTGATAACGTCTGAAATTCAAAACTTATTAGCTGCAAGGTGTTTGTCAGCTCTCTCTGCAAAGGGTTCGCCTATGTGAATTAGCAATAACTAAATTCAAAAGAATGGTGGACAGGGCTTCACTTACTGAAGCCTAAATTGGCACAACTGACCCAAGACTTAGAATTCTTTGTTAACTTTTGTATATTGAGATTTTTGTAGATTTTGACTGTAATTGAGGTGAAATATTTGTGCAGGGTGGTAGTGGCACACACCCTTAATCTTAACACAATGGAGAAAAAGACAGGTGGCTCTCTATGAGTTCTAGACCAGCCTGGCCTTCACAGGGGGTGACTCCTCAGCTGATAAATTACTTGCAAAAACAGCCTAGGATTGAAACTGACAAATTTTTCATGAACAGACACGCAAACTGCATGCCTCCCATGTTGAAAGCCTTTGTATGCTGAGTTGAGGTGTCACTGCTCTAGCAGCTGGCTTATCCCTCTAAACATGAGCTATTTTCATGGGAGGGGGGGGAACAGGTGGTGGTCACACCAGATGCAAAAAGACACCAAGGACTTACAGGTGACAAAGTACAGGTCAGCCTAGTAAGGTCCCAAAAACTCAAAGGCTAAAATTCATATACTTAAAAGGATAACCTTAATGTCTTTTCTTTTGCTCAAGGCAACCAGCTTGCCTCCAAAACGGGATACATTTTCTTGGGAGATAGGTTAAAGAGTTTTGAGTGACTGTTCAGGCAGCAAAATGTCCTTGTCACTTTTTCATTTGGGAAGCTGTTAATTTGTACTTCCTGTTTACTCAAGTAATTAATTTTATTACTTCTCCAGTCTCTGATGGGGTTGAAGACAGCAAAATCTTACGAGTATAACATGAATATAACAACTGTTTTGTGGTTCTTGTGTATGTATATTGGTGTAATAATATAAATGTATAGGTAAAAGTTTTTTTTCTTAGGCTAAAAAGGGGAATTGTGGAGGAATGTCTTGAGTGGATGTAACAACTGTCAATAAAGTGCTGTTTAGCCAATCAGCTGGACAGAAGGACAGGAAGTGGAAGGTGGGAAATCCTGGAAAGGGGGTGGAGCGAAGAATTGACAGTTGAAGGGAATAGAGGATGGTTGACAGTTGAAGAGGAAGGAGGGAGAAGCATCCTCAGGATCAGATTGGCAAGTGCTTGGGGTATATGTATGTTATGAGGTTTTGAGTAGTTTGTTTTAATTTACAAGTATATTAGAATCAGTTTAGATTCTACCAGGCCATAGTGCTTGCAGCTTTAAAGTACTCTGTGTCGGTTATCAGCTTCCTAGGCCGAACCGATAAAATTTATTGTAACAGGAGGGAGTATATGAGCAATCTTTATCAATGAGGTGAGGGTGAGACCTGTATAGGATTTATTAATATTGTTGCAGGGTAGGTTTTTAAAGTTTTTTCTTTTATGTTAGTGTAGTGAAATACACTAACTTAGGATATAAGGGATCCCATTGAAAAAGTGCTCTTCTTGTAGTCATTTTCAAACAAATAGAAAGCAAAAACTATTGTTCTTTTATTTTAAGAGAAACTTGGAAGTAAAACAAGGAAAGCAATCAAACAGAGTTAGTACATATTATTAAATTATTGAATAAGAAAAACTTGAATAAATACAGCTTGGTATTTTTATTGTAAAAGAAGTTCACAATTTAGATATTATAGTTAAAGAATAAGTAAGCCGATAAATAATTTAACATTAATCAAATATTACTTGATAAAATATGTGCTGCTAATTAAAAAATGTAAAACAGCAAAAATAATAGATACAGTATAAAAGAAGTAGCAAGGGCATGTATCAGTGTCTGCTTGAAATCTGCCTCTTTCAGTATAGATTAAAATTCAGAAAAAAGAAATCACAGGTGAAGATATTTTCTTTTTCTCAAAACCCACTTTTTACATTAAAGCCACTAGAGAAAAAAAATAGACAATACTTTACAATATATAAGTGTGTGTGTGTGTGTGTGTGTGTGTGTGTGTGTGTGTGTTAATGTGTTAATTCTCTCCTAAGAACCAGAGACTACTAACAAAGTCCCCAACGCCGGGCATGAGAAACTTTCCTTTGTTACTCATGGGAGTCCAAGAGTCTCCCCAAACAATGCTAACTATTGTCATTGTTCTGGGTTTGCCTCCTGAAAGTAAGACCTTGCTTCTGAATACTCCACACACCTCAGATGCTGGACTGAGAAGAATTGAGCTGGAACTGACCTGGAAACCTCCTCGCTGAGGACTAGTTTTCATATAGAAAGGAAGAGAAGCAACCAACAGTCCTATAAATAGTCCTGTAAAGCCTACAGAGCATAACACCAACCAGCCTGGCAATACAAATCCCTAATGGTGCATCAGTGGCACTTTTATTTTGAGGGGAAACAATAGTGGGAGAACTGGACTTAAGGTTCCCTCAATAAATAGGAGGGAGTTTATTTATCCATGGTTGGAGAGATCATAGACTCTAGAAGAGAATCTATTACTGTCATTTTCCTAAAATAATTTCAAACTATATGTTAAATACGTATCCTTATACTCTTAAATAAGTGTAGCTGTCACCACTCATCAAAGAAGCTACTTCTTTTATTGCACATGGAAATTATCACACAGACACACACTTGGTCAAAATATGAAGAATAAGTAGCCACAGAATAGCCAACTACAATAGATACATAGGCAACCAGACCCTATATTCTTCAGGCTCAGGGAAAATGACAGAAGAAGGGGCAGAAAGTTTGTAAGAGGCAGAAGACCAAGTTTCCTGATGCTAGATGATATTTTATAGACACAGGGGGAAAGCTGTGTCCATGAAAGCTTGTAGGCAGTATGGCTGCCTACAGAAATGTCTTCACAATGACAACCCCAGCTGTCATGCTGGTGGGGACAGGGGAAGTCTCACATGGTGCCACTCCTACATGAAGATCTATAGGCAAATAAATGTCTGTTCAGAGAGGGAGAATCAGTTTTCTTCAGGGATGAGTTCTACAATCCCAAGTAGCTCTAAACTACACATATATTGAAATTAGACAAAAGCATGCTTTTAAAATATAGCCTTTTCTCTCTGTATTGGTACATAGCTGACCAAATTTATACATGTAACTACATATGTAACTAAGCCCCACACTAAATAGATTCATGCAGAGCATGTATAAGGAGAATAAAGAAGAAATCATGAACTCAAGAGGAAGTTAAGAGGCCATGGGAGGAGCTTGAGAG
Organism: Acomys minous; assembly: GCF_964271855.1. NCBI lineage: Eukaryota > Metazoa > Chordata > Mammalia > Rodentia > Muridae > Acomys > Acomys minous. The sequence goes on along the minus strand of NC_140494.1, from coordinate 15,865,562 downwards.
AGAGAGAGAGAGAGAGAGAGAGAGAGAGAGAGAGAGAGAGAGAGAGGAAAATGATCTAAAAATAATGTGGTGGTTTGTTTGAGAATGGCTCCCACAGGGTCCTAGCTTGAATACTTATACCTAATTGATGGAAATGTTTCAAAGGAATTAGGAGGTATGGCCTTATTGGAAGAAGTGTGTTTCAAAAGGAAGGCTTTGGACTCGCCATTCCCAGTGTTCTCTCTGTTCTTGCTTGCAGTTTGAGATGTGATCTCTCAGGTGTTCCTGCTGCCACTCCTGCACTCCACCACCACAGACTCTAACCCTCTGGAAGTGAAAGCCCAAATAAACACATTCTCTTATACATTCCTTAGCCATGATGTTTTATCACAGCAACAGAAAAGCAGCTAAAACATATAGTATCATGTATGAAGCTTTAAAAAATACATTTAAATTAGACAAAAGATGCTTTTAAAATATAGCCTTTTCTCTCTGTATTGGTACATATCTGATGAAATCTATAATAACCATCTCTATGTTATAGTGAAAAAATAAATATATTATATATAAAATATCATATATTATGATATAGATTATATAATTTTTAAAGTATAGTTTTTTAAAAGAGAAATTTGGACTTAAGTTACATCTTCCCTTTCAGATATGTATGTCTTAAGAGTTGGCAAAGCTGCAATGTTGGCTTATCACAGGAAGTAAATTTGAATCCTTAGTTCTACAAATAAGTTTCATCCCTTTGATTAATACTTATTATAATACTTCATGCATCTGTATTTTAAGGAAAAAAGTAAATAGTCCTTTGCAATTTTAAGGATAACAATCATGGTCATAGAGTTACAGATGAAGTACTGTGAAAGTTCACGAGTTATTCTTGGTTTAGACTGGAATGACTAAAGAAATCTTTATACAAAATATAAACTAGTTAAGATTCAACATGTAAAAATAGGGTAAAGGAAACTCTAGGGCCAATAAGACAGTGCAGTGAATTAATGAGTTTGCTGCCAATGCTGAAACATGCCTTCCATCCCTGCGACACATGGCTGAATGAAAGAATCCTTTATCACAAGTTTTCCACTTATCTCTACATGTGTGCCATGATAAGCTGAACTCATATGTGCACGTGTGTTTACATTCACGCGTGTGCACCCCCCAAACACAATGTAATTTTTTAAAAAAAGGATAAAAGGAATTCAAAAGACTGTTTTTAAAAGCTCAGGAGGAAGGGCATGCCCGCAACAGGCACTTTCAGCAATCCTCTGGTACTGCAGGGAAGAAGAATAAGTACAAATTAGGAAAGCCTTATTTTCAAACTGAATGATTTAAAATAAAATTTTATTTATCTTACCTAGCTAATACAAGAGCAATGTTCTATAAAACATTTGTATTTTGAAATCAGTGAACTATGTGTCTTGATTTTATCATTATATTAAACAAAGTGCCTAAAATGCGGGTCAAAAAGTACAAAAACATTACTGCTGTATCGCATTCCCACAAAATATATTAAGTAATAAAACCGCTCTTGTTTTGTGAATACATTCCACATGCCAGAAAGTACCGGGATCATTTGCATACATTTTTCTTTTACATCTTACAATATGTGAAGTGTATGGCAGTTCCTAGTTTAGGGAACAAGCCAAAGGGTTCGTGAAGCTAACTTGATAAACAACACAGAAAAGCCTGGGGTTTTCATGACTCAGAATCTGACCTCCAAATAACTATGAAATGCTGCATCCCAGAAACAAACAAACAGGCAAGCAAAGACTCTAAACCCCACAGACTTTATAAATGCACATTTTCCCTTTCCATTTAATTGTCAACGACAACCAGCGAAAAGTCTCTTTTAAAATGTCACAAATAGTTTTCATATTAAATTGAACAGAATGCTAGTGCTGGAATAAAACGCTGGTCTTTAATCCCCGTGCTGCCAGCGTTCTGGTCTTAACACTTGGGTGATGAAATCTGTGCTATTTATCAGCAGGTTGCTTAATAGGTCAGCTTAGCTCCAATTAGCTTTGTAATGCTAGCGGTGCACCTGTAGAGTTACTTTTAATACACAAGTGCATTTACAGTTGTAACCAGGTAATGACTTGGTTTATCAAGGGACAGTGGAAGGCAGCTTCTCAGTCAAAGGCTTAGCCATCATCAACTCTAGTTTTGTGCATTATTTTATATTTTTAGGACCAGGTAGTAGAGCGAGGGTATCAAAGCCTGGTACAAAAAGTAGAGCAGAGTCCAGGAGAGGAGGGGCGCTCTCAGCCCTCTTAACAGTGCCGTGCAATATCCAACAGTCTAAACACCCGAGTCCTAAGCTCTTCCCACTTCCGCTTCCGGGGAAGAGATTCCCAAGCGCTCCGCGGGGCGGGGCGAGAGGAAGCCGGAAGCCAGGCCACTTCCGGAACGGGAAACTCCTGGCTGCGGCTTTGCCCTGTTTGACAGGTTGGGTTTCTGCCGGCGGCGCGCTGACTTCACCTCGCTCGGCCTCCCGTTCGTGCCCGGCTGCCGCCGTCCCGCTGCCCCTTTCTCGAGTCTCCCCTTCCTTATGTTCCGGGGCCGGAGTCCGGGAAGCAAAGACCCTCTTGCCCAGTCCCCATCATGTCCGAAGTGACCAAAGAGCTTCTGGAGCTGGTATGGGGCACCAAGAGCAGCCCGGGAGTGTCGGACACCATCTTCTGCCGCTGGACGCAAGGTACCAGGGCAGGGCTCAAGATTTCAGGCGTTCTGCCAGGGCTCTGGGAGTCGGGCGGGGACGCCCTCTCGGTCCCAGTACCCGCGCTCCACCACCTCACCCCGGCCCCACCACCTCGGTTACCTGGCGTTTGGTCCCAGTTCCCTGTACTCTTTACAAGTACCCTTTCTTGGTCCCAGTACCCCGCTTTAGGTACTCTGGCACCCGCGTTCTGTCCTAGTAGCCTGGCTTGGTCTCGGTATCTCAGCTTCATCCCCTCACTCTGTGCTCCCGTCACCCCCGCCCCCCCCCCCCCCCGCAACGTACTTGGCGCTTAGTACCCCGGCTTCAGTCCCACTAGTATCCGCACTCTTTCCCTTTTACCCACCCTTGGTCCCAGTACCCCAGCTCCGGCCCCTCTGCTTCTCGCACTCTTTCCCAGTACCAGTGGTTGGTCCTAGTATCACAACTCCAGTCCCTCCGGTACTTGCACGCTTTCCTACAGAGCTTGATTCCAGTACCCCTGCTCTGCCCTCCCCTCCGCCCCCTAGGACTCTGCGCTCAGTTCTAGATCCCGGACTTGGTTCCAATAACCCAGGTCGGGGCACCCCCAGGTACCCTGTCTTAACCTCCATTGCCCTGGTAATGTCCTGTTGGATACTCCGTGGAGCTCGGTCCCCTTACACATGCCCCAATCAGTGGTTCTCAATTTCCTTAATGCTGCGACCCTTTAATACGATTCCTCATGTAGTGGTGACCCCCTAATTATAAAGTTTTTTTGTTACTACTCATATCTGTAATTTTGCCCCCCGATATGACTCTGATATACGACCCCCTCAAAGGGGTTGCGACCCACAAGTTGAGAACCACTACTCTGAACGGAGTTTGATGGGGAGAAATTGGATGGGACAGTGTTTCCCCAAGTGCTAAGCGCCCCTGCCACTCTGGGCGGACTTGATGCAGGGTGAAGGCGTGAAAGGGCCTTGGTGGACTGCAGTGTGTGAAGCCTTAGGGGTGCCACCTCCCAGGATCATTACACCTCCAGCCTCCAAGTGAGCCTTAAGTTATCAGCCTTTGATTTATTTTGTGGGTAGGGTGGGGTGGGGTGGTGATCTAGGTGACTAATGCCAGAAAGCAGCTTTATGTTGTAATTATGTGGTTAGGCGTGGCGCTCCAAGTGAAACATAGTATCCCTGATTTTGACACGGTGTCTGATACTGTTTGTTTGGGGTGGGTTTTTTGTTTTTGTTTGGTTTGGTTTTTTTGGTTTTGTTTGTTTGGATTTTTTTGTGGGGTTTGTTGTTGTTGTTTTGTTTTTCGAGACAGGGGTTCTCTGTGTAGTTTTGGCTGTCCTGGACTCCCTTTGAGTGCTGGGATTAAAGGCGTGCCACCATGCCTGGCTGTTTGTTGTGGTTTTTAAAAGGAACGTGGATCACAGCACTTCCTCTGCCAGTCTAAAGACTTCAGAGTTACCTTTAGGCCGTTGCTAAATGTTGCTTTGGTTGTCTTTGGGGACCAGTGGAGTAGGCATAGCACACTGACTTGCTTGCATTAGTAAAGTGGCTTGATTTTGTGGTCGATAACTGCAATGAATTGGCAACTGCAACCTCAGTCTTCTGAAAATAAGATGCAGGTGTAAAATGATGGGTGTAAAACAAATTATACCCAGAGAGATTCCACATATGAAGTTACATTAGCCAGGCTACTTTGCTTTGCTTATTAAAATAAGTCAACAGAGTAGCACATAATTGTTTTTCACTGCTATGGCAGTTTCAGTTACTTCTTTTTTACTTAAAGAAGTATCCATTTTGGGTTATTTTTGAGCAATCTGTACTTAACGATTTATTTTTTACTTAGAAATATGTGTATATGAGTGTTCTGCTTCCCTGTATGCATATATACCACATACATGCCTTGCGCCTACAGAGGCCAGAAGAGGACATTGGATTCCCTAGAACTGAAGTTATGGTACAGATGGTTGTGAGCCTGCATATGGATGCTGGCAATTGAACCCCAGTCCACTTCTCAAGCAATCAGTGTCTTTTGCCACTATGCCATCTCTCCAGCTCTCCAATCTTGTTTAAAGGCAATACGCCTTTTTAATAAAAGGCTTGACCTTAATTTTGATTTTGAAACAAGGTCTCACCATGTAGTTCTGTCTGGCTTTTTTAAAAAAATTTTTTTTAAGTTTGAAATTTGTTTGTCTCGTTTTTCTCCTGTTCATTTGCCTACCCTATTAAAAATGATTTTTTCACATTTTTAGTTCATTAGCACCATTTTTTCTTTTTTTTTTTTTCCTGCAAACCACATTGATGTCCCCAGTTCTTGCAGCTGAAGCCTGGGATAGTGGAGCAAACGTCAAGTGCCTGCAGTGGCGGTTATTAGGTGAAGGGACAGAGTCCGAGAAACACTTGGAGCCCCTGGAGCCAGTCATGTAGGCATCTGAAGAAAGTGTTCCAGACAGAGGGGATCACCTCTGTAGAAATCTTAGTGCCAAATGTTCCCCAGACTTTTGATTGGGGAACAGGAAGGAGGTCAGTGTGGCTGGAGAGGGACAGTGTCTGTGTGTGGGATAAACATTCTAAAAGTCATATAGCCATATATGGCTTTCTAACCATTGTAAAGGAGGTTGACCCACATTTCTAAATGAACTAGGAGCCACTGGAAGGTTTGGAGCAAAGGAGGCACAGGTTCTGTATTTGGAAGGCTGATTTGGCTACTGAGGTTGAGGGCTGACAGTGATGAGACAGGAATTAAGATCAGGTAGTCTCCCTGGTCCAGGAGGAAAGATGTGCCGATCAGGATAGTAGCATTGGAGACAGTAGGAAGAGATCAGGTTGACCATGTCCCTGCAGAGCCCAAATTGGCTCCTTCCTGTCTGACAGAAGTAATATCGATCATCCAGATGGGAACATTTGATGTACTAGGAGTTCAATTTTTGTAACTAGCAGGGCTGATTTCATAACTCAGTGTTTGGTAGACCTCTTGCAAAGAGCCAGTGTCTTTTGTCTTTCTCAGTGTTTCTCTGGTACTGCTGAAAAGCTGCTGTGGGTAGTGTAGGTTTTTTCCAAAAGCTCTTTTATGAAGCATTTGGAGACTGTGCTTTCCCTGGCCTTAGTTTAAATTTCAGGAGCTAAGGATCCACACTGTCCTTTCCTCCAAACGTCACGTTGTTTTATTGTGTGACCTGGAAAAAAGAGGTACTATCTATAGCAGCTTAATGTGACTTCTATCTTTTTGTGATGGGGCAGGGTTATATTTGATTAAAATCAGATTTTAGGGCCCTAGGTAATAAGGGACAGTCTTTATTAAATAATATGAAAAATAGGATTTTTAACTTAATGAAAAGTGAGGGATCATTTAAAAATATAAAATGGGCCAACAAGAAAGCTCATCAAGGAAAGGTGCTTGCCCCCACGCCGGACCACCTGAGTTTGATCCTCAGCACGTATAGGCTTGAAGGGGAGAGTCAACACCTGCAAGTTGTCTTCTCACAGCTGCATCCACATCCACACACGCACCCACTTCTCCCCTAACCCCCCTCTCTCACACACAGACACACACACATCATTAGTAGATCATTTGTGTTAAAGTTTGAACTTACGTTTTTCTTTCTTTAACAAAACTAAATTGTTATTTATTCACCTAACAAGCAATTAAAACAACCAAAGTTGCAAGCACATGAGGGGGTTAGTTACTTGGTAGTTTCAGTATGCACTGTAGTTTCTTTACTTCAAAGATTTTAAATATCTATTATATGGCATTATGCTGTCTGTACAGGGTTTTGAAACCTTATTTGACTCTTATCACAACCTTGCAAGTTAGCAAAGGATAAAGGTCTCTTTTCTAACATTATTAGCTAAGGAAGTAGGACACCATGCAGGTATTTGTCTTAGCTCCGAGCCTCTGACTTATCTCACCAAGTCTGTTCCTTGGTTTTACAGTGGCTACTACGCTGGTGGCCTCAGTTGAACAGTTTGTTGGAGGAATGTGTATATATGTACAGGCGAGGCTTGAGAATAAAAGACTGGAAATTTGCACAGAGGTTCATGGCTCACATCTAAATTAGGTGCTATAAAACATGAAACTTAAGTATGGCCTCACTGTGGAGTACGTGACAAAGCAGTGTTTGTCAGGCCAGTTATTAGATGCCTAGTTTTAGATTTAGTCAGAAACTTATTCTTTTTGTGACAAGCAGATTTCTTTTAAATTTAGGAAATAATCCAAGTGAAAAAAAATGACGCCTGACAAGAAAAGTAGCCATATATTACAAATTCATATTCAAGGTAGAAATGAAAACAACTCACTGTAGTGTGGCTGTACTGTGAGCAGCACTCATGGACCTTGATAGCTGCATTGTAGCCGTGGACTTTTTAATAATGCCTTTACTTCTTTGACTATTGGTGGGACTTTTAAGGAAGGCTAGGGCTCACCCTTAACTCACTGCTTATTACATGAACAGAGGGATTGTGGACCCTCGTTGCCCCTCTGCACTTACACGCAGTACCAGGACTTCTTCCTTACTCACCTCGGATAAACAGTGAAGGGCTCTTGGCATCAGCTCTCTTATCCACGCGCTGACATGATGCGTGCTGAACAGATAGAGCTCAGCAGAGGAGAAGATGTGGGGACAGGTGGATTCTCGATGGTATGGCCTCAGACTCTTGGCTTCGATCCTCATTCCTTGTTTGGACCTGAAACTTGCTTTCTACCATGATAACCAGCACTCTTAGTTGTCACTGTCCTTATTAAGTTTTTTTCCACCTATCTTAACTACTCCCAGCTCTCCATTTACTGTTACCCTGAACTCCGTGGTGTAGTGTGCTAGATAACCATGTGCCTGGCACCCGGACAGACAGTAATTACCCCTTAGCCAGGTCCTTCCTGCTTCTATCCTTCAGCCTTGTCCACTGTCCTTGTGCTTCTCAGACTTAGCATCTAGAGAGTGCCTCATTCCCGGGACTCCAGCCAGTGGCCTCGCTTTACTTTGCTTTAGAAATCTTCCAAGATTTCTATCTATTAGGACACCAGCTTTCATGTTCCCGGAACACTCTTAAAATTCAAGGAACTCAACATGAAGGCAGATAGTGTCTCGGTAGTATTGTGTAAACTGCTTTAACTTCAGATGGCTCCTTGCATCAGCCTCTGGTACTATAAATATGTAGGAGGCTGGGGGTGGGGGGGGGGGGAGGCACGTTTGGGAACCTCTGGCTGCTGCTATCACTATTGCTGTGTTGCATTTTCTCAGCTCTTGTAAGACAGGACTTGGGTTTCCTTTTTCCATATCAGTCACCGAATCGTCTGTCTGTCTGTCTGTCTGTCTGTCTGTCTATCTATCTATCTATCTATCTATCTATCTATCTATTTATCTATCTATCTAATTTGTTTGTTTCTTTTGAGACAGGGTCTCACTGTGTAGCCCTTGCTGCCCGGAACTCACTAAGTAGACTCAGGTTGGGCTCAAACTCAGAGCTCAGCTGCCTCTTCCTCCCAGGATTAAAAACATATGCTTTTTTTTTCCTTAACTTTTGCTCACACCCTTCATCCTTTTGGCTAACATCAAGTGCCAAAATAATTCTTCATGCTCCCATCCTTTTTCCTTCTGTGACACTTGCATAACAGTTTGCTTTTGCTGTTTCTCCTGTCATTTAAAGTCTGGCTGTTCTCTCTAGCTCTGAGTTTTCTTTTGTAGTATTTCCAGTGGCACTTTATGTCTAAGCACTTGTCCCAGCTGACTTCTCTTGTGTCTAATTGTCCTTTTCCTGAGCCTCAGCTACTATATTTCTGTCTTGCCTGTTTTTCTAAGCTGTTACCCTGCGCTGCTGACCCAGCCTTTGCTCACTCTTTTAATGTTCTCAGCTTTGTTACTTTTGCATGCTAGCATTTGCTTCACTGACCCATTTCAGATGGTTGCAGTTCTATCTGTCGCCCCAAATCCTGCCCCGAGGTCCAGCATCTCCTGCTTCTCAGTGGTAGTAATGGGCTGCTTCACATGTTTGAAACTGACCTGTTTTACATCCTTGAACCAAACACCCCTTATTGGCTTCCCTTTCAGAACTTCAACAAACATTAATAAGCAGTGAGTATACAGCATATGGGGAAAAAAGCGATCAGTTAAAGATATGATACCCATATAATAAATTAATATAAATGTAGATAATGATAAACGCTGGTTCTGCTGAGGGATGGTAGACTACTTAGACAGGTTTGCCAGGAAGTCTCTGTAAGGAGTTAACATCTAAATTGAATCATGAAGAAAATGAAGACCAGAGTAGAAGGAAGCATTAATAAAGGCTTCATTGCTAAGCAAAGGAAAGGGAAAAGAGGGTCCATTGGCTTGGTCTTTAGACCAGAAAAGGGAGCTAAGGTTTTGTTCTGCTTGCAGTGCGAGTCCATAGAAAGATTTTAAGCAGGCTATGACCAAATCTAGCTTCCATTTCTGAAATACTCTCCAGGCAATACTGATGAATAGGAGGGGTTAAGGAGAGAAGGAGCAGGGAGGTGTGGTGGAAACTTTTATTCTAGATGAGAGGGCATCTTGGTTTGAACTATGAGGCAGATGAGATATGGGGTAGGAATTGACACAGTCAAGGTAATGTTTCAGAGCCTTGGGCCAAAAGGAAGGAAGACGTGCAGAAGGTGAGCCAGCTTCTTCCGAAAGGCCAAGCATGTGTTTGAGGCTGAAGAGCATTATGTACAAAGACATGCCGGGACACACCTGTGACCCCAGGCGTGAGAGGTGGATACAGGAGTGTTTGAAAACCTGCAAGGATCTCAGCAGTGGGACTGGAGCCACTGTGCAGGGCCACAGATGCTCTGTCTGGTCTGCACTTGGGGATTCCTTGGTCCTAGTCAGTAATGAAAATTGAGGGAGTAGATGAAATTATTAGGGATAGATAAAGTTCTGCATATTACCAGAGAGAGCACACAGGAAGGAAACAGTATAGTCCAAGGCTAGGGGAGCATCAGCATTGAAGAGGTGCTGCAGCCACACTGAGAACACGCAGGTGAAAGTGTGCAACACGAGGGACAAGGATGCAGGAGACCAAGTTTTTCCAGGGTTTGTGCTCATGACTTTAGTGACTCTGAAAACTTAGATGAGCCCTTAAGAGCACCCTAGAGAAAACAACAGTGACCTCGGTGAGAGCGAGCTGGGTGCAGCCTGCAGCCAGGGTTGAAAGTGAGCATGTGATGTGAGCTGAGGAGACTGCAGTGAGAAAGGTAGTGGGCTGTTGCATATAGGTAGCCAGGGTGGTGCTGAGAGGTCCAGGATAAGAGGACGTGGGGTGGATTTCTTGGTGGAATCACTGATTTAAAAAACAAAAAACAAAAAACTATGTGAAATACACGTTTCAATGCTGTCTGGAAGAGAAAGGCTAAAGGAGAGGCGTGGTGAGGAAGCTTGAGACCTTCAGCAGTTTTTATTCTTTTTTTTTCTTTTTGTTTTTAGAACTTTCAGAGGCAACTCTTCTGTATCAAGCATGCTGCATTTACATATAGTAATCAAAGTTTAATTTCACTTTAGAAATACCATTTGAAAATATCTATTCCTCTCCATAAGGAAAGTAGTTTTTATCAGGTCAGCTCAGTCTCTGAGCCTTCCTATTTCCATCTTTTCAAAAAGAAGAAAACTGTATAGCCCCCAAAAGACCAGAGCTGCTTCCTCAGACTCATGCATTAAACTTGCCTTTGATCTATTATTTTTTGCTGCTCCTACAGCCCTTTCCCTTTTAAGGCTGTGATTTCCTTTGCCTGACCATCATTTGCCTACCCTTGCTTCCCAGGCGCACATGATCAGCCCCCGGCTCATCTGCTACAGTCTGACCCAGGCAGAGTAAGCTGTTCCTTTCTGCAGTCAGGGCACCCACAGCATCCTTCATTCTCCCACTATCTTAGCACATTCATTTCGTATTACCTATTTCCATGTCTCTTCAGCTGGAGTATCAGCTCCTTTAGACCAGAGACTGTAGGTGTCTTGTGTGTGTTCTGAATTGCAGGTAGAAGATCTGGTGTTTATGAAATATAAACAAGCCCAGTGTGCTGTTTGGGTTTCTGAATTTAGCTATTAGTGAAATTCAGTAGATCCCTAGCATGTTGTAGTTGAACGTGAACATTTTAAGAAATGAGACCAGCGAGCCTCATGGAAGTGATGCCTTTTCCAGGGTTTCTAGTGGATTGTGGATTCTGACGTCTGACGTCTGTTCCAGGGCCATCTGCACAGCCTCAGCTGCTGTCAGTTAATGTCGATTAGGAATGTTCAAAACAAGATGGAGCCAGTGTGTGAACACTTAACTACCTTACTATCAAGCTGCTTAGTCTTTAAATTACAGAGTGTTACTCAGGGATTGAAACGAAGTAAGCTGATAGGCAGGTACCCTGGCTACTGCCTAGCCCACTGCTCCCGTACAGTGTCCCCACTAAATTTTTTCTTTAAAAAGGGTGGGGCAGAGCTTGACATGAACAGCAACAACAAAAATACTGTTTGGAAAAGGGTGTTTGGATTTCTAGTCTTCTTACAAGCAAATTGAATTATGAAAAGTAAAGAGATAAGGGGTTGGGGTGTAGGGTAGTGCTGAGGATGCCCTGGGCATTCATGAGCTGAATTCAGTCCTCAGACCAAGAAATACATGAAAGTCAGACATAACATCCTCCCAGTGAAGCCCCGTGTGAAATTGTGTGTGTGTGTGTGTGTGTGTGTGTGTGTGTGTGTGTGTGTGTGTGTGTGTGTGAGGGAGAGAGAGAGAGAGAGAGAGAGAGAGAGAGAGAGAGAGAGAGAGAGAGAGAGAGGGAGGGAGAGAGAGATTGATTTCATGAATTTTTCTGGAGGAAAGCAGTAGTTGTGTAACATTTTCCGCACACTGGTCTCCTGAACGACCGAGTCATTCTCTTCCATAACTGTGGATATTTTTGTTGTTGTGAAACATGATCTAAAAGCTAAGTACACAAACAATTCTCTTGTAGATGGATGCTACTGGAATTATTTTTAATCCTTGCTACTTGCTTTCATTTTTAGGGTTTGTGTTTAGTGAATCAGAGGGATCTGCGTTAGAGCAGTTTGAAGGTGGCCCCTGTGCTGTTATTGCACCTGTCCAGGTAACACAGACTACTTTACCCACTCCTCAGATAAGGGACATGGTGGAAAGTTGAGCACTTGCCTTGTTTTCTGTTGTCTGTATTCTGTAGAACAACCAGATATTGCTGTCCAGCAACCCTTACACAAGGAGTTGTAACTATCCAAAATGCAAATGAGTAGCGCATGAGTGAGTCCTTACAACAGCAGCATTTTGACCGTTTTCAAGGAAAAATAAGAGGTATTTTCTGATTTTAGAAGATTAGGAATTAGAAATGAAGATCCATTGTGTAATGTAATGGTCATATTGATTCTGTAAGATCTGTACATTGAAATGATACAATAACAGCAATTAGACCTTTGTCATACATTCCTAATACAAAGATGTTCCAGGAAGTTGGAGAAGAGCGCATAATTTCATGGCATAAAACTTTTTAAATCTTTAACATAAGTTAGCTTTATACATTATTTTAGGCTATAGACTGGCCTTTCTAAGTGAGTTACAAACAATTACAAACATGATTTAAAGAATATTTTTTCATTGCACAAAAGGTAGTTTTATTTTGTTTTCAGAATTTTCTTTTGTAGTTAATCTTAATGGTTTTGAATTTCTGAGCTAACTAGTGCTATAAGCTGTTAATTGCTGGACTGGACAGCTTCTGTTTACTGGTGCGTGTGTGACTGTCAGGGTAACCTCAAAACCGATTGTTTACATTGCTAGTCATACTCTAAAATGTCTGTTTAGTAGGAAATGATGCCGATCAGCCACTGAACATGAAGGGCACGTTTCTAAACTCTTGGTTATATAATATATGCAATAGTATTGGTTACATAATAGTATCCAGCATTACCTTCCATATGCTAACATCACTCAGTGAAAAATATGCTTCTCTCTAAAAGAAAAGCCATCTAGGAATGGAGAGGTTGCTCGGTGGTTTAGAACACTTATAGCTCTGGCAGAGGGCGCAGGTACACACAAAAATGCAGGCAAAATATTCAAACACAAAAAATAAATCTAAAAATCTAAAAATAAAAATGAGAAGCAGTCTCCTTCTAACATATATCCTTGTAGGTCATCCTGTTTTTATTTTCTCAAAGAATAAAGCTATTTTTTTCACATTGGTAAAATGATTAAGAAAAATTTGAGTATCTAAATCGTGTTTCAGTGTTGTTAAGTATATAAAGTGGAAATTTAAGTATAACAATAATTTATATATTCTGTGTGATTACATATATTTATATAATAATAAACATACTGCTACTAATTATTATTATATTTATGTTTCTGAGTTAGTGGAGGCAACTTTCAGGTACCAATAGGAAACTTGTCTGAATTTGAAGACTGTTGTCCTGTCACGTGTATTAGATTTAGAAATAGCGTCTGTGGTCAGCAATAGTGCTATAGGATTGAAGGTCTGTGAAATGGGTAAGCAGAAGATAGACAGAGTACAGGCATTTAAAATTCAGTGCATATAAAAAATAAACAAGGGATAGCTTTAACATTAAAATCCGGTTGTCTTGTTACAGACCTTTAAGGCAGTAGGTTTAGTTTGAGAAACATACCAATATTTTCAATCAATAAAATTATTTTCTTTAGCATTTCTGCTTAAACATCAATATTAAATTAAGGGTAATGAGAGAACTGAGTATGTCAAAATACTAATAGCAACCTTTTGAGCTATTAACTTTAGACCATGATGCTTCTAGAAAATAGACGTGGGAAAAGCATTAAACAGACAATTTGTTTATTAAACAAGGACATACCAAGACCTTATCACACACTGCTATAACAGAGCTCTGCTCAGTGATGACGTAAATTTAAATTTCATAAACAACCACCAACATGACAAGCAGTTCAAGGGGTAAATGATTCTTGTTCATCTCCTACCATATGCCAAACACATCTATAACAAACCCAAATATTAATATACTAATGCTCTAAGAAAAAGGATTAATTTAAGCTCAGAAAAACCATATTCTCAGTAGTTGTTATTATCAAGGGATCTTGTCTGTCTTACACAGGGAATTAGAACACATTGGATAAGAAAAACACTCCATCCCCACTGGCAAAATGGGCATCACAAAGTAGTTGTTAACAGGTAGAAGGATGCTAGACAAGAAAAGAGCACAGACATTTTCTGAATGTAGGCCAGTAAAAATCCAAACTACAGCTTAATTGTGTTTCTTTCTTTTTTCAATTCTCTAGATATGAAATTGTTAAGCCATGTGTGGGTGGGATGGTACTGGCACCCTTGACTATTGCTGTCTAGTACAGATTTAAATAAGATTCTGTAAAGGTGTTTTAGACTGTGGTTAGAGCTATGATAATATAGATTCTCGATGCAATAACGTGCTTCTGTGAATCTCTTTAAAAATAACCCTTCACATGGAAAAACTCATTTGGAGTAGCAATAGTTGCAACCACCTCAGTGTATTGTAACAAAATTTAAATGTGGAAATAACAGGTTGAGAATTTAATAGAAGTAGTGATTATAGCTATTGATTTCTATGAAAAACAGAAAATGTAGTGCTTAATATATTCATTATAATTCCTTATTACAAACCAGTTATTAGGAAAGAAATATGTCAACAGCAGTAATACTAGCAGTAAGCTGTGCCCTTACTTTACCTCCAAAATTTGTATTGTAGATAATTACCCAAGGTAGTTAATTTATGTTGATTGTTGGTGATAGTGTATACTTGATTGTAGTGATTGCTTTATTTCTGTGTAAGTACAGTAGAATTTTACCTTTGGGGGTGGGAAAATTCTATGAATTGTTGGCTTGTCAGGTGCCAGGTAGTATGCTGAGCGCATTGCATACATTTTCTCATATAATCCTTACTGAAATCTTTGTAGATTTGTCCTATTGCTTTTGATTAATACAGTAGTAAATCAAGACCCCAAGCTTAGGTCCATCTGACTAAAGAAATCTCCATCCTGCTTTCTAGTAGCATTGGAAGAGTCCTATAATACTTCCAGTTCTTAGACTCGCCCTACATAGGTTCATATTCCACAGGTGGAGCCCAAGCACCTGCATTTATACAAGTCAACGGCACTGTACCTTAAGGAGGCATCGCCCTGTGTCTTACAGCTTTCCATCACATAGCCAATAAAATATTAGGAATCATTTGTTTTTCTTTCTAATCATGTAAGTTGATGACTCACATCATGAAGTTATGAGTTCTTGTGAGAAGTGATTATTCTAATAGTGAGGTTGTCCCTCCCTCCCTCCCATCCTCCCTTCCTCCCTCCCTCCATGTCTCCATCCTTCCACCCCTCCTTCCCTCCCTCTCTCTTCCCTCTTTCTCTTTCCATAGTACTGGGCATCTAGCCCATACTCTTACCATGGTAGGCAAGTGCTCTACTAGTGAGCTTCATCCATAGTGATACTGTATTTTAGCTTAAGATAGGTCTTGCTAAGTTTTCCATGATGGCAGTAGTGGTATTTGATTAACAGATTGGAGCTGATAGGAAAGAAAAAAAAACACTGTTGTATTTAGATGTCTCTTACCCCAGAAATCCAAGGGAAATGTAGAGATGTTCCTGTAGACATTCACTATGTGAGCTGAACACTAGGTTTCTGTAATTTCCAGTTACCTGTCTATGATATGAATTAATTCTCTAATAAGAAAGTGTGTGCCTGAGGTGGGTAATCTGTGAATCTGGGATAACATTTATATTACTATTTTCTAAGTAAATAACTGTATACATTGACTTTTGACTATGGGGGAGACTTTGAAGTTTTAATAAAACTACTCAAAAGATCAGAAAGGTGGTATTGATTTTTCCATTTTTAAAAATAAAAGAGCTGGAAAAGTGTGACTAGAATGCATTCTAACTGTTGCTTTAATTGTGTGAAGGCATTCCTTTTGAAGAAGCTTCTGTTTTCCTCTGAGAAGTCATCCTGGCGGGACTGCTCAGGTATGCTGGCTGGCTTTGCAGTGTTTAGCCTGTCTCCTCTTTTTACCCTGCCCTACTCAGCATTTATTGTTAGTCATTCATGTTTGAAAAGCCTATCCTCAATTGGAAACACCGATGACATAGTATTTCTTGAATGTTTCAAAAAGTTTTATAAACAGTGACTTTGTTTTAAAATAATCATTTTCAGATTTTTCTTAATAAGAGATGGAAGACCATATTATGAGTAAGGGAAAACACTTGCCCTCTTTCTGAGGTGGCTGATTCTCTTACCCTTTAGATTATAATATACCATAAAGAACACCCATATGCTCTGGTGTTTGACAGGGTCTTGCTGTGTGATAAGGCTGTCCTGTGTAGGCCAGGCTCTCCTCAGACTCAGGATGCTTCTACTTTAACTACTTGTCACCAGGATTGCATTCTGCACCACCATGCCTGTTTGTTGTTCTTTTTCCTCCTTGTCTTTCCCATTTTTCCTCCTCCTCCTCCTCCTCCTCCTCCTTTTTGCCTGACTGAGCTCTGATTAAGAGCTCAGCATTGTTGACTTTTTATTCTTTTACCTTTTATTATAATACATTATTAAATGGGAACTTTGAAAGTTGTTATGTTACAGACGAAGCTATCAGTGTCCGCAGTTTGAGTAAGACAGATACAGGAGCTGCCTGATGACGAGCATTTGTATTCCACTTGTCAATTTACAAAGATCTGTCCTCGGATACAGAATTTCTTGTGAGCCTCATAGTCACTTCTAGAAGAAGGCAGGATATTACAGTGCCAGCTTTGTGCATGAGAACACAACAGCTGCCATTCTAACCCATGGCCACAGAATCTCGTCATGATTTTGAACTGAAGAGTTAAAGATGTCCTGATCATATATTTAGTGTTAATACTAAATGCGCAAGTTTAGTAAAGAGACTTTTCAAGAGAGTCAGTTACTAACATGACTTTTAATCACTGAAAATATAAACATTCTTCCTAAAAAAAAAAAAGTCTTTTTGACAAGATTGGGAAGCATTGTCATACGTCATGAGGGCTGCGATGCAGTGAATGGAGCTGTTGCTGACGATACAGAACTTTGACTCCATTAGAAAAGACAGAAGCTTCTTTTATCATAAATGAGATGTAGGTGCTGGGGAATGGCTCAGCCGTTAAAGGCCAGGCTCACAACCCAAAGTATAAAAGGAGATATAGGATGCTGTTACACAGGCTTCATTTGGAAGTTTGAGTGTGATTGTGCACCTGGAAAGGGGCACCACTGAGGCAGGGGGTTGAGGGAGGGAGGGACTGGCTGCCTGTGGCATTTCAACAGAGCACCAGTGCTCAGCTTCCTGTGGGATGGTGCAGTGCCTTCTGGTTTCTGCAGAGTGGTCACTCCTGCTATTGTAATGGATTGTGGGTTTTGTGTGCTGACAGTGTCTTATTGCCTTGCTTTTATTCCTGTAAACTGGTCAGGATTAGAATTCAGAAGATGAGGACAAAGGTCTCCAGGGCCCTGTGGCTCCCTAGGCCTGATTCTGCAGGAAAGGGAGCCTGAGTGCTCAGACGCTCCAGACAGATGACTGGCATATTAGTTCTCATCATGTTAAAGTCTGCACGTTTCAGTATTCTTCTTCTAACTGATGCCACTATTTAAAGTGATAATATTTTAATCTTCAGGCACATTGTTTTTCTAAATAATTTACAATCTCCTGTTTATATATGAATTTTCCTAATTTTTATGAAATACTTATTTTTCATTATTAAGTCAAGGCATTCTTGCTATTTCTCATGATTGGATTTTCTTTTTCAGACAAACCATTATAACTTATATTTGGTTATTTTTAGAGGAAGAGCAGAAGGAGCTCCTCTGTCATACCTTATGTGATATTTTAGAGCGTGCTTGTGACAGCTCCAGGTCATACTGCTTGGTTTCATGGTTGAGAGGAAGGACAACAGAGGAAACGGCGAGTATTTCTGGGAGTCCCGCACAGCCTAGCTGCCAAGTGGAACATTCTCGTAAGATAAATTTTTATTTCACGAAATAATTTCTTGTTCTTTTGTTTTAGTAACTACTGAAAAATTTGAAGAGGAAATATTTTGTTTTTTATAGCGCCTTTTCTATCTTAAATTTAATTAGTAATCTTTAATATTTTCTATTTCCTTTTCCATTCTTTTAATCACTTTGCAAAAGAGGTTACATTTATCTTTTAAGCATTTTAAAAATGATTCTAGCTAACTTCTGCTTGATGAAATCTCCTTTGAGTAGTAGACCTTATCTAAAAACCATACATTGTATGTTATAGATCCAGATGCGCAGTGTCCTTTAGATGAGAAGGGCTGGCTTTTTACAGCATTAAATGATTAAATAGCCTTAACTGCTTTCTAAAACAAAAATGGAGCTGTTTCCTTAATTTCTTATATTTTGCTCCTGAACTTTTTGCACATTGTTATATATTTAGACTAAGGTAATTTTAGTTTTGTCTTACTTATGTCTTAAGTTTTCCACATCTTGACTGTAGTTTTTCTTTTTAATAATCTAAATAATATCTACTCTTGTTCATAAAAATTACACACTTGAACATTCTTAAAAGTGACTAGTAAGATGAACTAGTAAATTAGAGACTTCTGGTGGTGGGAAAAATAAATAGGAGTTGCTTTTCTGATGTACATTAGAGGGATCATCTTGCTAGGAGGTAATTTTCTGATAGTTGGTAATCTCAAATACATAGACTGAATAAGTGACTTATTCCATTTCCACTGCAGTGCACTCACTACCTTCTACATAAAAATGGTGTTGTAAGAATTAGCTGCCTGGCATTAGGAAGTACATAATTGGTTGTGTGTGATGTGTATCACTTTCCATAGAGAATCATCTATGAAACAGTGTTGCCTCCCCTGAGCTGAGATGACCCATTGTTTTCCACATCTTTTTTTTTTCCTACCTCTGCAATTAGAACACCTCGTGTTTGGCAAATTTTAATAGCACATTTGCAAGGAATAATTTAAAAATGTAAACAGGTGTGTGATGTTTCTTTGCAGGCCTTTAAAACATTGGAGTTGGTAATGACATTTATTTTGGAGTTGGTAATGACATTTAAAGACAAATGAAAAGGATGACAATAAAACGTCACTAATTTTTAAATGTTTTGTAAATTTTACTGTGTGGTATGTGAACATGCTAATAATTCCATCTGAGATACTAAATTTTGAGAGAGGGATGCTTAAGCTACTCAAAGGGCTTAAGCTCACTTAGTATTTTGGTTTGATTATTGCATACCATATGCTTACTAGGGATTAAGTGGTGCATTTCCCCACTGACAGGGTGCTCCAGAGTGAAGGGCCTCATAGCACAGTTAGTCACACAGGTAGTCACCTTAGTAACTAATTTAGATGGGCATGTTATATTGAGTCCCCCTTCAACAAAAGACATGCTGTAGAATATTCTAGTTTATTTAATAACTCATTTTAAATATAAACATGACATAAAACCATATTTGAAATATGCTTTTAATTTCATTTACATTTAAGACATTTTATTAACTGAAATTTCAAGAATTTATCTTAAGTACTGAACTGAACTTACATTGAAATATTTATTCCATATAACAATTTGTTTTACCTGTGTTTCTTTATTTCCAGCTGCGTTCCACCTCTTGTGTTTTGTTTTCCATCATTTCTGACTGCTAAGCTTTATTTTATTTTATTTATTTATTTATCTTGCTTGCCTCTTTAAAGTATTCTCTTTATGTCAACCTTGCAGGGCAACATAAGCAGGCATTATAAAACAGTATAATTTAGACAAGGTTAGATAGAATTATTTTATCCTCAAAGTTTAAATGTGAAGTGCTTTCCCTCATTAATATTACATTGGACAGGCATTAATTCCATTGGCTTTTGTGGTGTGTATAGTTTTTGCTTGTTAGTAATGCACATTTGTTTGCAGTAGTGAATTCTTGGGTTCAATTTCAGTTTGTTTCCCACATAAACCAAAAAATAAATTAATCCATTTGGACTTCTAAAGATTTTAGAAAGTCATTTGAAACACTGAAAAGTTAAAGCAAGGCCATATAAAACCAGTATGATGTATAATTTAAAATTGTAAATAAAAATTTTAATTCTGATTTTATAATCATTTTAATCACTACTGGAAATCTGTATGTATGATTTAATACAATATGCTTCATGAAATTAATTGCTCATTGCAAGAAAGTAGGCATGTTGATAGGCCATGAGTCCATATTCAGTGCTGATTACAAAGTGATGCTCTCAGGACTACTGTGTGGACCTCATGTCCCTCTTGTACAACTAGAGATGATGAGGCCATGACCACTAAATGAGATCAGGCCTGTATCCCAAGAGTGTCCAGCATTTAGGAACTGTCATTTTGGTTAAAATGCTTTCTTTGATTTCTTTAAAAAATTTAAAACTTGTAATTTATTAATATAACATTAACAGTTATTAAAAACTATAAATGATTGCATGAATAAGGAAACAAACTTAAATCTGTCCTTGAACCCGTGATTCAGTGCTATGCCTCTTATACACATTTATCTAGTAAGTGAGCACCAAGCCTAAGATTTTATATGGAGAAAGATTAGCTCTGATGGTTGCATCTGTTCATAAACTGGGGTGTTATTTTGAGGACACATGACAATGTGTGACAAACAGGCAGTCGTGCCTCCTCTTTTGCATGTTCTCCCAGCTGTAGCCAGATTGTACAGAGATGTTCGTTACTTAGTAATCCTTCTACATTCTCAGTATTGTATCCATTTTAGTTATAACCATAGTAACTATGATGAGAAAGTATAAATTCATGTTATTATAAAGTTCAGAGTAAACTGAGAATTGTAAGGGAATAAGAAATAGGGAATGTTCTGATTGCTTGAAAGTATTTACAGCCTGCTGTGTGTATCTTGTGTCATTTATTTGCCATGTGTAGTGCTGAAAAGTGTCTTTTATGTATAGCTGCCTTGGCTGTCGAAGAGCTTGGCTTTGAGCGATTTCATGCATTAATTCAGTAAGTAACATTGAAACATTTAAAATACTTACCTTGTGGACACATTGCCATTTTAAGTCTAGTCATACTGTGGAAAGGTCCTTAGATTTACATAGCATGTCATAACATATACATGAGTCTAAAATACCTTGTTTGAGCATTAATTTACTTTCAAAGTTAAAAAATGATATATACATATGTATGATTCTATGTCCTAAAGTAACTACCCAAGTACACTTTTTTAAACACTAAATTAAATACCTCTTCATCATTATTAGTAAAAAACAAATTATGGTGTTTTTCTATTCTGAATGAATATAAAGCCATTTTTAGAGAGACAAATACTAGGATTTTTTTTTTCTTTCAAAATATGCTTCCTATAATTTTCATTAAAAATATCCATATTTCATCAAATCCAAATAAAATCCAAAAACTTTATTATAAACTCAAAAGGAGTCTGCAATGTTGACAGACTTATGGGTGGCATTTTGAAATTTAACATTAACGTCTTTTAAAAAGCAGCCACAAATGTCTACTGCAGCTTTAGCCCTCAGATGTTTGTTGAAGAGTTTCTATGCTTTCTATGATGGTTCTTTGGTTATTGACTACCTCTTTGAAGAAGGCCAGTCTGTTGTCTACATAACACAAAAACCCACAGAACTGGTGCCAAGTACTGTACCCAAGAGAGGTGGAGGCTCCCTGCCGTCCACTCAGGTTATCTTAGTAGACTGGGTCACATATGGTAGGAGCTGTCAGTGATAGTTTTTGCTTTCCATGACTTTTTTTTTTTTTTTTTTAGAATTTGAAGATACTTAATCAAAAATACTTTTTTTTAATATTGTAAAGAATAAGATTTTAAATTTGTTCTCAATTCATGAATGGAGTAATCAGGATATTAATACTTAATTCTTCTTCCCCTCCAGAAAAAGATCATTCAGAACTGTATCAGAATTAAAAGATGCTGTCTTGGACCAGTATTCAATGTGGGGAAACAAATTTGGAGTCTTGCTTTTTCTCTATTCAGTATTGCTGACAAAGGTTTGTTTGCTGTCTTAGCTTAGTGCTGTTTTTCCTGTGTGCTGTTAGACACTGTGTGGCTGCTGCTTGTACTTCCAGGATAAGAATCTTGTTGCTGACAAGGAGTTTGCCTCTGACTCCATTCATTCTTCAACCGCACTGCACCCCTCTGCCTGCATGGGTTGCAGAGGGACTGATAATGCTGTGATCATAAACGTTGTCAGTTCTTCCTAATTTTGGTTTCCTTTGATCCTAGCAATATCTAGCACTTGAACTTTTAGTACCTGTAGAAACTCTGAGCCCCGGTCTTCTGGACTTATTAGTTAATCATTATGCTAGTTTCTCATACAGTGTCTCATGCTTTTAAAAACATTTTCTTTAATAATTTTGTTTACTTCTGTATGTGTTCTCACACTCTTTTCTCTTCTGAATTTTAGAATTCTAGAAGAGTCTCTTCCTGGGTCCTGTGGATTCTTATTTTTCTTTAATGAATAGTTATTTCTCTCAGCTCACCTCTCTGCAACTACTCCAGTCTGCAGACTTCTCATTCTCATTCTCTGCCCTTTTTGCGAATGACAATTTCTGCTGCTTGTAGCCTTTCAGTCTCCCTTGGAATGTCTTGGTGATTATACCCTATCCTTCCCCCCCCATTTTACTAGTGTTTTTTGAGCATTGACTTTATGTATGATATGTGTATGATATCCTTTTTTTAGAAGGGGTTTCTAGATTTCATTATAAAAATGGCATTTTAATAATTCTATTATATTCATGGTTTGGAGTATTAGTTTTTAGATGTTTTATTTATTACATGGAGAAGACATCTTGAGAAACTAGATATGACTTAAGTTTGACAACAGGACTCAAGAGCAGACTCTGCATGTAAAGACTTTATAGATGAGAAGAATTTTACAAACAGTATGACCAACAAGTCTAAAGAGGAAAGGGATTGTGGTATAACGCAGGTTTGGGGGTGCGGCGTAAATATTTCAGTCCTACTGCAGTGTGACATATCTAGGGACAGCTGTGAAAGGTGATGTTCACATCTTTTATATAAGAACTCTCTTGTGAATTATTCAAAATATGCTTAAGGTTTCATACCAGATTTGGGACATAATACAATATTTGTGGAAATGTAATTTAATATGGAAATGACAAGTTTTTGTGGATAAAAGATGCCTAAATTGCAATGAAAACTTGTGATGAAGATATTTGGTAAATGGAATACTAGAGTCAAGGAATCCAGGAAAGCAGCATTTATGTAGTAGAAGCCTAAAGCAAAATGGTAACCATAGAAAGGGAACATAGTTAGAGTAAAGAGTAAGTAGTGCAAGAACTTACCCAAATACTTACGTGAGGTGAGGCAGCTGGGGTAGCAGTAGTGACAGTGGCTAAGCTGTTGCACCCTCATGAACTTTTCTTGACTGTTCCATCTCACCCAGGACTTATGCCTCAATGTCCGATTCTTCCAGCATCCTTTGATCCTTTTGCCATTATGCTAGCTGTTCCCTTGGGCACCTTTGAACTGTTGCTCTCTGAATTGGCTCCCCCTTCTGTCCACTGACTGTGCCACTTGTTTCCAACGAGCATTTTGAGTTTGTGTTGTTGTTCTCCAGGATGACAGGTCAGGATCACACACCGCTCTTTCCTCCTGTTTTACTTAGACAGCCCTTTAACACTTTGGCTGCTGCTTGTCTATATTGTCCTTAGATCAGTGGTTCACATTAGGTCAACAGAGCTGTGGATGTCACCTCATGCTATTTCAGGGTCACGAGGTTGAGCCCCCTCGCTCTTCCTGTGGTTCTCCCGCCTCCTGTTTATAAGAGTGAAAAGTGTCAGGTGATTGCTTTTAAGAAATTAGGTACTTCCTGCTCTCATAAAAGATATTTTATTACTCTATATTTGAGTTACCAGTTTGGGGCAGAAAGTACAGTCATATGTAAATTTTCCATTTTCTTCTGTGCTTATTAAATCTTCTATGTATTTAACCTTATATCTCTATCTAAACTCAAAACTCTATGACTTTACTATAAGGTTTTTTTTTTAATGGCCTAAAGTAAAATTAGTTTTCTCAGTAGGTATATTAGGTTTCAGTTTAGTTTAGCCTGAAGTTAAATAAGTATTAACTTTATTGTATTAAATAATTACCTCTTTTCTCTTGAAAATTGTTATCTCTGTCCCTTTAACCAATATTACACTTACTCCCTCTGAGCCCTATAGTGTTCTTTATGGAACCCATGAAAGGAAATGGAGAGTAGGCTTTAGTGAGCTACTTTTTACTGTCTCACATGTACCCTCACTTCAGGTCTGGGTAATTTGAATAGTATTTTATTAACATATAGTCCAAAGTGGTCATACTGCATACTTTAGTTTTAAAATTAAGTTAATGAATTCTTGGTCTCTTTAGGGCATTGAAAACATAAAGAATTCAATTGAAGATGCAAATGAGCCTTTGATAGACCCTGTGTACGGGCATGGCAGGTAATGGCTGCTCTGTGCTATCTCTTACTAAACTATGGCCATGGGAGGCTTTCTGATAAGTGCATCAGCAGCACAAGTCTCTGCGCTTGCTTAGCCCAGTGCCACATGCACTGCACTGCGCTAGCCTGTGTTTGCTGTGTGTGGTCAGGGCTGTTTCCACATGACTGTCATTATGAAAAGTATCTTGTTTACATTACCAAAGACAAGATATTTTAATAAAGTGTCCTTTACATCCATTTATAGCTTTTTTAAAAGTCTTAATTTATTCACATTGACTTAGAAATAAATATTTTCTTACCTCTCTGTGTTAGGTTGTTTGAGTAAAAAAAAAAATCTTTCCTAGTTTTTTGTTTTTTGGATTTTTTTAATCTTTTTTTTTTTTACCCAAATCAATAAAATAGTGAAAATTAGTCTATTCTCACACAAGTCGTTCCTTTTAGGTATGTCTGTCTTAATTGTTACGAATCACCTATCTTCTACCAAAAACTGCATGTTAAATATAATTGTTACAAAGAGCAGTTCCTTTGGTGAGGGGTGAGAGTTGCATTTGTAAGGCTAAGTGTGCTGATTTAGTAAAGCGGCTTTTGTAGGTTCTCCTCCAAGACCCATGACTTCACTAGTCAGGTAGTAAGGTTTCCAGTCCCTGTTGGTTCTCTACTACCATGTAGTCAGCCCCAAAATCATGCAAGTAGCATCATGTAGACTGAGCAGTTTGTATTTATTTAGGAGTATGCATGCCAACATATATATAACAAAAACTAAAGGAAAAACTGCAAAGGAGTATATGGGAGGGGTTGAAGGAAGGAAAGGGAAGGGAAAAATTATATGGTTATAATTTTAAAAGTACTATATATAAAAATAAATGTAAACATTAAGGAAACAGACTAAGTTTTATTCGTTTAAAGTTGCCCAGCTTCTGAAGTCACAGCCACAGGTGCCATTGAAGCAAAGAGCTAATGCCTGTACCTAGGCCAGACATAGGAAAGCGAATTGGAGGTTTCCTCTTATTTTGTGTTTTAACATAATTTAATATAAAAAGTTATTTAAAACTCTTATTCTAGGAATTGCTTGATTTGAAGAACTAGTTTTGTGCCCACTGTAACTGATATTTCATTTGTGTTGATAGCCAAAGCTTAATTAACCTCCTACTGACGGGGCATGCAGTATCCAATGTATGGGATGGTGATAGAGAGTGCTCAGGAATGCGTAAGTATGTTCTTTACTGTGTTCCTAGATGATTAATATGTCAGTTACGTATGAGAGGTTCTTATTCTTCAGTTTAATGGCTCTGCATTATGTGCATGCTAAGGTAAGTGCTTCTGGTCCCAAGTCAATGTGCTTAGTCAGGCTTGATTCCAGGGCTTTGGTTTTCTCTGATGGCAATCTGTCTCTTAGTGGTTGTAACACACGAGTACTTATCCAGGGGCAGGGCCACAGTCAGTGCTCAAATATGGGAAATTATATAGAAATTGGATTACTTCTTTTGACAGTACCCTGGTTTTTCTACATTACTTTTAAAGCACACTTTAATATGCTAGGCAGATTTGGTACTTTCAGAGGCTTTACATCTGCTCCTCCTCCATCAGCAGTCCCATTTCAGAGGCTTTACGTCTGCTCCCCCTCCATCAGCAGTCCCGTTTCTGGTTTCAGTCATTTTGTTTCAGTAGCTTCTTACATTGTCACAAACATCAAGTGAAGCACACCGGCCAGTCCGCTCACTTAAGCCAAGCCAGTGCACGATTGTTAAGAAAGTATTAACTTTTGTGCTTATCATAGAGAATTAAGAATAAATAACTATGCCTCAATTTAAATTATATGAGAAAAAATGTGAAGGTTCACTTTTTGCCCTAGAGTCACCTAGGAAGAGAGAAACTCCAGAATTTTCAGAACACAGCACAGCCTTCCCCTGTGCTATTTGGAGATTAAGAGCCTGACCTGCACGGTGATGATGCTGTGACACTCACTTAGTGGGGAAGTTAGAACAAGAGCCCAGCTGTGCTAACTGCATAGATAAACACATCCCGACAAGGGATGTATTGCTCTGCACTCTGTGTTCAAGCACATCCAAAGGACTTTCCATTATGATTTAGATTTAAAAGCATGTGATCCTGCTAGTTAAAGTGCCAGTCTCTCTTGTGCAGCTTCTTTGATTTCTCCATGCTCACCTTCTTCTCCCTCCCCCCCACCCCCCAAGCTTTCAGGTCTCTGAGAATCCGCTGTAATTTCAGATAACTAGGTAAAGAACTGTGGCTCATGTGTCTCTTCCCACCTGGCCTCGAACACAGCTACTTCCTATTGCATTCTGGGCCATAGCTGTTAGGCTCCTGTTCATTCCTAAGTCACCTGGTCTAGTTTCCTGTGCACTCTACCATCTCTCTCAGGTTATCTTACTGTAAACCCAGATTAGGTACAAGGTTCTTATCATTTTGAGGGCCTTATCTCAGCTATAGAATTTCTCCATCACTTATATAAGCTTTGGTTCACGATCTGTGCAAATTCATTCTTTTCTGATTCTTGAAATACTGCCATTCAAGGCCAAGAATGTCATTTTACTATAGGTAGTTTAAAGTATAGTTTAAGAATAAAAACTAAGTAGTGGCTAAAAGATAGAGTTGTCTTCAGAAAGAGAATCACCCAAGTTTATTTAAATTCTCCCTTAAGTCCTTAGAAATGTTGATTTGAACTTAATTTTGCATCCAGATGTTTAAGAATAAAATAAAATACATATAGTTATTCAGCATTTCCTGTGTGTATTTCTGGCTTGGACAATATGGTAGTAAGTGTGGAACATAAATGAAAATTTATATGGTAGTTTTCAAACACCCAGACAAGTCACTCCCTCTAAACTGCCATTACATACTGCATTTCAGTGCTGGTCACCCTAAAAGGTAGGTGCTTGCCCACATAAAAAGAAGTTAATCCAAAGGTCCTTGTCCATAGTATAGATCTGGAAAATGATCATTTCTTCACAGCAGTAGAACACTGACTAAGCCGGCCTGTGGCTGTGTGACTGTTGACTGATGGTTGACGTGGAAGGGTCTAGCCTGCTGCGGATTGCACCACCTCTGGACAGGAGGGCTTGGGCTGTATGTACACAGACGCTAGCTGGGCATGGGGTTCCAGGGAGTGAGGCAGCAAGCTCTGCTTGAGTTCCTGCCCTGGCTTCCCAAGTCATAGCTTGTGACCTGGAAGTATAAACCACTCAACCTTCTTTCCTCCCCTGTGTTGCTTTTGACAGAATGCTTTAGCACTCCAACATAAATGCAGACTAGAACAAATGGGCCTCCAGTTTGTGTTTTGTTTTCATTAAATCTAGCAGCTCTTACTATCCAACACTAGCAGACCAGCTTCTTAGTAACTCCCCAGGCAGCCCTCAGTGGATTTAAACTAGGCCAGCCCCAGTGATGCCCTGCCTCCAAGGCCACACCTACTCCAAGGCCACACCTACTCCAAGGCCACACCTACTTCAAGGCCACACCTCCCAGTCCTTCTAAAACAGCTCAGCAACCAGTACGTAAGTGTGCAAACATCCGATCCTATGGAGCCATTCTCATTCACACTATTGCACAAGACAACCTGATTTGTACTGCTCCTTAACTGATTGAAATTCTCTCTTCCTAGGTGACTCTAGGGCAAAAAGTGAACCTTCACATTTTTTCTCATATAATTTAAATTGAGGCATAGTTATTTATTCTTAATTCTCTATTATAAGCACAAAAGTTAATACTTAAGTGATTTTGGGGAGAGAATCACCACAAAGATCTTTTTAAAAAACAGATTTTAAACTTAAATTGCAGGTATTTTTCTATAAGTGAAATAATCAGGCTTTTCAGGTGCTTTATTACTTTGTATTTTAACTGTTTTTAAAAATAATTTATTATTTTATGTGCATTGGTATTTTGCTTGCTTGTATATCTGTAGGAAGGTGTCAGATCTTGGAGTTACAGACAGTTGTGAGCTGCCTTGTGGGTGCTGGGAATTGAATCCAGGTCCTCTGAACGAGTAGTCAGTGCTCTTAGCCATTGAACAATTTCTCCAGCCCAAAGTCTTTTTTCCCCTGAGACAGGGTTTCTCTGTGTAGCCTTGGGTGTCCTGGACTTGCTTTGTAGACCAGGCTGGCCTCGAATTCACAGAGATCTGCCTGCCTCTCCTTCCCTGAGTGCTGGGATTACAGGCGTGCACCACCATGCCTGGCTATTTTAACTATTGTATGTTTTTTTTTAAGGTCCTTTTCCTTTTCTATATTTAAATATGGATTTTTAAAACCTTACTCAAGACCCTGTGTAATTTCCTTCCAGCTCATGTTTTCTACACATAATAAACCTGTGCTTGAACAAAATACTACTGTTCTTGTGTCTGAGGATCTGGGTGTCTTTCCCATCTCTGCCTCTCTAGTCCTTCATGCTCACTTCATATGTCACCTGTTCAAGGACACATTCCAGTTTTCACTGCTGAAAGTGGTCGTAACCTCATCTCTGAGCATTTTACTTTTCTGGCACTTTCTACTTCCTACTTGTCCTCTGCTGCCCAAACTAAACTGCTCTTGAGTTAATCAGTTATCTTTACCTCTAAGCTTTTGGGGGGGGTTGTTTTGTTTTGTTTTTTAACAGTACTTGACAGTCAAGGTGTGTTTGCTACATATAAGGTGATTATCTGGTTTCCAAAATAGCATCAAATTTGAAAAGTCTAACAAGACTCCTGCCAATTCCCCAACAGTGGTGAGAGGTGGCAATTGGTAGTATAGAAAATAACAACCTGAGTCAGCAATCCCCAAAGGTAAGCTTATAGAAACAGAGTGTAAAAAAATGTGTGTTTGTCGGGGGAGGGGAGCAAAGTGTGCAAGGATATAAAATTTCAGTTAAAAGTAATAAGATTAAGAAACCTATTGTAGCTGGGCATGGTGGCGCACGCCTTTAATCCCAGTACTTGGGAGGTAGAGGCAGGCAGGCAGATCACTGTGAGTTCGAGGCCAGCCTGGTCTACAAAGTGAGTCCAGGACAGCCAAGGTTACACAGAGAGACCCTGTTTCAAAAAACAACAAAACAAAACAAAATCTATTGTAAAACATATTGACTGTAGGCAATGACTAGTCTGTGCTTTAAAATTGCCAAGAGTGGACTTTAAATATTGTCTCTCCTCGTGTGTGTGTGTGTGTGTGTGTGTGTGTGTGTGTGTGTGTGTGTGTGTGCGCGCGCATCTATGTATGAGTTTCCAAATGTCTACAGTGGTACATTTAAAATATCCTGTGACTAAATACAGAAAATTAGACCTTGTTCTCTCTTGGTGATGAAGTATTCAGAGCTAGTTAAGAATCAAATGCCAGGTGCCTGGTGTAGGCAACATTTCATTCTTTTTTTTTTCTCCTGAGTTTTGAGACAATTATGTATATGGTGTTAATTAGCTTAATTTAGCTAATCTATAATAAATATATATTTCAGGACATGTTGTGTACTATATACAACTTTTATTTGTGAATTATAGATAAAATTGACTATTACCTTTCAGCCAAAGAATAGTTTTATTTTTCTGCTATCAAGCTAAACAGCAGACTTGAAAATTCAATCAGGAGTTTAGATGACCTTCAGCACTCGCTTATGAGATAATAGAGGCAAAGAAAATAGTTGTAAATTACCAACTTCATGCAAGCAAAAGGTAGACTTTGAGACTTTTAAAGAAAATGTAATGCAAGTCAGTTCTTGAAATGATATGAAAATACTGTTGTGCTTCTTGATATAAAAAGAAATTAGGTATATATTAACAGTACTTAAAATGATATTCTTAATCTAAGAAGATAATATTAAGTTTATGTCCTGTTTGGGGGTATGAGAATAATGCATTCTGAAGTATTATCGTCCAGTGCTAGTCACACTGGTGTCCTCCTACATCCCAGAACTTGGAGGATGAATGCAGGAGGGAGAGGCTGGAGTTCGGGGCCACCCTCGGCTCCGTAGCGCACTGACGCAGCTCTGGGAATGTGAGAGCTTTGCTCAACAGGCTTTTCTCAGGAGGGAAAAAGGAATGAGATGTCACCTATGCCAGGCACCTGAGCGTGTGCTTCTTGACCAGCTCTGGATACTCCATCACCAAGAGAGACCAAGGCCTAATTTTCTGTGTTTAGTCACAGGATGTTTTAAATGCACCACTGTAGACATTTGACTAGACCAAAGGAACTAGACAGTGTAGTATCTAGTTGTAACACTAGGTGGTAGTAATCGATTTTAGAAATAAAATGTAGGCCCTGGTTCTCAACATGAGTGCTTGTTTTTGAAGGAGAAGATTTGTAACTGCTTACATTTCAGAGGAAAGGAGTCGGGATGTTGGCTCACTGAGGAATATCCTTTCTCCCAACGCCTGCTACTGGCTGTGCTCCTATTCCCTTAGATGATGCAACCCAAAGACGAAAACATTTTTATTTCATTATTTTAATATTCCTAAAATTTATTGAAGATTCCAAAGAGATTTTAATCGTGGAAAAAGTAACTTTATTTGTGGATAGTAATATTTTTCATATTGTAAACTGTACCTGAGAAAAAGCTTTTAAGTCTATGTTTCTAGTCCTGATGTTTTATAGTCACCCTTACTGTATACCAACTCAAACTGATAGGCTATGAAAAGCCCTCACTGCGTCCCAGGTCCGTGTGTAGTGGGTGTTGTCCTAGCTCAGCATTCTCTCTGCTTTGGCTGCTACCTCGACTCTACCTCCCTGAGCTTAGATTTATGCTGGTGATCCATCAGTGTTCAGCCAGGCAGCCTCACCTGTGTTTCTGAGCTGCGCTGACAGGAGCTCATTGCCAGTTTGAAGCCCCCAAAGTACCTCAGGCGTGGTTTATAAAACAGCAAAGTCATGTTCAGTCTTCACACAAATCCAGCCCCCGTGTCTTGAATTCTCCCTTTCAGTTAGTCACTGTTATCAGGTTTGCCATGTTTTATTTGTTGAGGAACTGGGTGTGGCACAGAAGAGGTTAAGGTGGAAGGACCCTTGAGGCCAAGGGTTTGGGGCCATCCTGTGCAACATAGTAAGACCCCATTTTGAAAAAGCAGGAAGCTCTGACAATTTTGCATTTTTTTTAACTGGGTCAAGAATTTTATTAACCTTTTTCAAACTTATTCCCAGGCTTCTTCAGCTTGGCAAAGAATGAATTGTGTATAAGCAAAAACTGAAAAGAGTTGCAGTGTCCAGGGGGCTTGGGCTTAAAAAATATTAGTAATCTAGATTTTATCAGATCCATAAACAAAAGAATGTTAACATGTTTAATTTTTAAATATGTTCGCCTCTTCAAAACCAGAATTTTGTTTGCCCCTAACTTCTATAAAGAGAACTGTACTTTTTTATCATCTGCTGTGGCTGTTCTGTGAACCACCACCTCCTTTCTGTGAGCAGTTCCTTTCCCACCAGTGTCCACTTGTGCCTGCAGTTTGGCCAGTTTTCCCTGGTTTGTGATTGTTTCTTTCATTGTGTTGGAGTAGAAGTGGAGTTGCATGGGGGTCTAGGGTTTGCACTCAGGGGGTCTCAGCCAGACTAGCTGAGGTAAGGTGCACACACTCTGGGACGCAAGATGGCAGCTAAATTTTCGTCTCTTACCTTAATAATTGACTTTCATTCTTCCTTTATATTTCTTGGTTTTAAATGTTCTTATCTTTTCTAGCTTTGAAAGTTTCTACATATGGCACAGGATTCAATTCAGATGTTGCCATTCCTTTAGGACCGCTGAGACACAGAAACAGCTTCTGCCGCACTCTGTGCTAGTGTGTGCATGCATATATATGGCCGTGGAGAGTGCCCATTGCTTCCATTTGCCCCTCAGTAAACTCAGGCTTTATAAGGCACAGACTGTTACCCCAGCCTAAAGCATACTGCCTGGTTCCATTGAGAGTAGATACGGATAGCTTGAAACATCATGTTTTGCTGGGCAGCAGAGATGCACACCTTTAATCTCAGCACTTGGGGCAGAGGCAGGTAAATCTGAGTTGGAGGCCAGCCTGGTCTACAAAGCACATTCCATGACAACCAGAGCTACACAGAAAACCCTATGTTGGAAAACAAAAACAAAACCCAAAAAAAAAAAAAAAAAAAAAAAAAAAAAAAAAAGAAAGAAAGAAAAGAAATTAAGTGCTGTGTAGGTATGTAGGTATGGTTCCCATTTTCCATGATAAATACTAAGACTTAGGAATTAACATACTAATTTTTCTAAATCAGGGTCAGTTCAAGTTAGCCGCTTAGATAGATAGATAGATAGATGTTACAAACTGGTTTTTCTTTAACTAAAAAGTTAATATTAAACATAGTTTTATAAATACTTATAGTGTATATTTGAACGATTACAATATTTACCAAATGCAAAACTACCTAATGTCGTTTTATGATAGTGATAACATGATTATTTAATGTGGCTTTTTTTGCTGTATTTTAGTATAATTTACTTTTCAAAACTCTCTCCTATATTACATTGTGACCGCAGTTTCCTCTCTTTCTCTATCTCTCCAGTCTTTCCCCAACTCTCCTCTCCCTTAAACCTCCCCAACCTGCTTCTCAACCAAACATGGCACAATAAGCTACAATAAGACCAGGCACATGCCATCATTGCTGTGACACATTAATAAATATAGGCAAAGGTTTAAAGATAGTTTTAGGTGAAAGAAAAACTTTTGGCATGGTTTGCATATAACTGTATTTATGCACACATATATACACACAGACTACTCAGACTTACATACACTAATGCAGTGTTAAATTTGGTTTTGCTTATTGTTTTGCAGAACTTCTCGGTATCCATGAACAAGCAGCTGTAGGATTCTTAACATTAATGGAAGCTTTACGATATTGTAAGGTAAACTGCCTTGAAGGATTTACGTGTGTCCATGCTATGAGCAGCACTTTCATTCTTATGGTAACTAACTTCACCTCCTGGCTGTTAGCGCCCCTCACTGTCTTACTTCCTTGCTGAACTCCCAACCCAGACTGGCAAAGCGTTAAGAAGTTAAGCTGGCTGATCATACTCATCCTCCTGTGAAGGGGATAGCTGACAGAGCACCGGACAAAACAGTATATAAAATCATACTCATCCTCCTGTGAAGGGGATAGCTGACAGAGCACCGGACAAAACAGTGTATAAAATCATACTCATCCTCCTGTGAAGGGAGTAGCTGACAGAGCACTGGACAAAACAGTATATAAAATCATACTCATTCTCCTGTGAAGGGAGTAGCTGACAGAGCACTGGACAAAACAGTGTATAAAATCATACTCATCCTCCTGTGAAGGGGATAGCTGACAGAGCACCGGACAAAACAGTATATAAAATCATACTCATCCTCCTGTGAAGGGAGTAGCTGACAGAGCACTGGACAAAACAGTGTATAAAATCATACTCATCCTCCTGTGAAGGGAGTAGCTGACAGAGCACTGGACAAAACAGTGTATAAAATCATACTCATCCTCCTGTGAAGGGGATAGCTGACAGAACACCGGACAAAACAGTGTATAAAATGGAAATGTATACGGTTGACTACAAAGATGTTTGAAACTGTCTGACCTTGAACCTTCATTATTGACATTGAGACACCTATGTGTATAGTCCTGGGTAACCATTAAATATTGCAAGTGGTTACAAATGAAGTCAGGATTCTCATTTAGAAGATGCCATATTCTTAGGTAAAGGATTATGTAGATTTGTTGGGTATTTTTATCTTAAAATGTTTATTTCATACAGTGGTTCTGATAATGGTGGCTATTTTAATAACATTAATAAGTCTTTTAGTCAGATGATGGTGGCACACATCTTTAATCCCAGCACACAAGAGGCAGAGGCAGGTGAATCTTTCAGTTCAAGGCCAGCCTAGTCTACAAAGTTGCACAGAGAACCCTGTCTTGAAAAAAAAAAAAAAAAAAAAGAAAAGAACAAGTATCTTGACCTGTGTGTTGGTGTGTGTGTGTGAGCGCACACTCATACACATTACTATTCCTGTTATTGTTTGTCAGACATGATTCCTATTTCATGACAACACATGAACAGAGATGGTGTAGATGTAAGAACCATACAGGATCTTTTCTGGCCTTACTTGTAAGTAGCGACTATAACCTATAGTAATACCTTAATTTTTAGTTTTTTTAAAAAATTATACAAATTAATGCTATTCTAAGACAGCCTGGC
The DNA here is from genome assembly GCF_964271855.1 of Acomys minous. Taxonomy (NCBI): domain Eukaryota; kingdom Metazoa; phylum Chordata; class Mammalia; order Rodentia; family Muridae; genus Acomys; species Acomys minous. Next base: position 15,831,290 of record NC_140494.1, on the reverse strand, counting down.
AATCAGATTTTCAAACTGAGTTCCCTACCCCCAATACTCATCTATCCTGGAGGAAAGTTTACACCTATATGCTTGCTCATGCTCGCTCTCTCTCTGTCTCTCTCCCCCCCCCTCTCTCTCACATACAGGCACACACACACACACACACACACACACACACACACACACACTTTACATGTAACCACATTATAGAGATTTTATATTCTGATATATTTAACTTTTTGTTTAGTTTTCTGTTGATCTGATGAGATAACATGAGCAAAAGCATCTATAGAAGAAAGAATTTACTTTCTAATTTCTCGGGGCACAGAGTCCATCTTGTTAGGGAAGACATGCCGCAGTAGGAGGAGCAGGAAGCAGAGAGCATGAGCAATAAGTGGGCCGACTATAAACTCTAAAACTAGTTTCCAGTGATGACACACCCTTCAGCAAGGTTTAGCCTCCTAAAGGTTTCATGAAATCCCACACACCACCACCTACTGGGCTGAGCTGTCTTTCCAGCCCACCCTCAGTTACTCTTCACAGTATTTGCTAGGAATGACTACTCCATGGTGACTTTTTACTTATTTTTTATTTTGAATTTATTTTCTCTTCTCTTCCTCAATGGCATTACACTCTTACAGGATTATTCTAATGCCTCAATGCACCATTGCTTATAAATGAGAGGTAAAGAGAGCTGACAATGGAGCTACCAGTGGCTTCCACCTGAGGACAGGGTAACAGCAAGCTGGAGCTCTAGGCGCAGATTATACATGGCAATTGGGGTGAAGTTAGCTTGGTTCGCTAGGCTGTTACGATATGCTAATTCCAGTGGGCTCTGTGCTGTAATGTAACTGTTTGTCTGGCACCTGACATCTGGGCAAATAGACTGACCCTGGAGTTACGGACTATGAAAAGAACGGTGCTGTCCTTAAAGGAGACTGGGTAGTTTATAATCAGGGCATCAAAACTGAGCTGTCAGTTTGTAAGATGCTGTATGTAAGTTCATCAGGATGTAAGTTCTCACTCAACATATGTTTACATTTCACCAGATAATTAGGGAGATGGCATAAAGGAAATGCATTATGCTTGTATAGATCTTGTAAATCTTAACATTTCTCCACTCTTTGATAGTTTTTCAGATTGCTTTCTAATAATGAAAATACCCTTTTACTTACTTTGCCCATATATACTTAGGAACATAAATGAAGTGGTACCTGTTTCTAATCCTCCTGCACATATGCACACCTGTGCACGCGCGCGCGCGCACACACACACACACACACACACACACACAATGTTATTTGTAACTGGTTAAAAATAAGAAAGATATAACTTTACACGATAAATATCACTGTTTTGGATGTATATATTCATATAGATTTTGCTATATTATTAAAGCTGTGCAACCATCATCCTTATCTCATTCTGGAAGGTTCTTCACCATGCAAAGAACCTCTAACCTAGCAGTTGCTTCCTTCTTCCCAGCTCTAGATATCCCAACTCTGCTCTCTGGCTTTGTAGGTTCCATTACCTGTGTTTGTACACATTTTGTGTTGAAACCACTCTGTTTTATAGTGTGTCAATTTTGTTTCTATTCATCAACTGATGAATGTTGCAAATTATACATTTTAAAGAAACTGTTTATATTGTAAAACTTTCAATGTATCTTCTGTCATGAAGAAATTGAGTAACAGGAGTCTTCTCTATTCTTTAATAGTTCATATTTAATACAGCTGTTATAAATACCGTGATGGTGAACATTTGTCTGCACTTTTTTTCCAAGAGGCATATGTTTTTTCATTACTGTGTACTCAGGATTGAAATTGTCTGGGCACATGGTAATTCTCTGGTCAATGATTGCAGGGCTGTCAGTTTGCTTCCCAACATAAGGACAATATTGTGTTCTCCAGGGATTGATTTTTATTATAAAATGTACCATTAGTACAGCATTCATTTATCCTTAGTTCCTACTATAAAATATATCCCCCCTTTAACCCTTTGCCTTCTTCTAAGAAATTAAACATTATCTAGACTGTCCACTGTGTGACAGACTCTCAGGCTAGGAGTCAGAGCAACTGCTCTTGGTGCTTGAGTGGAGCCATGCCATGCCGCTCTGCCCCTGAGGCCTCAAGCTGCTCACCTCTACAGCCCCGTCTGACACTGGTGGAGCAGTGTGCCTTTTCTTCTCTGCTGTCCTCTTAGGATCCTTTCTGTTGCATGTTAACCCTTCTAACCCACCCCTGCTTCCAGAGTTTTCTGCCCATGAATCCAAAAGCTACAATGGTGCTGAAGCAGGGGCTGCTGGGTAAATAGAAAAGAATAAAGGGCCCTGACTGCTGCAAGCAGCTTCTTGTAGTTTCCAGTCTGAGAAAGGAAAGGAAAGGAAAGGACACTAGATTGGTAAGATTAGTTGTTTTTATGGGACATGTCCTCATGGAAGTGTGAACTTGACCAATGTAAAATGATGGATGGTGTAAATCTGTTTTACGTATTCTAAATTAAACCTTTTATCTCAATCACAGAGGAAATGCTTACAAGTTTCTTGGCATAATCTTATATATGGATATATAACCTTTTTTGGAACAATCATACACACATATAAACATATATAACCTTGCAAGCAAACTGTAGGCACAGCTTTTTATGTATTTTAAAGATACTATATATATATATATATATATATATATATATATATATATATATATATATATATATCATAGAAGTGTGACCTTTTCATGAAGTATCACATAGCAGGAGGCCTTTATATTCTTGAAGATTTTACTGTAAAGTTTTTGTTTTGTTTTGTTTTGTTTTGTTTTTTTGAGACAGGGTTTCTCTGTGTAGCCTTGGCTGTACTGGACTCACTTTATAGACGAGTCTGGCCTCAAACTCACAGAGATCATCCTGCCTTTGCCTCCCCGAGTACTGGGATTACAGGCGTGCACCACCACACTTGGGTTCCTGTAAACTTTTTTTTTTATGAGAGATTATTATATTACCCAACACTCTTAAGGAAAAAGATGCCTTTATCTTTTCCCCTTATCTTTTTTTTTTTTGATTCACATTATTTGCCTTATAAGGTAATTATAAGTTTATGGCTCTAAGTTTGTGCCAAGTTGAAGTTCCTGAAGTGACTGGTCTATCTGGGAAATGGAGCCAAGCCTGAGAATGATCTCTGGAGCTAGCTGTGACACGTGTGAATGTAAGATGTGCAGTGCTATGTTCTGGTTTAAACATGCAACATACGCTTAGGAACACTTATTGTCTGCACTCAGCATTTAACCTCTATGGGTACGAAATGTTAATTAGACACCTTTGTTATGTGTCACATATTTCTGTACAGATATGTAAGGGCAGCATAAAATTCTCATTTATTTGTTTTACTTTGCGAAATTTGTTCTAGGTTGGTTCTTACTTGAAATCTCCAAAATTCCCTATTTGGATTGTTGGCAGTGAAACTCACCTCACCGTATTTTTTGCCAAGGTATGTTTGTAGAGAACTTTGGGTTTTTTGTTTTTTTAAAGAATGTTATTAGGCAAACAAACAGTACTGTGAATCCTTATTTAGTTTGATCATTAATCTGATGTCAATCCAACCAGTAATAAATAGAATGCTTCTCAACAATCTTATCAGTTCACACTATAGAAAACACTGTGACTTTGCTCTAAGGTTGAGGCCACCTCAGTTAACTCCTTGATGTCAGCTGCCATGTCTCCAGCTCTGCTGACCTCAGAACTCTGGCTTTCAGTTTTGCTTAGAAGTCACTGAAATGTGGAAGAAACAACTTCAGCTTTATTTTAGACTCTTAAGGTTTCTAAATCTTAGGTGTTAGCAAGACGTACTATTTTCCACAGTGAGGTGGTAAGCACTTTGGCGTCAGATACCTTCATGTAAAGCCTAGCTTCTTCCTAGCATCTCTAGGCTTCTTTTCCTCTGTGTTTAATGTAGGGCTTTATAATAGTACCTAGTTCTTAGAAAAGTTGTCAGCCTTAAATCCAAAATATTGAGCAGTGCCTAGCATAAGATAAGTGCTCAGTAACCTTGAGCACTTGTTACCACTGTGGCCCTGGTCATTATTCAGCAAACAGTTATCAGCCATCTTTGACCCTATTAAGAACAAACTGTCAGATGTGGACTAATGAGGGAAGTAGAGAAGTGTGGTTTTGAGATTCCTTGCTCCCAGGGTACTTTCCTAATTACTCTAGGAGACTTTGCCGCATGCTTTTCTCAGCGTAAGTTTCCTTCTGTAAGAATTCTATAAATCCCACTGGACTGGCAAGCTCGTTTTATTGTCTTCTTACTTTTATTGTGGGGTTCAAGGCCCATCTTATAGATATAGAATTAGGTTCCTGTTACTTTTCCTTAGCATAGACAGGCCAGAAGTGCAAGTGTGCAAAAATACAGCCACCCTGCTACATTATTTTGAGTCTGAAAGTTGCTGTTCATTTGGCCTTCAAAGTAGGGAGGATGAAGTCAAACTCAGAACAGAAAGCTTGTGATCCTGAGCAAACATTCCATCAGTATATAGTTCTAGAAAAGATAACAGTGTAAATTTACATGAAAAGTGTGGGTTTTGTTTTTTTGCTTTCTGAGACAGGGTTTCTCTGTGTAGCCTTGGCTGTCTCAGACTCACTCTGTAGACCAGGCTGGCCTTGAACTCAGACTGATCCACTTGCCTCTGCCTCCTAGGTGCTGCGATTAAAGGCGAGCGCCACCACGCCCAGGGAAAGTGTGTTTTTAAAACGGTTCCTTTATCTCCAACCCTATTGTTTAACCTTAGGAAGACTGCTGTGTAACTACGCAGGCAGGCCTGTGGAGGGCACTTGGGTTTCCTGGGACAGCTCTCGTTATATAGCCACAGCCGGCACTGTACAGAAATCTTCCAACTCAAGGGGAAACTGCATAAATAGTAAATGAAACTATTAACATTTATTTGGGTTCAATTTCAGATATTTTAAAATATAAAGTATTTGTATATCCTTCAGTTCCTAAAAAGTGCTGGCAGTTCTGTTCTTGAAACTATAAAAGGAACCACTCTCTATTTGGCATGGTATTTTTAAAATACTTCATTGTGAGCTCTCACTTGTAGCCATATTTTTGCTGGTTTGTTTGTTTGTTTGTTTTTGCTTGTTTGTTTTGAGCTTTTGTCTGCTGTTTTGTGTTACCTTAGTCACTTTGTGTGTCCATTGGCCCCAGAGAAACCTAAGCTTCCCTCCCAGCAGTTTCCTAGAAATAAACTAATGTTACACGAAATTGTCCTATGAAACCATTTCCATAAGACTGGCACTGTCTCATGTTCTGGGATTTTCCTGGTTGGAGTTAGACACCTTTGTTCCTTGCTCATAGGTTTCAGCGGCCTATAAAGAAGCATTGTTTCTTGTCTGCAAGTGGTTGGATACCTTATGCACTGTACATAGGCTGCAGCTGTGTTCACTTATTCCTGCGCTCGGTTATCAGATGTTTTCTAGGGATAGTCTGTGCCTGGACATATGCCAGATGCTGTGAATACAGTGTTGAACAAACATAGACATTGTTCTCACTCTTGCGGAGGTTTGTATCCTAATGGAGGAGGCCGTGGCTGAAGTTACCACTCAGAAATTTCCAAGAGTGGTCTTGACAAAGCTCAGGACTATAATACCATGAGGACTTGCCTGAGTTTTGAAAAGCTGAGATGTTCCCTGGAAGAATTGATGTCTAAAGTGAGCACTGAGGTAGCAGTGAGATTAAACTAGGACTAAGCATTTGCTGCTTGGGAAATAGCTGGAGGGAATACATGTCTGCAGAATGGAGAGCAGATGGAAACCAACTGAGAGAAAAGCACAGGAGCACTCAAAGTCAGGGCAGCAGGAGTGAGAGAGTGCTGGGATGTCAGGACACCATATTACTACTTAGCCTAAGAGAAGCCATAGCCAGCACCCTTGGTAAAAATTTGCCTGGGATAAGTTTAGGGGTGGTAAGAAGAACAGGCTTAAATTTGCATTTTGAAGAGAGCACTGTGGCGAATTGTAGAAAACATATATGTTGAAAAATAACTCAGATGATACATAAACCAGATTGTTTTTATATTTATGGTGTGGTATAATTCTTATATTTGGTCTGGGGTAATTTCTTTGTTATCCTCTGAGAATTTGACACGTTCCTATAATGTATTTATTATCATTATACAATCCCATTCCTTCCTCTAACTTCTCCTGAATCTGTACCCTAGCTCTCCACCTTGTATCCCAATTAAAAAAAAATAATCCAGTGAAACAGTTTGTGCTACTCATATGTGAGTGGGAGTGGGGCTTCCACTGTAGCATGGCCTCTCTACTAGGGACCACACCCCTAAGAAAATAAGCACACACACACACCCTCTAGCAATCCTCAGCTCTATGTAGTTTCTTACCTAGGAGATCTTGTGCAGGTCTTGTGTAGGTAACCATGACTGCTGTTGTTTGTGAGCTCATTGGCCCTGTCATGTCCAGAAGACAACTGTGGGCACAGACCTTCCCAACCTCTGGTTCTCACAGTCCCATTTATGACCGAGCACTTCATAAACACTTATTCTCTGCACTTTGAAACTCCTCTATTGAGGACTCAGAACCACTCAAATCTATGTAGATATATAGAAAGCAGTTTGGTACTGTGTTCATTTAGCAAAATAATAGGCTTAAGTTCACCCGTGGTGTTGTGTTTGTGGGAAGGCATGAACCAACATCTACTCACCACAGATGGTAGAAAAGTAAGAATACCACCAAAGTCCAACTTGGTGAACCACTAAATTTTATTGGGATTACATACTTGAGTAGGGGTGAGGGTTGCTTCTGGGGACTATTGGTAGCTGTAAATATTGTGAACTACAGTCTACATGCCAGGTGTAAGTAAAGGGCAAACTGACATTCCATTTTTGCAGTAACATTAATTTCTATGTGTTTTATATTTTAAAATATTTTAAATCAATGACATTCCAATGGTTGTATGTTGAATCTTTGTACGAAAAAAAAAATCACAAAATTTTCACAAATGCCCTTACAGGGCTTTATGAATGACACTGAAAATATACCAGGGTCAAGTAGTTGATGACTTTGGCTGGTTTTTTTAAACATATTTTTAAATAAGTGTCCACATATTTACATACAAAATAATCAAAGTTTAAAAAAAAAAGGTAAGCAAATATATTGACTCACACATTTTTTTCCCTCCTTCGAGACAGGGTTTCCCTGGGTAGCCTTGGCTGTCCTAGACTCACTTTGTAGACCAGGCTGTCCTGGAACTCACAGAGATCCGCCTGCCTCTGCTTTTCCAAGTGCTGAAATTACAGGCGTGAGCTACTGTTTCCAGCGTGACCCAAACATTTAATGAAGGTAATAGGTTGACCAACTTTTCTATCACTTTTTTTCTAGGAAAAAATTAACTCCATTACATTAAGACTTCAGTTTTACTGCAAATTATAGTTTATATTTATTCATTTTATTATGTTCTCTACCCTTATTTCTAATCTAATTTAGACAAAATAATGGGCTTAGCTTGAAATTAATAGCTTGGTACTTTTTAAAATATATAATAATAAGTCTCTATTTTCTGATTCCAAAACAGGTTATTTATACTGGTAGATTTTACAGTGCAGAGAAATGTGATGCAAGCTGAAGCATCAAGCTTAACCTCACCATCTAAATAATGAGGCTTTCTGAGCAACCCCAGAAAGTGGGTTTTTGCAAATTTTTACCCCAAACAAGAATCCACTTAAGCCTTCTGTATTGTAGCTTATTTATATCTATTCATCTCTTTTAAATTAGAACCTTGGTTTCTTAAATTGAGTTTATTATTTTCTATTTATAGAAAACCTACTATACAAGTGATAATTATTAATTACTTTGAATTAGTATTAATCCAAGGATTATCAAAATCTTCTTGGCTTCATGTAACACTTTATTGTGCCTAATAGAAAAGCTATACATTTTAAGTAAATGAGATGAGGCAGTACAGTAATAATTGAATTGCATAAGTTGTTAGCAGTTCTAAGAGGGCCAGAGAGATGGCTCAGTAGCTAAGAGCACTTGTTGTTCTCAGAGAGGACTGATTCCCAGGCAGCCACATGGTAGCTCACAGCTGTCAAACTCCAGATCTGGGGACCTCTTCAGACCTCAGCAGGTACTGAGCACACATGAGGTACACTCACGTGCATGCAGACACTGAGGTACATAAAATAAAAATAGATTAAAAGATCTTTTTAAAAACACTGTTTCTCCTTAGGTCAGATGGAGATACATAAGATAAAAATAGATTAAAAGATCTTTTTAAAAACATTGTTTCTCCTTAGGTCAGATCATCATTCCATTTTAACTGGAGTACAGAAGACATGAGAGGTGCAGTTCACAGCTGGGGACTGTGGCAGTTTTGGGAGCTGCATAGCCTCCTTTTAAGCCTTGGGCCGATTTCTAAAGCAAGGGCTGTTTGTTAAATGTTTAGGATTTCCCTAAATTGATTGTGGTGTCTTTTAAATAGCAGTTCTAATGCTTGTAAATAACAGAACTTATTTAGCTTAGGTTTTAATATTATTACTAAATAAAGGAACTTTGAAGAGTTATAAATAAGCAGCATCAAAATGCGTATCATAGTTGAGATGCTGTGACTTGAGGGTAGGTGAAAAAAGCTCCCTTTTGAAGTAACCTGCCATCTGTCTGCCTGGATTCTTTGTTCAGTTTTGGTTTTTTGATAGGAACAACTGACCTTTGGGCTGATTGAATCTTTTAACAAAGAACACCAGTGGAAGTTGGTGACTTCAATTTGCTGAACTCAGTGGTTACCATGTGATATTTAAGATACTTAGTGACCTAGAACTTCCCTGTTCAGCTGCTGGTATCTCCTTCTTAACCACAGAAGATTGTAAGATTGTAAAAAATTTTTATTGCAAGTTATTTTTGTTAAAAATCAATAGTAAAGTGAATTTTATCATTTGATGAACACATTAGAGGACAATATTAAAAATGTATTCCATATTCTATGGAGTTTCCTCTGATTTTAGATTTGAACTTTCCACTGTGTTTTGGAAATCGTCTTTTCTCGTATACTAGTGTTCTTACAGCTCTTAGTGTGAGCTGCGTTAAAGCAGAGGTGATACTCCTTCACTGACATGTGTCTCAGGGAGTCTGCTAGAGAAACTCACAAAAGCTGCCTGTGGACCATTGTCTAAGGGAGTGTCACAGGATCTCCCTGCAGGAGCCCTATGGGAACTGCAGAGTAGGCGGTCAGCAGAGTTCCCACAGGGCCTTCTAAGGATGCAGGCAGAAAAGATGCAGGACATAAATGGACCCTTTCAAGAAGGAAACCTAACTCCTATTGCGTTGAATGGGTAACATTTCACTCGAGCTATCTGAGCTTTGGCAGGACAAAACCTTTAGGTCTGACAAAGGGATATGCCCTGGGGTACAGGTCTCCAGAAATCCCTCTGATGGTGTTGAGGACTTGCAAACTCACTGCACAAGAGAAAGTCTTTGTGCAGTAGGTCCTTTGCAAAGGAGATCCTTAAAGAACTGAAACCATGCTCAAACTTTACCTTGTCTTTTTAAATTGTTTCCCTTTAAGATAAAGCTAGTTCTTACTGAACATGGCTGCATCATGGATGCTAATGTATGTTCAGTGAGTGCTTTCTTTGTGGAAGTAACTGCACCATGCTTCCTTAAGCAGCACATCCCTCAAAACCATGTGTGCCTGTTGTCAAGAGTTGGGTCTTTTCACGTTTGCATACTTAAAGGCTGCGGTGCTGGCAGGCTGATTGGCTGGGCACTTTCCGCCTCAGCTTGCTCTTCTCTAACCGTCATTTTTACTTTGTCTCTTTTTCATAGTTGGGTTTAAGAATGAATTATTTGGAACAGTTTCTTCTTTGAGAACTAATTATGAAGTCAATTTGCATTATTAACAGAACTTTATATTTGAAAGTTATGCTTTAGATATTATTAGATGATCTATTTATTGTACATTATAACCTAAATGTACACTAACCATTGCTAATCCAGCATTTAAAAAAAAATGGTACAAACCTATGTACTCAGAGTTGTGTTTTCAAAAGAACAGTCTAAATTCTTTTCAAATATATTTTACATTTCCTTTGAGGTTGCTGTGATTTTTATAGCCTTGGTTTCATTCTGGTTTGGAATTATAATACCCCCCCCATATGTGTGTGTGTGCGTGTGCGTGTGCATGCATGTATGTGCATATGTCATATTTGACCTTTCCTATAATAAAGTCCTTTCCCTCTCAGGTAAGAGCCTAGGAATACACATTACCATTTAAACAGAAAAGACACAAAGCTTAATTTAATGCAGCGGAGAAACAGCACACAGCTGTCCCTGCCCCAGTGCCCAGTGCAGAGTCCTTCTGGGGGTGGGATGCAGAGCAGTTGCTTTCTGTGTGGGCCTCCGTGGACCATTAGGAAGGAGGTCACTACAGGAAAGTGGGCGGGAGAGTCCTTCTTCAGGGGTTGTTAAATTGCCCATTTCTGTTTAAATGGAAAATAAGTTAAATACTATATAGCTTTTAATGTTTTTTATTTATGTATTTATTTATTTATTTTTATTAATTTATTCTTGTTACATCTCAATGGTTATCCCATCCCTTGTATCCTCCCATTCTTCCCTCCCTCCCATTTTCCCCTCATTCCCCTCCCCTATGACTGTTCCTGAGGGGGATTACCTCCCCCTGTATATGCTCATAGGGTATCAAGTCTCCGTAACCTGCTGTCCTTCCTCTGAGTGCCACCAGATCTCCCCCTCCAGGGGACATGGTCAAATTTGAGGCACCAGAGTACGTGAGAAAGTCATATCCCACTCTCCACTCAATTGTGGAGACTGTTCTGACCATTGGCTAGATCTGGGTAGGGGTTTAAAGTTTACCGCCTGTATTGTCCTCGGCTGGTGCCTTAGTTTGAGCAGGACCCCTGAGCCCAAATCTGCCTACCATAATGTTCTACTTGTAGGTTTCTAGGATCCTCTGGATCTTTCTACTTTGCTATTCTCCCATGCTTCTCTCATCCAGAGTCTCAATGGGATGTCCTCCCCTCTGTCCCAGTTTCCTGGTAAGTGAAGGCTTTCATGGGACATGCCCCTTGGGCTAGTATGCAGATATAAGTGAGTATATACCATTTGAGTCTTTCTGCTTCTGGGTTAACTCACTCATTATGATCATTTCTAGCTCAATTAATGTTTAATATCATGAAGAAAATTCACTATTATGTATCTTTTAATTACTGGATAAAACTCGTAAGGATTAAAATACTTAGTTCATGGGCATTTTGTTATAGTTTACTTCTGTATTTTAGTGAAGTTTGGCCATCCGATCCATTTCTTAGATTTTACAATTTCTACTGTTTCCACTTTATAACTTACCCATTACAGAACAGGAATAGACTTATGAAATTAAAGTATTTATTTTTAATTATATTTTTATTTGTGTGACTTAACATCTTTCTTCTAAAATAAATATAACAGATAGTTTTACCTGACATTTCTTGAAAGTTTGATGAGAAGTCTATAGGAAGTAACCATTATGGTATTAAAAACATGAAGTTTTAACTATAAGCTTCCCTAACTGCTTAGAGTATTTTAGGCTAATTTTCTTTAGCAATCTACGATCCTGTTGAGGATTTGTACTTGTAACAAAACAAGGGAAACTTTGTATATTAGTGGGAATCTAGAGTAGAGTGTCAGTGTTCTTGCCTGGAAGTCAGCATTGCGTACACTTTTCTACTCTGGCTGGCTGGGTTGTGTCTCTAGATAACTACACTCTCCATCTCAGTCCACCAGCTTCCTAGAAGCTGTCTACTTCCCTTGCCTGTTGCCATAGAGAATCAAATGATTGCAAAAGAAGTTAAAGCATCCTGGGTAAAAGGGCTGAAAGCTGTTCTGTCCTAATAACATCTGACTTTCTCTAGTCAGTAGTTGAGTGCACAGATCTAACTATTTAATTGAGGGAAAAGATCTAGTCACTAGAGCTTATTACAGGAACTAGATTTTGTTTTATATAAATCTTACATACTTAAAGTATAACCATTCCTAAATATGCTTATTGAAATCTTGGTCCACATTTTTGGTCAAGCCTTGATATCTTTGGCAATATGACCACCCACTCTTATTTTTGCTTTTTCAGTTCTTAACTGGATTATTCATGTAAAATAGGGTAATTTGAAAGTACATTTTTAAAGTTCTCCTAAAGGTAGTCCAAATACAGTAACACTCTTAGTACACGTGAAATCATTACAAAGCAGGAGTCTCAGGCATGAGAGGGGAAGCTTCTGGGCAGACAAATGGCTGAAGTGGATTGCACATGGAGAAAGGCCTACTCCTTAACTGCTGGTGACTAATGACTGTTGCCAGGCGTTCCTCCTGCCCCGCGGACACCCTCCCAGTGCTGTGTGCTTCCACTTGCACATTCAGAGCTTATAGCTGTGTGGAAGCGTCACCTCTAAAGCTCTCTCTACCCTCATGTCTTTGGCTTTGCTGATACAACATGAAAGGTGCCACACAGCAAGCTGCTGTAGAGATAGCCTGGGGCTTTGCATGTTATTTGAAAATGAAAACTAGAAAGGAAAGACCACCACCTGCCTAGCTTCAAATGATACTGTGTGTTTTGAGAACATTTAACGATTAATTAAAATCTATGTCTTGATAGTCCCCAAGTCATTTTAAGTATAATCAACAAGACAGAGTCTGGATGAAATAGATTATGAAGTGGCTTTAGACCTCGCTAAAAGCTGGAAGGTCAGTTGTATTTTATTGTTTGGAGGGATTCTTAATGGCAATAAAAATATCTGCAAACTAAATGGCATTTTTCATAGATGCAGCCATTGCACTGGGGAACCTTTCAGAGGTTCTTCATTATAGTGAAGAAAGGTGTGATGAGTAAATGTAAAGACCGCCTCGGTTACTCCATAGCAGCTCGCCAGCACAGGCCTCGTGTCTCAGTGCACATGAAGAAGAGGTGAAGTTACAGCGTTCTAAGATTTAGTGCAATCAAATAACTGTGCTGATCGTACATAGAATGCTGCGTGAAACAGACACACTATTCAGATTCCTGACTGGGATATTGGGGATTCCCTTTATATGTCAGTCCCTCGCTGCTTTCCTGCTACAGGAAATCACTAGTTAAGTAAACAGAGATGAGGCTAGATGGCCTTAAAGGGGCTAATGTTTATACTAGAATAAATACACAATATAGACAGCTAAGGAATAATAGTATCTCTGGTGTTTACAGTTGCTCCCTGAATCTTGAGAGCTGGGAGACAATCATAGTTTCAGCCAAGAAATAGAGCAAAGGCTGTATTGGTGATGTGAGCTTTAAGAATAATTGTTCAAGAGGATTGTGATGTAGCCCGGTCGGTAGAATGCTTACCTAACATGCATGAAGCCTGGGATCACCCCTAGCCCCTTATTATAGCCTGGAGAGAGGTGCATGTCTGTTATTCCAATGCTCAGGAGGCAGGTGCCAGAGGATCAGAAGTTCAAGATCATCCCTGGCTGCATAGAGCTTGTGGCCAGCCTGGTATACGTGAGACTCTGTCCAAAATAAAACAGTGTTTGAAATAAGTAAGCAAACATAATCCACAAGTCTGCAGTCTACCAAAATTATAAATACATTCTTCCTTTAACCCAGCAACCCACTGTAGAGCTCTCCTACAAATATGATTAAGCCTGCATAAGATAATACCTTCACATTTGCTTGTTGCATTGTTTATGACAGCAAAAGGTTAGACACTGCTCACATATCCAGCAATTAAGGAACTGAATCGTGTATTCAGAACAGCATTGAGAGTTAAACCAAAGACAACATGTGCGTATGAGCAGGAAATGCAGGAAAGATCTCTGTCTAGGATGGGAAGCAGGAAATGTAATATACGTTACTGAGTCATACAGAATAGCAAGCCCTCTTTTCCATTCTCTTATGGAATGCATAAAAATGATAAAGTCGTGTGTGATTGTGTTGTTTGATTCCCATTCCTGATGTTTCATAACAGTGGAACGTGCTGTCCCATCTTGAGGAAGTTAGTCCTCAGGATCAGGTACGAATCCCTCTTACTGGTCTCTCCGTTCCTTCCTTTATGAATGAGGTATGGATGGGTGAGGACAGAGGTTAGAGGAGCTTTCTTGAAAATTTGCCCATAGAACATTTTAAATTTTAACATTTTTCCTCAAAGTTGTTGTGTTTTGTTTTCTGTGTTTGATTTGGTTTGAGATGATCTTGCTGTGTAGCCCTGGCTGAGGTCCTGAGACAGTGCAAAGGGATGCCTGCTCTCTGATGAGGTGCGGCTCACAAATATAGGTGAAAGCTTAGACAGAAGCTATGACCAGTCATCAACACAGGGCCCTCAGTTCTGCATTCTTGTTAGACAGAAGTAAGATTTCACAGTGGCTCAGATAGGTGCAGTGGAGCTTCTGTGCTGCAGTTTTGATGAGCAGTGATGCCCAGTGTGCTGAAGAAACTTGATTTATGTGGGAGTAACTGTGCCATAGCCTGTCTCCTTGGACATGCAGAACCTGATGTATCTGTTATGTCATTCTTTCTAAAGTGGTAACTGTCGTTACACTATGTGTGCAGTTGTCCATATTAGTCTTTGCTGTTAGAAAAATCTGATAGTCTTGATTACTTGTAAACTAGAGTATATTTTGTTATACTTTCTGTCTTAGTTTTGATTCATTGGAAATTAGAGGATATTTTAAGTTTTCTATCTCTTTACATATGCAGTAATATAAAATACACTAGTAGGGCATGGACTTGCTGAAACTGAATTTTATAATAATTGCTTTTATAGCATTGGCATGAAATCCTCTCAGTTTTCTGTGGTTAAAGTCTCATTTCCATCCTTCAGAACTGAAATTAAGCACTAGGGAGAGTTGGTGATTTCTCTGGCCACTCACTTATGCAGCATTTATTCTGATATCAAATGTCATCATTTCTCAACCTCGCCCTAATGTTTATTGTTAATGTTGTTTTTGTTAATGTTGGTGACAGTATTAATTTTATTTTATTTTTTAGGACATGGCTTTAGTTGCCCCTGAAGCGCCTTCTGAACAAGCCAGAAGAGTTTTTCAAACCTATGATCCAGAAGGTAAAAATATCCTCTCAACTGCATTGTATGTCTCGGTGTTTAAGATATATTGATATTCAGATTCTATTCAAATGATATGTGGCAGTTCTTAAAGAAAAAAAAACTTAGGGAAAGTGACAAAAATGGAAAACCAAGACACTAACCAGCAAAGATAGCAGACTGTGGCTCCCCTCAGATTTTGCCACTGAGTAACTGTGTTTCTTGGAATCCTGAGTTAAAGTTGACTTACTATTTTATACTAGATGTCAAAGGTCAGGAGTCTTCCTTATTTCCTGATCCAAATGAACACTGAATAAGCAGATCAGGCTAGAAAGATGGCTCAGCAGTTAGAGCGTGGCTGCTCTTGCAGAAGATCCAAGTGTGGTTCCCAGCACCCACAGGCTGGCTCACCTGTCACTCCAGTGGCCTCTCTCTCTCTCTCTCTCTCTCTCTCTCTCTCTCTCTCTCTCAAGTAATTGAAAAAAATTGTCCTGTGGAATATTATCATCCTGATCTTTTACCTTCTGATAATGTTTATTCTACCAAAATTAGTTTTGAAATTTTCACATTTTTACTTTAAATGTTACTGTCACCTGAGGAGTTTCAGTGGCCTTTTGTTTATGTATTGAGGAAAACCTTGTGCTTTAACCTTGTATTTCCCTCCCTTAAAGACAGCTTCAAAGTGAACACTTAAATCCTGTGGTAAATTACCACATAGAAGTGAAGTCTTAGGCCAGGAGAGTCCTTGGGAGTCAGAAGAGCTTCAGTTGTTCTTGTGTCCTCTTGTCTTCAGCGTTAAGCTCTTTACTCTTGAGAATCTGCCCTTTCTTCTTAGCAAGGCTACTTTCTTGTTTTCTGCTGTCACTGTCCCATCAGAGAGCAGATTTTGTTGTAAGTGACTGAAAAGACAAAAAAGGAAAATTTATTTCAGTGCTAATCCCTAAGCTTGGTTAACCACAGTCAGTGATGAGAAAAGAAAACTTATCTTCACTAAGGAAAACTTGTGTAGAGAGCAATGGCCACCTGAGGAAGAAGAACACATTTTGTTCGCTTACTATTTATTTAATACTTCAGTTTATATAGTCCTACTAAGGCAAAACACATACAAGTTTGGTGATGAAAATATTTTTCCTTAATTTTTCCCTCTAGTAGAAACATGAATTATATTACTTGATATGAATTATATTACATTCTCACCATGATAATCAATGAATGAACTTGCACTTCAGGCCAGCCACCACCACTCCCTCTATGAGGCCACATCTTGCACCTGCTTTGTTTTTTTAAGATTTACTTTTATTTTGTATTTTTGCGTGTATGTGAATGCCAAGTGTGTGGAGGTGGAGGGGGTGTGCCATGTGTATGCAGGTACTCTCTGAGGCCAGAGGGTTCAAATGCCCTATAGCTGGAATTACAAGTGGCTGTGAGTCACCCAATATGAGTCCTGGCACTTTCTGCAATAGCAGCAAATGTTCTTAACTATTGAGCTGTCTCTCCAACCTGTACGTATTCCATCTTCTAAACATAATGGTGACTGTCATTTGTGTGGAATATCACAACTTAGAAAACATTTTACCTCCACGGATGTATTAAAGCCATGCCTTGAATGTGGCTGATGGTAAGGCTCAGCTAGGGATGTATTTGCTATGCTGTCATGAGAACCCACCTAGCCATGGTGGTGTGTGCTCATGGTCCCACTGCTGAGCACTCAGTGATGGGAAGATCCCTGGAGCCTCGCAGACTGACCATCTAGCCAAAGCGAATCATTGGGCTTCAGTGAGAGACCCTTCCCCCAAATAAGGTAGAAAGGGAGTGAGGAAAACACCCAGTTTCCACCTCTGACCCCCATACATGTGAGCACACAAACCTTCATGAATACATGTCACACCCACACCAACAAACACAAAAACTTTGCCATGAACCATGACATGGACCTAAGCATTAGAGAGTATCCCTTCTTCTTCTTCTTCTTTTTTTTTTTTTTTTTTTTTTTGCTGTGTTGCTAAACTAGCTTTGTATGTGTCACTGTCAAAGGTGCATGTGTATTTTTAAGAACCAAGAGTAGACTCTAGGTGTTGTAGATCATCAAGTCTTGACCTCTCCATGCATCACCAATGTCTTTTTTACAGCTAAACTCATAGAGGTGCTGGAGCCACTCTAACACGGTTGACTAAAATCAGACTGCTGCTGATAGTTGGATATTGATGTTCCTTTCGCTTGAGCAATTAGAATAATCTGTATTTTAGAGTCTTCAAGATTCTTAAATGTCTTTGATAGTGCTTTCAAACATGTTATTTTATTCTTTAGATCAAGTTATTTGTAGCTGGGCAAGTTATAGTTCTACTAGCCCTTCATATTGAACTCTGTGCACTTTTACTGTGTCTTGAAAAGGATGAATACTGCTCAAGATGATTACAAATAGGAAAGGCCTTTGTACAGTCCTAACCTCTTTCCTGCCTGGTAGACTATAGAATTAGGCATCCTCAGTGAGCAATGGCTTCCTTTATTCTGTATTTGGTTACAGGCGTAGGACTTTTAGACAAGATTTTTTAGAAAATTATCTGGTCCTTGAAAAAGACCTTATGTTGACTGCTAATTTAAAGTGGAGGCAGTCTTCAGGAATGAGTACTTGTGTACTGTGCATTGAAGGTGATAGCCACTGACTGTTTAGAGCTGCTATCCTTTCTAACTTCCCTACAAAGGGTTCTGCTTGTGTCATTATAATTTTGGCATCAGCAGAGTTTGGGTCACCTTTTTTTTGTTGTTGACACTTAATTTCTTTATAATATTTTAAGCTTATGAATAATCGCATCATTTCTCCTTCCCTTCCATCCCTTCAGGTATCGTCTTTGTTCAGGTCTTGTTTAGGCAGCCATGTTGTTGAGACTTGATGGGTGTAGTTTCCCTGACATTTCTAGGAGGTGAATTCTCACAGCAGACTTCCTCCAGCTCATACAATCTTTCTTTTCCACCCCACCAACCACGCGCAGTGTTTCCTGAGCCTTACATGCAGTGATTGTGTTGTAGATGTCAGTTGGGCTTGGGCAGCATTTTGATAGCTTGTGGTTTTCTGACATGGCTTTTGTTACAAAGAGAAGTTTCTTTGATGAAGGTATGAAAGTTATACTTTCCTGTGGTCATAAAGGTAAATACTTAGAATATAGTTAGAAATTATGCTGGTTTAATAAGGCGACAGTTGTAGGTTCTCCTCCAAGATCCATGATCTCACTAGCTCTGGTTAGTTGCTTAGGTTTCCAGTGAGGGGTGATCTCCCTCTTGCTGAGAGGTCCTTAAGTCCAATTAGAGAGCTGTTGGTTACCAACAGGATATATGTGCCTCTATTACACTCTTAGAGTTATCGTGCCATGCTGACATCATAGCTGAGCAGAGGTACTGGTTGCTTCCCTCTCTTGGAACCTTCAGTAACACCTTCTGGTACCATGAAAGCTAGTCTCAGGGAAGAAGTTTTCAGGTTAGATCTAACTCTGATTCTGTGGGTCCTCTGTCCAAAGTGCATGGTGTCTTCAGCAATAGAGACTTACTTACCTTCAACCTCTGGGAGGCAACCAAGGATAATAACAAAACCCTATAATAGTTGGGAGTCTCTTGAACCCTGGCCAGCAGCTCAAAATGAGGGGGGCCATTTCTCATGCCTGCTTTTGGGGCTTATGTTAGTCTATGAGGAGCATTGTCAACCCATGTGGGGAATTTTCTTGTAAACTGAATATGTATATGTATATATATATTTAATTTTAGGTAAATAGATAATAATATGATTCCTTATGGCTTCTTCAGATATCCTTATCATTACTGTATTATTCTGCCTCCATCTGTATCTATCTCCCTTCGCCATCTTTAATTCACCTCCCCCTGCCATTTTTTCACACTTCCTCTTTCAAATCACTATACCCTGCTATTCCCCTCTCTGTTGCTCTTGCCCTTTCCTCTTCTCCCATGGTCCCTTTTTACCTGCCCTGGTTCTGTGGTTGCTCCAGGTTATATACTCACAACTAGAGACTTAGACATAGGAGCCACAGATGAGAGAGAACCTGTGGCATTTGTCTGAGTATAAGTTACCTTATTCTATGATTTTTTTCTAGTTTCATCCATTTACCTGCTATTTTCATGGTTTTGTTTGTTTTGTAGCTGAACAGTGTTCCACAGTTGTCTTAATCACTGTTCTATTGCTGTGAAGAGACTCCATTACAAAGGCAACTCTTAAAAGAGAAAACATGTAGTTAACAGCTTTCTTAACAGTTTCAGAGATTTAGTCCATTTCATCGAGTTGGGGAACATGCAGGCATACATGTACTAGAGAAGCGGCTGAGAGCATGACGTCCTGATGTGCAAATGGGCAGAGACCACCACCAATGGCACTTCCCCCAACAAGGCCACACCTCCTCATACTAATTCGTTCAAACAGATCTACTCCCTGTTGACTAAGCATTCAAATATCTGAGCCTATGTGGGTAATTCTTATTCAAACCATCACAGTAGTGTATATGTACGAAGTTTTCATTCATTAGTTGAAGGACAGTTGGATTATTTCCATTCCTAGCTATTGTGACTAGAGCAGCAATCAGTATGGTTGAGCAAGTATTTGTAGAGTAGGATGCCACTTGACTAAAATTGTTCATCATTTATAGTAATTTTCTGATAGAATTTTGAGGTGTGTTCCCTCTAGTTGTACTCTCTCTAGGACTTTCATTATGAAAGCATATCGGATTTTGTCAATTTTTCTGCATCTATTGAGATGATCATGTGATTTTTGTCTTTAATTCTACATGACTTATTACATTTGTTGACTTGCATGTGTTCAACCATCCCTGCATCTTTAGCATAAAGCCAATTTGGTTATGGTAGATAATCTTTTTGATATATGCATTTGGCTTGCCAGTATTCTATTAAGGATTTTTTAATCTATATTTTTTGAGGATATATCTTAGAGTTTTCTTTTTGTGTATGTCTTTACATGACTTCGGTATTCAAGTGATACTGCCTTTATAGATGGAGTAAGAGTTTTCCTTCTAGGCCGGGCGTGGTGGCGCACGCCTTTAATCCCAGCACTCGGGAGGCAGAGGCAGGCGGATCGCTGTGAGTTCGAGGCCAGCCTGGTCTACAAAGCGAGTCTAGGACAGCCAAGGCTACACAGAGAAACCTTGTCTCAAAAAACCAAAAAAAAAAAAAAAAAAAAAAAAAAAGAGTTTTCCTTCTATTTCCCTTTTTCTTTTTATTCTTTCTCTCTTTTCTTTCTTTGTTAAAATAACTTAAGAAGGATTGATCATAGATCTTTGATGGTCTAGTAGAATTATGCTAGGAATCCCTCTGGTCTTAGACTTTTTTTTAGTGTGAAGACTTTCTGTTACTGTCTCAGGCTCGTAATTTGTTATGGGTCTGTTTAGGCTGTTGATCTCTACTTAGTTTAATTTTAGTGGTTTGGATTAATCTAGAAATTCATTCCCTATATTCATATTCTCTCTCTCTCTCTCTCTCTCTCTCTCTCTCTCTCTCTCTCTCTCTCAATTTAACAATATAATTTTGTTTGTTTGTTGAGGTAGGGTTTCTCTGTGTAGCCTTGGCTGTCCTGGACTCCCTTGGTAGACCAGGCTGGCCTCAACCTCACAGAGATCCACCTGCCTCTTAGAGTGCTGGGATTACAAGCATGTGCCACTGGGTGTAGCATCCAACATAATGTTGTAGAGGAATTTTAATCCAGCAACATTGCTGCTTTGGCAAGGGATGACATCCAAAGCCCTAGGTCTATGTGATCTGGCTGGGATACAGACACACCCTTAGTACACACCTGTATTCCAAAACAGTGACATCTAATAGAGGGGCAGACAAAGAGATAAATCAGAGAAAGATTTGACAGGATGAGGCAGAGATTGGATAAGCCTAATTCTCACAAGAACAGATAGAAAAGAGAAGCTACTTTAAGAGCACTGTGGAGAAAGCAAGCAGGAGAATTCATGGAGACAGTACAATAGAGTTTGGGAGTACAGAGTAGTTCAGTTCAGTTTGGTGCAATTCAGTTGAGTACAGTTGAGTTCAGATGCAGTTTTTCCAAGCAGAACGATTCAGTGAGAAGTGGAGAGAAGCTGGTTTGAATCAGTCAGCTTAGGAGTTTTGAGCCAGAACAGCTAAGTTGAACCAGCCAGCCAGAGTTTAGAAAGAGCTAGAAAGGATAAGCTTATTCAGAAGTAATTCTTGGAGGCTGAAAATATTCTAGGCTTAGGTTAACAAACAGGCAAGGCTGGAAGCTGAAGCCTTCAAGGTCTGGGCTTACAGAAGATTAGATTGTTCAGAGGCTAGGCCAAGGGCTATTTAGATACAAACCCGCTCAGCCCAAGCCATGGATTTGTTGAGCTTAAGTATGGCTCTTACCTTATCCCATCATCTGAGGAAATAAAAAACTACATTTACATAATGCAGTACACGTTTTTAAAGCATTCCTCTATGATCTGAATTTCTTTGGTGTTTATTGTAATATTTCCCTTTCTTATTGTGTTAACATCTTACTCTGTTAATTTGGTTTTGTCTGTCCTTCCTTCCTTCTTTCCTTCCTTCCTTCATTTAGTGGAGCCAAGTGTCTGTCTTGTTATCATCTCAGAGAACCAGATCTTGGATTTGTTGATTGTTTTCTATGTTTCTATTCAAATAATTTCTTGCTGATTTTTTTTCCTTGCTGTTTACTGGTTTTGAGTTAGGTTTGTTCTTGATTTTCAAATTTTTGAGATGTATCATTAAGTTATTTATTGGTATTCTCTTTTAAATTTAGGTGCTGAGGACTATAAAGTTCCCTCTTAAAACTGCCCTTAATGTGTCTCAAAGGTTTTGTGTTTTCATTTTCATTTAGTTCCAGGAGTATTTTTATTATCTTATTTCTTCTTTGACTCATTTATTATTCAGTAATCAGTTGTTTAATCTTTATAAGTTTGGGTACTTATTAGAGATTTATTTGGTGTTTAAATTTTGTTGTATTATGGTCAATTATTTCAGTCTTTCTAAATTTAAGATTTGTGTCCCAGGTCAATATCTATTTTAGAGAAGTGTCTGAGGGCTGCTGAATGGAATGTGTATTCTTTGGTATTTTGGAAGAGTATTCTGTAGGTATCTGTTAAGACCATTTGATGTATGATGTCATTTAATTCTGATGTTTCTCTGGAATTTTTTCCAAATGACCTGTTTCTTGAAGAAAGTAGGGTTTGAAACTACATACTATTAATGGATTAAGGCTAATCTCTGTATTTAATTCTAGAAGTATGCTTTATGAAATTGGTTGCCCCAAAGTTTGATGCATATACATTTAGGATAATAATATCCTCTTGGTTAATTATTATAATCAAGTATCTTTCTTTAACCTGTCTAATTAGCTTTAGTTTGACTATTTTGTCAGACATTAGAATATCAGTGTCTGTTTGCCTAATTCCACTGATTGGGGTACTTCTGTCTGTCCTTTCTCTCTAAAGTAGTACTTGTCTTTAATGTTAAGTTTTCTTGTAAACAGCAGATAGATGGATTTGCCTTGATCCATCCAGCCAACTTGAGTCTTTTGATTGGAGCATTGAGGCTGTAAATATTTAACATTTTAATGAAAATTGTATGTCGAGTTTAATCATTGTGTTGTTAAATTTTGTATTTTTATTGTTGTTGATTGTATTCTCCTTAGTAATTTGTTTTTAGTAATTATTTACTAAATTTCTTTTTACTTATTCCTTTCTTCACTCCAAAATATTTTTTGTATTTGCTTAGGCTTGGTCTGCTGGATGTATGTATTTTAGACTGTTTGAATCAAAGAAATTTTTTATTTCTCCTTCAGCTCTGAAAGATAGTTTTTCTGGGTACAGTGGTCTAGTTTGGCAGTCTTGGTTCCTTAGAACTTAGAGTGTGTTGCTCCAAGCTCTTCTGCCTTTCCAAGTTTCCTCGGAAAGATCAGCTGTTGTTCTAATAGGTTTCCCTTTATATGTGATTTGTGGTTTTCCCCTTTCAACACTTTAAGTATGGTATGCTCTGAGAATTTTCTTTCCTCATCTTGTCTATTTGGTGTTCTATGTGCTTCTTGTATCTGTATGGATATGTCTTTCCTTAGTTTGGAGATGTTTTCTTGTATAATTTTGTTGAAAAATCCTGTATATGCCATTGACATGGGATTCTTCACTCTGGTCTTTGTAATTCAAAGGTTTAGTCTTTTTGTGTGTCCTACGTTTCTTACATGTTACTCTCTTGTGTGTTGGGGGAGTTGTTGCTTGTTTGTTTGTTTTTGTGATTTTTATCTTCAAGTTCTGATTGTCTATCTTCTGCTGGGTTAATCTACTTGTAAGGCTCTCCCTTTGGTTATTCAGGTTTTCAATTCCATCCTTGGTTCAGCTTTTTTTTTTTAATATTTCTTTTCATTGAATTTATTTTTCAGCTCCTATATTATTTTTATTATTTCTGTCAGCATTATGTATAATTTTGGGGGGGGGACATGCATTAGTCATGTGTCTATTCTTTTAAGTTCATTATCTCTAAGTTCGTGGAGATGGGTTTGCTTTTGTTTTCTTGGGGGTTTTGTTGTGGTAGTGGTAAAGTTGTTCTTAAAACTACTTCAATTTTTTAAATGAAGTTTATGATGATTCATTAAAATTCTGTGTCCTGAAGTTCAGGTAGCTAATTATCATTGGAGAAAATCTCTATATGACTGCTGGATTTGGTGACATAAGTACTGCTTTGCTCTCTCATATTTTGTTTTTTTGCAATGAGATCTGGGTTAGTCAAATGAACTCCTGGGGCCTGGGCTGGCACACAGGATGTGATTTCTCATCTAAGTCTTGAGATGAAGGCAGATCTGGAGTTGGGAGAGATGCATGGAGCAGACCCTCAGGGGGAGTTCCTGGCTAGACCCTCATATGAGATGGATAAGACTGGCTGGGCAGAAAGGTTAGATACGGAGTACAAGGAGCCTGCAGATTATCGACAGGTGGCATCTTCCTATGGGAGCCTCAAGTTTGGGGGCAGCAGAAGCAGGGGTGGCCAGATGAGGCTGGGCACTGGATACGGGTTACAGGCTAGACCTGTGGGTTGGGGAGGTTGAAGCAGACTCACTGTTCTAGACTGTAGCACGAGATATACAAGCTTTTGTGTGGATGTGTTGTTGCTATTTTGTTGTGTTTAGTTTGAACTTTTCAAAAAATTGAATCTGTAGTTATTAGTTAAAACCGTTTTTTGTTTGTTTGTTTTTTGCTTTTACACCATCAGTTATCTAAATAGGACTAGATCACTACATTTTAGTAAAATGAGACTAACAAACAGAATTTATACCAGGCTTTAATCTCATCACATGGGAGGAAGAGGCAGACAGATCTTTGTGAGTTCGAGAGTAGCCTGGTCTACAGAACAAGTTCCAAAACAGTCAGGGCTACACAGTGAAATCCTGTCTCAAACAAACAACAGAATTTGTTGTAAATAATTCCTTTGGCTAGATTTCTTCATGACAATTTAAGGATTTACCTAATTACTGAATTATGTTGTCATTTTAAGTGGAAAGAGTCTTGACCCATTTGCAGGTTTGTGAAACTGCTTTAAAAGAAAATAATTTAAATTTAAGCTTTAATTGGAGTTCTTAAGTAGTTCCCCCACCCCTTGCAGATAAATCTCTGCCTGTGTGCCTCAGAAAATTTATCTGAGTGAGTACCTAGGAGTAATAGGCTCTGTAGTACATAAGAACATATGTAGTTCTTGAAATCTTGACTCCTCTAATATGTTCCCTTCCTCCCCAGACCCTGGTCACAAACGCTCTTATTCCAACTTCTCCTTAATGTTTTTTTTTTCCAGATAATGGATTCATAGCTGACTCCCTTCTAGAAGATGTGATGAAAGCCTTGGACCTTGTTTCAGACCCCGAGTAGTGAGTGGAATTGGAAGTGTTATTTTGATCACTCAAAAAGATTCCATCAAGTTGAAACATTATATACATTTTTGCCCTTTAAAAAAAGAAAGAAAGAAATTATATATATATATATATATATATATATATATATATATATAGAGAGAGAGAGAGAGAGAGAGAGAGAGAGAGAGAAGGGCCTAATCCAGTCTGCCTACAGAGGCAGACATATCTACCATAGTCTTGCTTCTTGACTCTCCATTGATTGTCTTGCTTTTAAAAATAAGTCTTTCATTATTAATTTGATTTTTTTCCTCTCTAGAAAGACTTCCTTTTTTGAGATTTTATATATGCAGTTTTGTTGAAAACAATGACTTTGCCTTTGTTTCAGATCACACTCACGGCCTTCCTCAGGCCTGCTGAACCTCAGGGCTTTGCATAGATCACTAAGTGCCACCAGGGCTCGAGGGCCCGTGCTGGTCATGCTCCAGCACCTCCTAGTGCTGAGGCCACGTGTCACTGAACCGGCCTAGACACTTCACACAGACGTAACTTTCATAAAACATTTTTTAAAAATAAAGTTTTACCCCTGAACACACCACTTGGATCCCATTTCTAATGAAACAAACAAAAACCCCAGAACTTGACCTAGTCTAAACACAGGTAGAGGAAAGGGGGAGACAGTTAGACAGATAAAGACACCCACCAAACTCCGAGCATGGCCTCCTGCACAGTCCTCGACCCCCTGTGTCTGGCCACTGCTCCAGCTGTCCATCCCTTACAGCCTGAGCCACAGACTCCACCGGGAGCACTGGTGAAGTGTCCTGGGGAACTTGATCAGCCACAGTGCATCGTAATTCCCAAATATGGTGCTTTGCTTGTTACATAAGAGGCTAAGTTTAACCTGGCATTTAGATGGGGGAAAAACACCTAAAAACACCATTGACAGTTTTGAAACCCTTTAAGCTGCACTCCACTTTTCTATGCCTCCTTGTTCTACTCATCCGTGACACTCTCCACCTGCCTCAATTGCTCCTAAATGGAGAGGGCTGTACTGAGCCTGTTCACTTTAGGTGGTCACTGGGCCAGCAAGGGCCATGCCACTGTCTGTAGCTTGCTGGACTCAAGCCTTACTGCCTGTAGCCTTGTTCAAGTGAGATTGTCCAAGAATGTTAAGCATCTATCTCATTTATTTCTTACATAACATTTTGAAAGGCATTTTTTCCTATCTGATGTACCATTGCCTCTTGCCTTGTTTCTTTCTGACTCCTGAAGCCTAAAATAGTTTTTAGAAAAGTAAATGTTCCATTTGATTGTTGAAATCAGCCATACCTAGGGAGCAGAGGGAGTCTGCCTTTGGGAGTTTACAGCTTGAATTTATAAGCCTTAGTTTTTAAATTACTTTACCTAATAAGGAACAATAGTCTAAAGTCATCGTCATAATTTAAATTTTAAATAGTAACAGATTACTCTGATTTAAAAATAACCAAGTTTTGGCAAATTAAATGTCATTCCTGTGTATTTGTCATTAAAGTTCTAAAAAGAACAGCTCTTAGGGTTTTGGCATCCAAATGGGTAGTGCCAGAAATTTAATCATGAAAGAACAAAATAGTTTTGTGGGGTTTTGTCTCCTTTGGTATTCACTGTTTTTCTTTCTTCCCCCCTATAGTATAAATCTCATGAAGAATAAATTAGATCCAGAAGGATTAGGAATCATATTGTTGGGTCCATTTCTTCAAGAATTTTTTCCTGACCAGGTAACATATCCAAGAGAATATATATTGATTCATATGTTATGTTGATATGATCATCTTTGAACAGGGATTTATTTTTCCTAAGATGTATATGTGAGACTGAGAAAACACTATTACACAAAGGCCTTTCCATACAGAGTTCAGAAAGATATGTATGCGTGTGTACAGCTGTGTAGTGCTCAGAAAACATGTACGTGTCAGTACCCAGAGTGCCCAAGGGGGTGTGTGTTTCAGCACAGCGGTGAAGTGCCCTGACAGCATATATGCTGAGACAGGGATACAGGCAGGGCCCAGAGGGTATGTCTGTATTCCAATACAGCTTTGCAGTGCTCTGACCTGGTAGGTGCCAGTACAGTGTGTGTGTGTGTGTGTGTGTGTGTGTGTGTGTGTGTGTGTGTGTGTGCTATACAATGGGTTTGTGTCCTGGTACAACAATGTAGTCCTCAGAGTATGCATGTCAGCACAGTATATATGTGTGGCATGTGTGCTGGTGTAGCCATGCGCCCCTGTGCTGTGGAAGTTTGATGTTACTGCAGTGATGCAGCTCTCTAACGGCGTCAGTGTACTGTGAACTCTGATGGGTGGCAGAGGACAGTGTAATACTACAAGAAGGATTAAATTAGAAGTGCGTGAAATAAAGAACAAGAGCACTGTGCTTCCCCCCATCCCTGAGTTCATGCTCCAGTGAGCTGCTGTGGACTAGCATGCATCTTAGGACACTGCCGAGCAAGAGAAGGGCAGGAGGCTCCTAAGAGTGAGCCTGAGTTCCACAAGAGAAAGGTGAACGAACGTCCAGTTTTTGTTTTTAGTGGAGCTGCCCTGACTCCCCTGGGGACATGTCTTCTGTTGGGCTTTGGTGCCTCAGGTAACAGGGCTCTGTCTGTGCTCACACCATCTCTATATCCTGCACCTGTCTTTTTCTTTGAGCTAAGTGAAACTTGCTTCACCACTGACCAGAATTATTCAGCTTAATAACCATGGTCACATCATCAGCTATCAGCAGTTTAAACTTTCCCACTGGAAATGCCAGTTGTTCAACTACTTAGAGAAGTGTAGTTATTTACTTCTGATATGCTTGTTAATTTGAATCTTGGGTACAACCCTGACTTGAACAGAGTAATCAGTATTACCAGCATCCAGTCCTAATAGTCGAAGACATAGGCTTCTTATGGTTATGATGAATGAAGGAAGTGAGTGGTAAAATACAGAAAGCAGTCAATACTATAATAGTACAGTAAAAAATAATAATAATAAATAGAAATAAATAAATAAAAGCAGAACAACAACAATAAAAAAACAAAACAGAACAAAGTAACCCTTTTCCTAACATTGTTGGACTTTACCATCCAGTGCATTAACATGCCAACTACTGGGCTTTTCTGAAAACTCCATTTTTGAATCTAGCATACTTTGGCTATATCCGTGGGTGATTGATTATAGCATTGTAAAGTTCTGCAATATTTGAGGCCGTGGTTATATCCCAAGAAGCCGATGCCAGTACATTATTAGTAATACTGGTTGTTAGTTTTAAATATGAAACGCTCATATTGCAGTGGGGGTTGAAACTGCCTGTCTGGTATAAGACAGCTAACCAGTTCTTTTGGCTGTGACTGTGTTAATTACAAGATGATGATTAATAATAATTTAACTTATTAGCACCAGGAATTGATAGCTTTCATATTTTATTAATTCTTTGAGAATCTCATACAATATCTGTGATCATACTTACCCCAGCTCCTCTCCTCAACTTCTCCTAGGGCGCCCACCTGTGCGTCCTCCTTGTTGTTTTATTTAATAACCCATCGACTCCAGTAATAGTTACTACCCTTGAGATGGTAGAGCAACGTCCTAGTCGCCTTGTGTTCTACAGGAACCAGCCCTTTCCTCCTAACTGGGTGTACTGTGTTCTGAGTCCTCTGACTATTTGCATACTTCCCTGTGGTCTGAGCAAGGTCTGCATCCCAGCCTGGCTTTCTCGTTGCCCCATGGGACACGTGTGAGCCTGCCACCGTTTTCCTTTAGAGCTGTAGGTTCTCAAACTGTAGTATGTAAGAGCTGGTTAGAACTGCAGATGCTCAAGGCTCTCCTTAGATCTAGTGACTCCTCGGGCACTTTAGAGACAGAGCACAGCAATGCTGCCGCACCTCTGAGTGACTCATGGAGTCTGACTTAGAACTGCTGCCTCACAGGAGACCTTTCGCATTTCTACCTGGTCACATCCTATGGGAACTCAGACTGTCTCTGTCACATTTACCTTCCCTTCTGACCCACGCTGCTGGTGCCCTGTCTGGACCCAGAGTGCATTCCAGCACCATTGCTCACTTTGCCACCATACCTGAAGGATGACTACAAGGGTCACTCAGTAAACATGTGCTCAGTTACCTAAGAGTAAGTGAAATAAGTTACAAAAAACAAGTTAGGACAGCACGGGAAATATTTAAGGCAGTAATCTTTGCATGCTTCAAATGGCGGCAGTGCAAGGATGCCGCATTATGAATGGCAGGGCAACTGTTTACAGTGAGAACAGCAGATGTCTCCGTTTAGCATATCCTGTATGCCTTGTAAATTGAGAGCAGTTATCCACCCGGTTTTGGTAGTGAAGATTAGGAAATGTAAGAGAAGGGTCCAATGTCACTCAGCTGATAACATGGCTGCCAAGAGCCCAACCTGGGTCATGCAGCTACAGAGGCAAAGCGACTTCCTAACGTTGCACTGCCTTTGTGGTGCTTCTGTGTGCCAATTGACTGGTTAGCCCCCTCAATAATACAAATAGCACTGATGTAAGGAAAATGTTTATTTTTTAAGTTAAAACAGATTGTGAAAATCAAGACCCAAATTTCTCAACTAAGTAATCACAGTGACTCATGTGTACAATTAAGGAAACGATCATCTACATTCAGTTTATGACAGCTTAGGTTTTACTTGGGAAATATTAAAAGTAAATGTAAAAATGTAAAGTCTTCCAGAATAACATCCCAATCATAGAAAGTCACAGGAGGCTTACTCTCAAATTAATTGAGACAGCTTTTACTTAAAGCTCACAGAGAGGTAAGAAGTTCAGCTGGTGTGGTCAGAGAAAACTTTACAGGGAAGTAAGATCTTAGGAAATAAAAGATGGGGAGAATTTTAGAAAGAAATAAGAGTTAGATGCAGTGGCACCTGCCTGTAATCCCAGCACTCAGAGGCAGAGGCAGGCGGATCTGCCAGCCTGGTCTAGGATAGCCAAGGCTACATAGAAAAACCCTGTCTCAAAAAAAAAAAAAAAAAAAAAAAAAGAGAGAGAGAGAGAGAGAGAGAGAGAGAGAGAGAGAGAAAAGGGAAGGAAGGAAGGTGTCATTCTTGTCTGAGGCAGAACTCAGAAGCTGGGGGTCAGACTGAACAGCATATTGAGACCTGCGTTGTTTGGAGATCTGTGCTTGCTCTTAGCACAAGTGGGAAAAAAAAACTCAAAAGGGAAGACGTAGCTCACAGGAACTGAAAGCTTGGGGAAGGGACACTTTCTCTTATTAAAGCCGCGCCCTCTTAGCCCATCTTTTGCTTGGATCTGAAGCAAGAGCTGCCAGCAGCCCACCTCCCACCAAGTAGAAAAGATCCTGTGAGGGGCTGTGGCCCAGCTTAGTTCATGCCCATTCTTACTTAAGTCAGAAATGGCTAGGAATACAAGCTGGAGGAATGGAAAATTGCCTGCAGGACATTCAGCTAGGAGCCCAGGCACTGTGAATGGGAATAAAGTCTTCTTAGGCATAATTGATGTGTTTTGATTTCTGTGAAATGGTATTTTTTAATGGAAACTTCTGATTCAATATGGTGGACCAAACTGAAGATATTGGTACATGTGTATTTGTGGTTGCAGTAGAGGTGGGGTTGATGTGCTGCGTGCTGAGGAGCAAATGTTTAGCAGAAATGTATTTTAGGAGATATTTGTTAGGATCTTGTCTTGTTTTAATGCAATACATACATCTACTTAGAGACATGAGCAAGCACAAAAGAGCTTTTGCTGGTCGGGACTTCTCTGCTTCCTGAGGCAGCTGTTTCCTTTCTCAGCTTTCCTGGCAGTTGACTCTATTCAACTTGTCTTTAGCAAGTGATTCCCCAATAACAAGAGATTTTCATCTTTATATTCATTGTTCATTAGAAATTGCCTGATAAAAAGATATAACTTTAAAGTTTTAATAGTACTTTATTTATAATAGGGCTCCAGTGGTCCAGAATCTTTTACTGTCTACCACTACAATGGATTGAAGCAGTCAAATTATAATGAAAAGGTATGAGAATTCCCATAGTAATTTGTCTTGAGCTGGGTTGATGAACTACATGAGGGCCAAATATGTCTGAGTCCCCTGCAGCTGCTACTTAAGGATGATGTTCCAGGAGTCTCTACTGCCACGTGTGTGTTAGAACTGGCTGGCTTCAGTTTGACTGAGACATAATCTGCCTTCAAGCTGTACATTGAACAATGGAGTGATGACGTCACTGTGGCAAAATAACTGTGTTACTCTCTCTGCACTGTGGAGTTATTTCCAAATCAGCAATTCTGGGTAATCCACAAAAGGTTGTTTGTTACTCATCCATTTAAATACTGAAGTAGACAACACTGATTTTTTTTTTTTGAGAATTTTTTTTTATTTGCAAAATGGCTTTATTGTGCATTTACCTAATCTTTAGTTTCATACCACTTTCTGAGGTCAGTATTGTCTGTATCTGTCTGTGTTGCAGAGGGGCCTAAGCGCAGGTAAGCAGCTTGTCCAGGGCCTGGAAGTGACAGAGCTAGCGTGGAAACTTGTCCAATGTAGCCCAGAGCCTCTGCTTTTAGCCCTTTTGCATTGTCCCTCTCCTTTCCAAGCCCTGTGTCCGAGTGCACCAGCCTCGGTCAAGGAAAAAGTTAGTCTGAGCACTTGACTCTTTTGAGTGAAAGGCCACTTTTATGTTCTTGTGGCAAGTCTTTTGTCTTTGCATCTACTCAGGAAACAGCCACAGTAGGTGTGGCCAGTAGTAGAAGAAATAAGTGCCTTTTCAGTTTGATCTCAGGCTGGTTCGCAGAGGGCTCCAGAAAGTAGGTGGTAATGTAAATTAGGTACACTACGTCAGTAAAACCAAACTAAGGGGCTACATTTTACTTTTATTTTCACAACAAAAATAAAACCCAAAACCTTTCATATATCACAAATCTTTTCCCAGCCTATTGTTCTCCGTAACAGTACAATCATCAGGAAACCTCTGGTGCTATTTCTTACTGTTTGTGTCAATGAGTCTCATCTAGTTGTTGCAGTTTTGCCTAGCTTCATCATCACTAAATATTACTTCACTGCCACAATCCCTGCAAGGTAGTCAAATATTATCCATATTTTACAGATGAGGCCTCTGAGACAGGGAGATTAAGTGACTCAGCCAGAGTCACACAGCAAGTCCTTGACAGAGCTGGGGTTGGGACTGCCCTCCTGATTCCCAATCCTGGCCACGCTACCTGTATATAGTAAGTTTTCAAACTGTGCTTGTGACCAGCGTCTGACATACTAACACAAGAGCAGCAGCGGAGGCATACAGACTATTAACGTGACATACAACATAACAACCCGACAGCACGCATGCATGCCATTTATGCAAACGTATGGAGCCCTGCAGTTATGCACAGGTTAGAAACAGGGCTGAGTACCCAGTCAGGGACCACCCAAGACACAGGAGAATGCTCGTCCAGGCTGCAATGCAGCAAACACTGTGGAGACCACAGAATAGATCGCACTGCTCTGCCAAGGGCTTCCTGCTCTGATGCTGTAAGCAACTGGAGAAACAGGTCCTATCTTGACTCATATTCCTTTCACACAACCTTTTAGAAAGTAGCACTTTTGTTTCGAGGTTGAAAATGTGAGTTGTAATTTTAATATGAAAAAAATGAATTTCACCTTAATGCCTTTGGACTTCCCTAAAAAGTAAAATTCATAAACCAAATTATGTGACCTAATATAAAATATTCCTTTCCTGCATCAATTGCGTTTTTAAGGGAACTCTTGTTGAAGATGGATGAACTTGTTTCTTTTGGCTTTTTGGTCACATTAGCTTATGGCTTTTATGTTAGAACATAGTTGCCATCATGTGTATCAGCCGCTGAGTAGGTAAAACTACATACTTTGGAGTAGGGCAGTTCATAGCCACTCCTTTCAGTTACATAGTGCTTAATATACACAGTGAAGCCTTGATAGTGAAGTAGGGTTCTACTGGTATGTCAAATAATTTCAAGTGTTTTATTTTTACAAAAAAGGCAAAATAGTGTTTGTCTTCCCATCAAATTTTATTAAATGTGATCATTGCCACAGGTTAGTTTGCTCTGCCACTCTTCCATGACTTTTGTGTCTGTCCTCACATCTTTTGTGATTTTTTCCCCTCCATTATTTTCACATAAAATATACTCAAGAACTGCCATTTCAAAAACATTCAGTCCCGAGACAGCAGAATCCATTAAGAAGCATGCAAGTCATCTTCAAATCTGAACATGCAGTCTGTGCACTGAAGTAGAAGAGGAGGTGCTCGAGTGCACGGCATGCTCGTTGAGTAGCAGGAGCACCCGGCTGCCTCAGTAGCCTGGCCAGAGGGAGAACAACAAGCAGTCTGGGCACTAGGAAAGAAACGCCCTGTTGTCCATCATAGAAGAATGATGTTTTCTTTATCTAAAAGTTTATGGCTTGTGATTTCACCTATTTTTGTTCGTTTTAGTTTGATCTTGAATTCTAAATTTTACACCAGTTAACTAACAATTAAGATTTGTGTCACCATCTCATTCACAAATTTATTTTGCAGATGCAATAGTTGCGTATAATTCCTACCAAGCAATTAGATGTAAAGTTCCACATAACGAGCTCTTAGACACATACTTGCCTGTGAAGCTGTCTGTAGCCATGTGAGAATTTGCTGTGAACATTAACTGACCTTACTGGCTTTTCCTCTCAACAGGTAATGTATGTTGAAGGGACTGCAGTTGTTATGGGTTTTGAAGACCCCATGCTACAGACAGATGACACTCCTATTAAACGCTGTCTCCAAACCAAATGGCCATACATTGAGTTGCTGTGGGCAACAGACCGCTCTCCTTCACTCAATTGAGTTCATAAGTAAGATGGTAAAAACAGGTGTTGAAAGGGGGAATTCATGACTGGCTACATAAAGCTAAACACTGGTATTGTTGATTAACTGTAAATAACAATTAAAAACACATTTTCAGTGTTTAAGATATGTTTAAATTATTTGTTCTAAAGCTTTATGTTAAAGGTTATCCTATTTTAATCCTTTCTGTGAAATTTACTAACAAAATTAAGCTTTAATTAAAGTTCATCACTTCTGCAGTCAGGTAATTGGCTGTTACCGGATTACAAACGCAATATTATAGCATTTTTATAATGAGAATCAGTCACAAAAATCTGCCTGGGATTTCATTTCATTCAGGTTCGTTCTATTGTATTATTTTTAGCAGCCTCCACACCGAAATGCAGAAGTTAATTTTTGTTATTTTTGTTTTTCATTGCTGAAATCTGTTTTCCATGAGAAATGCTAATAAATATCAAATTATCAGCTCTTGTCCTACTAGCATGTTTACAAAAAAAAAAAAAGGATAATTTGTGGGAACTTCCTGTTTGCTCAGAGGTGCACTGTATTTTTTACAGGGATGGGGAAAGAATCTGTTTGCTCGGTGGTCTTAACACTGTAACTTTCACTGTACTGCTAAATACACTTCTCCACCTTTGTTCCTGCAAGCCAGCTCTCTTGTAATGCTTATAAGCGTGGTAAATGCATGAGAACAGCTGTTGTTACATTAGCATATTGCATTATTTATTATGATCCCAGTTAACACCATATAAATAAAGACTTTCCTTTAATTACATGCTTGCCCTTTTATGTTAGTGGCTCATCATGATCAACAAATGCTTATAAACACTTCTGCCTTCCACCCTGTAAACTGCTGCTCACGACGTCTTCTTACTGCTGCTGCATGAAGTGGCACAGCATGATACTTTGGAGGAATCTTACAAATTGTTACTCAGCACTTTGAGTGAGGGCTGAGGATGTAGGTTAGTAGTAGGTAGGGTGCCTGTCATACATGAGCCCTGTGCTCAGTATCCAGCCCAGCGCAAAACTGGGCACAGTATCCCATACCTGCACAGAGTTGAAAGTAAAGAGCAGAAGTTCAGGGTGAGATTGAGGCCACATGAAACCCTGTCTTTGGAAGGAAACATTGCACAGTACAGACGGAGCGTGCCTGCTGCTCATCTGGAGACTCAGCTGAAATGCCCAGAAGCCATGGCTGGCATCATCGCTAGATGTGTTGACACAGTGACAGGTGTGACTGGGCCAGTCATATTGCTGGAAGTAGCTGAAGTAAGTTTTTGTGAAGTGTCTACATGTAAGTCATCGAAAATAATGCATATTGCGAGATAAAGGTGGTCTAGAAAACTCCCCCAAAATTTAGAAATTAAACCACACATTTTAAGTAGCCCAAAATCCAGAGGGAATTAGAATAAATGTTATAGTAGAACATTTAGTGAATGCTATTGGAAGTATGACAGGGCAAGTTACTAATGTCATGCTTAGCAATGAATATCAATTTTCAATAAATATAGAAAAAAGGGAAAGCTTATAATTGGAAACCTAAAGGAAATATCAGGAAGTAAAAATGATAAAAGGCAAAAGATTGAATTTGGACCCCTACCTCACACCTCACTTGAAAATTAACTTTATGTGATCATATGTCCTCTTTTCAAAGCTAAAGCTGTGAAAGAAACTAATAGAAGTCATGGGGATACATTTTAGTGACCCTGGATTTGGCCAAAACGAAAAGGTCTAGTATTCATCAAAATTTAAAATGTGTCCAGACACCACCATCAAGACAGGGAAAGAATGACCCATAGAATAACAGGAAGTATTTGTAAATCATAGCTCAAAGGAATTTTTATAGCATGTAGAAAAACCTCATAACTCGGGTTTTCAAACGATTTGCAGAGATATTCCTTCTAACATGGTGTTCACATGTCCAGTAAACATGTAAGATTCTTACCTAAAGTGGGCATTAGAGAAATACATATCAAAATACTTATCAAAGCCATGATACACTCAACACTTGTTAAGCAAGCTAAATCAGAAACACAGCTAAACTGGACAAGGATGCAGAGGCAGGAACTCTCACATACCCCTGAGGTTATAAATGATAAAGCCACCTTAGAGAACAGCATAAATATCAAGATAGCATATGGCCCAAGAACCACCACCCCCCAGCCAAAGTATGTTCCCAAAAGAAATGATGAAAATGTATATACAAAGGTTCTATGATAACTTACAGACCAGCATTATTACCATGGGGGGAAAAATGGACTCAGCCTAAATGTCCAACTGATGATGGGTAAACAAATATAGTATAAAGACACAGTGAAATACCATCTGCAAATGTGAGAGGATGGTGGTACATGCTAAAGCATAGGTGAATCTTGAAAGCCTTGCACTAAGTAAAGCCAGTCACAAGGGCCATAACTCCAGTTTGCTTGAAATGTTCAGAACAAATGACCCACACACAGAAAGTGGGCTAGCAGGCGCTAATATTGGCACAGGGGTGCACATGGTAGCTGGATTGGGGACTGACTGACTGCTACTAGGTTTGGGGCTTATTTGAAGAGTGACAAAATGGCCTAAAATTAGATTGTGGTCAGTCATAAAATCACTGACTGGAAGGCTCAATAGAAAGGGCAATGAAATCAGATACTACAATAGCTAAGGCTGCTTTTTAAAAATGAGAAAAAAAATGAAAGACAATAAATATAGCATTTATATTATACTAAACATTAAAATGATTTGAGGGAAATGACAAGTTATCGTCTGCAAAAATTTTAAGTTAAATGCCAAAATAACAGAATTGGCACCAAAAATGCAATGTTGGCTAAAGAAAATCAGTAGTTGAGTACATTCCCTACAAGGAAACACCTAACCTGGATGAAATCATTGGCAAATGCTCTTAAATACTTGCTTGTTATATGTCCTAAATGTGTATGTATACATGCATATACATATATACACACATAAAGCAAACTACTGAAACACTTGTGTCTTACATTATGTATATTTGTATACCTACACATCGATATTTCTAGTTTATCCAAGCTTTTTATGTGACCTATGTCTCTCTCTCTCTCTCTCTCTCTCTCTCTCTCTCTATCTATCTATCTATCTATCTCTCTATCTCTCTGTGTGTGTGTGTGTGTGTGCCTGGTAGATATCTACATACATGTGTGAACACATATATTTGCTCTGGATAGACTGTATATGTATATATGTCTGTATACACACACACACACACAAAGTTTGTGCAGAATAACTCCTGTCAATCATAAAGAAAGGGGCAGCCAAATTGAAATTGTGCAGACTTTAATCAGCCCTAAACTGAACTACTTTGAACCATGTTAATGGAAGCCTTGAGAACAGTTAACATCACCCATGCTGTCTGTACTGGCTACTTTTATGTCAACTTGACACAAGCTAGAGTCCTCAGAGAGGAGGGAGCCTCAATTGAGAAAATGTCTTCATAAGATCATGTTGTAGCCAAGCCTGTAGGGCATTTTCTTATTTAGTGATTGATGAAAGAGGGCCCAGTCCATTGTGGGTGGTACCATCCTGCGCTGGTGGTCCTGACTTCTGTAAGAAAGCAGACTGCGCAAGCCAGTAGGCAACACCCCCCATGGCCTCTACATCAGTTCCCGCCCTCACTGCTTTTGATCATGAACTGTTATATGGGACTGTGAGTGAAAAACCCTTCCCCTCAACCCCCTCAAGTTGTTTCTGGTCATGGTGTTTTATCACAGCAAGAGTAACCCTAACGAAGACGCTGGCCAAGGCACAAGGACTCTGTACACATTCAGCACAGTAAAGACAAGGCCTTGTCTCAACTCTGACCACTTGCTCCCAGTATACACATGAGCAATTCACTTACTGTAAGACTCCTTTACATGTAAAGTGGTTGAAAATAAACATCCCTGTCTCAGAAAAAAAAAAAGAAAAGAAAAGAAAAGAAAGAAAAGAAACCTCCCCTTCAGTCCCAGGAATTGATGGGACGGGCTGCACATACTAGGTAAGTACCAAAAGAAGCATTCTAGCATTCATTAGAGGATGCCTGTGCCCTCTGCTTGCCTCCTCTTCGCTGGGGAAGCATGGATCTTCACACGCACACATCCAGCCACACAGAGTCACACCAGCTCAGAGTCAGGTAAGAACTCAGTTGCCTACTTTTTCTTAACTATTTTATCCACATCAAAGTTGATAATGTAAAGTTTGATTTGCACGTGACTTGCCAGCACTTGAGTATGCCCTGTATCTACATAAAATATAATGTACAAATTATAAGTGCCACTTAATTGAAGAAGTCCACATATTATGGCCTGTTGCAATTTGATGTTTCGTCACCCTATGAGTAGATGTAACTTGCAACAGTTAACCTAAGCAGGACAAAATTTCCACCAGAAATTTGTCTCAGTATAAGATAAACGAGCTTCTCACTACACCCAAATCAGAACTAATACTTCAAACGCCCACTGAAGAACACTCACTCCCGTCAATGCAGTTTTTACACTTTGCCATGGGTTTTCCTTGCCTGCTGATGCCCTTCTTGTCTTGTTTGCACTACACGGATGTTACAAATTAAAACTATTGACTAATTCTCAACATATTTTGAGTGGCAGAGCAAATATGAGCAGTTCCCAGCTGCCTTGTGGAATTAAAACATTTTGCCTATAAATACACAGTTTTAGTGAGGGAAATATACCGTGTCAAAACCACTGTGCTCTGGGGAAACAAAATAATGCGTGTCTGTTCCACTTCTTGTATGCCCACTCACTGCCCACACTGTGTCTTCCCACTAGCTGAGTCCCCAGGTCCTCACCACACTGCACAGCACTTCTCAGGTATTACAGCTGGGAGACAAACCAGGGATCCCTGAAAGGGTCGGACCCTCAAGGGGACTACCACTCACCAGCTACAGAGCCTTGGATTCCGTACTTGTTTCTGTCCTGTTATCTCCACCTGCAAAATAAATTATTCTGGCTCAAAGTAAATACTCAAAAGTATCACCTTTATCAAAAATGATCCTCACTGAAACTGTGATGTGGCACGGGGTGAGGCGCTCCTCTGTAAAGGAGATCATACACATATGTATGGTGCAGTAGACAAAAAAAAAAAACCCACAATATTTAAAATAGTCAAGTCTAGAAGTGGGCTCTAACATCACTGACTGTTAATCGCTGGTAAATTTGGACCTTATCAGAGGCAAAAGCTAGACAGATCTTAGCTGCATTTATAGTTCTGGTAGCAGTTTATGGGACAAAGCTGGGACTCAACAGTGGTATGTTGAACTCTTATTCAACATATAACCCATTTGTCAGCCTTTATAATCTTCACCCTCTTAGCGAGGCAAATTATGTAAAGTGATTTTTCTTTCCCTTAAATGCTAAGATTCAAAGAGTTTCTCTCCATTGTCCTCAGGAAGGCAGTAGCTAGTGTAGCCTGAGGACAGAGATGGAGTGTAAGTGGAGGTCCCCTACTGAGACTAAGCTGATTGGCATCCCACCTTCCCTGAGTGATGCTGCTGAGGGAGGTGGAGAAACACTGATGACATCTTAGGCAAGGCTGGTTGCTAGATTAAGGCAAAGCCCCTGGCAACAAGCTGGGAAGGAAGGCTGAGAAACAAGCTACTGCCCCCCCACACACACACACACTGCATCCCCCGGTGCAGGACCCCAGCTTTAGTGATGGGGCAGGGTTTTCTATTGCAGCAGGCTTCTGTGGTGCAGGAGGGTGGGCTATAGCAGTGAGGCGCTTGAATAGTATAAGCCTGTCCAGGTCCTTCATGCCTCCAGGAAACTATAGAAAGCAGGTGCCTGCTGGCGTGAAGAGGAGAGATCAAGGGCAAATACTCCGGATATTGTTAACAAAATGAGGCATCACAGTCAGAGCAGGAGGAGTAGCTGGAGTGCAAAACCAGACACCCCCAAAGAGAAGGATGAAAGGACACCTTCCTAGCAGTCCACAAGAGAGAACATCCCAAAAGAGATGGGCGGCACTTAGGAGAGGTCATGTGCCTTTGCTACAAAAGACAGAAAGCAGCACCTGATGCTGAGACAGCAGGGACTCCGATACAAGCCTGTCCTTGATCCTTGGCTAGACCATCAGAGAGTCTATAATATTCATGAGTAGGACAGGAGGGTATCACCCTTTCTGCGTTCAAATATTCTAGCCGGGGATGCCAAGTTCAGGTCTGTTTCACAAACTATTGTCCCACCACTTCCCGCCTCTCCTGCTTTTAGAAGGAAATGAAAGGGTCAGGCTGTGGATACAGCTAAATGGTGGTTGTTGCCTGGCAACCGCAGGCCCTGGAATCTACCCACTAGAACCTACCTACTTCTTTCTGAATTTAGGATGGATAACAAACCACAAAGCACTCTTCCAGCAG
Source organism: Acomys minous (assembly GCF_964271855.1). Lineage (NCBI taxonomy): Eukaryota > Metazoa > Chordata > Mammalia > Rodentia > Muridae > Acomys > Acomys minous. Next base: position 15,791,156 of record NC_140494.1, on the reverse strand, counting down.
CAATTAGCCTCCTGGCACTTCTTCCAGTCACCGTGGGATATTTTAACCTCAGGACCTTTGCATCGGCTTTCCTGGATATCCCGTCTCACTCCCTGCTATGGTTTGGATGTGGCTTCCTGATTTTGTGTGTTGAACGCTTGTTTCTAATCATGGAGATTGGTGGATGTGTGACCTAGTAGAAGGTGATGAACATCTTGGGTCTGCCACCCTTGTAAGAGACTTTTCACAGGCATCATAATACAGCAAGCCTGACCCTCTATACTCTGGCTTTCTGTCTTGCCATTGTGGTGCCTGATGCCACACTGTCTGCCTATGGACAGTGCCAGAACTGTGAATTGTTTAATTCAAATGTAAAAGTCTCCTTGGAAAGATTCAGTTAACCTTGCCTGTAGAGCTGGTGGTAGACCCTGGCTGCTGATTGGAAGTCCAACTGAGGTATGATTATCAATTCTTCTCTCCATCAGAGCCTGAATCTCCCCACTGTACAGAAGCTGGGTTCTTGAACACAGTATTCTCATGAGACAAGTCCCAAAGGATAAGAGTCAGGTACATCATGGCAGCTTGGGCTGCTTTAGCTAATGTTAGACATGTTGGCCAGAACTTGAGTACCAAGAAGAGCAGAGAGCACTGGGTCAGCCAATGTCATAGCCACCTCAGGAAGAGCCTGTACCAAGCAGACTTGGCATCCCAAATCTCAAACACATCATTCTGTCTAAGTATGAATTAATCCACTTCAATGAACTGCAAAATTACTCAGAAGTGGAAATGACAATCTCTTAATTTTGTGTAGGTAATACACTCTATCAGGACTCAGCACCATGAGTGTGCACACATCATCATGAAAGCTGGAGTAGACACAGGACACCAAATGCAGGCTGCTCCATCACCAAATGCTCCTCCATCAGCAAACAGAAAACACTAGACAACTCAGAACCAGCAAGCTAATAAGACCTAGTGTGTCACCATTCTCCATGTCAGAGGACATCCCCTCTCTGTTGCTGGAATTCTCCATTGCATGATACCAGACAGTGAAGACTACATGGCATCTGATCTTTTCATGTGTGAGATGTCTGTGAGGGTGTACAAATCAAGGGACTTTCTTTATTGCTTTATTACATTTTTATTTTACTTTATTTTTAAGATAGACTCTCTCACTAAATGAGAAGATCAGCAATTCATCTACACTGACTGGCCAGTGAGCTCCAAGGATCTGCCTTTCTCTGCCTCCTAACACTGGGATTCAAGATGCGTACTGCCATGCCTGGCTGGAGTGCTGGGGATCTGAACCCAGGTCCTTGTGCTTGCAGAGCAAGCATTTTACTAAGTCATGTCCCCAGCCCCCTAAATCTCTTCATATGAACCAGGTGGACTACATACCTACAATTCCAGCACTTAAGAGACTGAGTCAGGTAGACTGCTGACAGTTCAAGGCAATGTCTCTCCACATGGGGGGAGGGGACTGTTATTAAGACCGGTGCAATTATTCTTTCAGAATTAAATACCACCAAGCTACCAAGGACATATTTTCCACTAGTTTAAATTTGTGGTTTCTGGATGAAATTCAAGGATACTAGTTTTAGCAGCAAAATATTTACATAATACATATTAATTACCCAAATGACTAATCACATGGCCCTCATGGTGCCTCTTAGCAAAGGCTATAGAAAGTGATGCCTTTTTGGCATGTCTCTAATTCTCAGGAGTGTGCCCTGAGTGGGGTGGGGAATGCAAACCAATGCCTGATATCTTATGTCATAATATTAATAAAAATAGAAAGATGAAAACAAACAATGAAGAGGTCATGATTAGGGAAAAAGAAAGAGAATGGCTAAAGCAAAGGAAGGAGAGTTATGAAGACTTGGCTGAAGGCAGCATTGGCTATACAAAAAGGAAATAAAGATGCTACCAAAAGTTTTACTTCAGAGGGCCGGGGCCAGGGGAGGAGCTCAAGAGGGAATGAGTTATTGGGAGGACATGCTCAGTTTTGAAATACTTAGCCAATGGGAGTATTTAAATTCTCATTACATGGCAGGAGCAGTACTGAGCTTTGAGGAACCAGTTGCAAATAAGGATGCTATACTCTGTTCAGAAGAGAAGAGTACCACTATGGAAACAAAAACATGCAAGTACTCTTTTTTATTTTTAATACATTTTTTATTAATTTATTCATATTACATCTCAGTTGTTAGCCCATCCCATGTATCCTCCCATTCCTCCCTTCCTCCCACTTCCCCCCTACTCCCCTCCCCTCCCCTAAGTCTGTGTCTGAGGGGGACCTCCTCTCCCTGAATATGCTCATACGGTATCAAGTCTCTCCTTGGTGACCTATTATCTTTCCTCTGAGTGCCACCAGGCATCTCCATCCAAGGGACATGTTCAAATATGGGGCACCAGAGTTTGTGTGAAAGTTAGATCTCCTTCTCCACTCAACAGTGGAGAATGTCCATCGGCTAGTCCGGGTAGGGGTTCAAGGTTTACTGCCTATTTTTTCCTTGGCTGTTGCCACAGTTTGCGGAGGACCCCAGGGCCCAGACTCGCCTGTAGTTTTCCAGGACCCGCTGGATCCTTCTATTTCCTCTTTCTCCCAGGCTTCTCACACCTAAGGTTTCAATAGGATGTCCTCCCCTCTTACCCACTATCCTGGTAGGTACAGTTTTTCATGGGGACGTACACCTTGGACTAGTGTCTCGATATAAGTGAGTATATACCATTTAGCTCTTTTTGCTTCTGTGTGAACTCACTCATTATGACAATTTCTAGTTCAATCCATTTGTCCACAAATTTTGGAAATTCCTTGTTTTTAATAGCTGAGTAGTATTCCATAGTGTAAATGTACCACAGTTTCTTTATCCATTCTTCTATTGAGGGACACGTAGGTTGTTTCCAAGTTCTGGCTATTATGAATAAGCATGCAAGTACTCTTTCAGGAGAAAATAATACGTTGGATACTTAATGAATGGAACCAACAGGGTGGATGATTAATAAATTACCATGATGGTTGTAGATATCAGCAAAGCCCCTGAGAACTGAACAATAAGAATGTGTTAGCCCAGGGCTGGTGAGATGGCTCCATAAGAAAAGGTGCTGGCTGCCAAGCATGAATATCCAAGTTCAAGCCCCACATCCTACATAATAGAGAGAACTGACTCCCATAAGTTGTCTTATAACCTCTACACACTCACTGTGGCATGTACGTGCCCCACCACACACACACACACACACACACACACACACGCAAATAAATACATAAAAATTTACAAAGAAAATCACTGAAGAACAGACTAGCTTAAATGGTGTCTTGGGATAAAGCATTGCAGGTGTTAAAAAACAAGTGGACAGGCCCCAAGGTAAGAACCAGTTTAGTATGTTTGAAAGCTGGAAATGAGATATATAGGGACAGGATTCCTTTGGGGAGTGTTGGGAGATCAGTGTACATGTGCTTTAAATCATGGTGCTTTCTTCTTATACAGATAGCATGGCACTGGAAGATGTTATACAACAATGTGCTTGGGTCTAATGAAAAACCATGGGATCTGTACCATAAATGGCAGAGTAGTGGTAAGAGGAAATCAGGGGCTTCTCTCGGCTGGGGATGTGGGTGTGAACCGGGTGCCAGCAGCAGAGGCATTGAGAACTGTCTATTTCATAGGCATGCTTCAGCGGAAGAGACTACAGTACCAACTTACAGATCCAAGCAGTAATGTGAGGAAGAGGATATCCATGAAGACTAGAACCTAGCCACTCCAAAGAGAAAGTTAAGAGATGTTGAGGGAGGCTCATATATAGACATATAAAGAAAATCTGACAGCCCCACCCCCACCCCCCGGGCAAGATCAGCTAGCCTTTCAAGACGGAAGAGCTCCCTAGACACCTAGAAAGGGTCAGACATCCAGAAGGGTTAAGATGGGGCATTGCAGTGCGGGGTTGGGATGAGGACTGCCCTCCGTGGGCTCAGGTGTTTGAACACTCAGTCCCCAACTGGTGGCCCCATTTGTAGAAGTAGGATGGTCTTGTTGGAGGAAAAACCTCACTGAGGAAATCTTTGAGGGTGAGTAGCACAGCTCCATATCCAGTTCACTCTTTCTTTTTCCTGTTTGTGATTAAATGTGACTTCTAGGCCTCCTGCTCCAGCACCCATGCCCCCTCCACCATCCAGGGCTTTCCCTCTGGAACTTTAAGCCCACATATCCTCTTGCAGCAGTAAGTTGCCTTGATCATGTGTTTTATCACAGTGACAGAAGAGTAACTAAAACAAGCATTCTAACTTCGATTACCAAAATCTAGATGTTTAGGAAACATCCTAAAAATGATGGTTGGGATGTTCACACACTCTGATAGGCTAGGCATGGAACAGAAACAACAGGTCATACAAAGGAGAATAGTCCTTAGCAACTAGCAAGATGACACAGAGCCAAGGGACTCTTTCAGAGAGAAACAATTGGCGCGGGAGAGACTCAAGCCTGCAGAAAGACAGACACCACACCGTGTATCAGAGAGTGTCTCACAACAAGCCTAACTGATGCCCGAGAGAGAGGGTTTTTGGCAACTAAAAGGGAATCCCAAGGGCCTGAGTGATCTGACCCGGGATAAGGATGGGGCCAATTAACTTCTAGAAATTCCTAGAAAGCAGTGGAAATTGGATCCATTAACAAGGGGAGGGAGGTACAAGGCACTCACTACAGAAGCCTGAACACGCGAGTTCATCCTCTGCCCACAAAGGTTGTTCTCACACCTACAGAGGTGTGCTGCACATGCCCTACACCCAGCACACATGGAATTGCTATTTTTCAAATGAGGTTCCAGCAAACACCATTAGAACGGATAAAACACGTCACCCGGACACCAACCACTTGCTGCTGCCAGTTATTGCTGGTAGAACTGCAAATGTTACAGTCATTCTGGAGGATACAATGACTTATCCAACTAAACACAGACTGGCCATCTGATCTACCCATCCCACCTCTTAGCACTACTGTGTGTCATCAGAAAACCCAGGGGATGGTTTAAGCAAGTTCACTCATAATTACCAAAATCTAGACCCAACCATGAAGCCTTCAAGACACAAGTGGATGGGTCAATAAATCCAGACAGCAGAATATTACTCTACTTCCTTTTTTTTTTTTTTTTAAATCTGTTAAGGGGCTGGAGAGATGGCTCTGCCGTTAAAAGCATTTACTCTGCAATAACGAGCATCAGATCCCAGCGCCCATTCAGGCATACCTGGAAAGGCCTGTAGCCTCAGCTCTGAGGGAGCAGGGACACAGAAGTGTTGCTGAGATTTGTAGGCCTCCTGTTTGAATCCCCAGTGCAGGGAGAGATCCTGGCTCAAAGTAACACGTAGAGAGTTATAGAGGGCTTCCATTGCCTTTCTCTGACCTCCACATACACATAGAAACATAATTCCCCTTCACCCCCCAACGCACACACACGAACATACTCTACTCACAAAGACACGCATGTATACATGCAAACTAAAATAAATAAATAGAATGAAATAGCAATCAAGCCATGAAAAGATGAGGCGGAAACGTTAATGAATACCATCGAGAGGAAGAACCCAGATGGCTATGATTCCAACTATATGACATTGATTCTTGAAGAGACGAAAACTATGGGGACAGGAAAAAGATTGGAGGTTGTCAAGGTTGGGAGGTAGGTGCACTGGATGAGCTCACCAAAGATATTTTAGGCACGATGCAATTATTCTATGTAAGAGTACCATGGTACATGCGTTCACATAAAGTGTGCACCGCCATGAGTGTGAGTCCGAATGTAACGTGTGGACTCTGAGTGGTGAGGATGTGCTGCACTGTCGAAGGCTGCTTTGAGCTAGGAGGTTCTCTCACATTCCTCGTCCAGCATGCCAGTGGCCGTCTCTGCACCCGACACCCACCACTGGCCCCCATATTCATGGCTCAGCCTCTTCGTCTCATCAGGTCACCACTGTAGTTTCCGTTAAGTCCTTGGGGGTTTATTCTTAATATAGAGGTTACTAAGTTAGCTTCAGTGTGTGGCGGGTGTGTGTGTGTTAGTGTTTTCCATAAGTCAACTCTTCTTCTAATCCTCCCAAGGCTCTCCATCTCATTCAGGGTAAAAGAACACCCTGGCTTGGTGAAAATGGCCCCACACTGTGGCACCCACTCCTTGGCTCCTCTTGTCAGTTTCAGTCCACATACTGTCCCTGTCTCAGCACCAGCCATGCCCTTCCTCGCCCCAGCTTTACATTCCTGCTGCCATGACACTACATCTCACTCTGGCCTGGAGCAATGGGCACAGCCATGCAAGGCCTGAAACCTCCATAATGGGAGTCAGAATAAACCCTCCTTCCTCTGAAACCGGATCTCAGGAATTTGTCATCTCAACCAAACCTCTTACCACCAACTGACAGGCTAGCATCCACAAAGCCCTTCACTGTAGGCCTCTCTCCCCATAGCACTTTATAGCATTTGTTATTTGGTGTCCATGTTGATTTACTGCTTTACCGGCCTCCTCTCTCTTCTAGAAGGCGAGCCTCAGGAGACAGGGTATGCTACTTGCTCGCTCCTGTGACTTCTCAATACCTGCTACCTGCCATCAAAACATTTGAAATTTAGCCAGCAAATTACAAATGCACTCATAGAAGAAACTTCCAGACTTGTGAAGGTGAGCATGGAAAAGGAACAGGAATGTGGGACAAGGAGGCAGCTGGCAGTTTTCCTAGTCCATTCTTTGCCACAAACCTTGAGGACGACGAACGGCACATTCCACCAATTTGACTGATTAAGGAAGTTCCCGTCTCTTCTGATTACTGTGCACTGCATGACCAAGCTGATGTGTGCTCTGCATCTTTGACTTACACTCGACTTTTAAAGCTCACTTGCCTAATGCAATCTTTATGAACCAAATTAAGTTGCTAGCATGCATGGAGTTGATTACAAGGCCCAGTGAAGCCTGACTCGTACAAAGGCCCTGTCTTCCTGTGGGCTGTCTCGGGTGCCTTAGCTTGTTCACTAAGATGCAGCATCTGAAAGGAGATACATAAACTCTGTGCTCTCAAGGACTCGATGGCAAGACTAGAGCCGTGTCTACCGAAGCTCGATAAACGCTTCAAACTGCTCTCACCAGTTTACAGCCAAAGCAAATTGCGAACAGGCCAGCCAGGCTTTTAGCAAGACATCAGATTGCTACCACAAAGATGTGATCAGCACAATGACAGTCCATTTGTCTCTTCTCCCAGTGCTTAAATAAAAATATGAAATCATTTAAGCTACATTTGCTGAGCAGATTAACTACCTAAAGGCTTTTTTTTATAGTGTCGTTAAACAAGAAGTGTGTGTGTGTGTGTACTTTTTCAATAAAGCAGTACCAGTGATAATACTTTCATTTTTATTTTTAACCACCAGACTCATGTTCAAAAAATCATGGAATATTCCAGTAGGTGGGGTCAGTAGAATTCAGACTTTATGATACCTTTCAAATTGTAGCTATCTCTTTTCTGTAATCTCACCATCTTCCTTCAAACTTCAGTGTCTTTCCAGATAATAGAAAGAACTCCTCCCAGAAAACAATAAAAGTGCCCGGAACCTTCAACACAAAAGAACAATGAGAGTTGCCTTCTGTGTTGTGCTGGGTAGCAACAGACAGAAGGGCAAAAGCTGAAGCTGTCTGTCACCGCCATTAAAGACTTCACAAGGGTGGATCTCACTGTAGTGTCATGGCCCATAGTGTTTCTTTGGGAGCTGGAAAACACTAACACAGATGTCTCCCCCTCCACATTGATGCAACCAGCCTCGGGTACAAAGTCACTTCTGCCTACCTTAGTATCTATAGGGGCATCTTTGCTCTCCTATTACCTAAATCAACGCCAAAATTAATTCGTAATTTCATCTTTGAATCCCATCCACCCCTAATGCTCAACAATTCATGTAGTGTGGTACAGTTCCAGAAACAGAGAGATCAGTGGGGTAGACTGGGGTCTAGGAATGGGACCACACACAAGTGGATGCATGTGTATCCAGTTGTGTTTTATTCCCGTGGGTTTCACATTAAAAGTGGAAGGATGATTTGTTTTCCCATTGTATCCATGGAAGAAAAGTAAATTATTAGACCCCTACCCTGTCTTATACCCTGTACCAAATGCATGCCCAACAGACTGGACACCATAAGGGTACTGCTAAAAGTTCTAAGTTACTTTCTATATGGCCTCGAAGGGAAAAAAAATAATTCCCAAACATTGCACAAGTAGGGGAATGGTGGGACTGTTGTATGAAAACTTTCATAATTGTTATAGAGAGAAAATCATAAAAATTTAAAAGGAAATGACAAGGTACGAAAAAAAATGCTTAACAGTGGCCAACAGAGATTTCACACCACTGCTCAGGCAGAGGACGGACTTCAGCTTAACCCTGCATGCGTTATTGAAAGGTCCACTCTAAACCTGGCTTTCCTCTTGAAGAAAGGGAATGATGAAGTGCATATAACGAGGTGTCATCCCCTCAGCAGAAGCCCTTAGTAAGAAGGATTACATATGACTACATCTGGGAAGAAGCTTGTGCTCTAAGCACGAAGACCTGAGTTCGAGTCCTCACCCAGGGAAAGCAGCATTAACTCCAGCACTGAGAGCCAGGCAGGCAGATCCTGAGAACTGGCTGGCCAGCCAGCTAGCTCACCCAAAAGAGTGAGGATTTTGGGTTCAGTGAGAACCCCATCTCAAGACAATACGATGGGGAGTGACAGAAGAAGACAGCTGTCTTGCTCTAGGCTCCTCATGCATGCTCATGGGCATACATGCATGTGCCACACCCACAAAAACACAAAATAAGGGAGGAAGGAATGATGGAATGCATTACTATGCAGCATGCATGCGTCCATGTAACAAACCAATTCTCAGCTTGCTCAGGGCTATGTGGTGGGGAACTAAAGCTCAGTGTCCCAGGAAGTGCCCTGCCCTGGGCAAGCTGGGATATTAGGTCAGTTTAATATGCACAGTTTAATAGCAATAGACTTGAAGGCTGTGTATCAGCTCCTTAACAGTAATAAATTCTGGTAAGGAAGGTTCTAGAGTCCCTTATTTTTTTTCTTTACTCGGTTGTATATTGCAAGTAGTCCATAAATAGACATGTTCCTTTTATGAGAACACATTTATTCCACTTAGAATGTCTTCAGTTCATGTAGGCCTAGGATATTATTCTATGTAGAAGATTTTCCAAAATATAGGCTAAGTCAAATATTAGAAATTCATATAATATAAGAAGATCTTCTGGCCCTTAGACATGGTGGTAAAAGTTGCCAAGTTTTTACAAAGTGCTGCCTGGGCCTATTCTCTATGATTTGATAATCAGTCTGGGAAATACAAGTGGGCTAATAGAAGGTACATCGTATAGTTACACTGTCATGCAAAATTTTTAGTGCTTTCAAGAAAACCTGAAGTCCCCCCCCTCCCCCCCATGTGTACCTGGTTCACTTGATGATTACATTCAGAGTGTCATGGCGTCAAGCTGTGACTTAGGCATTCAACGCTTGCCCATTGCTTGTCAAGGCTGTGAGCTAAAATTGGCAACAAAATATTAACTCTTGTGAATTTATTAAATTAAGACTTTCTTAGCTGGGAGCGGTGGTGCAAACCTGTAATCCCAGCACTCAGGGAGGCAGAGGCAGGCGGATCTCTGTGAGTTCCAGGCCAGCCTGGTCTACAAAGTGAGTCCAGAACAGCCAAGGCTACACAGAAAAACCCTGTCTCAAGGAAAACAAAAACAAAAACAAAAACACAACAACTTTCTTTTTATATTTGTTAAGGAAACAGTAAATTTCCTTGAATGTCTATCCCATCATTTCAGCAGCATGGAATTATTCCTTGATCTTGTGTTTTATTTTGCTTTGTTTTGGCTTTTCCCCATTTATTTATTCACTTTACACCCTGATTGCAGCCCCCCCTCCCTCTTCTCCTCACAAGACCGGCTCACACCCCCCTCCCCCCCCCATTCTCCTCTCCTCTTCAGAAAAGGGCGAGGCCAAGGCCTCCCATTGGTACCATCCAGGCCTGGCACATTAAGTCCCTGCAGGAATAGGCACATCCTCTCCCACTGAGGCCAGACCATGCAGCCCAGTTGGGGGACAGGATCCAAAAGCAGGGATCATTTTTTTTCTAATGAATTCCTTACAGTTTTAATTTTTTGACAGTTAATACTTGTATATAATGAATTTTGGTCATGTTTGCTTTCCATCAAATTGTAACTTTATCTAATATTTGAAGTGGTGCTAATTTAAGCCTATACACAGAATGAGCACGTGTGTGTGGTGGGGGAGGGGTGTAAGAGAAACAGAGAGAGCCAAAAAACTTTGGTGAGAACAAAATGAATTATTTTATGGTTCTTTCAATACCCAAGTCTCATGGGGGCTGTCAGCTGCATGGATCACAGATGTGACAGGAGAGAACAAATGGCAGGCAGCCTTGCCTTGTGACTAGGAAAAGCTTTTCCATCCACACAGAGTACCAGCCCTATCCTCCTGCCTCTGTGTTCTGTGCTGGCAAGCTGCTAATGGCTTCACTAAGGTCTTCCCAGTTATTGTATTTTTGAATGCTTCCACATGAGACTGAGTTGTACAGAGAAAACCATACTTTTTTTTTTTCAAATGCCAAAAGTCTGTGGCAGCTTCTAAAATCCTGTTTCTTAGAGCAAGCTCTTGCTCTCTCTTACACACAGTCTCTCTCTCTCTCTCTCTCTCTCTCTCTCTCTCTCTCTCTCTCTCACACACACACACACACACACACACACACACACACAAACACGTGTGTGCACTATGCACACACACATACAAAGAGGGAGGGAGGGAGAGAGAGGGGGAGAAAGAGAGAGAGAGAGAGAGAGAGAGAGAGATGTACGCGCGCACACACACACATACAGAAAGAGAGAAAGAGAGAGACGTGTGCACACACACACATATACAGAGGGGGGAGAGAGAGAGACGTGTGCACACACACACACATATACAGAGAGGGAGGAGAGAGGGAGGGATTGAGGGAGAGAGAGAGAAGGAGAGAGAGAAGTGCACATGCGTGCGCGCGCGCGCGCACACACACACACACACACACACACACACACACACACATACACACACACACATATACAGAGAGGGAGAGGGAGAGAGAAAATGAGTGTGTGCACAGCTGGCCAGGGCCTCATGAGAACTCAGACATTCAATGCTACCCAGGAATCCAGACCTTCTGATTTCAAGAGCTCACCATATTACAAGAACACATATAGCCGTGCAGCCAGTTCTGAATGTAGGATCCCATTCTGCCCATTACACATTATCACCCCAGCCCTAAAGAATCGCCGGTGTTTATCACCACTAAGGTTTCACTAAGGAGCCCAGATCACACATCAGGGATTGCTTTACTATTATATAAACTCCTCCCAGCCTTTGCCAGAGACAAAGGGTCTCTTCAGCAATTGTAACTAATCAAAAGCAAATTGAGCTTCGGGTTTAGCTGCTTAAAAAAAAAAAAAAAGCCAGCAGCACCCCAGGGAATATTCCTCTCCTTTCCACTAGAGAAGGCGCCTCTCAGGTTGCCCTCCCTCTCACTCCCTTATTCAATGTGCCCATCCCTCCCCCCACATCTGCAAACTGAAAGGGAGTACCACAGGTAGGTATGTGTTTTAAAGAATTCAAGATAAGCTCACTTTCAGTCCGCTCGTACGATTCTAGAATCGTGATGAAATGTTTATGGGACATCACCATATAGAAGACCCAGCCTCACAGCACCAGTGTTGTGCCATAAAAAAAAAAAAAATCGTGTACATCCTTGAAGCTACCCAGAGGCAAAACAGAGTTCTGCCAAGGGGAGGTAGTGGCGGCGCGGGGCGGAGGGGGGGGGGTTGTGAGGGAGTGGAGTGGGGAGAAGGAGAGAGGGTGGTGGTTGGGGGGGGGGGGGAGTCTGACATGAAATCACCAGACAGCCTGCACCACAGTTATGCTAACTTAGAAACCCAAGACTAAGTCACTCATAAGCCAATGAATGTGGACTGTTTTCCTGCTGTTAAAAAGACTATTGATCACACTTGTGCTTAGATCTCCCTGAGGGTCGAAAGTGGCACCAATATTCTTTGGGGCTTCCAGTTACTTCATCTTTCTTCCCTCCTTCCTTCCAGTCTGTTATGCAAGCCTAGATATTTACTTTCCACCAAGTTTTGTGGCTGTCAGACCTAACTGCCCCCTGTAGTGAGACTTCTTGCTGACCTTCCTGCCTCTGCCGCCTCCTGAGTCGCTTTACTTAAATGTTATTCACATCCCTTTCCAGGCCCTCAGACATGATCCCTGGCTCTAAAGTAAAACATATTTATTGTTTTCATCGAATCAGGGGCTCCTGTTTATTTGGGATAGCGTATCATACATCCTAAGGTAGCTTGCAAAGTATTGTGTCATTGAGGATGACCTTGAATTTCTAATCCTCCTGTCGTTGCCTCCTTAGTGACAGGATCCCAGTCATGCACACACCACTACACCCTGTTGACATGTGGCTGGGGACTGAACCTGGGCTTCACGCATGCTAGGTAAGGGCTCAGGGACTGAGCTGCATGCTCAGCACCCAGAACAGGGATCTGTGTTCTTCTAGCGCCGAACAACCTTCCTTTCCAGCTACAAGAGCAGCGGCACCCTCCTTTTGCTGCCCTCCCACTAACCATGCCGCCCCCCACCACACACACACATGTCTGCCCCCTTCCCCCCCCACCCCCCGTGTCTGTCGCTCACCTTGAGGTGAGTGGACAGTGATAACACCTGTTTTCATTGAGTGACACATGGAGGGTCACAGCTGCACAGGAGGAGAATCACTCTGAATTCAGACTACAGCAGGAAGTGATCGCTTCCACCAAAAAGCTGCTCAGACTTTAGCAAGCTGCCCTAAGAGATGCTCACTGGCCACAAGAAATAAAACATGCAAAGGACACCAAAAAAACAGCTGAGATAAACACTTATTCAAGGCCACTAACTGCATTGTGCAAAACATACTGAGAGAAAGAAAATCTTTTCTCAAAATCTCCTGAAAATGGTCATCCCTCAAAGAATGGGCTGGGGGCAAGTGCATAAGCAAAGACTGCAGTGGGTTTGGTTTCCTTGCTGAGTTCTTCAGACTTTGGAGGAGGGAAAGGCATTCGAAGTGATGTCACTGCACTGCTGGCTGAGGCAAAGCAAGGCCCAGAGCCTGGGAAAAGAAGAGTCTAGACAGATGTCCCATCCGCTCTGATTAAAAATATCAGACTTCATGATGAGAAAAACTGAGAAGTGCTTTCTCTGCAAATCTCACAAACTCTTTGATAATGACTGAAGGTGGCTGTCAAAGCCCGCTGTGTCTCTGTACAGTTCTGAGGGGCAAATCCAGAAAATGTTATGATGAACACACCAGAGTGGGAGTGCAGCCATTTTCAGTCAGTCCTGTGCTAAGTCATCATTGTTTCTCCCATTGTGAGTGAAGGCTGAGAGACCCTTCCTAGCTGTCACTGACCCCTAGAGCCCTCCAAGTACTCAATCAGTACATTTTATCCAAAACTATGGAAATATCTATAAGACCATCACATCTCTGTCTGTGCACAAAGAAAGCGCTATTAATGTATAGTTCCATATTTCTTAGTGTGTATACATTTGAAGTTTATTTCTTTTCTTATTTCAAGTAAAAAAAAACCATACTAGATATTCTCAGAAAGCAAAGTATGTATGCCACAATATTAACCTCAAGAGCTAACAATCTAGTAAGGTAAAAACGTCCTAAATTAAATAATGATACGGCAATTAAGAAATAGCTTGAGCAAGCACTAATGGGTTAGAGGAAGCAAAAGGAGAAATCTCAGTGGCACAAGCTAGTCTTCTGTGCTTTTTTCATAAATGTAAAAAAATGGATCAAGTTTTGAATCTGGCTTTCCAACAAAATGTCGCTGAATGTGTGGGATCTACGTGATCGACGGGGATGTGGGTGTTGGGCCTGCTTTATGATGCTCTACAAATGAAGTAGGGAAGGTGTCCTGGGACATTAGAGGATTGCTAGAGACTCAGAAATCATCACCTCTAGGAGAAACTTCAGTCAGATCCCTATAGAATGACCAGTCAGAAATCCATTCAATACGCATGGCTAGGACTGGAGAAAGGTGGGGGGGGGGGGGGGGAGGAGGGAGGGGGGATGGAGAGAAGATAGAGATTTTGGAAAGAGGTCACTTGTCAAAAGCAAGGAACCTGATTAGATAAAAGGCTCAAACAGAGGTCAGGCAGAATGCTGGAACATTCCCCCAGTCAAAGTAGTTGCAGCAGCTTCTGTTGGAAAGAACGTCACTGTAGGACTCAGGGAGAAGAGTTATGAAAGAGGCTCCCTGGGCTCAGACACTACCTCCTGCCAGGTCAGACTGTTTCCTCCCAGAAAAGGAAGGCTGGCAACTCCTAGGCTTACTCCCTGCCAGATCCTAGCAGTCCCTAGAACATTTTCTAACCCCATACCTTCTAGTGGCTAATGTTGATATCACTGGGTTCTCAGAACCTTTTCCAAAACCATGCTCAGGGACAGAGAAGGTGGAGCAGGAGTCCCAAGTCTTAGGAGCCTTAGAAAGACGTTGGGCTGTGAAGACTCAGAAGGTAGCATCTCTTATAACCTTGAAACGTCTGAAGTTGTAACCTTCCAGCAGCTGGCACGAGTGCACAGTGCACTGTGTCTGGAGGCAAGGCCAGAACTCACAATCGCTTCCCACCCCAGACCATGTCCTCAGCCTATGAGGGTCCAGCACTAGTCACTGAACTCCATATATGTATATGGTGACAACTTCCTTAATCCCAGCCAGCTGTTATGGCAACAGTGGTGCCAGGATGGCAGGGGGCCAGCAGAAACGGAACACTGATTAATACCAAAGGGAGTGTTCTGGCCAGGAAAAGAGGGTGAGTCATCACGACTGAATTCTGTTGGCTACATGGAGCATTTGCTCTGGTTTTTAGAAAGAGGTGTCACTCTGGAGTTATCATCTGAGTGTGAATGGAGGCAACCCACATGGCCGATAGTCTGTACTCAGCCGGCACTGGGAACATATGGAAACAGACTTGGAAGGTCAAGAGCAGCCTGCTTGTTCTGACAGTAGTCATCTGCGCAGTCAGAACTGCAGCCCGCTGTGCCTCCTGGGTCTGCTGAGCTAGAATACTCAGAGGTGGAATGTTGCCACAAAAGAATTATTTTTAATGCTAAAAAACAATTCGGAAGCAACGCCAAAGATGTGAACCCTCTGCTTTAGAAGGTTTTTTTTTTTTTAACACTGAGATGCAAAATGAAGGTTGAATTCTAATGCTATAGTTAGTCCCGGAGTAGAAGAGTTGAGTGATGAATAAGGATATCCGAGAGCTAGGACATCTGGAGGTGGGGTGTGCTTGATATTTAGGTGGGGGACAGGGAGGTAGTTACTGACACAGGAATTGGTGGAGAATGAATCAACCTTCCCCATGATGCGAATATGCAAAGGCCTCAATCTACGTTTGAGCTTCTGGACTTTAGGAAGTACACGGGAAGGCTGAGAAGATAGCTTGGCGGGTAAGAGCAGTTGTTCTGTAAATACGAGGACCTGAGTTTGAGTCTCCAACACCCATATTAAAAAAAAAACAGGTATGTCTGTGAATGCCTGTGACCCTAGAATTGGAGGATGGAGACAGTTATATTCTAAGAACATGCCTAACCAAACCCATGAGCATCTCATTCAGTGAGAGAGCCTGTCTCAGGGCAACCAAGCAAAGAGCAATGGAAGAAGACACCAGATACCCTGCTCTGGCCTCTGAATGCCTCTAAATGGGTGTGCACAGCCACATACTCATAATCATGCACCACACACACATGGATGCCACACACCTACCACCCCTCACATACAGATATGAAATAGATACAAGGGGGATTTGTCTGTGATCAAATATTTCCCAAAGAACTAAATATCCCTTTTGGGCAAGAATTCAGAGTGAAATGTTTAATGTTGTACATTGATATTTTAAGCAAGATAGCTCAGCAGGTAAAATCATTTGCCATGCAAGTTTGACTACCTGAATCTAATCCCCAGAGCCCAAAACTTATCCTCAGCCCTCTACAAGCAAGGCATGGCGCGAGCACATCCACATATTCACGTGCATCAACAATACACGTACAATAACACTAATAAGCAAAGTGTAAAACATACAACTGACCAGAGACACTCTCACTCTGGTTTGAATCTGAAATGTCTCCTCCAAGCTCGTATTTTGATGCTCAGTGCCTCAGTACCACTCCTTGGAAGGCTGGGAGGGCTTTAGGAAGTGGGACCGGGCTGATGAAGCAGGGTTTTAGGTGGAGGCTTTGGAGGAGGCTGTGTTCCCTTCTGGTTTTCATCTCTGTCCTGTCTGCTACCATGTGAACAAGCCACGGCCTCGTTTACCACCTCCATAGCCGGCCTGCTCAGTCCTGACTTCCCCACCACCTTGGAACATGAACCATAACATACCTTTCTTCTCCCAAGTTGTTTCTGTGAGGGTCAGAATGAGAAAAGTCAGTAATGCGTTCCTAAGAACAGACAGGCTCTGTTAATGAGGATTTGGCTCACAGTGTTTTTAACCTTGTGATGAAGAGGATGTGACATCTCTGCTAAATAGAAATTATACTTGGAGAATTTAAATTCTGATCTTTTCTGGCGTATGTTCTCCTGTGTAGTGCTAGGCAGCGGCAGAGTGTTGCAGCTCCCGCCTGTGCTCTCAGGGGACTGGAATGCCAGCAGGTTTGGGATATTGATTCCTGTTTCATATCCCATCATGTCTGCAAAATTCCTAGACAACGTATATGAGTTAGTTAATATTTCATATACCATTTTTGTGTTAGGCAGTTTTGCCCAACTGTGCACTAGTGTAAATGTTCTGTGACCATTTAAGGTAAGGTAAGGTAAACAATGATTTTAGTAGGCTGGCTGGATGTATTAAATGCATTTTAAACTTACAATATAGTCAACCTAATTAGATTTATTAGTACCAAAACCCACTGTTAGTTGTGGTGCCCTGGTATCTAACTTAGCCAAGTTAAAAAGGACTGCATTAATAGTAAGATTTGAGTCACTGATCTTTTGATAGGATTTTAACAAATAGAACAATATTCATTTTTAAATTCTTTTTTTAAAATTATGTTTCTTTTTTAACATATACATTTATATTATTACACATGGGTAAAATAAACTACATACAGCAAGAAGAACCATGAGACAATCAGGAATTATATAAATGTTACATTCATAGTGATTTGACTCTTTGTATTTGGCACACTTGGAAGTAAACATCTTTCCTATCTTGTTGGGTCTAAATTTCTGAATGGAGATTAATATCTACCATATCTAACCACTATTAACTTAAAATATCTATCTTGATCTAAAAACATCTTAACCTCTAACATACTAGGCTTAATTGAAAGACCAAACTATCTGGTCTTTGAACCCATCAGAGACTTGAGAAGGGATAAAACTTAAATACAGAGTGCAGGTTAGCAGCTTCCGAAATGAAAAAACTGACTGAGATAGTTTACTGCCTGAGCAGTCACCCAACACTCTCTATAACGTTGGAGCATCATCTTCAGTCTTCTGGCCCAAAATATCTGACAGACATATTTGCGAGGCAGGAACTATTGAGGACTTGTTTACCCTGCCTTAGCAGAGTTTGACTGCCTGCATCTAAACCTGCCCATTTTAAGGCAGAATTCTGTCTGTCTGTGGCAGAAAAGAGATAGAAGATGAACCAATGGCAACACGGCTCTATTCTGACAGCAGTTGGAGAGGATGGTGGACACTATGGAAAAACATAGCCCTTTGAGAAGTGGGACCACTGTAGGGGGTGGGGCATGCAGATTTTCCCATAGACAAATCACTCAGAAGAAATGTCATCTTACAGGCCAGCAAGCCAGGATGATGGGGGACTGTCAGCGTCATCCATGACAAACTCATCCATTCCTCCATGAGGATGCCCTCCCTAGTAGCGTTGGTAGGAGAATAAATGGTAAGTAGGCCACACTTCATATTAGGGTTCTTGATGCAGAAGGCTAATTTCATCAAGACAATAATGGGTGCCAATGGTCCAAATTCCTCGAACGAAGTCAGATAAATATCCTATAGACATGTCCATTACTTGGCAGCATAATGAATTTCATCACAGATACAAGTCTACTGAAAGTTTCTTTGCATCACATTTATGTTTTGGAGGGACCCAGGAGTCAGTGGGGCAGTGTCTTGATATAGGTATAGTACATGGGCTTGTGGCACTATGTACAAACTATGTACAATGTACTATGACCCTCTGGAGAGTACATAGCCGCCATCTTCCCATGCCCTCTCCTCTGCATTCTCTACCTACCATAACTGATGCCTCATTTCAAGTTTGGGTCATTGCATATAAGCTATCCCTCTGTAAGTCAGCACCACCACACTATCTGGGAGCTAAAGAAGTCCCTATGAAGATTGCTTGGTTGCCCAGACAAAGGATCAGGCACTGTGCTGAGTGATGCCCCTAGACAGTCTAACAGACCACCTCAAGCATCAAAGAGCAATTGATAGGTACAAGTGGCATCAGAGGTACCGTTCTTTACCTAGCTTGTAGTAAGTAGCTGAAAAAACTTGGCATATAGAGACCCAAACTCTGTTAGAGTGTTGCTACAATTCAGTATCCTTCAGTAATTCATATATTGGAAACCGAGTCCCCAGTGCATCAGTGTTGCAAAGTGGGAACTTGAGAGGTGACTGGAATGGATTGTTCTGGTCATCATAGGAGTTTTATGATGTCACATGAGTTATATTTACCTCATGAATGTGTTCCTGTTAAAAGCCAAGTTCAGTCCCTCTTCATACACTCTTGCATGTCTGTCCCTCCACCATGGGACAATGCAGCAAGAAGATTTCATGAGATCCTCAGTCTGGATCTTAGTCTACCCATCCTCCAGAAGTGCATGAAACCTCTGTTCCTTATGGAGTAGTCTCAGCACTCATTCATAGCAGCACCACATGGTCTAAGACACACACTAATCTGGCTAGGAGGGTATTGGTTCATTCCTGTCAAAAATATAGTATGGGAAAGGTAAAAAGACCACTTTGCAGAGTTTCCAGAGTATGTTTGTATAGGACTCCAAGTGAGAGTAGAGAGACATATGTCACATGTCGGTACATTGGTGTAGAATGGTAAGCTGATAAAAGATGGAATCTGATAGGTAAACCTTACCCCGGGATGGGTAGATGGCTCAGTGGGCAAGAACACTTTTAGTGCAAGCATGCATGAAGACCTGAGTTTAAATCCCAAGAAATCATGTAAAAGATGGGCACTTAAGTGTGTGCCTGTAACCCTACTGCGTTGGCACAGAGACATGTAGATGCCAGAGAGCTTGATAGCCAACCAGCCTAGCTGACACTGTGAGGTTCAGGAACCTTGAGACCCTGCCTCAAGAGATTAGGCAGAGATTGATAGAGCTAAACACCCAATATCCTCCTTGACACACATGTACACAAGCATGCGCATCTATACATACATGTGTGTGTATAGTGTGCATGCATGTGTGTGCACATGCACGCACACACACACACACACACACACACACACACTTTCTCTCCTTTTAAAAAAACTCACTCTTGTGCCATATTTCCTTTGAAGTATTTTAAAGCTTATGTCACAGGGGTTTGCAGTGGAAAGATTACTATTTGTTTTCCCCAAAATAAGATGAAACAGCTTCTGGAAAAACCCTTAGTAATAGCATGGATCCCACCCACCTTTATGACTTTCACAGAGGTAGACATGGAGGGGAGACAGTCTGTCTTGTGGGAGAATTTGGCAAAAGATGTCATTGTGACTTAATCTGGTGCAGCTCAGGTTACAGTTGCTGTAGAAAACTGACTCCACACAGCTAATGAAGCTGTGTTAGTTTCAAGCAAGCATCACTGCTACTGCTTTTGCGTGAGCCTCTTTAAGGGGTCCTACCACACCCTGGAGGCTCTGAAGTCAGGAATTCCAAGTTCCTTTCATTAAGAAGGTCATCTTTTTATAGAACTATTTAAGACCACTAGACCAGACATAAGACGAGTCTGGTTAAGAGAAAATGGAGAAAGCATATGCTCCTGCTCAGCACATTACAAGCTCCCGAGGCCCAGGGATTTATTCAGCTTGTCCACTGTTGTGTGCTCAGTACTCACTGATTATCCACCTAAACTCAGTACACACTTCATGGCCAATTAAATAAAGGCCAATACGATCTTCTCCCAAACATTGATACATCCTCATAGTGATAGGGGAAAAAAAAAGGACTTTGGGGTCAGTTATAGAAAAACTAGATTATTGGATTATTTTTTGTGTGATCCACTGAGTACAACTGTGGTTGACTGTAAAGACACAAAGAAATATATACAAAAGGGGAGGGTGGTGGAGAAGAAGAAAAGAATTATTGGCCATAAAAGCAAAAAATATTAGATTAATTTTTGGAGTGAGTTTATTTGTAAAATGGTCACCCTCTTTACGTCTGACTGTCCATGGGACTGGACAATAGTATAAATACCAAGCACCCACACCATGCAGATAAATGTGACAGAATACTCATTCCACTAGACCCTCTGCTTCATAGCCAAGTGAGAGGAGTCTGGGAGGGGAGGGGACACAGGGCTGTTTGATCTTTCTGGATTTTCAACTATCTGAGGATGAACATTGTGTAGCACAGTACTTGGCATCAACAAAGCATGCTTAGAAGATTCTTACAAGTGTCTATGTTCTCTATTTGTTGTGTCTTGAATATGATGTGTCCCCTTATAGGCTCACATAATTAAGCACAGGGTCTTCAGGGGGTAACACTGTTTAGAAAGGTTATGGGTCCTTTAGGAGATAGGGCTCACCACTTTCAATTTCCTATCCCAGCCCCATTTCCTTTTTATTCTTTTCTTCCTGACTGTGGTTCAGTGTAACCCGCCACCCTACTACCATGTCTTCCCACCATGATGGGCCGGATCCCTCTGGAACTATGATATGAGCCAAAAGAGACCGGCCCTCCCTTAAACTGCGTTTGTAGAGTATTTCATCACAACACAAAGTAACCATTCTTTCTTGTTGAATAAAGATACTAGGATAGGGGAGAATTGACATTTTCTATAACTAGAAAGCAGCAAGATGGCAGGAATTACAACGATGTATCAGAGAGAATTAAGGCAGAAATTCAAATAGTGCCGAGGATGTTGACAAAGGGGAAAACATCTAAAAGAACTTCTAAAACATCAGTTCTCAACCCGTGAGTCACAGCCCTTTGGGGTTGAATGACCCTTCACAGGGGTCACCTAAGGCCATCGGAAAACACAGACATTTACGTTACGATTCACAATAGTAGCAAATTACAGCTATGGAGTAGCAATGGGAATATTTTCGTGGTTGGGGGTCACCACAACATGAAGAACTGTATCACATGGTAGCGCCTCTGCTCTAGGATATCAGGTAGATGGAGAATTACCAACACTGTACGTGAAGCTAGACCTAGTAGCACACAACCATAATCAGGAAGCCTAAGGCAGGATGACCTTGAGTTTCAGACCAGCACGCATTACACAGTAAGAACTTCTCTCAAGAAGGTGGGGGGAGGCACAAAAGACAACTAGACTAACAGTGTATATTTATCTTGCTTGAATGCATAACAGATTATGATTATATATATATATACATATATATATATATGTATATATATATATATATATATATCAAGAGACTAGGTTTGAAAGAATGTAAAAGATAGCATGTCCCATTCAAATGAACATTTAGCACATGCCCTTTAACTAATGATAACTTGGTTTAAGAATCATAACAAGTAATAATCAGGGTTTATCATCAGTTCTGGCTATATATTTATGTATATTTAAATAATACCTATATATATATATATCATATATTTAAAACTATATATTTTCTTAATAAATTCTAAGGCATGAAGTTAGGAACCCAGAGGTACATTCAGATTTTGCTTTTATCATTCCAAAGGAAGAACGGAAGCATTTGGCTCAGACAAGAGATTCCCGAAAACTACAATTTGAGGTGCTGCTATGAAGTGGGGAATGGGAAATCTAGGTGGGGGAGATGAAACTGGAAACGAGCTAGAGGGCAATAAAAAAAGGACAGGAGGGATTAATAACACCGAGATTGTTTGAAGAAAACATATTTTTAGGTTTACTTAACACACATTACATGTGTGTTTGATATATGTATAGTTTTAATGAAGCTATGTCACGTGAGGTAGTAGTGCTTCCCCCAAGAGTCCTAGACCACCTGATAAAACTCCAGTGCCAGGCATGGGAACCGCCCCTTCCAATTGCTGGTCAAGGATGTTGAAGAGACTCCTCCTCAAACAACCTAGGCATTGCCATTCCCCTTGGCAGCCTCCCAGACTTTGAAGATAGAACCCAATAACCGAAGACACCACACACTTCAGACACAGGACTTAAAAGAATCAGGCCGGAACTGACCTGGGAGTCTTCTCTCTGACTAGCTCTCACAGTAGCCAAAGGCGCCATGCAGTCTACACTACCCAGCTGTAAAGCCTGCAAACCACAAAAACGACTGGGCAGACATGCTGTCCCCAAGGCTGAAACAGTGGCATTTGTATCTAGACTACCAGCTGTCTTATTAGACTTAAGGTCTCCTTGATAAGAGGGAATTCATGTCTGCCACTGGAACCTACCAACTACCTATGTCAGGTCAGGTCATGGACCCTGGAGTAGAACCTACCACTGCCAGTTTCCTAAACCTGTATGCCTGCTAACTGCATTCTAAATACGTATCCTCTCACCCCTTATCAAAACAAAACATCTTTGTGTAGCAGGCACAGACCATTTCAGAAAGCCACACATGGCCAAAATCCATAGAACAGCAGACCCTGGGGTGCTCACTCCCAAATTGATAAATCAATAACCCAATTCCTATCCTTAAGGCTCAGGAAACATCACAGAAGAGGAGGACAAAGCCAGAGGACCAGGATGCCAGGGAAAAGATAGTATCTTCTATATATGACAAGAAAGCTGAACCCATCACATCTCAAAAATATGGTTCCCTAAATAAATCCTGAACACTACCACCACCACTTGCCGTGCCAATGTGAGTGAAGGAATCTCACAAGGCCCTACATAAAGAACCACAGGCAATTAATGGCTACTACAACAGGCGGAATCCGTATTCTCCATGGACAAGGCCCCTGGTAAGTTATTTAATGCAAAGTGAGATCAGTCCTAAACAAATACACCTAGGAACAAAACTAAATGGACTTAGTAGGCTCTGGATATATACACATATATATGCATATAAGTATATGTGCATATATGTGTGTATCTAAATAAATAACATTATATATAAATATATAAACATATGTAATGATAATTAAAGAATAAAAAGAAGGCGAATAGATCCATATTAGTCACGCTGCACAAAACTAAAGTCCAAGTAGGTCAAGGACCTCAACATAAAACCAAATACAATGAATATAAGAGAAGAGAAATGGGGAATAGCCTTGAACTCATTGGCACGGAGACAATTTCCTGAACAGAAAACCAACTGCTCAGGCTCTAAGATCAACAATTAATAAATGGGACCTCATGAAACTGAAAAGCTTCAGTAAGAGAAAGGACACTGTTAACAGAACAAAATGGCAGCCTATAGATTGGGAAAAGATCTTCACTAACGTTTTACCTGACGGAGACCCAATACCCAAAATACATAAAGTACTCAAGAAACTAAACACCAACAAACCAAATAACCCAATTAAAAATGGGTTGCAGAGCTAAACAGAGAATTCTCAAGAGAGAAATCGTGAATGGCCGAGAAGCACTTAAAGAAATGCTCAATGTTATTAGTCATCAGGGAAATGCAAATCAAAATGACTCTGAGATTCCATCTTACACCTGTCAGAATGGCTAAGATCAAAAACTCAAGAGACAGCACATGCTGGTGAGGATGTGGAGAAAGGAGACCACTCCTCCACTGCTGGTGAGAATGAAAACTTGTACAACCACTCCACTTTAGAAATTAATCTGGAGGTTTCTCAGAAAATTGGGACTAGTTTTACCTCAAGACCCAAATACACCATTCTGGAACATATATCCAAAGGATGCTCCACCACACCACAAGGACATTTGTTTAACTATATTCATAGCAACTTTATTCATAATAGCCAGAAACTGTAAACAACCTAGATGTCCCTCAACCAAAGAACGGATAAAGAAACTGTGGTACATTTACACAATGGAATACTGCTCAGCTATTAAACAAAAAACAAGGAAATCATGCAATTTTCAGGAAAATGGATAGAACTAGAAAAGATTACCCTGAATGAGGTAATGCAGACCCATAAAGACACACACGGTATGTACTCACTTCTAAGTGAATATTAGCCATATAGCAGAGGATCACCCTACTACAATCCACTGACTCAAAGAAGCTAAGTGACAAGGAGGGCCCAACAAGGGAGGATGCTTGAATCCCACTCAGAAGGGGAAATAGAATAGACATCAGAAGTAGATGAAGAGAGGAAACTGTAGGGAGAGGCTGTGGGAAGGGGAAGGAAGGTAAGGATGAGATGTGGGCAGAGTGGTGGTGGGAGGCAAGAGAGCTGGGAGAGAGAAGGGAAACTGAGGGTAGAGGGCATCTCTGAGACAAGCTGGAGGATAGGATAGGCTCGTGGGAGGATACGGGGATGAGGCTACCTGAGATACCTAGCTGGGCACTGGGGGACATGGAGACTGAAGAGGCCACATCGTAGCCAGGTAGGACTTCCAGTGGAGGAAGGGGAACACCAACCCACCCACAAAGTCTTCCACCCAAAATTTACCCTGCCTACAAGACATGCAGGGATAAAGATGGAGCAGAGATTGAGGGCCTGGCCAACCACTGACTGTCCCCACCTGAGACCCGTCCCATAGGAGAGAGCCAACCCCTGACACTATTAATGATACTCTGCTGTGCTTGCAGACAGGAGCCTAGCACAGCTGTCTTCTGAGAGGCTTCATCCAGCAGTGGATTGAAGCAGACGCTGAGACCCACAGCCAGACATTAGGTGGAACTCGGGTAGTCTTGTGGGTGAGTTAGGAGATAGACAGTCCTGGAGGGACAAGAACTCCGCAAGAAGACCAACAGAGTTGACTAATCTAGGCCCAAAGTGGCTTACAGAGACTGAAGTACCATCCAAAGAGCATGCATGGATTGGACTTATGCCCCCTACACATATGTAACTGATGGTCAGCCTGGGCTTCATGTGGGTCCCCTAGCACGTGGAACAGGGGTTGTCTCTGACATGGATTCTGTCGCCTGGGGTGGGTTTGTATGGGGAACTCCCCTTTTCTGAGGAGAAGGGGACAGAGGAAAGTGGCAAGGGGATGGAAGGGTAGGACGGGGTGAAGGGGGGAGGAGAGGCTGCAATTGGGATGTAAAGCGAATGAATAAATCTAATAAATATAAATGTGCATATAAATAAATACCATTTTATATATAATATAAATATACAAACATGTATAACAATAAAGAATGAGAGGTTATCAATTTGAGAGGGACTAGAAGAGACAGTGGAGTTACAAAGGCAAAGGGAATGGTGAAATGCTAGAAATACAATGCTTATGTATTAAATTCTCAAAATTTTTAGGAATCACCACCTCTTCTAAAAATCCACCTGTCAGTCCATACGCATAATATAGTAATATATTTTAATTTACTAACATATAACTATAAATAGGTACTGTAGAGCAGTGAATCATGGGCTCTTTAAATAATTTTTATTACTTTCATTTAATGAGTGTGAACAATGGTGCCCATGTAGACGCGAAGGTCAGAGGACAACTTGTGGGATAGTTCTTGCTGTCCACCATATGAGGCAGCTAGGGTCCCCAGGCTTGGCAGCAAGTGCCTCTACCTGCAGAATCATTTCCCTGCTCCTGGATCTTGAGTTTTTAGGGTCACAAAATCTCTGAGAATGTGATGAAAGCTATGGCCCTCCTCTGAAGAAAAGATGTATTTTTACTTTATTTCATTTTAAATGTTTTTTTTATTCCTATACATAAAATATACCAAAAAAGTGTACTTCCTGAGATATGAACTCAATTGAAAGTCACAGTAAAAGTCAAACTTCCTTTGGCTCAACAAATAAAATTAAATTATAGCTTTGATTTGTCTGCCAGAGTGATACAAATGTGTGACATTTAACACCTAGTCTCTTTTAGGTGAGGTTTGAACCCAGGGCCTCACGCACACTAAGGCAAGCAAGCATTCCACTTCTAAAGTCCACCCTGACCTCCAACATCTTCTCAGTCTTGACTTTTCTTTTAAATGACCATGACTGCAAAGGACTCTGTGTGCACATAGCTCAGGGCCTCCCATGCTCTGAGATGAACTAATGTCCACCATGTCTATGGCCAATTCAGTGATCCCAGATTAAGGCTGCATCTTTGATGTTGTCCTTAAAGATGACAAGAGTTATCTAAAATGATACAATCACAAGCAGAGGCTTGAAGCCCGACTCGGACAGGAAAGGACTTTCTTCCAACTTGCAACTGCTCTGTCCCCTGTTTTCTAGTTCCTCCCATGCCCACGTCCTTGTCTACTCCCAGCCACCAGAGACCTTCGCCACCCTTCCGCATGGGACCGCCAAGCAGCATCGCAAGCCTACTGCAGCCAGGCAGAAGGGCAGCAAGCAATGTGAGAAATCCAACCATTTCCATCAGAAGCACCTGCGAAGATGGCCGTTGGCTCTATGCTGCCCTGCTTCATCACCATTACAGCCACCCTGGTTCCAATCACAAAGTGTGGTCCAAGTACTACATAGTCTGTAAAACCGGCTTTGGCGTGTATTCTCCTGGTACAGCCAGTGCCCAGTCCGCCATCACTTTCTGAGAACAGATCACAGATCTGGATGTCATTTGTTCCTAAGAGGACACTGTACGGCATATGCCAATCCACATTTCAATGTCACAGACAGTCCTTAGTGTTAGGAAAAACTAAAGGTGGGCTACAAAAATCATATAGACGCTTTTGTTTCAACCACTGCCAAGCCAACCTTGATTTTCTTTGCTTTTCTTTTCTTTTTTTCCTAGTAGCAGAACAGAAAGCTGGCCTATTAGCTGTGTCCTCAGAGCCATCTTGGGACCACAAAGCTACAGAGAAGCCAAAAACATAATGGACTAGGTCACATTAGAAACTTGCTCCTGGTCAGACCACATCTTCCCAATTTGGTCAAACTTGAGCTTAGTGTGAGACATCCCAAGTACTTGTTGATTGCAGCTGGCCTTCTGACCAGCAGAGAACATTAGACAGGACTTGGTAGGAATGCCTTGGCTATGCGCGCAGCCTTGTAGGGCAACTTCCCACACGCTTTCAAGTCCAAACCGTACTACCATCATCTTCCCTCTTAATTGCCGGCTATCAGGAACGAAGCTGTACTTTTAAAACTACAGAGTAACTTGCAGGAAATGGAACGTGTATAGCCCAGTGCCTTCCCTCTCACATTCTAATAATCTAGTAGTCTCCCTCGGTCCCGCTTAAGCGCACAGATCTCCACCACAGCGAGCTGTCTGTGTTTGCCAAGGCAAGCCTCCAAAAGGAACGGTTGTTTTGGCAAGAACAGGACGTGTATTATAGCAACAAAATCCAAGACAATTGTGAGCTACAATCCGAAACCAGCGTAACGTGGGCCAATTAAGTGTGCAGCTGTTACATCCGGCCCCTCGCTACTCACAGCCTCCGCTGCCTTCACATGGGAGCAGAGTGTCATTGGGGTTCTAGCGATATTTTTTTTCTCCACAAATGAGAGGCCCAAGTTTGTTTGTGAATAACCTCTGCATATCTGGAACCCTCTAGATGAAAAGAAAAAGCTTCAGAGGATCAGGCTATGTTATCCCAGGTTAGCTGCAGGCTCGCTCTTCTCCTGATTTGGCCTCCTGACTGCTGGAACTAGGAGGGCATGCCACAACACTCAGTCTAAAGTGCTTTTTAAAGTTTCCCGTGAAATTTATTTTTAAAACTCCACTTAAACGCTTAGTGTTTACACGCCTAAAAATAACAGACTATTTGGATCAGTATGATATGAAGTAGACACAAATAAAATTCCAACGCAAAAGGACTTAAACAGGGTAGTATAACTCACATATCAGAAATGTCCAGAAGGAAATGAGGCACACACTGGCCTTTGTCCATCCTGTGAGAACCCTGACGCCATCTCTCTGTATTTTGCTCATTTCTTCTCTCTAATGGCTGCTGTCAGCAGTTGGCACTATATCCTTCCTCTTTCCCAGCCAGAAAGAGTAGAAACTTCACTCTCTACCACGATTACTTGAGCCTGAACCAATTAGGTGACTACTTGAATATCCGGCATTGATTGGTTTATGCCTGGCACGCGAACAACATCCCTGCCAATCATCGTTCACGGAGGGTGGTACAACGCGTTTGGCTTATGCCAATCAGAGCCTAACCACGGACTGCCTGGTGAGTCTACCTCACTTGGTAGTAATTGAGGAATGAAGTGGAGGAGGAGGTGAGCTTCAACACAGACTAGGAAGACAGGTGAACGCTGACAGGCAAACAACTTGTAAATATCAATAGCACCACTTCCCTTAACAAAGAACTATCTCTCTTGGAATTGTAATGGGCCACTATAGATGTTTTTCCAGTTTCATATGGATTTTGGAGGCAAGCAACAGAGATAGAAATGAGACAGAGAGAGGATTTCTCCGCAGGGGCAATTTGATTGCTAGTATAGTGATTAGAATCTGGTAGTGTGAGAGCCGAGTTCTTGAATCTGTGCTGCCTCTCCACCACTAGGCATTTGCGTGGTACTCCTTGGGTGTCAGGACATGAAGAAAACCACAGTGCCTCCATCGTAAGGATTGTGTTAAGTCATTCAAGCAAAGAGATCTTGTAAAGCAATAAGCACGCGTGGTTATGACCCCCATCACTGCAATGTGACTGCTCAGTGGACAGAGACATCACCTGACTTTTTTTTTTTCTTCCTGTTGTGAGACCTCAGGACCTTGCCTGCCTTGGACAGCTAGGGAACGCTTGTGAGAAGAGTGAACATGTCACTTCCTCTCTATAGCTGACCCTCAAAACCAGCTTTGAGGAAAGGAAAGAGTTAAAGACCCAGGGCCAGCACAGCTGGCAAGGTCTTGGTTAGGAGCCCATGCTGAAGTTCAGGAGGGATGGGGTTTGGACATCTCCTCTGAGTGCTACTGCGAAAGTGCAGCTGACAAGGGCTGGGGAAAGAGAGGTAGAAGTGTCGCTTAAAGCCCACAGCAGGGCACTTGTTTCTTTTGTTTTTGTTTTTGAGCCCGAGAGGCAAAGGGCCAAGATGGATCATCTGGTTCAGTCTCATAATCTTAAAATGAAAAATCTGGCAATTTCTCTGTGGGAAAAGACAGCAGAGAACTCAAAGGAAAAAAAAAGACAATAGACGATTTAATCCAAAACATCTACAAGCAAGTGTTTTCATGAACTTCTCAGATTCTCTACCGAGGGAGAAACTGACCACTGATGGAAAGACAATAGGGGTGTGTGTGTGTGTGTGTGTGTGTGTGTGTGTGTGTGTGTGTGTGTGTGTGTTAGGATAGAACATAGACCCTATGGGCTGTCCAGATGGGCAGGCCTTCCCTAAGTTTTCCATGACACGCTATGGCAGAATATTAGGTGCAAGTATGTACCCTGCTTGATGCGGAAAGGCAGGGGGCGGGGCAGGGAGGAAGGCAAACCAACAATTAAAAAAAGCAAACAAACAAAAACCCAAACCCTGTATCCATTTGAGGCTATGAGTGCTCTTTCTGGAATATTCAGAAAATAATGCAAAAAGAAGTAATAAGAAAGATGCTTTACATTTTGTTGTAAACGTTTTCCATGAGAACAGCTTTACATTTATAGAAAATTGGCAACATACATATGTCCTCTTTGTATCCGTGGCTTCTGTATCTATCCATTCATCAAATGAGGAAAATGCATTTGCTTGCAATTGTCCAGTGAACAACAGAGTATATGGCTTATTTGTGGCATTCACATTGTTTTAAGCATCATGGGTAACCTACAGAGTAGTTGGAGTACACAGGAATTACATGGGTCATATGCAAATACAAACCAGTTCATGTGAGAACCTTGAGTGTCCACAGATTTTTGATACCTCAGTGGGATATTCTGCAACCAGCCTGCCAGAGATGTGGGAGCCAATTGTCCATGAAATATGTACATATATTTTGTAGCTAGTGTGACCTGTTAAGACCATAGACTACTGTACCAGGCGGTGGTGGTGGCACACACCTTTAATCCTAGCACTCAAGAGGCAGAGAGAGGTAAATCTCTGAGTTTGAGGCCAACCTGGTCTCCAGAGTGAATTCTAGGATGGCCAGGTCTACACAGAGAAACCCTTCTCTCCCCTCAAATCCAAACCAACCCTACACTACTATGGTGTACATTTCACAGTTAATATTTTGTAATGTGTTGTGATCCCCAAAGCTGATGTCTTACTAAGATGACTTTAGTATCCTTTCTGTTTGAAGGTCCCATCTAGAAGCCTAGAAACTCACGTGGTGTAGAGTCATCTTGTCTCCTTTGCCTCTACCAGGCTGTGACAGCTTTCAGAGCCCACTTCTTTCTGATGGCCAGGGCACTTCTGGAAAAAAATGCAAGACAGGCACTTTTCTGGGTGTCTCCGATGTTCTTTTTCTTTGTTTTTTAGACTACAGTTATGTGTTTGTGGAGGGAAGCTACAAAGAGAAAAATACCACCTTCATTATCTCACACCGAGGGACAATAGTCATATAATAGTCAATGGTGACTTTAAGCTTCATACATTTACCCCTGTCTATACGCTTTGCAGGAAAGTCACTACAGAGCTCAGCCCTTAAGACTACTTATAGTCAAGCTTGTCCTCTGACCTACACAGTGCTGTGGCACGCACACATGTATACATGCACACACACACACACACACACACACACGCAAATAAATAAAATAATAAATAAGTTATTAAACATCATTAGGATATTCCTTTTTAAAATTTGTTTCTGTTACATCTCAGTTGGAGCTTCCTCTCCCTCCTCTCCTCCCAGCCCCTTTCTCTCACCTCTCCTCTCCCTATGTCCCCCTCTCTTTCTCCTCAGAGAAGGGGAGCCCTCCCTTGGATATCAACCGGCTTGGCATATCAAGTTGTAGTAGGACTGGGCACATCTTCTATTGAAGCTGGACAAGGCCATCCAGACAGGGGGAAGGGTCCCAAAGGCAGGGAACAGAGTCAGAGACAGCCCATGCTCCTGCTGTTAGGAGTCCCTCATGAAGACCAACCTGTACATCTGTTACATATGTGTAGAGAGCCTAGGTCCAGCCCATGCATGCTCTCTGGTTGTGGATTCAGTCTCTGTGGGCACCTATGGGCCCAGATCAGCTGATTCTGTAGGTTTTCTTGTGGTGTCCTCTGCCCTTCTGACTCTTTCAATCCTTCCTCTCCCTCTTCCACAAGATTCTCCAAGCCCCACCTACTGTTTGGCTGTGGGGCTCTGCGTCTGTTTACATCAGCTGCTGTGTGAAGCCTCTTAAAAGACAGTTATGCTAGGCACCTGTCTGCAAGTATAGCAGAGTATTATTAATGGTGTTGGGGATAGGCTCTTGCTCACGGCATGTGAATTCAAGTTGGGCCAGTCGTTGGTTGTCCATCCCTCCACTTTCTGCTCCCTCTTTAGCCCTGCACCTCTTACAGTGAAGACAACTGTGGGTCAAAGGCTCTGTGGCTGGACTGGCGTCCCCATCCCTCCATTGGAAGTCTTTCCTGGTTACAGGAGGTGGCTATTTCAGGCTCCATATCCCCTATTGCTACAAGTCTTAGCCAGGATCACCTTCTTAGATTCCTGGGAGTTTCCCTTGTCCTGGATTTCTAGCTTGTCCCAGAGATGCCCCAACCATAGTCAGGTTGTCTCTCCGAGTACTCTCTCCCACCGTCCTCCCCACACTCCCCTCCACCGTCCTCCCCACTCTCCCCTCCACCGTCCTCCCCACACTCCCCTCCACCGTCCTCCCCACTCTCCCCTCCACCGTCCTCCCCACTCTCCCCTCCTGTCCTCCTCCCCACACTCCCCTCCACCGTCCTCCCCACTCTCCCCTCCACCGTCCTCCCCACTCTCCCCTCCACCGTCCTCCCCACACTCCCCTCCACCGTCCTCCCCACTCTCCCCTCCACCGTCCTCCCCACACTCCCCTCCACCGTCCTCCCCACTCTCCCCTCCACCGTCCTCCCCACTCTCCCCTCCTGTCCTCCTCCCCACACTCCCCTCCACCGTCCTCCCCACTCTCCCCTCCACCGTCCTCCCCACTCTCCCCTCCACCGTCCTCCCCACACTCCCCTCCACCGTCCTCCCCACTCTCCCCTCCACCGTCCTCCCCACTCTCCCCTCCTGTCCTCCTCCCCACTCTCCCCTCCACCGTCCTCCCCACTCTCCCCTCCACCGTCCTCCCCACACTCCCCTCCTGTCCTCCTCCCCATCCTCTCTCCCACACAGTTTCCTCCCTCCCTCCACCCCAGATCTCTGACTCAGTTTCCCTTCTCAGTGAGATTTAGGCATCCTCCCTTGGGCTCTACGTTGGTTCTGTGGATTGTAGCATGGGTGTCCTGGACTTTGTGGCTAATATCCACTTATAAACAAATACATGCCATGTGTGTCTTTCTGGGTCTGGATTACCCCACTCAGGATGATATTTTCTAGTTCCACCTATTTTCCTGCAAATATAATGATTTCTTTGTTTTTAATGGCTGAGTAGTATTCCATTGTGTAAATGTACCACAGTTTCTTTATCCACTCTTCAGGGATACCTAGGTTGTTTCTAGATTCTGGCTGTTACAAATAAAGAGACTTGATACCCTATGAGCATATATAGTGGGAGGAGGTCCCCCTCAGTCACAGTCATAGGGGAGGGGAGTAAGGGGAAATTGGGAGGAAGGGAGGAATGGGAAGATACAAGGGATGGGATAACAATTGAGATGTAATGTGAATAAATCAATAAAATATTTTTTACAAAGCTGCTGTGGCACATAGTTGAGCAAATGTCCTTGTTGTATTGTGGAGAGTCTTTTGGATATATGACCGGGAATGGTATGATTGGGTCCTGACATAGAACTACTTCTAATATTCTGAGAAACAGTCAGATTGATTCCCAAAGTGATTTTACAAGCTTGCACTTCCAATAACAATGGAGGAGTGTTCTCCTTGCTCCACATCCTCACCAGCATGTGCTGTCACTTGAGTTTTTAATCTTAGCCATTCTTGCGGGTGAAAATGGAACTTCATTTTGATTTGCATTTCTCTGATGACTAATGACACTGAACAGTTCGTAAGTGTTTCTCAGCCATTCAATACTCCTCTGTTGAGAATTCTCTGTTTAATTCTGTACCCCATTTTTAAATTGGGTTTTTGGTTTGTTGGTGTCTAGTTTCTTGAGTTCTTCATATATTTTGAACATTAGGCCTCTGTCAGATGTAGGGTTGGTAAAGATCTATTCTCAATCTTCAGACTGCCATTTCCCCCCTTTGGCAGTGTCCTTTGCATTATGGAAGCTTTTAAGTTTCATGAGGTCCCATTTATTAATTGTTGATCTTAGAGCCTGAGGTGTTGGTATTCTGTTCAGTAAGTTATGTGTTGTGCCAATGAGTTCTAGGCTATTCTCCAATTTTTCTTCTATCAGATGTAGTATATCTGCTTTTATGTTGAGGTCTTTGAGCCACTTGGACTTGAGTTTTGTGCAGGGTGATAAGTATGGATCTATTTGCATTCTTCTACATGCAGAAATCCAATTAGACCAACGTCATTTATTGAAGATGGTTCCTTTGTTCCATTGTAGAGTGTTGGCTTCTTTTGTAAAAATCAAGTGTCCTTAGGTGTGAGTTTATTTCTGGGTCTTCAGTTTGATTCCATTGATCAACCTATCTGTTTTTATGCCAACACCATGTAGGTTTTATTATTATTGCTCTGAAGTACAGCTTAAAATCAGGGGCGATAATACCTCCAGAAATTCTCCTGGCATACTCAGGTAATTAATTTTATTCCTTTTCAAGTCTCTGATGGGGTTGAAGACCAAATAGTTTAGTTTTACAATTAAGCTAAGTTGTTTAAGAGTTAAGATGTCTTTAGGTCTAGATAGATGCCTTAAGTTGATAATGATGAGACATGATGAATATTGATTTACATTCAGAATTTTAGATGCACCAAGATAGGAAAGGTGTTTTCTTCAAGGCTGCCAAATACAAATAGTCAAAACAGTGAGAATGTAACACTTGTGTAATTCCTGATTGTTTCATGATTCTTCTTGCTGTAGGCAGTTTATTGTATATATGTGTAATAACAAATTTATATGTAAAAATAAAAAATATTTAATAAAGAAAGAATAAAATAAAGTAAAATGGTTTTCAGACAAATCAAAAGCCAAGACCATTCATTATGAAAAATTGCCATGGAAAGGTCCTAATGTGTGTTCTTCAGGCAGAGTGGGAATGGCTATAAAGAGATGTGTGTATGCATGTGTGTATGTGTGTGTGTGTATGTATGTATGTATGTATGTATGTATGTATGTATACTATGTGCATACAAAGGCCAGAAAAGGGCATCAGATCCCCTGGAACTGGAGTTACAGGTGGTTGTGAGGCACCATGTGGTTATTAGGAACAAAATCTGGGTCCTCTGCAAGAGCAGATAGTGCCCTTAACTGCTGACCCATCTTGTCAGACCACTAAGATATGTTTTTAAAATCTGGATTGTAGTTCTGAGGACAGAAGCAGTGATTGTAAGTGGCCAGAAGAACTTGTGGGGATGTTTGTACTATTTTCTTCACTTGCATGATGGTTAGAGGATGTTTTGCTTTGTGATAGTCTATTGCATGGGTTAATTACATCTTATAACTTTTGTT
This sequence comes from Acomys minous, assembly GCF_964271855.1. Lineage (NCBI taxonomy): Eukaryota > Metazoa > Chordata > Mammalia > Rodentia > Muridae > Acomys > Acomys minous. Next base: position 15,756,254 of record NC_140494.1, on the reverse strand, counting down.
AAATTTCAATTTTTAGCTTTAATAATTTCAAGCCTGCTGGTGAAAGCCTGTAATCACAGCACTTGGGGGAGTGGAGGCCGTAGGATCTTTATTTGCAATAATGAGACTTTGTTTCAAAAGCCAGTGCCAGGGATGTTGCTCAGTGGCAGAGCTCTTGCCTAACACATGCATGGCTCTGAGTTTTATTCCTGCCTGGAGAAAACCCTCCAGGTTATTTCCCTGTCGTTCCTGCCAGCCAGCCAGCCACACAGTTGGGTTGGCTGTTGCTCTGTGTCTAATTGTGTCTGTCTATCCCTGATTCAGTTCATTACTCTAACTCTGATGCTTTATTTTTACCATATGGACTAATCTAAATGTGTAGTAACTACCCTCCAGTTTGTCTCCATTTACCTGCTAGATTAACATTTTTGAATGAAAAAAAGATGAACACGTAAACGCATAGAAAATCTGGGATCTAATGAGATGTGTTCATTTTGATGGTAAGTCCTCAGCACTGTGGATGTTTAGGGTGTTTATTGTGTGCTATTGGACAGCAGGTTATTGCATAGAGCTGAACAAGGAGACAGGGTTATTGACTACAGATCAAATAGGAGTCAGGGTTACCTAATCTTGTAAAATGCAGTCTCTCTATAGGGGAGCTGTCTTCAGGCAGTAAGTATCCAGGGAGAGAAATCTATAGTGGCTACTTCCTGTATACATTTTCACTATCTGCACAGGGGCCAGAGGAAGGCTTTGCCTTACATTGTCGCTCCACCTGTGAATAGCATTAGTGTTTAAATAGGATCATATTGTGCCTAGACTGGCTATAAGATTAAGGACTGAAAAAAGAAATTTAACTATGCTTGAATTTTTCATTCAAGCATAGTTGTGTGTGTGTGTATGTGTGTGTGTATGTGTTTGTATGTGCACTCATGTGGGTTAAGGAGGTCATACACATGCCACGGTACACATGTGGAGGTCAGAGGACAACTTGTGAGATTCACTTCTTTCCTCCTACCATGTGGGTCCCAGGATCCCAAGGGTCAAGTCATCAGGCTTGGTGGCAAAGATCCCTACCCATTCACTGAGCCACCTTCTTGGCCTTGATATTTTTCAGTCTATCTCTTATGAGTCTATTGCTCATCTCCCAAGACTGAGGGAAAAAAAAACAGGGAGAACACACAGTGCCTAAGTCCTGGACAAATGATTGGGCAAAAGAGCTATCATTTAGAACTTCCCGGGATAGCCATTGGTTCCCTGGTTTGCCCTGGGAGTAGGCGGCAACAAATCATTTTTTCAGGGATTTTATATGGAGTCACTCCAACATCTACTTTGAACAAATCTTTCTTGCAAACCAGTTGAGGAACAGGCTAAGTGTAATCCATTTGACATGTTTCCTTTTCCTTCCAGTAATGCCACCTGGCAGCTTGAGTCCTTTATGGCAGGATTTTAACTTTCATGTGCTGGTTTTAATTTAACTAGTCGTAGTTCTGGTTTTCTGAGCATGTGCCCGGGGGCCTTTGGGAAAAGCACATATTTTTAAATAAGTTAGGACAATAAAAACCAGAGAGATCATTTTAAGTCAATTAGTCTCATTTTAGGTAACCTAAGTAGAAGGCAAGACCCTCACTTCCAGTGTTCAAACTGTTCTTTCAAAGCCTGTGACGGCTGGCAGCCATGCCTCCCTCACGTAATGGACTGTATCTCTTCTTAAGCCATGAGCCACAGTGCATTTTCTCTTCTGTAAGTTGCTTTTGTCATGTGTTTCGTCACAGCAATGGCAAAAGTAACTAACACCGCACACACATGGATTTGGTCTTTGCTAATGAAAAGTACCTCAGGAGCGCCCTCCTCACTCACCGCCAGCCTCACCATTCTCAGATACCCATCAGTTTTTCTCCAGGCAACCATTCACTTAATTATATTCTCCTCTGCTTTCTTACTTCTTTCCCATCCACAGCTTAAATAGATCACAAGTTCTATTAAGAACTGCTGGCATCCCTCAATATCTGTAGGGTTAGGTCTAGAGCAACCCAGGGATGCTCAAACCCCTTATAAGGTGGCATAAGACTCTGCGCGGGCTCTTGCATTCTCACATCACCTCTAGATTACCTACAACAACAGCATGAGCTGTAAACAGCTGTTATAATGTATTGTGTTGAGTATTATGACAAAAGGAAGAAAAATCTACTATGACAAAAGACACTAAAAATCTACTTAGTACAGACTCTGTATTTTTTTTTTCTGGATATTTTCATCCCTAGTTGGTTCAAAACATGAAAGCAGGACCTGTAGACATTGGGGGAGGGGGGCGGCGGTGATGGTGGCTGTGTTTCTCTTTAGCTACATGTATCTCCTGTAGACACAGAGGGATGGCTGTGTTTCTCTTTAGCTAGCTGTATCTCTTATAAACATGAGGCATAGCTGTGTTTTGCTTTAGCTAGACAAAACAGCTTGAGGAGGCAGAGATGTAGAATGCTTGATGGGAAATCTGATTTAAATTTGCTATTCTTGGGAAAGTACTAATTAATTTTTTCATATTCACTTCCTTCTCGGACTTCCTTCCTGATCTCTATCCTGTCTTTTTATTTGTTTAACTATAATGATGAATGAAGAGATAACAAGGAAAGTATATGAGGGATCACCACAATTATTTATTTTGAAAAACTTCTAAAATTATAAAACCATTAAGTCTATTTTCAAAGGTCACCTACATTGTAAGGTTTCACAAAAACGACTCACTGTTCATGGAAAAACACATACACTTGAATGAGCTCACAGACACTAGAGGGTAGTTCTGGATACCTGCAAGATAAAACAATGCAGCATCCTGGTCTGGGGGCTCCCGCAGACTCAGACAAGTGTATCAAACATGGCAGGCTTCTGTCCATCCGGTGATGGGAGGACTTCCTTGCCTGTCTGGTTTCCAGTGTCCTGTTGAGTCCTTTAACCTCCAGCAAGAGCATCCAACTGCTGTCCCAAGGGCTTCATCTACTGTTGTGCCGTTGACTATTCTGTACCTCTTGGTTCACAAGCAAGTCCTCTACTACTGAGCTAAATCACTAAACCTCATCGTAATTGTATCTATGGAATCTGGTGATTGGAGAGGTTAATTCCCCTACTCTACTACCCAGGGCTCATATTTAAGTCTAGTACAAAGGGGCATTACAGGAATGTATTCAAGGGTTTCTCTAAAAGTCTCTCCATGTCCTTAATGTACTAGAGTTGGGAATGGCACTTAAAATGAAAAGCCTATTGTTCTCCCAAAGCCTGTATACCAGGACTAGAAAGTTAGATGCCCTACTTAGGCCTGGTGCATGATTTAATTCTGTGTGTGCACATGCACCACCACCATCACCACCACCATGAGATCACACACACATACACATACACACACACACACACACACACACACACACACACACACACACTGTACACTACAAACATCACACATACACATACCACACACATGTATACACACCACATACATACACTATGCATATCACACACACACACACACACACACACACACACACACACAGAGGCACATCGCATACACATACCACACACATGTATACACCATACCCACATATACATACCATAGATACACATACACCATACACCCCCCCCCACACAATTTCCATTTAGTTCATTGAACAGGCAGTAAAAGGCATATCCCACCCCACGCCCCAAGACTTGTGGAGGGTATTCCAAATTCTGAAGCAAAAGGAGTTTTCTTTGAAACCTGTCAATCACCACTGAAGACCCTCGTGGTAGCCTGGAATTCCCCAGGGCTGGGCTCTCAGGAAGATTTGCCCCAAGCCTCACAGCTCATGGAATCACAGCTTCTTCCTGAGTTCCGTAGCCTGTCGGGGAAGAGTCGCCTTAGTAGCCTTTGCTGGAAGAGCACAGCTGTTTGCAAGGGCGTCCTCTGAAAGGGTCGAGTTGACCAGTGGAGATTTTCCTTCAGGAGAACCAGCTCTTGGCTGTGCTTGGATTTCCACCAATATCAGGCCATCCTCCAGCACTTGTAACTTAGAGGTGGCTAATAAAATCATGAAGGAAAATCATAAAAGAAAATGACAAACAAAATCATCAAAAAGAGGAAAAATGATTTGACTATGATGAAACTCACCCTCCAGAGACCAGAATAGAAAATTCACAGACATAAGCTGATGTCAGCAGAGACACTTGGGATTAAGTTAAGTTTAACTTCCTACTAATCATTTCCTTTACTAGAGTGGGAAAACTGAAAAAAAATAAATAAATTGAGCAAAAGTAAAGCCCATCATTGCTGTAGCTTCCCAGATTACAAGAAGAGATCTGGAACTAAATGTCCCTTCTCCATTATTTACTTTTATACTTATTTTTTACTTTTTACCATTTTTTATTTTTTACATATACATTTATATTATTACATGTATATACAATAAACTACCTATAGCAAGAAGAACCAGGAAACAATCAGAAATTACACAAATGTTACATTCTTAGTGTTTTGGCTATTTGTATTTGGCAGCCTTGAAGAAAACATCTTTCCTATCTTGGTGAGTCTAAAATTCTGAATGTAAATGACTCTCCATCACATCTTGTCATTATCAACTTAAAACATCTATCTATCTAGACCTAAAAACATCCTAACCCCTAAACAACTGAGCTTCATTGTAAAACTAAGCTACCTGGTCTTCAACTCCATCAGAGACTTGAGAAGGAATAAACTTGATTACCTGAGTATGCCAGGAGTGAGCATCAAAGGTCGGGAGAGACATCTCAGTAGAAAAGGCACTTGCTGCCAAGCCTTTCGCCCTGAGTTCAAGCCTCAGAACCCACTGGATCAAAGGAGAGCACTTACTTCCACAGGATGTACTCTGACTTACACACACATACACACACACACACACACACACACACACACACACACATACCCGCATACAATAGTAACATAAACATACAAACCATAGTAAACATGCACACACATCATAGTAAACATACAAACACAAACCATAGTAAACATACACACACACCATAGTAAAACACACACACACACACACACACACACACACACACACACACACACTGGGTAAGTAAATAAATTTAACAGTTTAAAGGCTAGGGGGTCACTTAAGAGAATACTGTCTTCACATTGGCTTATTTCTTAAATGGTTTAGTGAACATGTTGAAAGTGTGACTGTGTTACTGAAAATAACAGCATCAGAACTCTCAGATTTCTTGATGATAAGACTTGACTACATTCCATCAGATAAAGAAACAGACTTAAACACAATCAGACACCATAATTGATCAAGCTAGGTATATATTTGGCCATAAAGTTGGCACTCGCTGGATAAATGTTACACCATCTCTATTTTTAAGCATTTTGTACATGGCTGCAAATCCAAGGTCACTTTTCCCTCTGGTACTCTTTACTTGTTTATTTTTGGAATGTTTGGGCCAAATCTGTTCCATCTTTGACCTTTGGGTTCTTTTCTTTTTCGGGAAACAACTATGTATACCTTTCTCAGTATTAAACATACACATATACACACATGCAGGATAAACAGTTCCCAGACTCACTTTTCTGACAAATAAATCAGTGCCATGAGGTCTTTAAAATGTCAAACTTCTCACGGAGCACAAGGCTTGTCACTGTCCATGTGTGCCTTTGACAGGACCCAAGACCTTCCTGATTGGCATGGTTCCCAAGTGCCAGAAGGCTGAAATGTACAAGATACTTATTCAGGCTTGTCCCTTCCCCACAATCTTCAAAATTCCCCCTTTTCTGGATTCTTGTAAGATTTACTACTATGTTAGGCTCTGGGCCTCTGAGAAAGGTCAAAGGTCTTTCATCCCCTCCACTCTCAGATAACAAGGTAGGTGCCATCAAACTGTTGCCCACACTTGCCTGGAAAAGTGCATAGCTGTCTTGTGCTACCCAATAAGCAACTCTCACAGCCTTGCTCAAAAGGTCAGCCCCAAATAGCTTATGCCTGGAAAAAGATAATTTTTCATATTTATCTTACCTTTAAGAAGGTATTCTTTTTCTTTTATTTTTATTTTTGAGGTTATAATATAATTTCAGCATTTCCTCTTTCTCTTTCCTGCCTCCAAACACTCCATTGTATCCATCCCTGCTCTTTCAAATTCATGGTCTCCTCCCCCACCCCCTAAATGGTGTTACATTCATATGTATATATACACACATGAATGTAACACCAATATATATATATGTATATACATATTCATATACACATATGAATATTAACATTGATATATATGCATTATTATGAATACATGCATACATATGAATACATATATATAAATATATATTCCTAAATATAGCCTTTTCAGTCATTATAATGTTGCTTATATGTATGATTTCAGGTCTGACCAATTGGTATCAGCTAAACAATTGGTGTGCTCTTCCCTGAGGAAGACTATTTCTCCCACTCTCAGCATTCCTCAGTTGCCTGTAGCTCTTTGTGTAGGGTTGAAGTCTCAGGTCTTCTCCCATCCACATTGGAGTGTCTACTGTGGTCCTTAATCAGCGCATATTTAGGCAGTCATGTTGGTAAGACTTTAAGGGCATAGCTTCTGACATTACTCAGAAACACAGTCTCATAAACAGATCCTTACAATCTTTAAGCCTCCTCTTCTGAAATGATCCCCGAGCCTCAGGTGTAGAGGTCATTTTTGTCGATGTATCCATTGGGGCTTGGATCCACAACTCTGCATTTTCATTGGTTTATGGTTTTCTGTACTGGTCTCCAACTGTTACAAAGACAAATTTCCTTGATAAGGAATGAGGACTACACTTATCTGTGGATATAAAGACAAATATTTAGGGTATAGCTATGAGTTATGCTGGCTTAGTAAAGTACTGGCTCTCCTCCAAGATACATGATGTCACTAGCCATGGGTAATTGGCTGGGTTCTCAGTGCCAGGCATGATTCTCCTCTTGTTGAGCTGGTCTTAAGTCCAACTAGAGAGATGTTGGTTACTGCCAAGGTCTGTGTGCTACTACTGCACTTTAGGGCTATGGTGCCATGCTAGCCATTGTGGTTCATAAGCATCATAGCTGGATAGGACTGCTGGTTGGTTCCCTCCTTAGGCAGCTTGAATGCCTTCTTCTGGTAGCATAAAAGCTAGACCTCAGGGAGGAAGCATTCGGGTCCGTTATAGCTCAAGTTCCTGTGTCTGAAGTGCACAGTGCCTTCAGCAATGGAAACTTACTACCAAACTCTAGGAGGCACCCAAGGGCAATAGCAGCAGTCTGTAATGAGGGCTTCTTGACCAACAGCTTCTTCTTGTGTTGGGGTTTGTTTAGGTTGGGGAAATTTTCTTCTATGATTTTGATGAAAATATTTTCTGCATATTCAAGATGGGAACCGTCTCCTTTTTTTTTTTTTTCTATTCTTATTATTTTTAGGTTTGGTCTCTTCAAGTGTCCCAGATTCCCCAGCTATTTTGTGTCAGGAACTTTTTAGATTTAACATTTTATTTGACTGATTTATCAATTTCTCAATCATATCTTCTACGCCCGAGATTCTCTCTTCCATCTCTTGTATACTACTGGTGATGTCTGTGCCTGTAGTTACTGTTCTGTTTCCTAGATTTTTTATCTTTAGGATTCTCACAGTTTGTATTTTCTTTATTGCTTCTTGAACAGTTTTGTTTATCTCCTTCACCTGTTTTATTGTATCTTCCTGTATTTCTTTAAGGGATCAATTCATTTCCTCTTTAAAGGCCTCTACCATCTTCATAAGATTTGATTTAATGGCATTTTCTCGTGCTTCAGCTGTTTCCTGTATCCAAGGCTTGTTGTAGTATAATGCCTGGGCAACGCCATATTACTTTGGCTGTTGTGGTTTGGGTTTTTTTTTTATCAGGTGGTCTTTGGCTCTGAGAAAAGCATTGTCATCCCAGATTTGAAAAAAAAAAAAGTATTCCTTGGAAACCAAATAGGGCAAAGTATTCTTTGGGAATTTGATAGGCCTGAACTCAAATCGCACTACTTTCAGTCCTTTTAGGCCTGCAAATATTGTACTCTCCTCACCCTGAATCTGGGGTCTCATCTGTAAAGTGGAGAATGGTAATATTAAGAATATACTGTACAGGGGCTGGAGAGATGGCTCAGAGGTTAAGAGCACTGTCTGCTCTTTCAAGGGTCCTGAGTTCAATTGCCAGCAACCACATGGTGGCTCACAACCATCTATAATGAGATCTGGTGCCCTCTTCTGGCATGCTGGCATGCATACAGACAAAACACTGTATATTCAATAAATAAGTAAAAGAGTATAAATAAATAAGTAAGAGCAAGTCTGTTTTAAAAGAAAGGAGCAGAGAGTCATCTCTGTGGCAACAGAGAATGAAGACTGGGGAGACATCTCAGTGGGCACAGGGCTCGAGGTAGGAGCTTCAGAACATGAGCTCAATTTCTTAGCAGCTGTAAGACATGGACATGGCAGGACACACCTGTAACCCCACACTGGGGAAACAGAGGCATAGATATTGCTGGGGTTTGATATCCGGTCTCAAAACAGAAGAGGAGTGATTGAGGAAGATACCTAATATCCATTACACACACACACACACACACACACACACACACACACGAGAAAGAGAGAGAGAGAGAGAGAGAGAGAGAGAGAGAGAGAGAGAGAGAGAGAGAGAATGTGATCTCGTTACCTGCTTACGTGAAACAAGAAGAATAAACAGCTGAGGGATATTCCAGGGAAATAAGCAAGTGGGGACAATAGGGACGCCCTGGTGATGAGCTGGTCGACATGAAGCAATGTATACCATGCTAGTTCTGTGCGGACAGCCTGTCCATAGCCAAGTACACATGTAGGGCCATGCTGCAACTTTCTACCCTCTTAGACTTTCCACATAAAACTAATATTTTCGTGCAATATGAAAGCCCTCAAAATTGCCGTGTACTGGTGTTAGGAAATGACCAAGTTGTGGTTAATCCCCAGCCTCAGTGACCACCAGAGCTCTGAGCGGTTCCATGTGTGTGTTGCATGTAAATTTCTCATTCAAGCTCACACTGGGGAAATATCACTTTTATTATTAGCAATAACTTAACCAATGTAGCAGATTGTATCTAATACAAACTGACTTTAGGACAAAGAAAGAAAAACTGTCAACTGGTCTACCATCTACTCTTAAGTCCTTATGTCTGGAAAAGACAATACAGTTAGGAAATGATGATGTGATAATTTGCCAGGGAGCCTTGTGACAACTTGCTTATTTTGATTTTTTTAAAAAATGGGGACAAGTAGAAACACAAAATTGAAAGCATTCTGCAGAGTGGGTTATGATGGAAAGGGGATGAGAAAATGTGTTTATTTTTCAGTAGACTGAGATTTTTGTCTAGTCTACCCAAAATGTATCAACCTACTGATGGCTCCCCCAATTATAGGGGGTAGTACTAATTCCACACAACTTGTCATCTTATTCATCAACTCTGCATTTTTTTTTCTGAGTAGGTAACTTTAGACTCAGCTTGGACTCTTCCTGTCTTTCCACCTCCCCCAATCTTTGGCTTTTTCCTTAACTTTCATGGCCCCTCTCTTCTACCCTGTTAACCAGATTGGCACTTCCTGATCCATCTCTGTTTTCTTTTCCGTCCAATAACTTGCCACTGAACGTCTGAATCTCCATTGCCTATCATATTTCTTTTCCTTTCTTCCTTCCTTCCTTCCTTCTTTCCTTCCTTTCTTGTTTTCCAAGCCTTTTCTTTCTTTTTTTTATTAAATTGTTTATTCACTTTACATCCTGATCACAGATCCCTCCTCTCCTCCTAGCACCCCCTCATATGGCCTTCCCCGTTCTTCCCTCTCCTCCTCAGAAAAGGGGGAGGTCCCCATGGGTACATTAAGTCCTGCAGGAATAGGCTTCTGCCACTGAGGACAGGCAAGGCAGCCCAGTTAGGGGAATGGGATCCAAAGGGGGCCTATCATATTTCCACTCTGGTTCCTTTTGCCTGGATCCCTGGTCTCGGGATCCATCCCGCCCTATTTCACACCACTACCAATCTACGTGATCATCTCATACTAGGTGTTTAGTGTCTTCAATGTTTCCTTTATCTTCTTCTCCCAGGAGGTCCAAATCTAGGTTCCTTATTCAAAATCTTGCCCACATCTACATTTTCCCCAACTCTCATGAAAATACGCAGAAACTGCTTGCCTCTTCTGCCTCTCTCTCTCTCTTTTCTTTTAATTTTCTGTTTGTTTGCTTCAACACAGTCATCTCAGGCTGGCCTTGAACTTGTCAGGTTAGCCCAAGCAGTCCACAGACTCTGGATACTCCTACGACAGCCCCACTGTCACCAAAACAAACCGGTGTTGGAATTTCAGGTATGTGTCACCACATCCCACACTTCTTTTCCTATCTTTAAATTCTGCGCGACCTCAGCTTCCTGTTGTTTTATCACTTGTCTATGTCTTGGAAGTTCTTACATTATGCGTAGCCATTTGTACCACATTTCTCTTCTCCCTTCACCTTCAGGTTCCTCTAAAGATCAATAATTGATACTTGCGGTGTAGACTTCCTGTTGTTTCCAGCTTTCACCCCCAAACCCTGCTTTCATAAACTGTGACTTTGCGTTCTTCACCAAAACCTCACAGGATTGAGGTTTTACTACCAAGTCATACAGTATGCCAGAGATGCCTTTGAAAAGTCTGCAGAACACCTACAGGATATTAGTATATCAGCAGAATAGGAGAGAAATAAGATCGTTACATTTCTGTTTCAAATCCCTTTCACAGAAGAAGAAACGGATTGACCCTATAATTCCCTCAAAGATAGAGATGACACGCACACAATCACTCTTTTCTGGAGGTGGGATACACTTTTGCATTCTTCCATCCGAGCCGCACAACTATGGCAAACAAGTGAACTCTCGTCCCATATGGAACACAGCTTTTTCCAAAACAACGGCTTGAGGTGTCATCTGTGAGATTTAGATGGTCTTTAAGATCGCAACTGATGGAGAAATCCAGCGGGCGCAACAAGCGTCTGGCGCCTGATCCTGTACTGGACCACAAGCTCCGGCCCGCAGCCTGGGAACCCGCCGCTAGAGGGCGTCGAGAGCGCGCCTGCCTCCTCAGCCCACCGCTGGAGAGGGTAGAGCGCGGACCGCTGCTGCTAGCCCAGAGCGGCGGGGTTGGCGGGCCCGCACAGGACGCGAGGACTGTCACTGTGGACGCGCCGAGCTCACCAACCCGGGACAACGGCCTCTGGGCAGCATCAGGCCTTTTCCTCTGGACTCCACGCTCCCGATCCCGGGGGAGCAGCGTTCAGGGCGTAGAGTGATGTCTGCGGAAGCCCACAGCGGTCCCCGGGGGAACCCGGCGCCTTCGTTCGAGCTTCTCTGTTGCGTTTTGTGGTTGCACTGGGGATGCTGTGGTCCCCCGCATCGCTGGCGTTCAATTTGGACGTAGACAAGCTCACCGTGTACACTGGCCCCGAGGGCAGCTACTTTGGCTACTCACTGGACTTCTACATACCTGATGCGCACACGTAAGTCGCTGGGTTGGGTTGGTGGCGCGCTCCCGGATCCAGTCCCTGTCCCTCGGTACTCCCCACAGCCCGGAGGAAAGGATGTCTGAGATTGCAGCTCTATGCCCACCACCAGCTCTTTCTCTCCTGGCTTATACTAGATATACGTGCCCTGTGAACCTGGATTTGGAGATGCTCCACTTGTATATAAGTCCAACAGGAGCATCATGCCAAGGAGAGAGTGGGATCAAAAAGACTCGGGGCAATCTAAAAATAAAGACCACAACACAGTCTGTTTCTGTCGAGCTCTTAGCAACTAAGGTCTGGGTGCAAGCGCCTTAAGTTACAGGCATTTGGGATCTGTCCTCTGCTTTTCCCATAACTGTCACCACCTACCTCTACCTAGACATTCAAAGCCATTAGCAGCTCCTTCCAAAACCAGGTTTCTGATGCTAATAGACTTCCAAAGAGGAAATCAAGTTTGGCAGTGTTTCCACTGTAAATCTGTTTGTTCCTGCCACCCCAGCAACAGTTGGGGGGGGCATGCTTCTACATACTGAGCGCACAGGTTTATGATCCCTGAGGAGTGAGTGACTTTCTCCAACCCTTTTGTAGAGCCAGTGTCTTGGTGGGGGCGCCCAAAGCCAACACTAGCCAGCCGGATATCGTAGAAGGGGGAGCTGTCTACTACTGTCCCTGGCCGGCAGAGAGGTCTGCACAATGCAAGCAGATACCGTTTGACAACACCAGTAAGTGATGCTATTCTGCACTGTGGCCCCTGGTTAAAAAGAACCAGAGCTGTCCTCCGTGGTGACTTCGCGTTCTGTTTCCACTCCAAATGTAAATCTGAGTGTTTGGGTGCATCTGGTGACTTCTGTTTCCCTACTGTTCAGAGGTAAACACTAGGGGGAGTGGATGCTTGGAAGAGATAGAAAGTTCCAACCTGTGGAGTTTGGGGGCACACTCCTTTAATCCTGGTTGGCAGAGGCAGGCTGGTCTCTCTGAGTTCAAGGCCAGCCAGAGTTACAGCTTTACCTTGACTATAGAGAGAATTGGGTTGTTCCTCCAATGCAGACCTGGGGAAAAGACTTTACTTCGGAGTATTTTTGTGCTCCTCTAGTTCCCAAGTCCAGAGTTGAGACGTCCCTTACAGCAGATCCAGACTGCAACCTGGGGTGCTTGCCATGCTAATTCTTTATAGAAAGAAAGACTTTTCTTTCAAAATATTGGACATTGGATGCAAAATACTACAGGCAGCGCGTGGATGGACTACATTCATTCCCCAAATCCCTAGACAGATGTTTTTTATTTAATTAAAGGGAAAATACATTTTAAACAATTCAGTCTGGTTATGTTTCATCTGCTGGTTTCTTTTCTTTTCTTTTTTCCTTGTAGGTCCTAAGAAAATAATTTAAAAGTAGTGTTTTGAAAGCATTACCACTCAGTGTTTTAGTTTGTACCACCCAAATGTTATCATTCAAATTATATATATATGAATAGATATCACTCTTCAAAAATGTAAATATGTTAGATCACATGACAGGGTGTGATGGGCAGTAGTTTACAACACCTTGTCCATGGCATAGTTATTTTATGATGTCATTCTTGCCTTCCTTGTGGTCTTGTGGTTATCTAGATGTCCTGCATCTAGAATTTACATAAATGTCCATTTTCACAGAATTTTGATGACATTGGTTGGGTAGTATGTACTCATGGCTTTAATCTGTGTCATTTATGTTGAGAAGGAAAATAATTCCAGTGCTATGAATATGGAAATCATTTTAAAGAAAAAATATGCAATCCTTGCCTTGAATTATGACCCAATTAAGAAAATGTTTTATAGAAGCATTTTTGAAATTATATTCCCATGCCCATCTATGGTTGCAATATCTAGTTTGTTATTTCATTAAATAATGTGGTCATTTGATGCCAGGTTGATAAGCCTTTATTTTTTGCCGTAAGTTTAATAACTGGAAATTTTTAATCTTTTGTGAACAGAACAATGAAGTTTTAGCCGCTTTCTGATCTCCAGTTTAAGAACAAACTTCTGGGGCCAGGGAGGCAGCTCAGTGGGTAAAGAGCTTGCTGCACAATCATGAGGGCCTGAGTTCAATTCCCAGTACTGTGTCAAAGCTTGGTGTCCCAGGGTGTGCCTGTGACCTCGGAACTTGGGTGTGTGGTGGACAGAAGCACTTAAGGTGTTTTCTAGTCAACACTGAGAGCGCCAGGTTCCACGCGAGGCCTCACCTCAAACAATAAGTGATGGGGAAGGATATAACCTCAAACTCTGGCTTCCACATATGCTACTTGAGCAAGCACGTCTGCACACATGCATATTCCGCACATACATGCACACACAAAGACTTTGTCTAACATTTGATTACACAAGCATAAAACCAATGCCATTTTAATCATCTGAGCCCACATAACTTTTTAATATTTATTTTGATATACCTCTGTGTTCATCTGTGTGTGTGTGTGTGTGTGTGTGTGTGTGTGTGTTTTACACGTGCATGAGTGCCCATGGAGGCAAGAAGAAGGCATTGGATCACCTGAGGCTGGAGTCACAAGGGTTGTGGGTGCTGGGAACTGAACTCACGTCCTCTGGAAGAACAGCCATCTCTCCAGTGACTAATCTATATATTTAAAATGTAATCTAAATCCAGACCTTAAAACATAAAAGTGGAAATCACTGTTGAATTTTGATTAAAAAAAGAAAGCATTTAAATGTTGAAATGTTGAATGGTTGATTGCCCCCCGCCACCGAGCAGCAACGTCTAGTCATACAAATGAATTTAATGACTTTCTAGCACATCTTATAATTCATGAAATCAGTTTGTAGTTGGCATTTTCTTTTCATTGGCTAATGGAAGATTTGGTGTCTGCCCAGATTGATTATATCCAGCTGTCTTTGTCAGAGCTAGCGCCAGTTGATGTCATGATCAGTAGATAATGGCCACGGAATCTAGGTAGCAAACTGACTGGCAAGTTGGCATCTCCAGCCAAAACTTTCCATGTTAAATTACAGTAGTTAATATTTTCCAACATTCACGCTAAAGCAATTGTTTGGGGCTTTGAGTTCACTTTTCTTTAGCAAACTAATGGTGAAAGCTTGTGTTTGGGCTTCCAGCATGGCCCACAGGAATGCACTTATCTCACATTGTGGCTGAACTTATATTTGCAACAGAACAGAAGGGGACAAGCTAGGCCAATGTTGGCAATTACCTAAGAAAGAAAATAATATCAAGAAAAGACCTTCCTTTGTTACTTAGAGAATGGCTAAGGGGTGCACGGCTTCTTTGTGTGGTTCTGAGGAACATAGTAGGACGCCCCAGGACTCAGGCATTGAGGTTATGTTTTATAAACGTATACAAGATTTCTGCTTTGGGGTGTTGTGTGTGTGTGTGTGTGTGTGGGTGGGTGGGTGGTTAGTAATTAAACCTGCACATACTAGGTAAATGCTGAGTTACTGAGCTCCAGCCCTAGCCTCTACATGTTTAGAGATTTTTGTTGATAGAGACATGCTTCAAACTAATACACTTATCAAGCCATGACCATAGTAATTTGAGAATTCATGAATGGAACAAAGTGAAGGAACAGAAAAAAAAAAAGAATATTCCTGGAATAATTACACAAGACTCTCTCTCTATCTCTATCTCATGCACGCACGTGTGTGTGTGTGTGTGTGTATGTGTGTGTGTGTGTGTGTGTGTGCATGTGAGTGCTTGTGCAGGTGCACATATACATGTGTTTCTGTGTGCAGAGACCAGAGGCTGATTCTAGGCATCTTCTGCAATCTCTCCCCACTCGATATATTTGAGTTATTATCTCTCACTGAACCCTGAGCCCCCAGATTTGCCTCTCCTGTGTGCCCAGGGAGCCCCAGGGGTCTTTCTCTTTCTATATTCATAGCACCTGGGTGTTGTTCTGTGCCAGATGACCAAAGCCACACTGTAGTCCTTATGCAGCAAGCGCCTTACTGACCACAGTGCAGTCCTTATGCAACAAGCGCCTTACTGACCACAGTGCAGTCCTTATGCAGCAAGCGCCTTACTGACCACAGTGTAGTCCTTATGCAGCAAGCGCCTTACTGACCACAGTGTAGTCCTTATGCAGCAAGCGCCTTACTGACCACACTGTAGTCCTTATGCAGCAGGCGCCTTACTGACCACACTGTAGTCCTTATGCAGCAAGCGCCTTACTGACCACAGTGCAGTCCTTATGCAGCAAGCGCCTTACTGACCACACTGTAGTCCTTATGCAGCAAGCGCCTTACTGACCACACTGTAGTCCTTATGTAGCGAGCGCCTTACTGACTCAGCCATCTCCTCCACTCCGAGAAGGTTGTTATTATTATTTCAGAAGCAGTGAGGTAGGAAAGGCTGCACAGAATTTAAGAGAAATCATGAGTTCAGGCTGGAATTAATACTTTAATGAGCTGGAAAGAGAGATGTCTCACTGAAAAAAGAAGATACACATCTCTGGGAAAGAAAAAAATCCCTGTGTCAACCAAGAGGGGGTACTGTGAGTCTAGAAACAGGGGTTTTTGTTTTGTTTTGTTTTTGTTTTTTTAATTTTCTATAGGAAATATGGAGGAGAAGTGGATGGGAACTCAGAAGCCCAGGTTCCAGTGTGTGCTCCTGAGTGGGTACTGATACCCCAGGCCTAATTTGTCCAGTTATTCAATTCACGTGGCCCAGGAGAGAGGAATTGATAGTAGCTGTAATTTGATGCAAAGCTGTGAAAGCAAAGATGGGACCACAGGAGCCTACAGAGCTGATTTCTACTTGAGCATCAGCATTGTGAACAGAGGGGACCGTTAGAATCCAGGCTGGATGGTGGCCACAGGCATCCCCGGCTCTGAGCCTCATGGTCAGTGTTGCAGAGGCGTGAATCTGACCGATGACGGCTGCAGTGCAGCCCTTCTGTGCTCTTGATCATTGTTCCTAATCTCTTACACAAAGCAACTGTGTAAAACTCATTTTGGGAATCCGGAAACTAATCTCAAAGGCATGAACAAGACCACTCACGATGGCACAGCAGCAGACATAGGCTGCTTTCTGGGAGGAAGCCGGTCTTCTTGGAGTCCAAGTTCATGGTCTCTAGTGGGCCTGTGGAGCCAGAGAGGCATGGAGCACCCTCCCTCCCTAACTCTTCCCCCCCCCACCCCCCCGCTCACCTGCCCACCAGAGTTGGAGCTGCAATCCCCAAGGCAAATGTCTTCCTCCCCGAGAGGCTAAACCAAGAAGCAATTTTGGCAAGAGGCTTGGGGAAACCAGAGGTTTCGAATCAAGCTTGTTCTTGATGGAACTTGTGGATTGCAGTGTCCCTGCTCAGTCTGCTTAGAGTCCTCCGGTGAGTTGCTTCCTGGAAAAAGGAGTAGGGGCTGTGACTTAGGGCCACAAGCAAGGTGGCATCCATGGAATGGTGTGTATAAAGTGCCAGGCATACGTGTATTCTGTGTTGCCAGTGTTCCTCTGTAATGCTACCCACTGTCCATGTCTTTCACTCTGTCTGCTTTTCTCATTATATCTCAAAGCAAAATACCAAGAAAATCTGATGTTCTCAAGGAAGTTGTTTTACCTTGTCCCTGCCCTGGGATGTCTACCACTTAGTGTTTTGCTGGCGTAACTCACTCAGTGTTCTCAGTTAGACACTGAGGTAGACAGCCACATAACTTAGTCTCAGAACCAACCTTCATTTATTTAAGACTAACTGCCTCCCTTTAAAAGTTACCTGACAACTTAGTTCTTTTTGTTAACGGATCATCATTTTATTCCTACCTTATCAACTTGGGTTTTATTTTTCACTGTATCATGTGATAAATGCAAAACTAGAGGAAGTTTCCAGTGGCCCAGGACTTCAAACGCATGAATAGCATCAAATTCTGGTCCTTTCAAGTGCAGAAGGAGGGGCTTTTAAAGGAAGCATATGGTGGTGGGGGAGGTGCAAAGAGCAGATAATTTTTCTGCTCTGTACAAAATCAAGTTCCAAAGAGTCATTTCTCTCTTCCCGGCTCTGTTACTCTGATACTTGAATGGGACGACATTCTTCCTATTGGCTGAATCGATTTCTTTCACTTCTGCCTCTGAACTGTGCCCCGGACATACAAAGCTTAAAACCTCACATCTGCCTCATGCATGCGAAGCACCAAGGCTCATTTCTTTTTTTTTTTTTTTTAACCTCCACCTTCCGCAGCAATGTGTGGGTATGGTAAAGATCAGTAGACTAGAGCCCTTCAGGTAACGGATGGGATGAACGGAATAGACATTTTCAGCTATGGCTCACAAAAGGGTAAACAGTTGACCTCTGTAACCAAGCACCATCCAGGAAATTTTTGTCAGTTTTTGATTCTCAAGTGGAACCCTTGGAGGAGAAAGCTAGTGGCATGGGCTAGTATATGGTAGCAATTGTCACAACAGTAGTAAGTACAGAGGCAGTCAGCAGGATCCACTCATTGCTAAGAGACCCATGTGAGAGAGGAAACAGGAAGCAGTGGGAGGCACTGTTGGGATAAGCCAACTGAGAAAGACTGCTAGAATTTGCTTTAATGTAGTATCTTTGTGGAAAAAGAGAAAAAGAAAGACATAAAATGTTAGGTAATTTGGTTAGGGCTTTTCTTTTATTTTTTAAAATATATTTTATTAATCTATTGATAGTACACCTCAATCGTTATCTTATCCCTTGTATCCTCCCATTCCTTCCTCCGTCTCATTTTCCCCAGACTGGCCAGGTTTTTGCTGGGATTTGGCTTGGAAAATGGAATCCTTTGTTTTATGTGGTCTGTTCTCTTCCGTGTTGCTGGAGCCGGGGACTGGCTGGTTTTGTGATAGCACCGGTTTCCTTGTGTGAGAGATGGGAAACGTGTTGGTGACAGAGCTTTGCTCTTCCAGCCTCCCTCTCCCTCCACCCATCTCTAGTGGTGAGTGGAGGGAAGATCATGCTTTGTTCAGGAACAAAGGGAAAGGAAAATACAGAGCAGAGCAACTCAAGCAGACGACAGAAGGAAGAACCTGAGTGTGACAGGACTCAGGAAGAGCAGCAAGCTGTTCTCCAGCAAGTTCAGTTGAAAGGAAGAAGATGGAGGAGGGGAATGCGGTGATAACCTTCTTTGAAGGGTCCACAGTGGAGCCAAGGGTGCTGGTGCAGACGTGTACGCCCAGCTACCTGGAAGGCTGAGGTTGGAATGTCAACGACCCCAGCCCTGCATGGGCAACAGAGTAAGTCCAAATACAGCTCAGACAACTGGCAGAGACCAAGCTTTAAAACGAAAGGCACAGGGAGGGTGCGATAGAACTTAGCGGTGGAATGGGGAAGCTCTAGGATCGGTGCCTGGCACAGCAAACTGATGAAGATGAGGATGAAGGGCATTGAGGACAACAGAACAAGGGATCTATCTGGTTGGCAGAGAGATTTCTTAACATGCATGAGGCCTTGAATTTGATTCCCATCACTGGTGTTGTTAAAAGTATGGCCTACTAAATGTTTATTATTAGGCTTATAGTTTATTACAGTGGTTCTTCTAAGCCACTATCAATCAAGAAAAGACATAGACACCTGTTGTGTTTTTTTAAGAATAGCCTTCACCTGGGGCATGGCAGATATCACCTCCTAACCTGCCTTTTACCTCCCAAGCCTCCATACCATGGCATCTGTTTCTAATAATTTCTCTTGGGCTACCTCCCATCCACAATTCCATAAATACCTGCTAATGTTCTCCATCGCTTCATCCCTGCCAGTCAGGCCTCGTGCTCTCTCCATCTAACCATCATGGTGGTTCCCCCTCCTCTTTCTCCTCCTCCTCTTCCTCCTCCTCTTCCTCTTCCTCCTCCTCTTCCTCTTCCTCCTCCTCCTCCTCTTCCTCCTCTTCTTCCTCTTCTTCCTCCTCCTCTTCCTCTTCCTCCTCCTCCTCTTTCTCCTCTTCCTCTTCCTCTTCTTCCTCCTCCTCTTCCTCTTCTTATTCCTTCTCCTCTTCCTCCTCCTCTTCCTCCTCTTCCTCTTCTTCCTCTTCCTCTTCCTCCTCCTCCAGTACCTGTATCTGACTTTTTCCCAAGTTCCTCTCCCAAAGCCCGTGAACCTTCACTCTGTCCCTTCCTTCTGCCTTGCCCAGGTGTAGGCCTTTTATTCCACCAATCAGGGAGGCAAAGTTACACAGCAATACTTGGGGTATGGTGAGAATGTGTTTGTCAGGGCAACAACTATAGCTTGAGAGCCAATAATTAGCATCAAAATACAGAGCCCCAGACCAACCTCCAACACATCAACAAATAACTAAAGAGTGCCATTTTACTTTTCATAAATATATACTGATGAATATATATGTGTATATATAGAGAGATGTGGAAGACAATATGTATACAAATGCATAGGCAGAAATATTACTAGTTACAGGCCAATCTTGACTGCCCAAGACTTGTCTAGCTGATGCTGGCCTCATAGAGACACCCCCTATCCATTCCTAAAGGAATCTCCATTGGCTCAGACCTCCCCACAAGAAACACAACTGAGTCCTGATAGGAGAAGGGAGGAGGCAGCGGACCCCACAGTGCTTAGCAACCGAGGGAGAGGGAGGAAGCAATTAGAAAGAGGAAGCCCTTGAAACTCCAAGTAGAAATGGGAAACAGATCTGCTCCACGGCTAGTTGAGTCGTATGAACACTAGGCGCCTGTTGCTTAATCTGCAGAATTCTCTCAAGAAGCTGGGAAGTCTGTGTGAGGCAACAGGCTTCCCGGTTCTTGGCAAGACTACTCCAGACAACAGATGCAGCTTTCTGTGAGAAATATTGAAAATAGTCTTGAAATTATTCTGAGAGAGGAAAACTGCACTTTGACATTCAAGCCGACTGGCTGAATGTCCTGTGTAGAGTCTTGCATTCATGAGGAAGCCGAGGAACATGGCCAGCACTGTGGTGATGCCTGCTTAGGTCTGCTCACCTGATACTGTCTGGTTACACAAACATAGATCTTTGTGAAAAATGCATAGAAAGCTAATGCTAGTTTCATTAGAAGCATCCATTCATTCTTTAACCAACAAACGTGTCTAGCACATTTAATGAAAATGTCTAATTTTTCAAAATTCAACTTCGGCACATGCTTACCAAAAACATGTGTAGCTGTGTGCAAGGTGTATCTGCATAATGAATCCTAAGTAGATTAGAAGTAATGTCAGTTGTAGGCCAAGCTGTAAGGAGGTTTGAGATAGGCAAGCAAATTGTGGTTCACTGATAAGTGGTTTCTATTCAAAACATTCTACCTCTCACACCAGGTCTGCACTGTTATGAAATGCACATGGGCAGATGAACGTCACCAGATGATCTGCAGGGAGTGCCATTCAATGCAGAAAGGCCAGAACTGGCATCTCTGATGCTAAGGGTAGCAGCCCAGAGGCTCCTTGAGATGAGAAACATTTCTAGATCCACAAACATTGCCCAGAGTCATCCTTCGCCCTTCGGATTATTTTTGTAAAGATAAGGTGTCCATTACAGAACCGGGGCTCTCTTGACATGCTTGTTGAGCATTCCAAAGGGCAGGAGCTGTCTTTAAAGGGGCAGCAGGAAGCAACTGGGGCAGCCTGGTGGAACTTTCTTCATCCCGGTTATTGTGGTGCCTGCTTGACTAAATGCAACTGTCAAAAATCCATAGGAGGTACATAAGGACGAATTTTCCCATAAGGAGAATAACAACAAAAATTTTAAATGCAGAGGGGAAATATGTGTCTTGAGACCATAACAACGTTATTTATTTAATACGAGCACATTTGGTTCTGTAGCCATTGCTTTGAGTACATGGCATTAAGATCTTTAGGCTATGCCAACTTCTGATCTAATAAAAATCAAAATATGTAAGAATATCTATTTGGAATGATGAATGCAGGTCATTTCTCTGGCGTGAGAGCGAAGGCGCAGGACTGTCTTTGTCATTCTTTAAATGAAGGCTAACATTCGGAATGCATTTGGTAATAGAGCTGTGAACAAAGACATGTTGAGTAAGAATGCACTATCCGTTGAGATGCCCTAACCTGCAGGTCGTGAAATCTGGGCATGGGACTCTCATCTGTAGTCACCAAGCTGACTGCCCACTTGAAGCACAGAATCTTACATATTAAATAAGTACAGACCAAAATGAGTGCAACTGCACTGTAAGGCATTTGCTCAGTCGTTTCAGGCTGATTTATCTTTATCTCTGGTATTTGACATATGGACACAGATTCGCTTATGATAATGCAAAAGCCTCTTTATCAGTCGATCATGATTTCCAGGACGCACCGAGGCCAGAGCAAAGGGTGCACAGCATTACTACAGCAACATGTTTAGTCAAAAAACCCTATATAACCCATGCTAGTTCCACTATCTGACTCCAGGTCTAGTAAAAACTCCTAATGGCCAGGCTGCGGCTCCATTTCAGCTGCCTCCATTGTCACCCCCCAAAGCCCTGCCAGATGGCTCCATTACAAGCCAGCCTCTTGCCACATGGCTTAATTAATGTCTTCCCACGGCGCCTTCCCCTTCACACACATGTTCCAATTCATTTGGGGCTGTTTTGTGGCCTCTTCCTCAACTGCCTAGAATAACTTGTCTCTCAGAAATGATTTTCTTTTGTTGTTGTTCTTTTTCCCCCATTTATTTATTTATTTATTTATTTATTTAATTTATTTTATCACTTCACAGCCTGATCCCAGCCCCTCCCTCCACTCCTCCCAGTCCCACCCTCATGTCCACCCTCCCCCAATTCTTGCACTTTCCTTCTTCTCAGAGAAGAGGCGTGCCCTCCCACCCTCTGCCATGAGAGTACCAACCCCACCCTGGCATCTCAAATCACAGCAGGACTAAACACATCCTATCCTTTCACTTGCTTTGAGGCCTGACAAGGCAGCCCAGCTAGGGGAAACAGATCCAAAAGCAGGCAACAGGGTCAGAAACAGACTCTACTCCCATTGTTAGGGGACCTCCATGTTGAACTGGGCGGCACATCTGCCACATATGTGCAAGGGGTCTAGGTCCAGCCCATGCATGCTCTTTGGCGCTGGTTCACTCTCTGTGAGCCCCCGTGGGCCCCAGCTTATTTAGTCTGTAAATCTTATCGCAGTATCCTTGACCACTCTGGCTTCCTCTATCCTGCTCAAGCTTGGCCTTGTTGTTTGGCTGTGGGTCTCTGCATCTGTTTCCATCAGCTGCTGGGTGAAGCCTCTCAGAACAGTTATGCTAGCCTCCTATCTGCACGCGTAGCAGAGTTTCACTAATAGTGTCAGGGGTCGGCTCTCTCCCATGTGCTGGGTCTCAGGCCAGTCACTGCCTGGCCGTTCTCTCTATCTCCACTCCATCTTTATCCGTACACTTCTTGTAAGCAAGACAAATTTTGGTTCAAAGGTTTTATGGGTGGGTTGGTGTCCCCCTCGCTCCACTGGAAGTCCCAGCTGGCTATATAGGAGGTGGCAATTTCAGGCTCCTTTAACCTGATTTTCCTTCTTATACTTCCAAAATGGGATATATTTCTCGAATTCTAAGATTACCACACATCCTTATATGGAAGAAAAAATAATAATAATTTCAACAGCCTAAATATGATAGTCAACTAAGTTAATGCCATAAGTCACATAAGTGTGATATAAACTGAAGTCTGCAAAAGATCAACATGAAAAAGAAAACAGCAACAACAACAAAGGATGGACATGGACATGAGAAGTTACTTTTGTTTCAATGTTAATTTAAAAAAAAAATCAAATGAAGAGTACTGGAAGGAGAGGGCAATGCACAGCTGCTTGGAACATACAGGTTCTGGGCTGCAGAGAGCTCTCAGTTGGTAAATGCTTGCCCTGATGGCATGCGGACCCAAGTTTCAGCCCTAGAGGCGACACACTAAGTTCAGTTCAGGGAGACACAGTTGTAATACTAGTGCTGGGCAAGTCAGAGGTCAACACCAGGCCTTATTTCTCAGGTGTTTCCCTTGCTTTGAGACAAGAGCTATCACTGGACTGTAAGTCGCCACGCCTGCTAGGATGGCTGGCCAGCAAGCCCCAAGGATGCTCCTGTCTCCGCTTCCCCAGCCCCAAGATTATAAACACACATCAACTTGCCTGGAATTTCAAAACATAGGTTCTGGGATTAGAACTCAGGCTGTGTCTGATGCCTATGTCATCTCCCCAGCCCTATTGTAATACATTTTATACTTAAATATCACCTTTTATTTCCAACATATATTTACTTATTACAGCACCATCTAAGGGGAACAGTACAGTTTTAAATAGACCTTAGTGACTTGATACAAGCCGACCTTCTAGACCCTGGCATATGGTCACAAAGAGAAAGTTCGCCTTGTCTCTAGAGGCTGGGCTAGGAAAAGCAGTGACCCGAGGGACAGAGAGAGGGGTGTGTGTGTATGCGCACGAGCATTTATGTCAGACTGGGTGGATCACCAGCTTTCTATCACTACACAGAAAATTAGGACACACTTGAGCAGCTTTGAGCAATACACATTGATTGCCACACAGCTCTGGAAGTCCAAGTCTAAAATCGTCTCCCTGAGTTAAAATCAAGACCTTGGCAGAGCCATGTTCCTTCTGGAAGCTCTTGGGAAGAGCTGTTTGCTTGACTTTCCCAGGCTGTAGGCTGCCCCTGTGCTTTGGCTGGTGGCCCTTTCCATTTTTAAAGCCCACACTATTGGCCACATGCTTCTGTGTGGCTTCTTTGGGCATGCTTTTTTGTTTTGCAGAACTCTTGTTCTTACACTGGGCCACATTAATAAGCAAGAGACCCTGTCTGTCTTAAGGTCAGGTGATCTGGATTGTACGTCAGATGTAGCTCTCCTTCATTGTTATTTACTTATAACTTACCTATAAGTTTGTATACAAGTGGAGGCTATTATTTAACCTAACCCAAGTGGTCAATAGAATTTCACTGAGTGGTAATAATTGAGAAAGGGCCTAAGCTGAGTGAAGGCTATGAGGGAGAAGTGTTATGGAGTATTGTCTGGATTAAAATCTGGGAGTGAATGGATGCGGGCAATAGAGAAAGGCCTGTTCCTAGAGAGAAGAGAGTCAAAGAAAGACTAGAAAATTAGGCCAGAGAGACTTTGGAAGCAAGATTGGGCCATGACCACATGATTCTGAAGGCCGTAATCTTCACTTGTGTGTCTTTATTCACTTATGTACACACACACACACACACACACACACACACACACATACACACACACACACACACACACACACAATTAAAAAAGAAATAGATTTTTAAAAAAGAAACGTGTAAATGTATTTCATAAAGATTGGTAATTGTGTGCAACCAGACCTTTAGCTATGGTCATTTGAGATACTGTGATGGACACTCAAAGGCAAAACTTCATGGGAATCGTGGTTTTTCGGGAGTCCTTTCAAACTCCTGGTTTGTACAGTCTTCCCACTCTCTCTTCTACAGCGACTCCTGAGCCAACTGGGCTCGTTGGTTCAAATAGCACATGAAGTTAGGAGGAAGATTTGGTGGGCAGTAGACTTGGGGAGGTGCAGGAGAGTGGATTAGATAAAAAAAAACATTGCGTACGTGTTCCAACTTAAGTCCTCAAACTTAAAAATAGCACCTAAATGGGTCACCACTGAATACAGTTACCTGAAGAAGATCTGAGATCTGTAGACATTTTATGTTCCACAAATGCAAGGGTACAAAAGACATCTCCGCATCTACTGAGGAAATATGGATGCTTTTAACCACGCATACAATGCTTACAAACAAATCAACATTGTGCTAATGCAATTTCATGGAGTCAGATGAGCAAAAATATATAAAGTGAACCAGAACCTTCTAAAGTCTTTCTAAAAGCCTCAGGCCATTTGGATACAGTGCTCTCCTCTGGAAACACACTCAAAATCATGCCTTAGCCGGCTTCCATGTGTTTGTTCTGCCTGGCATGGTGCAGCCATCCAGTGTACAGCCAAACATGCTAATGCGTTTCCTAGAACTTGACTTTCCTTTCCGTCTTTCCCCCCTTCTGAGGAATTGTGGTTTGTGGAGTTTAGGGGTTTCAATATTTGGCAATGTAATCTTTCAGGATTATGATTTCAGAGAGCTTGGATTTTAGGCACTATAAACCTTACGGATTTTGACCTTTCAGAATTAAACATTTAATATTATGACATGGGTGGGGTTGTATCTTTCAGGATTGCGACCAGCACTAAATTATATGGTACTTTAATAGCTAGGGTTGAGATTTGGGGTTTTATATTAAAAGAAATGCTCAACCAATGGGGAGTTTTGAGTAGGAAGTAAGATTATTTGAATTGTGGGTGTTTTTTTTTAAAGGATAAGTTTAGCTTTTGGATGGAGAACGCACTATCTGGAACAGGACAGAACACAAGCCAGAACAGAAGCCAAGGGGCCAAGGCAAGGACTTCGCACCACTGTCCAAGGCCAGCAAGTACAGCTTGACATGAATAGTGAATAGGAGCGAAAGGGGATGAGAGACGGGTGGAACTGGATTTCACATTTCAGTTAGTAGGGTCTCATTCTGGATGAGATGAACAGTGTGGAGAAGAAAGAAAAAGAATGACCTTAGCTCCCAGAGTAAATAGACTGAGAGCCTGGGAACAGTGGAGAGGGGGCAGGCCTTGGAGGAAAATATCAAGAGTCGAATCCAGATATGTGAAATCTGAGATGCTTATTAGGCCTCCAAATGGATGTCAAATGGGCTGTCGGATAAATAGACCCAAGCCTTGTGCAAGATGTCTGGGGTTTTAAATTTGGGAGCCCTGTGTAGATGATATTTAAGACAATAGCTTTCTTACGGGGGCATATGTGGACCAAGAATAGAGCAGCAAAAGAGCAAATAGAAACTAGATTATCTCAAGGTTGAAAGTGAGACCCGGAGCATGCCAACCTCCAGAAAAGGGTTGGGCATAAAGGGAAGTGTGTAAGGCACAGAGAATGCTGTTAGATGAAAGTCAAGATGTCAACAAAGACGTGACGTGGAATGAAAATATTTGTCTTGGTAACTGAGAGTTATGTATTTGGTATTTAAAAGTAGTTTCAAGAGAATGGGCCCATACAGACTGGGAGAAGATGGGAAGACAGACCAAGGGTGTAAAACTATAGGTGGGACCATGGAAATGTCATAATCAAGTAGCTGCCGTAGCATGGTTGCAATATGACGGAAAGTATCCAGAGGAAACGTAAGGGAACCATGTTGAATGAAAGAGAGAGTGAGACGCACAGATGGGAGCGGGTGGTGTTCTAAGTCAAACAGAGGGGCTAACCTTGGTGATCAGGAAGGGAAGGCTTCTCATCCTTAGTACTAGTGGAGAGGCAAAATTAAAAAAAAAAAACCAGCTCTGAGTGGCTGGTGGGTTATGGGTTGTAGGAAGAAGATGACTTTTTCCATCATTCTGCCTTGAGGTTTTTTATTAGTGGAACAAAAAGCAAAGTCATCAGCTGAGAATGAGGAGGCAGAGATGGTTGGGAGGAGAAGGGAATGTGGATATGATAAATATAGAACACATCAGGTATTGGAGTAGCAGAGTGACCAGGCACGGGGTAGACCACCGTTTCTGTATGCATTTGTTGAATGAATGTACCTTTGTCTCCACTCACCCCATAGCAGGAGTACCTGGATGGGGTAGAATTTAAGAAAATCTCCCAGAGGACAACTCCATCTTGTTAATCTTCCAAAGTATAAATTGAAGACAAAGAAGTCTTGGATACTGTGGTACTTATTTGAACAACATTAGAAATGGTTCTTTTTTTAAAAAAATTATAATAAGGGGTGGGTGTAGGCACCTTATGGCCAGTTCTGACAACCCAAGGTGAACCTGTGGGACCCACAAAGAAGAAGGCGGGAACCAACTCTACAAAGTTTTCCTCTGACTATCACAAGCAGTGCGGCATACACACAGAAAATCTATATAAACTTTTAGTTGTATGAACTGCTTTATTGGAAGAATGGTTGGAATCACTTTTACTGCATTATCTCCTAACAAAGGAGACAGAGTTTAACTAAGCAAGAGGAAGTAGCTTAAATACATTCTCAAATGCTACCAAGAGAAGCTGGCTTACCCAGCCCTGAAACCCAAACAGTTACTGTATCTAAAAGCATTTCTCTGCGGTCATATTGAAGACATTTTCATCAACTAGTGACCTTCCTAAGATTCTCACCCTGAGACATTTTCATTACATCATATAAACAAATGATTGGGCATTAAATAGAAACACACTATGCCTTTGAGAATTACAAGTGATACATAGACCTTATTGGAAGCTCTTGATTTCAAAGTTTGGCCTATAACTAACACATGCAATCCCAGGTAATTTCTTGAGAAAAAAAAGAGAATTATAAGAGAAAGAGAAAATCTAGAACAGGGGTTTGAGGGAGAATGAATATTAAAAAAATCAAGAAGGTAAATTAAAATCACATTGGTTGGAAATGGCAAGAATGACCCTGCCAAGGTAAAGGTTCAATGTGGCTGATTTTTACAATGGAGAAAAATCTTTGCCACTAGGGCAGAGAATGGATTTGGAGGTGTCAAGCTTGAGCAAGAACAGCCAACCAGGAAGCCATGTCAGCAACTGATGCTGGAAAGCACAGTGGCTGCCATGCAGGATGATGTAACAGAGACAGAAGGAGATGCAGTGAGTTGAAACTTGAGAGAGATGAAGAAAAGCAATTAGCAGAAAGTGATGATGTAATGGAATTGTGGACCACAAGGTTGATAATTGTAAAGAATGTACTACTGGCTCCTGATTTGGTTAATGGGCTTGCCTCATATCACACAAAACCAATAGACAAGATAGATAGGGCAGTCCTATATATTTAAGTCCTATGGAAAACCAGTGCATTGAAGTTTTATTCCAAATAGAGGTGTCACAGTAGCAGAAAATGAAAAAACTATTTAGGGATGCAGAAAGATTGCATATTTGACTTAAATATGTGCATTTTGTAGGCTAAGGAAAGCTTGTATCAAAGGACATGGTGTAGAGAGACCACTGAAGAGTGACACACGTGTGTGTGTGTGTGTGTGTGTGTGTGTGTGTGTGTGTGTATGTGTTTGTGTGTGTGCTTGTATGTGCAGATGAACACTCATACACATATATGTGCATATCCATTGCTGGGATTGTTAACTGTTTCAACCAATGTGGATGTAGTGAAGCGATTTGTAGATGCTAAGGTTGAAGTTGTTGGTTTCATTGCTGTAGTCCAGCTGCAGTCACTGCTGCTTCTGCGCCTCTGTGGCACACTGGGGGCTGTCTTTGTGCTTGTTTCTTAGCTTGTCTTCTTCAGGTGGCTTTTGATTTCTCTTGGGGAGCTCCTTGGTTTGGCCCCTTATTTCTAATTTCTCGCTCCTCTTCCTGGGCCATATAAATCAGCAGAATTCCCACCCTCCAAAATTACACTGTCTCAACAAAAGTTCCTATATATTTCCAGAACAAACTTCACTTAAAACTCTAGTCAAGTCACACATGAAAAACATTTCAAATAGGGCTGGAGAGATGGCTCAGAGGTTAAGAGCACTGACTGCTCTTTCAGAGGTCTTGAGTTCAATTCCCAGCAACCACATGGTGGCTCACAACCATTTATAATGTGATCTGATGCCATCTTCTGGACTGCAGGTGTACATGCAACAGAGCATTGTATTCATAATAAGAAATAAAATCTATATTAAAAAACATTTCAAGTAGTATTATATGATGTAGAAAACACATTCATTTTTACTGCTAAACAAAACTTTAAATAGCACTGGTTAGCTTCTATGGTTATTCAAAACAAGAAGCTGGGAATATGTTCGTTGGGAGCTGATTTAGATACAGAAATAATTACAAAAAATTATGTTCTCATCCAGGGCCAAAAAATATATTAGGAATATTGTAATATAATCTTTTTTATTGCTTTCCTAAGCCCATACATAATAATGTTATTATTTAAACTCTAAAAACATAAATTTGTCTCATACAAGCATACTAATATTTGGTTATATATGGAAAAAAACATTGAAATTGTGGTTTTGACAAATAAGTTTAGAAGTCTCATAATTTTCAGAATAGAATAATTTATTTTTCTGCTATTAAATTGTGAATGGCTGAATGAGTTTACCATGATGAGCAGAAAGTAAGTCCAGGAAACTGGATTCTAGTGTGCTTTTAGCTGCCATGTTATAGGACTCTATATTCAGTTACTTAAAAGAGAAAAGGAAAAAATAAGACAAAACAAACTTCTATGGCCCATCTCTGACACACACAAAAAAACCAAGAAAGTACCTCTCCTGTCACAGATACAATTCTAAGGTGACAAATTGTCTTTCAGTCAGGTATAAATCACTTTCCCAGATCATCCATACCTCCACCCAAATACGGAATAATCTGGCTGGCCAATAGCAGAGAAAATACTTCAAGTCATTGTTAACAACAGCACTTAGTTCCACCATTAAGATCCACAGAGAAGGAATCTTTATGCAAAACAATTCATTGTTTGGAAATCATAAAATAACCTATGAATTTTTAACTAAAAAAAAAAAAAGAATTTGCAGCCTTATTTATTTATTTGGTGTTGGCAAAGAACTGAGTCTTATGCATACCAGGGAAACACTCTGACAGTGAGCCACATAGCCAGCCCTTTGTCCTTTGTTTGCTTATTTGTTTTTTCTTGTTTTGTTTTGGGACAGGTGCTCACTAACTAGCCCAAGCTAGCCTCGGACTCATAATGCTCCTGCCTTTACCACCCAAGTGCGCAGATTGCAGGCACGTGCTGTCCTGCCCTCCACTTACAAACAGGTTTTAAGGAAATTAGAGAAACTGGAAATAAGAAAGGATTGCTGAGAGAGAGAGAGAGAGAGAGAGAGAGAGAGAGAAAGAGAGAGAGAGAGAGATCAGGCATGAAACCCAATGGAGAACAGGAGAGCTAGCAGAACAGAAAGGAGATGCCACACAGAGATCAGCTAGAGCCTGTGCCCTCTGATGTGAACAGGGCATGGAGACTCAATCTGTCAGGCAAAGGGAAGCAGTTACTCACACTGCATGTGTGTTTCCACATTCATGTACATATCTACGTACGTAGGGTATACATCTAGGTGTCAATAAACAATTTCAGCTAGTAATTTCTCGTCCAATCATAGTAAAGCATCTCTTGAATGTCAGAGGCAGAAATGAGTCAGTGAAATTTATTTAAAGACTTGAAGATTCCCAACAGTCAAGAGTGGAGCCTCCGAGCAGTCTTTAACATATCTTAATGGAGGGATTGAGAATAACCCATCTGCAACTTTAATTTTCCATGACATAAAATCTGACTCGCGCTGCTCTTCCACTTGGGTTTGTTTGTTTTAGATAAAAGGTTATCTGGCACCATCATTTTATCTTGAATTTTATGTATCCTTTATTCTCACATACATAGCTCCACCTTAAATGTAACCTTCAAAGTACATGTTTGATGGAGCTCAAGGCTTAAATGTTTAAAGATCTCTTCCCCCTTTTCTTGATCAAAACTGTCTGAACAGATCTCGCCACTGCTCGAAGAAAGTCCCTCCGGTGGTGACAGACTTGGAAGTGATGACTGAAGGCAAGAGCCAAACTTAACTGTTTTTCCCAAAGGAGGCCAAAGGCTTTATAAATAGTTTCCCAAAATTGTCTCATCTGCAGAAGTGCTCGGTCCCACCAGTGTAGTTTCAGCTTCCCCCACTCCCACCCCCACCCCCACCCCCACCCTCACTTCCTCGCCCCCTCCCCCACCCCAATCCTGGTGATCCATCTTCTGTAATTCAATTCGTCTCATCGCCCTAGACAGATTAGAGAACTCTGTTGTTGCTCATGTGCGTACCACATTCTAAAGCCCTGCAGCCCACTCCTGCTCTGAAACATGCATTCCCCAAAATAAAAAGACCTAAAGCTGGCATGCTCTGCCACCCACTGGGATCTGTCCGCAGACCGCCCAGCTATACCAGCTTAAGGGAGATCATTTACAGCCCAGGAAATAGAACAGACAAAGCACTGCTGTTTGCCGACACCCATCAGTTGGTTCCGTGTCTTTTCAGGGTATCTTCAGGTTTGTCATCACCCCCAGATGATAGAAACATAGTTTTTAAAATGTAAAAGGTCAGTCACAATCTCTGTCTCTCTCTCTCTGTCTCTCTGTCTCTCTGTCTCTGTCTCTGTCTCTGTCTCTCTCTCTCTCTCTCCCTCTCTCTCTCTCTCTCTCTCTCTCTCCTTTCCCTCTCCCTCCTTTCTTCCCTGACATACACACACCAATTGTTCTGAATAATTTATTCTGGGAAAATTTCTGAATGAGCGTGTGGGAACTGGGCCATTCATTCAATAAACACTTATGGACAGCTGACAGGGTGCCATGAATTATTCATTCAAGAAGAGGAAACTGCAGAGGAGAGGCAGGATGTCTCTGTGCATGGCATTAATGTATATTATCAAGGGAAAGTCAATGCGTGTGAAGATTAGCATAGCATCATCTCAGATAGCAGTCAGTGCTATTTTCAAAAGGTACAGAAGACCACAAGAGAGTCATAAAGGGTTGGATGGCGCAGGAAATGGGTGTGTCGGGGAGGTGGGTGTTTTAACTTCCACCCAAGCAATGAAGAAGAGAGCTCTCTCAGCTGTGGAGAGCACAGTGGGAAGAACATTCCAGGTACCAGGAAGAGCGAGGCAGATAGAGGCTGGGTGTGTTCACAGGGTAGACCATCAGTGTATCGCCTGTTAGCAAAAATCACAAACTGGGGAGCAAGGAAGGTATGGGACCCTCTAGGATATGTAAGGAGTATTTTCTTGCTTTGTTTTGTTTATCATTCTTTTATTTTCCTCAGAGATACAATAACCATCACTGAGTAAAATGAGGTCAAACTCTCAATAGATGGGTGCTATGGTTCGGGTGTGAAGTGTGCCCCACAGACTCATGTGTCTGCTTCCTAGTAGAACTCAGAGATGGGAGGTTGTAGACGTTTTAGGTGGGACCTGGCTGGCAGAGATGGGTTGCTGGGGTTGGGGAGGTGGGGGGCGTCTTTTAAAGTATAGACCAGACCTAGCTTTAGTCTAGTGCTGTCTGTTTCTTGGTTGATAGGATATGGCCAGCCAAGTCACCTGACCTGGACTAAGACCCCTCCTGTTGAGCTGGCTTCTTCACCAGAGGGAGGACTGAAATACCCCGACACTGTGGACCAAATTCAGTGTTTCTTCCCTGCAGTGGCTTCTGTCAGTTATTTGGTCATAGTGGAGGGAATAAAGGAATGAGTGTGATGGTGTTAGGACACATGTCTTTTCATGCTGAAATAAGCACCATAGCTCTACCACAATGTGTAAGAATAAATTTTACATGCATCATAAGCCACATAAGGTTAAAAGACATGAAGAGAAAAAAAGCTGAAGGAAGATATTTGCATCATGTATAATGGAAAAAAAAAAAAAGGAATCAACACCTCAATCAGTAAAGCTAGTATGCAAACAAGAAAATAAGCAAAGGACATAAGTGAGAAAGTAACAGGAGGAAGTGAATGGTCCACAGACATAAAAAGGTGACCAAAGATACTAATATTGGGCAGACATAAATGAGATTTTTTTTAAAAAAAAAAGTGAGATGCCGTTTCCTAGGCAAGTGGCTGGGAAAACATTAACTATCCTGAACAGTAAATGCCCCACCCCACACTCTACTCTCTGGTGAGCCCATGAGCTACAGTTAACATCCAATGAAATGTATTTTACAATGGTGCTCAGAGCCCACGGGCTTAGTAACAGCAAAACAAAAAGAAATAGACATTTGTATGCACGTGACATGGATACCTAAAACATACCTGGTTTTCTAATGGGATATAATGTTATATAAGGGTTCAGAGGAATGAGTTAGATTTATCTGTTTGCCTGGTTACCCACTTGTGCACCAATGCACCCATCCGTGTTTCTATCTACGCATGCATCTGCCTATGCAGCTGGCCACTGATGGCTGTC
This sequence comes from Acomys minous, assembly GCF_964271855.1. Lineage (NCBI taxonomy): Eukaryota > Metazoa > Chordata > Mammalia > Rodentia > Muridae > Acomys > Acomys minous. The sequence goes on along the minus strand of NC_140494.1, from coordinate 15,722,859 downwards.
AATCGCAGACTTCTTAAATGTGAAACGCAAACACACTCAGCTGCCTAAAGAGTACAGAATGCTGCTTACCAATTAAAATAATAGTCTATCAAATGTTGGCAAACTACATCTTGAACCATCTTTTCTGATTATGATTATTATTAATTATTATTATTGCACAATCTGTAAGGTATGCATACTTTTAAAGTTGAACTGGCTAACAATGTAAATAATATTTTGTTACAAAGGAAAAGCATATGGCATTTCAATTTCTGTGCCCATACATAAAATTTTCTGGAAACTCAGCCATGCCCACTTTCCTCTCCACTGTCTGTGGTTTGATTTCACCAAGAGTGTAGGACTGGGTAACTATAATAGACAGCTGCGGAAGACTGCAGTGCCTAAAACATTTGTTGTCTAGTCCTGGACAGAGTAAAGGTCCTGGATATATATTGTTCACGAAATCGTGTGTGTGTGTGTGTGTGTGTGTGTGTGTGTGTGTGTGTGTGTGTGTTTGATGTCAACTCTCTCCTTTAATTGCTCTTCAGCTTACTTATTTATTTATTTATTTATTTATTTATTTATTTATTTGTGACAGGATCTCTCACTGAACCTGGAGCTACCAATTTGGCTAGACTAGCTAGCGCAAAGATCCTCTGGCTTCTACTGCCTCAGTGCTGCGGTTATACAGGCATGCCACCACATCTGCCTTTTACATAGGTGATGGGCAACAAATTCAATTCTTTATGCCAGCATGACTAGCACTTTCCTGACTGAGCTATCTCCTTAGCATCTGTGTTATTTTTTAAACACACACACACACACACACACACACACACACACACACACACACAATTCATGATGGTGACACATCCAGAGGAGGAAGTTGGGATGGATAGAAAAGGAACTGCAGTGTTTATGAGTGTGAGAAATCTGCGGCATTGTCAATTCCCCTGTGTGAACACGTGTGCTCTGTTGCCTTTGCACTTTTCTATGCTGACTTTGTTCTTCTTTATAACTTAAAAAGTTACACGTATACATATCCCCATTTTATTTAAACTCTCCTGTTGATGGACAGTTAGTTAGGTTGGGTCTGTAACTTAGCTGTTGTGAATTGTGCTGCAGGGAGGCACAAGGGTCTTTGTGATGCACTGGCCTGTAGTTCTTAGGGTGAATACCTACGAGGGTGCAAACTTGGTCATATGATAGATGCACTCTCAGAATTTGGAGGAATCCCCATTCTGATTTCCATGTGAGTGAATTAGCTTATATTCCCATCAGCAGTATACAAAGATTCCCATTTGCATATGGCTTTCCTATTTTGCTTGTTGAGTTCTTTAAATATTAATTGTATTGTTGCTTCTCTTGAGAAAAAAATCACGTAGAATTTCACTGATTTATTAACTTTGTAAATAGTCTCCTGCCACTTAGAAAACTTTAAATTGCATGCAGTCACTTGAAAAGTGTTTCCTATCTAACTTTGGACTTCATTGCACCTGTCACTTGTAAATCTGTTAGAAAGTTGCTAAGATGGAGTGCTCTTTTTCAGGTCTGTGCAGAGGACTATGCTCTGGGCACCTGGGGTGATCAGGTACCTTTCTTCTGCCCTGGAGGACATGAAGCCTGTGCTAAATACTCTGCCTTGTCCTTGGTGCAGCAGTGAGGGTTATGGTTTGGCTCTGGGGAAGAAAACAGAGCGCACTTTGTCTGCGATGGTCAGGGAAGAATTCACTACAGCCTCTGAGAGTCTTTTGAGCCCTGGGAAGAAGGCAGCATCCATGGATCAAGGAATCTAGGAATTTGAGGACCATAGATACAGCTGTCAGGAGGACACTGGGAGCTGCTAGGCTGGCTGAGGACCACATCTGCCACTGCTGTATCCCATGAGTCCGTCCGCTGCCGCCGCTAGAAAGTAACAGACTCGCTCTGTTTCCCTCTGGTCAAATCTCCACTGAGCTTCTCAATCATTGGAAAGTCCTGGGGATGTGTTTTTGTTCTTTATTTTGTTTTTCACTTGGCGTGATGGTTTCCAGTTCCACCCATTTCCCTGAAAAGAAGATAATTTTGCTCTCCAAGTCAATAGACTTCATTGTGTAAATTTGCCACATTTTGTTTATCCACTTACCTGTTGGTACACATCCAGGCTGCCCTTATCTAGGCCATTGTGAATAACTCATCTATAAACAGAGATGTACAAGTATCTCTATGAAATGCTGATTTAGAACCCTTTTGGTAAACACCCAGGATGGGTACCGCTGGATCCTGTGGCAGCTGATTTCCATAGCAGCTGAGCCATTTTACACACCCACCAAGAGTGTAAGTGGGCTTCATTTCACTGTGTCCTTGCCAGCCGGTCATCTCTTATCCTCATGACAGCCATTCTGGCTGGTGTGACATGAAATCTCAGTGCAGTTTTAATTTGCTGTTCTCTTGTGGTTAAAGATGTAGAATTGTTTTTCGAAGGCTCATTGGCCATCTTTCCTTTGTCTTTTGAGACCTGCCTGCTCAGTACACTTGCTTACTTATTGTTCAAACTTGTGGTGTTTTTCCTTGTGAAACAGAATTTTTATTTTTATTTGTCTCACTGTTTTAATTACATTCTTGTTGTATAGTGTGTATGTGGGCACATGAGTGGAAGTGAGAGGACAACCTTTTGCAGTAAGTTCCTTTGTTCTGCCTTTATGTTGACTCCAGGGCTTAAGTTAATGGGCTCAGACTTGTGTGACCAGCAGCACCTTTCCCACTGAGCCACCTCACCAGCCCCAATCAGAATTTTTTAAACAAAATATAAAATATAACGAGAAAAATAAAACCCATCATATTGAAGTTGGACAAGCCAGGCCAATAGAAAAATAGAAGGGTCCCAAGAGAAAGTACAAGAATCAGTGAGCCACTCGTTCACACAATCAGAAGTTCCATGAAAGTACTGAACTGAAAGCTATAGTGCATATGAAAACTACTGAGCTGAAAGCTATAGTGCATATGCCGAGGATCTGCTGCAGACCCATGTAAGCCTGTACTTGCTGTTTCAGTCTCTGTGAGCTCATGTGAGCTCTGCACAGTTGTTTAAGAGTGCCTTGTTCTCCTGGTGTCCTTCATATCTTGTCCTCATCCACTCCTTCTGCACAATTCCTGCCTGTGAGTCTCTGTGTTTGTTCCCCTTTACTGCAGAAGCCTCTCTGATGGTGGCAGAATAAGGCTCTGATCTATGAGTGTAGCAGAAGACCACTAGGAGTCATTTGACTACTACTTTCTTTTTATTTTAAGAACAGTAGCATTTGGTTTTACTCTAGGCACCGGGCTATCTAGTCTCAGGTTCTTGGTCACCCAAGCAGGTATGGGTTCTATCTGACCTTAGTGGTTACCTCCCACAAGGTTTGCACTGTCGTTAGCATAGCATATTTTGCAGGTGGGACAGATTGTAGATCAGAAGTTTTCTGGCTGGGTTGTTATTTACTTTTCTCTTTTGGGAGCCTGCAGTGTACGTTTCCACTAGAACATGGGGGTGAAGGATCTATGTGGGCACCAACTCGACCTCTCCATGTTCACTGAGCTGTGTGGGCGTTGTCTTCAGCAGTGAGACCTTGCTGTCAGTCTGTGGACCCCCGACAGAATTTTTAAAAGACGACTTATGTATAATCAGGATTGATGAAAGAAGAACACAGCCACATCAGAACAGATCAGGGGAAGTTGAGAGGGACGCAGGAGGAATCCTCTCTATTACACAACTTAGGTTGGAAATGGAGTGAACAAAACTCATTCTTGGTATCCTTCAGCCAGAAAAGGCTGTTTTCCCCAAATAACTACAGCTTGCTCTCTTGGAAAGGGTAGCACTAGCTCAACCTATAGTAGAAAAAAAAAAAAAAAGAGCCACTCAGACTCACACCATTAAGTCCCACAAAACAAAGCCAGGATTGGAACTGGAATTATTTTCCTCATAACTTCCTTCCTTCCTTACAGAAGCCTGATTTTCTTAAATCCTTTGGGGATCTCTTTTAACTACAAATATTTGAGTTGCCAGTCTCCTTTCCCTGGCTTTTTACTAGGTTAGAAGTTTCAAAGCCACTCCAGCACTTTCTCCTCGTGCTTAATCAAAGCCACATTGGCAACTCCGTGAGGTGTCGCACACTTTATTTCCGAGCCCCACAAATCACTAATAATAGCCCATTATGCTTGTGTGTCTATGAGGTCCTTACCAATTCTTGGATGTAGGTTGACTTTCTGAGTTTCTAATTAGATCTTTTTCAAAGATTATAAGCAATAATTTAGTCAGATTGTTAGACGATTCTACTTCCAGTTTATAAGTATATTTCATGCCAACTCTTGCTTGTGACCGTGATGACTTTTGATCACCTAAAAACTGGTAGATCAGCCTCAAACAGAAAGATGGAGTACTCCCAAAGTTTGAACGAATCAGCCAAAATCACCCAGTTGGTGGAGGCAAAATCCCTTGGCTTTGAGTGTTTGGTCACCGCTGCTGCCTAGACATAAATGACTGTGTTTATAAATTCCATTTCAGGCTTTAAGCTGCAAGATGCTCTAATTCTTTGCCAGTTGTGTGCGTTTGAGGTGAAAACTTCCAGAACTTGTCTTTTCAAAAAACTCCAGAAACATCAAAGCTAAGATTTTTGAAAAGGAAATTCACGATTTTCTACTAACATGTCACAGTGTAAATTTTAGATTCAGATTGAATACATTATTCTTTCTTAAAAAATGTCTGCAGTCATTAAGTAAACTCAGCTGAAGTCTTAATTAGGTGTTTATTTTGGCCTTACCTAATAGGACTTACAACTTTATTTTGTAATGTATTTATTTGAGAGACAAGGAAGAAAAACAAAATCTGTATGAGGGGAAACACATGCAGATAAGATGGCTTAGGACAAAGATCCTTAGGAATTCCTTAGCTGTTATCATAGAGCATCTTGCTGGGGCAGGGCAGGTGAAATCACATGGCAAGTAAGTTGACAATTACCAAGAGTGAAAGGAAAGATCCTCACTTTTGATTAGGACCTGACGTGAGTTATACTTGGGCTGAGTTTTCCCCTGTCTAGCCTCTGTGGGTCTGAGACCTGCCAAGGGAGTGGAAAACTATGTTGGGGCATTATCTTCAGTGGTGGTGTAGACACAAGTTACTGGCTTAAATGCCATGCCCTAGGCATCTCTTCATGCTGGTTTCTGATGCCGGCTGAGAACCTTTGTGCTTATCTGGCCAGGGAGAAGTTCTTTTTTGTTTTTTGTTTTGTTTTTTTTTTAAGATTTATTTTGATGATGTGATGTGATACGTGTGTGTATGTGTGTGTGTGTGTGTGTGTGTGTGTGTGTGTGTGTGTGTGTGTTTATTGCCTGTGTGCATGGGTGACCAAGGAGTCCAGAAGACAACAGTGGATGCCCTGGAACTGAGGTTAAAGACAGATTGTTGTGAGTTGCACAAGTGGATGCTGGGAATTGGCCTCTTGTCCTCTGGTGGGTAGCAAGCATTTTTAGTGTCTGGGCAATCAGTATAGTCTCCATGGAAAATCTTACATATTTTACTGCTGAAAATGATTCAGCTTTCTTCAAAGCAGTGACAATGATCTAATTTCTATCAGGAATAATTGATGTGTATATCAAGATGCTTGGAGCCCACATTATGTAGAAGGTGGAAGTATCTTGAAGTGTGAAATGTAAGGAAAGCTTCCTTTAAGTTGTGAGATGCCTTATACATATTTTCATCTTGTGTGTGTATAATGAAAGCCATTCTCATGCAAGCTGTCTTTTTATCAGAGCTGGGAATCAACCCTAGGTCTCATGTGTGCTAGGCAAGCACTCTACAACTGAGCCATATTTCCAACTTAGACTTAAAGAGACATTCACACGCTGTATTAAAATATAGTTTTCAAATATATTTAAAGGCAAGTCAAACTATATGTACACACACACACATATATCTATAATGATGTGATACTTTTATAGCTGTATTGCTGTAGAGTACCTCAATCAAACTGTTTGATGCATCTATCACTGTATTAGTTACTTAAATGTCGCTGTGATAAAACTCTATAACTAGAAACAACTTCAAGGAGATGGTTTCTTTTGGCTCATGCTTCCAGAAGAGCAGGGTCCTTCATGATGGGGTCTGTATGAGAGCAGGAGCACTAACTTGACTGACTAGGTTTCCTCCACAGACAGGGAGCAGAGTAGGAGAGCTGGAAGGATAAAGCTGTAAGTCCTCAAGGCCTTCCCTCAGGGACCTTCCTTCTCCAGCAAGGCTGGAGACCTTGAGTATATACAGACCTCCTGCAGGTCTTATAACCTCACAAACAGTGCCACCAAGTGGACACCAAGTGTTCAAATACATGAGCCTATGAGGGATACTTCTCATTCAAACCACAATGATAAACTAGTATCGTTAACATTTTTCTGTTGATAATACCATTTAAATCTCTTCTCTTAGAATGGTCTGTATATAATAAACCATTTAAAAAAACCATTGGCAACACACTGTAGGATAAATATTTAGAATGTATGCCCGCTAGCTACAACTTGTCACCTTTTGACCAACACCTTCTCAATACCCCCTGACAAACACCACTGTACCATGTGCTTCTGTAAGTTTGGTTTCTTTATATTATACCCACAACTGTGCTAATGTACTGTGTGTGTGTGTGTGTGTGTGTGTGTGTGTGTGTGTGTGTGTGTGACTGACATTAGTTTATACAGATTCACCCATATTGTTGCAAAGGATAGGATTTCCTCCTTTTATCAGGTCAAATAATCCACTGTGGTTTTGAATCACATTTTTATTCATTCAGTCTGCTGGTGCACACTAAAGAAGACTCCATATATTTGCTATTGTGAGCAATGCCATACTGAACACAGAATATGGCTGTCTGGTCAGCGTACTTTGGATATAGACATTGGAAGCAGGTTTCTGGATCATAGGGTAGTTCTTGCAAATACTCTTTTCCATGGCAGGTGGACCAGTGTACATCCACACTCATCTGGTGTTAAGGGTCCTTTTCTCACATTCTCACCAGAATTTGTTTTAGTTTTTTTAGTTATAACCTTTTTCCTCTGGGGTAAACCGATGTCTCGCTGTGGTTTGAATTTTCGTTTCCCTGATAATCACTGTGCTGAACACATACATTTTTATTTACCTGCATGCCACTTTTGTGTCTTCCATTGAGAACCTGGTCAAGTTCTTTATTCAGTTTTTAATGGGCATCACTGCTGTCTTGATAACGAGATATTTGAATTTTTATCCAGGTGAAGTATTACCTTATCCGATATGTGGATTGCAAATACTTTCTTCAACTCCATAGATTGTCTCTTCACTCTACTTTGCTACAATCCCATTGTCTATTTTTACTTTGTTGCTTGTGCTTCAGGGGTCGTGTCCAAAAAAGAAAAAAAAAAAAAGATCCCTGCTGATTCCAATGCCATAAGCTTTTCCCTCTCTATTCTCCTAGTAGTTTACAGTTGTAATCCATTTTGAGTGGGCTTTGTATGTGGGTTTGTGTGAGAGAAGGGCCTGATTTATTTCTTCTGTGAGTGTGTATCTAGTTGTTTCAAACATTTATTGAAGTACTATCTAGTCTCTGTTGTTGTATGTTCTTAACCCCTTTGTGGAAGCTCAGCTGGATAAACTGAAAAATGTGTGAGGTTATCTCTGTATCTCTGTGGTCTCTGTCCTGGCCCACTGGCCCCTGTGCCCGTTTCTAATGCCAGTGTGATGGTATTTTTATTTCTATAATTATTCAATGGATTCTACTTTAAAGTTAAGTAGAGCAATGTCTTCAGGTTTGTTCATTTGCTAATGGCTGCTTTGGCTATGTGGAGGTCTTTGTGACTCAGTATGACCTTTTTTGATTGAAGAACATCATTAGAATTTTTTAGGGATTGAATCAAGGCTGTAATCACATTGAGCATCACGGACACTTTAACAATAGAAATTCTTCCAATGCAGGAACACGGGCTATCTTGTCTACTGATTTTGTATCTTTGCCAGTTTCTTTCAACAATATTTTATGGAATTTGCTTTAATTCATTCAGAGATAGTTCATTGTTAGTATATAATAATGCTACTGATATTTTTGTGGATGTTGAAAGAATCTCCTTATGTAGATCAAAGTAGTTTTTAAGTTCTATGTACCATAAGCTGCATCAATCTCACAATCCCCCTGCTTCAGCTTTGCAGGGGAATAAACTAAAGGTTCATGCCACCGTAGTCAGTTCTGACTTCTTTTTCTTTATCTTTCCTTCTTTCGTGTGTGTGTGTGTGTGTGTGTGTGTGTGTGTGTGTGTGTGTGTGCGTGCGCGCACACATGCATGCATGTGCTAATAATATAGCCTGAAGCTTTACACATTCAAAACAACACTCTTTTAGCTACAACCCTAGCCCTTTGCTTTTTGTTTGCTAATTTTGTATTCTGCAATTTCTAATATTTTATGGTTTTGCTTTTGGGGGTTTTGTTTGTTTTCTGGAGCATTTGGGGTTTTCCACATTATCTGCACAGAGAATTAGTTTAAGTCCTTTCTGATTTCAATGCCTTTTCTTTCATTTTCTTCTCTTATAACACTATATATTTCTAATATTATGATGCATATATGTGGACAGAGTGGGGTCTTTGGTGATGGCTCAGCAGTTAAATCTACTTCCTGCATTTGCAGAAGACCCAGGTTTAATTTCCAACTCCCACGTGGGGAAGCTCACAACTGCTTTAACTCCAGTTCCAGGGGCTCTGACACTCCCTTCCAGCCCCTGTGGACACTGTTCACATGTGTGCAGACAGACAAGCAGACAGACCCAGACACACATAACTAAGCTAAGGGACAGGGTATGCTTCCTAGGCTCTGGTCCTAGATGTGAGGTTTTAAGTTCCTTCATGGAGAATGGTATTAACTATAGGCTTGGGAACATGGCTGCCATTGTGCCCTCCCTAATTTACCGAGAGTTTTTAACACAAAGGAAGACTGAACATTGGCAATGCTGTTGTCTACACATATGAAATGATGGCATAGGTTTCTTTTCTCATGGGGTCCTTGTTTGGCTTTAGTATCAGGATAAGTTTTGCCCTTGGAAATATTTTCACCTCCTCAACTTTTTAGACAGGTCTAAGAAAGATTGGCATCCATTCATCTGGTGTCTTAATGTATAACTGTACTGTTCTATATTTTAATTGGCTACCACACTTTGTAAACTATTCGTAATACATCCTTCTTGTCAGACAACAGGAAAATCAGAGTTAATGGAACCAAAGAACCTATAGAATTTAAATCAAACCAATGGTTTGGAGCAACAGTGAGAGCTCACAAAGGAAAAGTTGTGGTGAGTATGGAGGCTTGGGAGGAGGAGTAAAGAGGGTTGGGGCAGGAATTATGGAGGGTTCTGGAAGGGGGTGGGGTGTGTGAGTATGGAGGGTTCCTGTGTGTGTGTGTGTGTGTGTGTGTGTGTGTGTGCGTGTGTGTGTGTAGGGTTCCAGCGTGGGGGTGGGGGTGAGTACGGAGGGCTGGGGTGAGTACAGAGGGTGGATGTGTGTGTGAAAGTTTGCCTTGTGCATCACACAGCTTGATGCCTGGTAACACAAATGCTTTTCCAGAAGGACACATTGATAGACTTACTGGCAGCTTAAAGAAGTGTAGTGCGTAAAACCAGATGCTCAGTGACTGAAATTAAAGAATCTATTTTCTTTTTAATGTGCTCAAAGCTATAGGAATTGAAGCCCCATCCCCCTGTCCCCAAATTCAGATATTTTCAAACACTTTAAAAATTACTAGGAAAGATGGACGATTAAAAGCTACATCTTGAATAGGGTTAATACTTCATTGCTTAAGATCGATTTAAAGGCTACTTAAAATTGAACCAGAGAAAGGTAAGTCTAGGGATACCACTGCAGGGCGTTAGAACATTAATCTGTTGTGGTTTCCTTTTTTGAAGAGGGAAAGTCTTTCTTAATAGTAAGAGCTTGAAAAACTACCAACTGATGATATTTCTGAATTTATTAAAGAGTTTTAAAGTAAGCAATCCCACTTTCCCCCCTTGGGTATTCAAGACAGGGTTCCTTTGTGTATTTCTGGATATCCTGCAACTAGCTCTGTTAGACCAGGCTGGCTGGCCCCAAATTTACAGAGAACTGCCTGTCTCTGACTCCAGAGTGCTGGGATTACAGGTGGGAGGGGGGATGGGGGGTGAGGGGGGAATGGGAGGTTGAGGGGGGGGGTAAACCCCTTCAACACAGGAGGTAAAGTTAAGGAGTTTTAGGTGTGCCACCACTGCCAAAAAGCAACCTCACTTTCAGGTTGGAATTGCTCAGCCTCCAAATGCTGTAATTTTGCTTTTATTCTTTTATTGTTGTAAAGAATTACATGTGCCCAAACTATTGAGAGATGAAGGACTTTTAATAGATCTGGAGTTTTGTTTTTGTTTTAGTTTGTGGGAGGACTCAATGCAGGTGTTGGACATGAATCATGAAAGAAGATATAAATCTAATCGTTTTTCTAGTTCTAATTCTGCCACAGCTTTTTCATTTTTGGTGGTAGGTAAGGGCCTAAAAATACACTTAGTAGTCAAAATGCAAACCCCAATGTGATGCTCCACAGCAGCTGCTCTGACTGTTCATTGAGATGTATAGACTTTGGGTCTGATTAATTTGAGTGTATAATGTTCAAGTTTTAAAACAGATTAATTAAAAGAAGAAACCAGATTGTACCATGAATGAGGGATACTTTTCTTATTATTGCCTAAATTAATTCTTGCTGGTAAACCTCCTGATATTGAGCAAGCTAATTTGAAGGCAGTTCTCTCATTTCACCCTAATATATTACTTGAAATGGCATCACAAGACATAATTTAACATGACTGTTTTTTATTTCACTAGAGTCCTAAAATTAGGCCATGTATGTTAGTCATCAAATCAGTATCTGGTATGACAAATTACATACCATAAACTGCGAGATGCAAGAGCTAATTCATAATAATCTGATATACAATTGTGTTTAAGCTTCTATAGAGGCCATGGACTTAATTTCATTAGACACGCATTTATTTGTTAAGGAGATTTTACAAGCAAAGCTTCATGTTTAGTGTGGCAGCAGTTAAGTATATTCTAAGCAAGGCTTTAATGTGTGAATAAATGTTTGCATGGTGTGTACCTTTCTTAAAGTTATTGCTCTATAGTTTACCTGGAAACAAGTATGGGATGTTTCACTTATAACCTGAAGGATTTTTTCCCTGCCAATCTAGAATTGAACATGTATTTATGGGATAACTAGGGTAATTCATCTCCATCATTAAGGTTATCTGTGGTCACTGGAATTTATCAGAATAAATTTAGCAAGCAGAGTTAGAGTGTTGGGTTATTTCCCACCGGGTTGCAATATCTTAGGTGTGTGTGTGTGTGTGTGTGTGTGTGTGTGTGTGTGTGTGTGTGTTTAGCATGTGCCCTTTGAATGTTTGCTGATCCTCAATGCTCTTTGACCACCAGTTTTTCCATGAATAAAAATCATTACATTCCATGAATAAATTCCATGAATAAAAACTGCAATGAGGAGGAGGCAGCCTGCCTACATAGCAATCATTGTTTAAAAATGTATACGATGCAGCCTTAGTGATAAACTAAGGCAGTCCACAGAACAAAGATGTATAAACCTGCCCGAATTCATTGATTCAAAAGTTGTTTTCAAATATTAATATCCAGACAAAAGAAGAGATGAGTTATGTTAAGACATACTGTTAATTCATTCGCTATTTGAAAGCTATTTGCTGATATATGGGCAACCCATCCCCCACCCCCATTTTTTAAAGAGTGAATAGAAAATGTGAGTTCTTGGCTTTTAGGAAAGACTTCTCTTTTGCCAGTTTACTTTTTATTTAATTAAAATTTCTACCTTGAGATCGGATCATCTCTTTGTTTATGTAGAGTTTGTACAACTTTTTCAGTGAATTAACATTAAAAATTATCTTTGGAAGTTTGAACACTCAGGGGGGGCCAAGTAGTTCACTTAACAATTTAAGATGATTATGCATAAATTTAGTTACCCTGTTCAACAAGTCAGACCAGATCTGGCACGTTCAGGGTGGTACAGTGGGAGACTACAAGTTAACAAATCAAATCAAGCTATTGTCTGCAAAGCCTACGTCAAAAGTGTATTTCTTGCCTTTGGTATCCACAGGCCTGTGCCCCTTTGTATCACTGGAGGACTCTTAAACCTAACCCAGCAAAGGACCCGGTTGGCACATGCTATGTAGCAATTCAGAATTTCAGCGCTTATGCTGAGCACTCTCCTTGCCGGAACAGTAAGTTGTTTTTATTCCTTGAAAGAAAGAAAATCTTCACTTGAAAGCCTTCAAGCTTGAGAGTGGTAAGAAAGGATGCCCAAGATTCTACTATTTAAGAGGAGATCAAGAATTCTACTGATCTATATTTATTTACGTCTTAGTTACTTTTGTAAACAACTAAGACACCCTGAGCAAGGCAACTTGCAAAAGAAGAGTTTCTCAGGGCTTACAGTTTCAGAGGACGAGTCCATGCCTGTCTCGGTGGGTACTGTGACCGCAGGCAGGAAGGCCTGGTGCTGGAGCAGTAGCTGAGAGTTTGCAGCTGATCCTCAAGTAGGAAGCTGAGAGAACTCGATGTCTAACTGAGAAGGCTGTGGTTTTGAGACCTCAAAGCCCAGCCCCACTGACAACTCCTTCTCCAACAAGGCCACACCTCCTAATCCTTCCCAAACAGTCCCACCAACTCGAGAACCAAGCGCCCAAATATATGAGCCTATGGAAGCCATTCTCATTCAAAAATACGCTTTTTTATTTTTAACATTTATTTTGCATCTGTGTATACACATACATGCCATAGCACATGTGTAGAAGTCAGACAATAAAGGTTGGTTCTCTCCTTCCACTATGTGGATCTTAGGGATGGACCCTGATTCATCAGCCTTGGCAACAAGTACACATAATGTGTGCTCTGCTACTGTCTCTTCTGTATTTAAAATTCAGGTTTTCGCTTCCCCTTGGTGGAGAGGCCTAGTGGCATTCAGAGAAAGGATAAGCAGGCTACCAAGATGAGACTTGATAGCCTATGATCATAAAGTGGGGGAGGAGGTCCTCCTTGGCCACAGGCATAAGGGAGGGGAAAAGCATGAAAGCAGGAGGGAGGGAAGAAGGGGGAGGATACAAGCGATGGGATAACAATTGAGATATAATCTGAATAAGTTAATTAAATAAAAATATATTGATAGAAAAAATAAAATAAAAGTCAGGTTTTATTTAATTTTTAAAATATTATTACTTATTTATTATATGTACAAATATGCTCTCTTCATGCACATCAGAAGAAGGCATCAGATTCTATTACAGAGGTTGTGAGCCTCCATGTGGTTGCTAGGAATTGAACTCAGGACCTCTGGAAGAGCAGCTAGTGCTCTTAACCCCTAAGCCACCTCTTCAGCTGCTATTGAAGCAGTAACATGAGATAGGATGATTAGACTGGGGTCTTTTTTGCCTGCAGCATTGCACAGCCCTCATGCTTAATTTTTGTTGCTTTGTTTGGCAGCTGTGTCCTTGTTATCTGCACAATAAACTTTTTGTTTAAATGTTGACTCCCCTTGATTCTCAAAAGACTGTCCACTTAGAGTCCAATATCATCGGGCAGTCCTAGGGTTCTCCCAGGACAGCATCCTTTCTACATCTCTATGGTGGCTTTGAACTAGCTGTGTAGACCAGGCTAGCCTCGAATTACTGGTCCTTATACTTCAGCCTCCTCAGTGCTGACTGCATGCATACTCCACCACACCAGTGCAACGTAGCCTTTAAAGCAAGCATCTGAGTGCAGTCTGAGGGACACCAACGCTCAGTTTGGGAAGTCATGGCTGATAGTTAATTACCAATTATCTACTTTTGTAAACTTCTCCATTTTTCTAAGTTTTGGGAAGATCACTGGGAGCTGTGGATAAGCAACAAAGGAGCTTTTATTCTTTTAACTAATGGGAACACATTGTAGAGAGGAAAATGTCACTAAGGAGAAAATTAGAGTAACTTATTTTAGAACATTTTTTTTTGTTTAAAGGCTCAGTCTTAAATTATTATAGATTGTCCCCAAAACTACAAATAAAATTTTCTCTTTTGCATACTTATTTATTTTTAGCTTCAAGATCAATTTGGGGAAGATGGTAAGCAAATATCAGAATAAAATAGTGAAGATAAAGAATGGATCAAGGACCTTAAAGGGTTCATAAAGAAGCCACTGGGATTTACAGCTTCAAATAAATCTTGAACTTTTTAAAGGCAAGAGTTTTTTCATGAGGATTTTGGCAGGAAACGGAGTGTGATTTCTGAGGTGTGAGCTGGATAAATAGTCTGATATTAAGTACTTTATCTTAAAACAGCTTTAAAATTAAGATTCTTTGTTGATAATGAGACTCGATTATTCATACAATTATTCATTCATGTTCACTGAACACATTGGCACCAAGTATTCTGTATGGACGGAGTGTGTCAAGAAACTAGAGAAAGCAAACTAATCTTGTCCAAAGAATCCACATCCTAGCTGGAGAGAGAGGGAACAAAACAAAACAAATAAACTCACAATACAATATTAAGTAGAAAATGTTACATAAATAAATAATTATGTATCTATTCAGTTAAAGAGGTGAGGGAGTAGCCTGAGTCTGGTGAGACAGGAAGAAGAGAAACTCTTCAGGAAAGGTGACAGGAAGGGGTTTCTAGCAGAGGACATTTGGAGTGGGGACAGGAAGAATTGCCAACACTAGTAACAGCTGGGAAGTGGCCGTAATCCACACTGGGTAAGAGGCCAACATTATTACACCGAAGAAATTCAATGCTAGCTTTCTTATCAATATTCTATTCTTCCTGATTTGCTGGAGATGCTTCCTTACAACAGCAAATGATGGCATCCTTCATATAGCCATTAACTCCGAAGACTTGGGATTTTCTGGCTGTCTGAAGTTAACCTGTGGTATCTGTCACTACGTCTCATTCTGCCCTTACGCCTTGTGTCCTTGTGACCCTAGGGCCTGGATAAGACTCACAATCTCAGCCTGTGAGGTCCCTGTTTCAGCATGAGAGTGACCCATTTTTTTAAAAACTATAAATGATAGTACCCAAGAATTTTGAGCTCTGTGGGCACAGCCTCGTGCTGATTTCTTTACTCTTTTTATTTTCCCAGGTAGAACTATGCAGAGCCAATGTGAAACCAAGCTCAGGTGGAGCAGGGCAACAGTTCACTAGGAGCTGTTGGCCGTAGGGCATACCTACACTTTTCATAGATTCACACTTTCTCCTCAACACTCAGAGATCTGGCTTGCTGTCATGGCTGAGAAGCTCACAGCCCACTAACACAAAGCCTGCTTGTTCATGAGCATATGGTCAATATCACAGGGCAGGAATGTCAGCAGTATCTTTTTCAAAAGAGATCTGAAAGAAGTGTCCTATATTACTTCCACAGCACAGACCTGGGGGCACCATGAACAATGTGGGCGGCAGCCTGCTCGTTCTTCTGAATGGTATGCCTTCTGCTCTATGGCCATTCACAATTCAGGTGAGGGAGGCTCTCACAGCCCTTCAGTTTCACTCCCGCAATTAACCATTGGCAGTGAAAGAAAACGAATGCCTCCCCCTGCCGTCCACCCTAGATTCCTGAGTTTATAATGTGAGTGTAATGTTTACAGACACTCCGAGGTTCCAGGAAGAAAAGCTCCTTTGGGCTTCATAAATTATAAATCAATGAGAAAAGGGAACCAGACTTGTAGGGAAAGAACCCACAGTCTTCTCTAACTGTTACTTAAAACAAACACTGAAAGCTGATTATTTTCTCAATGACTTGTTTTCAGTTAGAGACTCTTTATTTTTTTCAGTGGCCTGATTTAAAGTAAAGAATGGTCAGGTTTCTTCCCTCCTGAATAATTAATTTACAGTATTAAAAATAAAGAACCAATTTCAAAAGAAGGCTTGTGTGTTCATAAATCATTTCTTAAATATAATCAATGCGATCCACATGGGTTCTCCTAGGCTATATGATTCATTCGTGTATATTTCTGAACATATATCAATTTCATACCACTGGATTTCTAGAAAATTAGAACTCCATAAAATTGAAGTTATGTAGGTGAAATTGAAAAAAGATGAGCTTTTAGGAAACATTATAAAATTCATAACCGTCAACCCTAACATATGGTTGTAGATGAAGGAACAAATTTGGTGGAAAAACATTGTATGGGGTTAGTAAGTATTTTATTTTTAATATATTTTATTAATTTATTCATATTACATCTCAATTGTTAGCCCATCTCTTGTATCCTCCCATTCCTCCCTCCCTCCCATTTTCCCCTTATTCCCCTCCCCTATGACTTTGACTGAGGGAGACCTTTTCCCCCTGTATATGCTCATAGGGTATCAAGTCTCTTCTAGGTAGCCTGCTATCCTTCCTCTGAGTGCCACCAGGCCTCCCCATCTAGGGGACATGGTCAAATATGGGGCACCAGAGTTCATGTGAAAGTCAGTCCCCCCTCTCCACTCAACTGTGGAGAATTTCCTGTCCATTGGATAGATCTGGGCCAGGGCTCGATGTTTACTGCACATATTGTCCTTGGCTGGTACCATAGTTTGAGCAGGGCCCCTGGGCCCAGATCTGCCCATCATAATGTTCTTCTTATAGGTTTCTAGGACCTCTGGATCCTTCTATTTCCCCATTCTCCCATGCTTCTCTCATCTAGAGTCCCAATAGGATGTCCCCTTTGTCCCACTTTCCGGGTGAGTGAAGACTTTCATGGGACACGCCCCTTGGGCTAGTGTCCTGATATAAGTATTTTAAACATAAAGGTAGTAAGATCAGGAGCAGTGATGTGTGTCTGCAATCCCAGGACTGGGAGGTAGAGGCAGGAAGATTGGGAGCTCAAGGCCGTTCTCTGCCACATGGTGGGCTCCAGAGCAGCCTGGGCTGCATGAAATCCTCTCTCAGCAAACAAACAAACAAACAAACAACAACAAAACCCCAAGCAAATCGGAAGGAAGGGAGTCTGCACAGAATTCATAAGGAGAAGCTAAAACTGTGACCTGGCTGAAAGAAAGAAAATGGGCAGTGCTCTAGAAAGCCACAAGGAGCAGATCCATTTCAGACATTCCGAAACAGAGGCGTGCCCGGCCTGCCAGAATTTCCTGCAGCAGTGTTTGCCCTTTTCTTACTGTCTCATTGTAGTATTGGTTGAATTATATCCTTGGTAAGAAATGTGTGATTCTTAGCATGTTCTTATCTAACTACATAATGGCTGAGATCCCCAATTTACCCACATTTTGACTATTGCTCACGTATGTTAGAAGGTGTAGGACCTCGTGCAAAGTGCAGGTTATAGAGAGTAAATGTGTGATCTTAATGATCTGCGGTTTTTGATAATGATATCCTTGGAGTCCATATGATCATTATAAAGCCTATAGTTTATAAAACAGTATGACAGGGCCTCAGTGGCTCTTCAGTTAGCAGAGAGAATAGAAAATAAACCATTATTGGAGGGCATCTCTTCTGCCGACATTAGTGTTGCCTTGTCCTCGTGAGATCACTAGAATTAGAAATACAATTTTCAAATTCGCCTAATATAATTTAAAATGATGTTCCTACTAAACCACTGGAGATGTAGGTCAGTTGGTAGAGTACTTGCCTGGCAGTCATGGTTCCAGCACTCCAGCAACTGCCAGGAGTCGTTGACACTTGCAATTCCAGCACTCTGGCGGTGCAGCCAGGAGGTTCAGAAGTGCAAGCTTAGCTTCAGCTACATAGAGAGTCTGAGGCCAGCCTGAGCTACATGAAGAATGAAATGGAAATCTTTCCCAGCATTCTCTGTAGAAAGAATGCACCCAACGATCTTCTCACATTGTCACTGTAGACGTGGCAGACTCGTCAGTTATGGGCTAAGTAGGCATTACTGTCACATGGACATTTGGGGACACAGTGAGAAATTGGAGGTTTTATTCTGGAAGTGAATATGGGTGTACACCCCAACATAAACCCATCCTTGCACGTGTTCCCCAACTGGAGAATGGCTTGTGTGTCCTGGGCTCCACAGACCCAATATCATAAAGCTTCAAGCTGATCTCGCTGCAACCTGAATTGCAATATTCAGGATCAGAAAATACATGGAAACATAGGCAATATTTCCCAAAATGCACTTTAAAATTCAAGCACAAAGTGGTCTCTCTAATTCAAGGGTATATCGGGGAAACAACGGAATAAACCGTACTGCTTACTACAATATTTCCCAGAAATGACGACATAACAGGTGTGTGTTTTGTTCTTTCCAGGCAATGCTGATCCTGAAGGCCAAGGTTACTGCCAAGCAGGCTTTAGTCTGGACTTCTATAAGGTGAATCTTATGGTCTCAGCCTGTGGTACGGGATGAGTTTTCTTGTCATTGCTACTGCTGCATTGTTTTCTGTCTTTCATCCCCATCCCCAACCCCCAAACAGAACTAAGCAGAGAGGCTTTGGGAGTGCATCATATCTGGCAACTTCTTGAAGTTTTCTGTTTTGTTTTCCTGATCACCATTTCTATATAAATGTATGCACATGACAAGAGTATGGGAAAGCACATGAGAGGAAGAAGCGCTTCCTCCCCACCACTGGCAATAATCATTTTTGAATGCAAATCTCAAGAAGTTATTTCTAAAAAAGATCATAAGAATCTATAAATCCATCACTCACTTTATCGCTCAGCTCTAATCGGCTGCTTTGATTTAATATTCATATTAAAATTTACATATCCCCATGGAAGGCAAGGAGCATTTGATGTACATATGAAGGAAAATGATTCTGTGCTTTTGAAATTAGTGTGGGGAAATTTTATAAACACATGCTCTGTTTCATTGCATTTTTCTATGATGGCCTGCTTTGATACTTTTCTGCGAGTTACAGATTGCATTTGCTAATCTGGTGGGTTTTTTTTTTTTTTTTTTTTTTTTTTTTGCTTTTCCTTTTGAAAGGGTGTAGGTTTACAGATTTCTTTTAAAAACTATTTTACAATACTTTATTTTATTGTGTAAGGGAGCTCAGAAAACAACTTTGGGGACTCAGTTCTTTCCTACCACATGAGTCGCAAGAATCAAATTTCGCTTCGTAGGCTGGATTGCAAGCGCCTTTGCCCACTGACTCACCTTGCTGGCCATAGCTATAATTTTTTTTTAAAAGAAGACATTATTGTTGCCTTGAAAATAATTGAAATTAATTCTTTGCTGTTGTTGCTAAGGTGTCCCAAGGACCATGCCAGTTAAGCCTCAAACTCAATGCCTTGCTCAGTTCCAGTGCCCCCTACCCAGAATTTATATGTTCTCAAGGGAGCCGAGTCAAAGGGCCTGAGTCAGATTAAAATTATTTAACAGAACACACAAAGTAATTGGAAGCAAAGAAGGAAAGAAAACGACCTTCAGGCCTCAGATATAGGGATCTCTTTAAGTGTAGTTTTACGAGAAACAAATTGTTGGAGCAATGCTTGTTAGTAAAGACTCTGCGCCCTTTAAAACACTTGGCTTCTTGTCCACATGTTCCCCTGATGCTTCTGTTTTGCAGAATGGAGACCTTATAGTGGGAGGACCTGGAAGCTTCTACTGGCAAGGTATGGTCTGTATCGGCGGGAAAGCAGGCCTGTTGTTACTAACACAGGGAGCAGATGCAGCATCAAACGTTGGATTTTCGCAAGGGGCACTACAACCCCCTGCGCTCACTTTCTTAATTGAAGCATCATCACAATTTGCATTTTGTTACATAAATGCTATTTCTAAAGCATCCTACTACTCATTCTTTACCAAGAATTTATTAAAATTATGCCAGGTTTTGTATTAGATGCTGGGATTAAAGGAATGTGACTCCCTACTTCCTGCTCAGTTTCACGTTGGGCTGGGGATTGAACCCGGGGCTTCATGCATGGCATGTAGGCAGTCTATGAAATGAACTCCATCCCCAACTCTAGAATACAAATTTAAACATAAACTTCACTTGCGAACATCCTTATTTCTTCATGCATTTATCATTTGAAGGCAGAGTGGGTGTGTATATGTTAAGGTACAGGAAGAATGGATAAAGCATAGCCACTCATCTCTGGCCTTCTACTAGAACAGAAAATTCTACCCAGCAATAACAAACTCGGTAGTTTGTTATACCCAGCCTGTCAGTTCTGGAGGCAGGTAGGGACCAAGTCCTCAATAGCAGTCAAAAATGTGTTCTGTGGGTCCAGGTTTGCGGAACAAGACCCCGTCGCTTGCACCTATTCAGATGATGTATTAATTTGTCCAAACACAGGTCAGGTGATCACTGTCAGCGTAGCAGATATCATTGCAAATTACTCATTCAAGGATATTCTAAGAAAACTGGCAGGAGAAAAGCAGACAGATGTGGCTCCAGCTTCCTACGATGACAGCTACCTTGGTAAGAACCATTGCTCTAGATTATCTGTAGTTTCTCAAGAGGCAAGCAAATTAAATGCACATGCAATTTTTTTTGTCCCGACTTAGTCTGGTGATACCTGGTAGCCTTTGGAAGCTTTTTTTTTTTTCATATTATTTTGATGGTGACAAATTTGCAGCTTTTAAAGTGTGACAGCCACCTCTTGCATTTACAGAGCGCTATGAACTCGGGCTCTGAATGCTGACCTGAAAATCTGAATTTTGGGGGCCATGTTTCTGCTGAGGATCCATGTGGCAGATCTTCTTTATAGCTGGGAATTTGTTGCAAAAATTTCTTACTGCTGCTATTATTCTTCCTCTCAGAGACCCTTTCACTTTTCTCATGTTTGTACAGGTTTCTGGGGAAAATAGTATCATGATTCCAGTTTCATTTTTTTCTAGATAGAACTCATTCCTTATCAAATGCAATTCATTTGTTTCTTTTCTTTAATATAGGATATTCGGTGGCTGCCGGAGAATTCACTGGGGACTCGCAGCAAGGTCAGAGACATTACTGAACTTACATCATTTTAAAAGCTTAGGGAATAAAAAAATGACATAGAAGTCTTACTGTAAATATGATTGATTTGCTATACAAAGATTTATATAGGTGGAATGTGAGTATATGTGTGTGTATGTGTGTATGTGTGTGTGTGTGATAACATTTTGTAGAAAATATATACACATCGACACAGCATTTTGTTTCAACAAATTTCATAAGAACCAGTTCCACAGCCTGGTTTACAGAGTGGGTTCCAGAAACCCTGCCTCAAAAACCTAAACAAACAAAACAAAAACTCCAATTCCTATGAAGTCGAACTAAGCAAGTAAGTGTGGGGAAAGCTGCCCAGGAACATGAATGGAAACCAGACAGATGATTAAGCGACTTAGACAACAGCCACACCTGCATAACAGTCCAGTGTGAAATCAAGACGTTTCACTCGTAATTTATAGCCTGGCAATCACAGGTGTCCTCTGCCCCCGACTCCACCCCAACATGGCAACATCATTTCCCTTTCTCCATTAGACACGCCCAGCCCCACAAATCAGAATAGACTAATCCCCAGTGTCACAGACAGCATTCATTGTGCATCCTGTTTCCAAACCTCTAGTCCTATATCCATCTATGTCTTCCCACAGTATTTGAATTTTTAGGCCAGTTTTCAAATGTCATTTTCTCAACTCCTTTTTCAGCTTCTGTCTATAAACGCCTGTGTCATCTCATTTTCCTGGTCCTTTAAGATCTTTGCCACCCACTCATTTGCTACAGACTTTTTGTGTACCTACCATGTGCCAGGATCTGCTAAGTGCTGAGGATGCAGAAGTAAACAAATTGCCCTTAATTTCAGAGATTATACACTATAGGTCTGACAGATACAGAGCATCTGCTGTCTTGGAGTTTTATTGCTGAGAAGACACACATGACCAGCATAATTCTTATAAAGGAAAACATTTAACTGGGGCTGGCTTAAAGCTCAGAGGTTTAGTTCATTAATGGCGGGAAACGTGACAGCGTTCAGGGAGACATGGTGCTAGAGAAAGAGCTTGCATCTTGATCCTCAGGCAGCAGGTGACTGTCTTCCCCTTGGGAAGAGCCTGAGGATAGGAGATCTCAAAGCCCGCCCCCACAGTGACACACTTCCTCCAGCAAGGCCACACCTACTTCAACAAGGCCACACCTACTTCAACAAGGTCACACTTTCTAATAGGGCCACTCCCTATGGGCCAAACATTCAAACACATAACTTTCTGCAGGCCATGCTTATTCAAACCACCACACTTGCCTAAACATTGTGACCAGTGCTAGTGTAAAGTATTAAGCATAGGATAAAGGACTTCCACTGGTAAGGACCAAGAAGAATGAAGGAAGCTGTGGACTAAGGGATAATTTCTTCAAGCTAACTCATATAAAATGAATTCATCTGACTGGCCAGACTTTTGTACTTTGATGCCTATTGGGGTTGGGTTAGAGAAAAGGAGGCAGGACGCAGCTCACACTGGGGCTTATGGATCACGGAGCTCTAGAAGTTTGCAAAATACACGGGGCAGAAATTATAAAATATTTAAGACGAAGAGCAAAAACAATCTAAAACAAAAAAGAAACCACACTGCTCATATCATTTAAATTTTATTGGGAATAATAGCATGATACATCATATTTTTATGCTGACATCTGGTTCTTGAATATAAGGTCTATGTCTCATTGCTATTTGTCTCCATTCTGACTTGACTGACAGTAATTTTAAGGATATCACAAAATAGAATCTCTGATTCTAATTTGCTTATTTCTGGATAACATAAAAACCATATGCCCTGAACTATCATTCTGAACAGTGCATAAAAAATACATGCTATATTCATAGGAAAACCAGATAGGCTTTTACTTAACTAGTAATATTGACTGAGTGAGTCAACTGTCAGGCAATATTTACTATTTTCCATCTTGATTCATTGAAACATTAGCTGTCTTTTTCCTATTACATGAGTTTGAGTAATGCACAGATGTTTAAGCACAAATAAAATATGGCCTTCTTTATGGAATATATCAGATCTCTTAGTAGTTTCATATTCACACGTACAAGGAAATTTTCACTATAAATTGTTTTTGCAGTTTAGTGAAAGCTTAAAATAACCAGATTTCTTTTGAAGAATGCTTTTCTTTTAAATAAAGGCTAATTCTTAATGAAACCTTTTTTTCCCATTACTTTTCTTTCCTAGCTATGTTTACATCTAGTTTACTGAACATAAGGTCTATGTTTTATTGTTATTTGTCCACATTCTAAAGAGTAGACAATATTTTGCTCATAAAAGATTAAAAATAAGTATCTTGATAGGTAGAATTTGAGTTAATTTCAAGTACATTAATCCAAGCATGGTGGCATACTCCTTTAATCCCAGATGCGGGTGGATCTCTATGTGTTCAAGGCCAGCCTCATCTACGTACCAAGATGCAGGATAGCCAGGGCTACACAGAAAGACCATGCCTCAAAAATAGAACAATAAGTACAGCATGTTGTAGTAGCAAAAGGCACAGACCTTGAATCCAGACCATTGGCGTTTCACTAACCCCAGAGGGTTAGGAGCCATTGTTACTAACTAAAAGACCTGAGAGACAAACTATCTAATGTTTTGGCTTCCATTTCTTTATTTCTAAAATATAGGTTCATAAGATCCTTGCAAGGATTAAATAATGTCATTCTATATGTTGATAAAACAGTACAGCAATTAGCTATAGAAAGAATCAGTAGCTTAGAGGCCATCAGAGACAGGTATGAATGATTAGTGGCTTTAAAAAATTCTCATCTTACAATTATTGGCTTAATGGTTCAATGAAGATTATAAAGTATGTTGAATGGCTTTCTTTCATAACATGGTATTATTTTTCATAGCTCTCCAAAATAACACTCATTCCCCACCCAAGGAAATGAGTGCAGGTTTATAACCATTTTATCAACATAACAGTAACTTTCTTGGATTTCAAAAATACCTAGACTTTATGTGAATTGAAGATTTGTAAAATAAAAGCATCATCAAAGACATCTCAAACATCTCATTAGACCATTAAGAATCTATGGCCATTCATGCTCATTATCAATAAGACAAGCTGGGGAGCTCCATGGAAGAGAACTTGAGAGTCGAGAGAGGTGGTTCTGTGAGCAAATGCCTGCTGCGTAAGAGTGAAGACTTGAGTCCGAACCCCCATCACCCATGTAAAACAGGCAGGTGCAGCAAGAATCTGTAATTCCAGCACCAGGTGCAGAGATGGGGCTCCTTGGGGCTCAATGACCAAAGTCTAAATTGAATGATGAGCTCCAGGTTCAGTGAGGGACCTTGTCTCCAATAACTAAAGTGGAAAATTATAGAAGATTATAGTAGATATCAACTTTTGTCTTACATATACATACTCATGGCTGTGCACATTCCCAATCCACACACACACACACACACACACACACACACACACACACACATATGCACACCAATAGATAGATGATAGATAGATAGATAGATAGATAGATAGATAGATAGATAACAAGACAAAGAAGAACAAGTAGAAGAAAAATAATAATTTTATGAACTCTCCATGTGTATGCATAAGATGGAATCCTTGGCCTGCTGCCTGGTCCACAGATGGACCTCATCATATTGAACCTCTACAGATGCACCTTTGTGGCCTGTGGCAGTATAAAAGATGTCCTCATAACAGAAGTTAGCAAAGCCTTAGTGAAAGGTTTACCTTTAAGTCACATGCAGACCTGCAAAGACAGGAGGATGTTCTAAAAGGCAGAGGGGTATGCTGTCTAGTATGCAAATTGCAACAGCTCAAAGTGTGATTTTGCTTGTTTGTTTTCTGTCATCCGTAAAGAAACATCCAACAGAAAGCAACCGCAAACCCTATTTCCAGTGGTAACATTACATCACCATTTGCAAGGCGCCATCTTTACCCTCTACATTAGTCATTTATAAAGTGTTATTGTCTTTACCATTTGACTGCTAACTAGCTAAATATACTGGGAGCTGGAGAGATGACTCTGTTGGTAAAGCACAACTCATGCAAGCATAAGGACCCAGGTTCAACCCTCAGACCCCATCTAAAATAGAAAATGTGGTGGCTTGTGCTTGTAATTCCAGAGTGGGGGAGGCAGAAGCAGACAGATCTTTGTACTCACTGGCCAGCCACGCAAGCTGAAATAATTACATAAGCACTAAGTCCCAGTGAGAAACCCTTCCTCAAAAATACAAGATGGATATCTCCTGAAGAAAAGCCACCCAAGGCTCTACTCTGTCCTTTTTGTCACCTGCATACATGTGCACCCCCTACACACATGGACGCACATATATAAACACACTAATTAATTAATTAGCATGTTGTTCCCCTCTAAATGACTCTTCTCATCCCCAGAATTGGTTGCTGGGATTCCAAGAGGAGCGCAGAACTTTGGATATGTGAGTACTAACATGTAGTCCAGACATGTCCTATGTGTTCTGAAATGTTTTCCCCATCTAACTTTAGGCCATTTAAAAATGTCCTTTACTACTGAGTTGCTGCTGCAGGAGTGTGATGATTGCCTACTCAACCCCAAAAGACACAAGTGAAACTACACCAATTGCCTGATTTCTGGTGATCCTTGTGAAGCCTAATTTTTTTCTGCAAAGTCTTAATTATAAAGAACACACAAAAATCCTCCCATATTTGTATTTTCTCCTTCACAAAGCCACATGTCACTGCATTTAGACAATACCTAAAATATAAGCTTGTTTCCAGGTCCCTAATGCATCCCCCTACAAAGGTATTTTAAACAAGTCCACATTCTGAAATGTCAGGTTGGAGATGGATACTGTTTAAGCCCATCATAGCTGGTTACCATGAAGGAAGAAAAAAGGTTTGCACGAAGACCACACAAAAGGGCTGACAGGATGAGAGAGATAGCTCCTTCTGTTAAGTGTTTACTGTTGTGCAAGTGCAAAGACCAAATGTGATTCTCAGATGCCATGTTCAAAAGCCAGACATGGTAATCCCAGCAATAGGGAGGTGGAGACAGGCGGACCCTTGGAACTTTCTGGCTAGTCTGCTTAGCTCAACTGTCAAGGCTCCAGTCAAAGAGAGATTCTGACTCAAAGCACTAAGTAGGTGTCTCCTGAGGATCGGCACTTGATGTTGACCTCTGGCTTCCACATGTACACTCACACATGTTAGACTGTGCCCACGCAAACATATGCATGTAGTTGCCCAAGGATTTAAGACAGCATGATGGTGCTATTATGCTACCACCAGAATCTGAGGTCAACCTAGGCCACACAGGAATTTCTGGGTCACCTTAAGCTGTAAGTGAATCCTTGCCTCAAAAAATTAAAATAAAGTATAATCTAGACAATATACAATTTGTAAGTTTGTATTTGGCTAAATAGAATTAAAAGTGACATTTTCTTTTTTGTGTGGATATCCCAAAGAGTCATTTATCAGTCCTCATAATAGCATAAGTACATATCATGTACACATATTTGTTTAGAACAAAATAACGCTCAGACAAATTAACTGTCCAACATGCAAACCATTGCCCATATCCTTGCATTTAATTATTTCTCCTTACTAGAATCATAAGCATGCTCTTTTTTAAAAAAAGTTTAATTGTCTTTTACTAAGATCATGCTTGGGGGCCTAACCAACTGTTATGCTTCATGAGAAATTTAAATGATTTAACTTGCAATTTGTTTCCGAGCCACTTCTCTGATTCTGCCGCTGACGCACTCTCTCACTTCTGCATTTTCAGGTCTCCATCATTAACTCCACAGACATGACCTTCATTCAGAATTTCACTGGTGAACAGGTAAAGACTTTTCGGTTGTTGTTGTCTTGACACAGAGTCTCATCCAGACTATCTTGGAGCTCATTCTACAGCCCAGGTTGGTCTTGAACTCATGACAATCTTCCTGCCTCACCACGCCCAGTACTGAGATCACAGATTCACACCACTATGCCCAGCCTAAGAGAAAGACATTTAAATGCAAAAAACATATGTTCATATCACGTGCTCGATCACTCAGGGAATGATGAACGCCAGACACAATGGTGTACCTAATCACTCTTAGCCCTCAAGCAGCTGGGTGTGGAAGGAGCAACATGTGGCTGTTGGTTCAACTTCAGACGGTCATCAATGATTTGAAGAAAAGAAAACAGCACTATAATATGGTGGAGGCAGTGCAAAGGCTGGCAGCCTCTACGGCAGCCGTGCCCAACATAGAGCCTGTGGCGGAGACTGTGCAGGCTTTCACAAGGGAAAAAGCTGGGCAAATCTGAGGCTTCTGACGGCTGCTGTGGCTATAAGCAAGCAAGAAATAAGTCAGAACCGAGGGTAAAAGGTGTGACAGCTCCTGTGAGTGGTAGTGTAGAACTCTCTTGTTTTAAGGCTTTTCTTTTTGCCATACTCACCTACAAAATTAAGTGCACACTGAATTTGACACTAGCAGCCTGCTTTGAGCTCCTTTTTTTCCTCTTTGTAGGGCTGAGGGTGAAACATGGGTCCTTGCACATATGAGCTACTAGCTCAGGTTACCCTGAGCTCACCTCTAGCCCCTATTTGTTTTTAGTAGTCTCACTATGTAACACATAGTCCCCTCTCCTCTGTCTCTCATATGCTAGGGTAGGGGGCATGAGCCTTCAGGCTCAGCATGCACTCTGGTCTTTGAAGGTGTTAGCAGAGAAAGAACTCCATACACTGCTTGGTATAACCCCATGACCACTATTTAATGTGTTTAAAACTAAGACTTAATTGAGATCATGAAAACAATAACTCGGGGTCTTTAAAAATTATTTATTTATTACTTTAATTTTTCACATAATGTTTTTCATATAATATTTTGATCATATTCTTTCCCCGCTCCCAACTCCTTGAAAGTCCTCCCTACCTCCCTACCCACCCGACTTCATGCATGCACTCCCACTAGCTTTCTGTCTTTCAAGGAAAAAACAAAACAAAACAAAACAAAACAAATTAAAACAAAAATCAAACCAAAACAAAACAATACATACACACCCACTCACCCACAACAAAACCAATAGGACCAAGGTCTTAGTGAGTAATTACTGGCGACAAGTGACACCCTCAGGTAGAGCTAGCATTGAATACTGGGAATAGCTGGGAATGGCAAAGAGGTCCTTTGGTGTCAGTTCCTGGAAATCCTCAATAAAAGGCAGAGCCTCCTGTCAATGGTGTATTTGAGTATGCATGTGTGTATGTGGGACGGCGGGGGGGGGGGGGCTGCTGAAGAGAGCAAATCGAACACCTCCCTTAGCATCCAGAACTTTCTGGCAAGATATTGAGACATGAAAAAATTCAGGTTGGGTTTCTTGCTTCTCTATGAGTATTGTCAAGGATGGCAGGAAAGAAAGAACCCCAGGATGTGTTTAGTGTTTGGGACTCATAGCTTCCTTCATTGCTAGCCAGTAAGTCAGGTTTCTATAGCACAGTAGATGGTAAGACTCAAAAGCAAAAAGACCCCAGAATATGGACCTGCAGGACAGTCCTGTTCTGTTGCAGATGGTGTACAATGTACCCAAGGGTGAGCTCTCAAAACCTCCTTCCCAGGGACAGGAGACTTGCTGCTCCCAGGCCCTACCCTGTTGACCAGAGCAGGTGAGCCTGGCTTCTGCCTCTCTTCTTCCTATAC